>NC_064927.1:21337421-21968481 GCF_023897955.1 Schistocerca gregaria | reverse complement strand
TCCCATGGAGGAAAGTGCGCATGGTTACTGTTCTATTCAATCTCGATGCAATTTCTGTGTTTCATCAACACTTTGAAGGTCCACAGATTACAGAATGCCTCCAGATGTGCATCGGAAGCTACTACTGGTATTCCAGGTAACGATCAAAACGTAGACTGTTTGAGTCATTACTCCCATGGAGGAAAGTGCGCATGGTGACTGTTGTTTTCAATACCGATGCAATTTCTGTGTTTCATCAACACTTTGAAGGCCACAGATTACAGAATGCCTCCAGAAGTGATTCAGAAGCTACATATGGTCTATCAGGGAACGATCAAAGCGTAGACTGTTTGAGACATTACTCCCATGGAGGAATGTGCGCATGCTGACAGTTGTATTCAATCCCGATGCCATTTCTGTGTTTCATCAACACTTTGAAGGTCCACAGATTACAGAATGCCTCCAGATGTGCATCGGAAACTACTACTGTTCTTCCAGGGAACGATCAAAGCGTAGACTGTTTGAGACATTACTCCCATATAGGAAAGTTCGCATGGTGACTGTTGTATTCAATCCTGATGCAATGTCTGTGTTTCATCAACACTTTGAAGGTCCACAGATTACAGAATGCCTCCAGATGTGCATCGGAAACTACTACTGGTCTTCCAGGGGACGATCAAAGCCTAGACTGTTTGAGACTTTACTCCCATGGAGGAAAATGCGCATGGTGACTGTTGTATTCAATCCCGATGCAATTTCTGTGTTTCATCAACACTCCGATAATCCCTTGATAACAGAATGCCCTCAGATGTGCATCGGAAACTATTAGTCGTCTTCCAGGGAACGATGTAAGCGTAGACTGTTTGAGACTATATTCCCATGGAGGAAAGTGAGCATGGTGACTGTTGTATTCAATCCCGAGGCAATTTCTGTGTTTCATCAACACTTTGAAGGTCCACAGATTACAGAATGCCTCCAGATGTGCATCGGAAACTACTACTGTTCTTCCAGGGAACGATCAAAGCGTAGACTCTTTGAGACATTACTCCCATATAGGAAAGTGCGCATGGTGACTGTTGAATTTAATCCCGATGCCATTTCTGTGCTTCATCAACACTCTGATAGTTTAAAGTTTACAGAATGCCACCAGATGTGCATCGGAAACTACTACTGGTCTTCCAGGAAACGATCAAAGCGTAGACTGGTTGAGACATTACCCCCTTGGAGAAAAGTGCGCATGGTGACTGTTGTATTGAATCCCGATGCAATTTCTGTGTTTCATCAACACTCTGATAGTTTACAGTTTACAGAATGCCACCAGATGTGCATCGGAAACTACTACTGGTCTTCCAGGAAACGATCAAATCGTAGACTGATTGAGTCATTACTCCCATGGAGGAAAGAGCGCATGGTGACTGTTGTATCAATCCCGATGCAATTACTGTGTTTCATCAACACTCTGATGGTCCACAGGCTACAGAATGCCTCCAGATGTGTATCGGAAACTACTACTGTTCTTCCAGGGAATGATCAAGGCGTAGACTGTTTGAGACAGTACTCTCATGAAGGGAAGTGCGCATGATGATTGTTGTATTCAATCCCGAGGCAATATCTGTGTTTCATCAACACTTTGAAGGTCCACAGATTACAGAATGCCTCCAGATGTGCATCGGAAACTACAACTGTTCTTCCAGGGAACGATCAAAGCGTAGACTGTTTGAGACATTACTCCCATATAGGAAAGTACGCATGGTGACTATTGTATTCAATCCTGATGCAATTTCTGTGTTTCATCAACACTCTGATAGTCCACTGATAACAGAATGCCTGCAGATGTGCATCGGAAACTACTAGTCGTCTTCCAGGGAACGATGTAAGCGTAGACTGTTTGAGACAATACTCCCATGGAGGAAAGTGCGCATGGTGAATGTTGTATTGAATCCCGATGATATTTCTGTGTTTCATCAACACTTTGAGCGTCCACAGATTACAGAATGCCTCCAGATGTGCATCAGAAACTACTACTGGTCTTCCAGGGAACGATCAAAGCGTAGACTGTTTGAGACATTACTCCCATGGAGGAAAGTGCGCGTGGTTACTGTTCTATTCAATCCCGATGCAATTTCTGTGTTTCATCAACACACTGATACTCCACAGATTACAGAATGCCTCCAGATGTGCATCGGAAACTACTACTGGTCTTGCAGGGAACGATCAAATCGTAGACTGTTTGAGACATTACTCTTATGGAGGAAAATTGCGCTTGGTGACTGTTTTATTCAATCCCGATGCAATTTCTGTGTTTCGTCAACACTTTGATGGTCCACAGATTACAGAATTATTCCAGATGGACATCGGAAACTACTACTGGTCTTCGAGGGAACGATGTAAGCGTAGACTGTTTGAGACAATACTCCCATGGAGGAAAGTGCGCATGGTGACTTTTGTATTCAATCCCGATGAAATTTATGTGTTTCATCAACACTTTGAGCGTCCACAGATTACAGAATTCCTCTAGATGTGCATCCGAAACTACTACTGTTCTTCCAGGG
Organism: Schistocerca gregaria; assembly: GCF_023897955.1. Lineage (NCBI taxonomy): Eukaryota > Metazoa > Arthropoda > Insecta > Orthoptera > Acrididae > Schistocerca > Schistocerca gregaria. The sequence continues at coordinate 21,965,950 of NC_064927.1, read as the reverse complement.
AATGATCAAAGCGCAGACTATTTGAGACAATACTCTCATGAAGGAAAGGGCGCATGATGACTGTTGTATTCAATCCCGAGGCAATTTATGTGTTTCATCAACACTTTGAAGGTCCACAGATTACAGAATGCCTCCAGATGTGCATCGGAAACTACTACTGTTCTTCCAGTGAACGATCAAAGATCAAAGCGTAGACTGTTTGAGACATTACTCCCATATAGGAAAGTTCGCATGGTGACTGTTGTATTCAATCCCGATGCAATTTCTGTATTCATCAACACTTTGAACGTCCACAGATTACAGAATGCCTCCAGATGTGCATCGGAAACTACTACTGGTCTTCCAGGGGACGATCAAAGCGTAGACTGTTTGAGACATTACTCCCATGGAGGAAAGTGCGCATGTTTACTGTTCTATTCAATCCCGATGCAATTCCTGTGTTTCATCAACACTCTGAAAGTCCACTGATAACAGAATGCCTCCAGATGTGCATCGGAATCTACTACTGGTTCTCCAGGGAACGCTTTAAGCGTAGACTCTTTGAGACAATACTCCCATGGAGGAAAGTGCGCATGGTGACTGTTGTATTCAATCCCGATGAAATTTCTGTGTTTCGTCAACACTTCGATGGTCCACAGATTACAGAATGCCTCCAGATGTACATCGGAAACTACTACTGGTCGTCCAGGGAACGATGTAAGCGTAGACAGTTTGAGACTATACTCCCATGGAGGAAAGTGCGCATGGTGACTGTTGTATTCAATCCCGATGAAATTTGTGTTTCATCAACACTTTGAGCGTCCACAGATTACAGAATGCCTCCAGATGTGCATCGGAAACTATTAGTCGTCTTCCAGGGAACGATGTAAGCGTAGACTGCTTGAGACTATATTCCCATGGAGGAAAGTGAGCATGGTGACTGTTGTATTCAATCCCGAGGCAATTTCTGTGTTTCATCAACACTTTGAAGGTCCACAGATTACAGAATGCCTCCAGATGTGCATCGGAAACTACTACTGTTCTTCCAGGGAACGATCAAAGCGTACACTGTTTGAGACATTACTCCCATATAGGGAAGTGCGCATGGAGACTGTTGAATTTAATCCCGATGCCATTTCTGTGTTTCATCAACACTCTGATAGTTTACAGTTTACAGAATGCCACCAGATGTGCATCGGAAACTACTACTGGTCTTCCAGGAAACGATCAAATCGTAGACTGTTTGAGTCATTACTCCCATGGAGGAAAGTGCGCATGGTGACTGTTGTATCAATCCCGATGCAATTACTGTGTTTCATCAACACTTTGAAAGTCCACAGATTACAGAATGCCTCCAGATGTGCATCCAGAATTTCCCCAGATGTGCATCGGAAACTACTACTGGTCTACCAGGGAACGATCAAAGCGTAGACTGTTTTAGACATTACTCCCATGGAGTAAAGTGCGCATGGTGACTGTTGTATTCAATTCCGATGCAATTTTTGTGTTTCATCAACACTTTGAACGTCCACAGATTACAGAATGCCTCCAGATGTGCAACGGAAACTACTACTGGTCTTCCAGGAAACGATCAAAGCGTAGACTGGTTGAGACATTACCCCCTTGGTGAAAAGTGCGCATGGTGACTGTTGTATTGAATCCCGATGCAATTTCTGTGTTTCATCAACACTCTGATAGTTTACAGTTTACAGAATGCCACCAGATGTGCATCGGAAACTACTACTGGTCTTCCAGGAAACGATCAAATCGTACACTGATTGAGTCATTACTCCCATGGAGGAAAGAGCGCATGGTGACTGTTGTATCAATCCCGATGCAATTACTGTGTTTCATCAACACTCTGATGGTCCACAGGCTACAGAATGCCTCCAGATGTGTATCGGAAACTACTACTGTTCTTCCAGGGAATGATCAAGGCGTAGACTGTTTGAGACAATACTCTCATGAAGGAAAGTGCGCATGATGATTGTTGTATTCAATCCCGAGGCAATATCTGTGTTTCATCAACACTTTGAAGGTCCACAGATTACAGGATGCCTCCAGATGTGCATCGGAAACTACAACTGTTCTTCCAGGGAACGATCAAAGTGTAGACTGTTTGAGACATTACTCCCATATAGGAAAGTGCGCATGGTGACTGTTGTATTCAATCCTGATGCAATTTCTGTGTTTCATCAACACTCTGATAGTCCACTGATAACAGAATGCCTGCAGATGTGCATCGGAAACTACTAGTCGTCTTCCATTGAACGATGTAAGCGTAGACTGTTTGAGACAATACTCCCATGGAGGAAAGTGCGCATGGTGAATGTTGTATTGAATCCCGATGATATTTCTGTGTTTCATCAACACTTTGAGCGTCCACAGATTACAGAATGCCTCCAGATGTGCATCAGAAACTACTACTGGTCTTCCAGGGAACGATCAAAGCGTAAACTGTTTGAGACATTACTCCCATGGAGGAAAGTGCGCGTGGTTACTGTTCTATTCAATCCCGATGCAATTTCTGTGTTTCATCAACACTCTGATACTCCACAGATTACAGAATGCCTCCAGATGTGCATCGGTTACTACTACTGGTCTTCCAGGGAACGATCAAATCGTAGACTGTTTGAGACATTACTCTTATGGAGGAAAATTGCGCTTGGTGACTGTTGTATTCAATCCCGATGCAATTTCTGTGTTTCGTCAACACTTTGATGGTCCACAGATTACAGAATTATTCCAGATGTACATCGGAAACTACTACTGGTCTTCCAGGGACGCTGTAAGCGTAGACTGTTTGAGACAATACTCCCATGGAGGAAAGTGCGCATGGTGACTGTTGTATTCAATCCCGATGAAATTTATGTGTTTCATCAACACTTTGAGCGTCCACAGATTACAGAATTCCTCTAGATGTGCATCGGAAACTACTACTGTTCTTCCAGGGAATGATCAAAGCGTAGACTATTTGAGACAATACTCTCATGAAGGAAAGGGCGCATGATGACTGTTGTATTCAATCCCGAGGCAATTTATGTGTTTCATCAACACTTTGAAGGTCCACAGATTACAGAATGCCTCCAGATGTGCATCGGAAACTACTACTGTTCTTCCACTGAACGATCAAAGCGTAGACTGTTTGAGACATTACTCCCTTATAGGAAAGTTCGCATGGTGACTGTTGTATTCAATCCCGATGCAATTTCTGTATTCATCAACACTTTGAACGTCCACAGATTACAGAATGCCTCCAGATGTGCATCGGAAACCACTACTGGTCTTCCAGGGGACGATCAAAGCGTAGACTGTTTGAGACATTACTCCCATGGAGGAAAGTGCGCATGGTGACTGTTATATTCAATCCCGATGCAATTCCTGTGTTTCATCAACACTCTGAAAGTCCACTGATAACAGAATGCCTCTAGATGTGCATAGGAATCTACTACTGGTTCTCCAGGGAACGCTGTAAGCGTAGACTGTTTGAGACAATACTCCCATGGAGGAAAGTGCGCATGGTGAATGTTGTATTGAAACCCGATGAAATTTCTGTGTTTCATCAACACTTTGAGCGTCCACAGATTACAGAATGCCTCCAGATGTGCATCAGAAGCAACTACTGGCCTTCCAATGAACGATCAAAGCGTAGACTGTTTGAGACATTACTCCCATGGAGGAAAGTGGGCATGGTTACTGTTCTATTCAATCCCGATGCAATTTCTGTGTTTCATCAACACTCTGATACTCCACAGATTACAGAATGCCTCCAGATGTGCATCGGAAACTACTACTGGTCTTCCAGGGAACGATCAAATCGTAGACTGTTTGAGACATTACTCTTATGGAGGAAAATTGCGCTTGGTGACTGTTTATTCAATCCCGATGCAATTTCTGTGTTTCGTCAACACTTTGATGGTCCACAGATTACAGAATTATTCCAGATGTACATCGGAAACTACTACTGGTCTTCGAGGGAACGATGTAAGCGTAGACTGTTTGAGACAATACTCCCATGGAGGAAAGTGCGCATGGTGACTGTTGTATTCAATCCCGATGAAATTTATGTGTTTCATCAACACTTTGAGCGTCCACAGATTACAGAATGCCTCTAGATGTGCATCGGAAACTACTACTGTTCTTCCAGGGAATGATCAAAGCATAGACTATTTGAGACAATACTCTCATGAAGGAAAGGGCGCATGATGACTGTTGTATTCAATCCCGAGGCAATTTATGTGTTTCATCAACACTTTGAAGGTCCACAGATTACAGAATGCCTCCAGATGTGCATCGGAAACTACTACTGTTCTTCCAGTGAACGATCAAAGCGTAGACTGTTTGAGACATTACTCCCATTTAGGAAAGTTCGCATGGTGACTGTTGTATTCAATCCCGATGCAATTTCTGTATTCATCAACACTTTGAACGTCCACAGATTACAGAATGCCTCCAGATGTGCATCGGAAACTACTACTGGTCTTCCAGGTGACGATCAAAGCGTAGACTGTTTGAGACATTACTCCCATGGAGGAAAGTGCGCATGGTGACTGTTATATTCAATCCCGATGCAATTTCTGTGTTTCATCAACACTCTGATAGTCCACTGATAACAGAATGCCTCCAGATGTGCATCGGAAACTACTACTGGTCTTCCAGGGAACGATCAAAGCGTAGACTGTTTGAGACATTACTGTTATGGAGGAAATTTGCGCATGGTGATTGTTGTATTCAATCCCGAAGCAATTTCTGTGTTTCGTCAACACTTTGAAGGTCCACAGATTACAGAATGCCTCCAGATGTGCATCGGAACCTACTACTGTTCTTCCAGGGAACGAGCAAACGTAGACTGTTTCAGACATTACTCCCATACAGGAAAGTGCGCATGGTGACTGTTGTATTCAATCCCGATGCAATTTCTGTGTTTCATCAACACTTTGAAGGTCCACAGTTTACAGAATGCCTCCAGATGTGCATCGGAAGCTACTACTGATCTTCCAGGGAACGATCAAAGCGTAGACTGTTTGGGACATTACTCCCATGGAGGAAAGTACGCATGGTGACTGTTGTATTCAATACCGATGCAATTTCTGTGTTTCATCAACACTTTGGTCAACCACAGATTACAGAATGCATCCGGATGTGCTTCGGAAACTACTACTGTTCTTCCAGGAAATGATCAGAGCGTTGACTGTTTGAGACATTACTCCCATTTAGGAAAGTTCGCATGGTGACTGTTGTATTCAATCCCGATGCAATTTCTGTATTCATCAACACTTTGAACGTCCACAGATTACAGAATGCCTCCAGATGTGCATCGGAAACTACTACTGGTCTTCCAGGGGACGATCAAAGCGTAGACTGTTTGAGACATTACTCCCATGGAGGAAAGTGCGCATGGTGACTGTTTTATTCAATCCCGATGCAATTCCTGTGTTTCATCAACACTCTGATAGTCCACTGATAACAGAATACCTCCAGATGTGCATCGGAAACTACTACTGGTCTTCCAGGGGACGATCAAAGCGTAGACTGTTTGAGATATTACTCCCATGGAGGAAAGTGCGCATGGTGTCTGTTGTATTCAATCCCGATGCAATTTCTTTGTTTCATCAACACTCTGATAGTCCACTGATAACAGAATGCCTCCAGATGTGCATCGGAAACTACTACTGGTCCTCCAGGGAAAGCTGTAACCGTAGACTGTTTGAGACATTACTCCCATGGAGGAAAGTGCGCATGGTGACTGTTGTATTTAATCCCGATGAAATTTCTGTGTTTCATCAACACTTTGAGCGTCTAAAGATTACAGAATGATTCCAGATGTGCATCAGAAACTACTACTGGTCTCCAGGGAACGATCAAAGCCTAGACTGTTTGAGACATTACTCCCATGGAGGAAAGTGCACATGGTTACTGTTCTATTCAATCCCGATGCAATATCTGTGTTTCATCAACACTCTGATACTTCACAGATTACAGAATGCCTCCAGATGTGCATTGGAAACTACTACTGGTCTTCCAGGGAACGATCAAAGCGTATACTGTTTGAGACATTACTCCCCTGGAGGAAAGTGCGCATGGTGACTGTTGTATTCAATGCCGATGCAATATCTGTGTTTCATCAACACTCTGATTGTTCACAGATTACAGAATGCCTCCAGATGTGCATCGGAAACTACTACCGGTCTTCCAGGGAACGATCAAATCGTAGACTGTTTGAGACATTACTCTTATGGAGGAAAATTGCGCATGGTGATTGTTGTATACAATCCCGATGCAATTTCTGTGTTTCGTCAACACTTCGATGGTCCACAGATTACAGAATGCCTCCAGATGTACATCGGAAACTACTACTGGTCTTCCAGGGAACGATGTATGCGTAGACTGTTAGAGACAATACTCCCATGGAGGAAACTGAGCATGGTGACTGTTGTATTCAATCCCGGTGAAATCTCTGTGTTTCATCAACACTTTGAGCGTCGACAGATTACAGAACGCCTCCATATGTGCATCAGAAACTACTACTGTTCTTCCAGGGAACAAACGAAGCGTAGACTCTTTGAGACATTACTCCCAATGAGGAAAGTGCGCATGTTTACTGTTCTATTCAATCCCGATGCAATTTCTGTGTTTCATCAACACTCTGATAGTCCACAGATTACAGGATGCCTCCAGATGTGCATCGGAAGCTACTACTGATCTTCCAGGGAACGATCAAAGCGTAGACTGTTTGAGACATTACTCAAATGGAGGAAAGTGCGCATGGTGACTGTTTTATTCAATACCGATGCAATTTCTGTGTTTCATCAACACTTTGATCAACCACAGATTACAGAATGCATCCAGATGTGCATCAGAAACTACTACTGGTCTTCCAGGGAACGGTCAAAGCGTATACTGTTTGAGACATTACTATCATGGAGGAAAATGCTCATGGTGACTGTTGTATACAGTCCAGATGCAATTTCTGTGTTTCATCAACACTCTGATACTCCGCAGATTACAGAATGCCTCCAGATGTGCATCGGAAACTTCTACTGTTCTTCCAGGGAATGATCAAAGCGTAGACTGTTTGAGACTTTACTCCCATATAGGAAAGTGCGCATGGTGACTGTTGTATTCAATCCCGATGCAATTTCTGTATTCATCAACACTTTGAAGGTCAGCAGATTACAGAATGCCTCCAGATGTGCATCGGGAACTACTACTGGTCGTCCAGGGGACGATCAAATCGTAGACTGTTTGAGATATTACTCCCATGGAGGAAAGTGCGCATGTCGACTGTTGTATTCAATCCCGATGCTATTTCTGTGTTTCATCATCAACTTGATAGTCCACTGATAACAGAATGCATCCAGATGTGCATCGGAAACTACTACTGGTCTTCCAGGGAACGATGTAAGCGTAGAGTGTTTGAGACAATACTCCCATGGAGGAAAGTGCGCATGGTGACTGTTGTATTCAATCGAGATGAAATTTCTGTGTTTCATCAACACTTTGAGTCTCCACAGATTACAGAATGCCTCCAGATGTGCATCAGAAACTACTACTGGGCTTCCAGGAAACGATCAAAGCGTAGACAGTTTGAGACATTACTACCATGGAGGAAAGTGCGCATGTTTACTGTTCTATTCAATCCCGATGCAATTTCTGTGTTTCATCAACACTCTGATTGTCCACAGATTACAGAATGCCTCCAGAAGTGCATCGTTAACTACTACTGGTCTTCCAGAGAACGATCAAAGCGTATACTGTTTGAGACATTACTGCCATGGAGGAAAGTGCGCATGGTGACTGTTGTATTCAATCCCGATGCAATTTCTGTGTTTCATCAACACTCTGATAGTCCACAGATAACAGAATGCCTCCAGATGTGCATCGGAAGCTACTACTGATCTTCCAGGGATCGATCAAAGCGTAGACTGTTTGAGACATTACTCCCATGGAGGAAAGTGCGCATGGTGACTGTTGTATTCAATCCCGATGCAATTTCTGTGTTTCATCAACACTCTGATAGGCCACAGATTACAGAATGCTTCCAGATGTGCATCGGAAGCTACTACTGATCTTCCAGGGAACGATCAAAGCGTTGACTGTTTGAGACATTACTCAAATGGAGGAAAGTGCGCATGGTGACTGTTTTATTCAATACCGATGCAATTTCTGTGTTTCATCAACACTTTGGTCAACCACAGATTACAGAATGCATCCGGATGTGCTTCGGAAACTACTCCGGTTCTTCCAGGGAATGATCACAGCGTAGACTGTTTGAGACATTACTCCCATATAGGAAAGTTCGCATGGTAACTGTTGTATTCAATCCTGATGCAATTTCAGTATTCATCAACACTTTGAACGTCCACAGATTACAGAATGCCTCCAGATGTGCATCGGAAACTACTACTGGTCTTCCAAGGGACGATCAAAGCGTAGACTGTTTGAGACATTACTCCCATGGAGGAAAGTGCGCATGGTGTCTCTTGTATTCAATCCCGATGCAATATCAGTGTTTCATCAACACTCTGATAGTCCACTGATAACAGAATGCCTCCAGATGTGCATCGGAAACTACTACTGGTCTTCCAGGGAACGCTGTAAGCGTGGACTGTTTGAGACATTACTCCCATGGAGGAAAGTGCGCATGGTGACTGTTGTATTTAATCCCGATGAAATTTCTGTATTCATCAACACTTTGAAGGTCAGCAGATTACAGAATGCTTCCAGATGTGCATCGGAAGCTACTACTGATCTTCCAGGGAACGATCAAAGCGTTGACTGTTTGAGACATTACTCAAATGGAGGAAAGTGCGCATGGTGACTGTTTTATTCAATACCGATGCAATTTCTGTGTTTCATCAACACTTTGGTCAACCACAGATTACAGAATGCATCCGGATGTGCTTCGGAAACTGCTCCTGTTCTTCCAGGGAATGATCACAGCGTAGACTGTTTGAGACATTACTCCCATATAGGAAAGTTCGCATGGTAACTGTTGTATTCAATCCCGATGCAATTTCAGTATTCATCAACACTTTGAGCGTCCACAGATTACAGAATGCCTCCAGATGTGCATCAGAAACTACTACTGGTCTCCAGGGAACGATCAAAGCCTAGACTGTTTGAGACATTACTCCCATGGAGGAAAGTGCACATGGTTACTGTTCTATTCAATCCCGATGCAATTCCTGTGTTTCATCAACACTCTGATACTTCACAGATTACAGAATGCCTCCAGATGTGCATTGGAAAGTACTACTGGTCTTCCAGGGAACGATCAAAGCGTATACTGTTTGAGACATTACTCCCCTGGAGGAAAGTGGGCATGGTGACTGTTGTATTCAATGCCGAAGCAATATCTGTGTTTCATCAACACTCTGATTGTCCACAGATTACAGAATGCCTCCAGATGTGCATCGGAAACTAATACCGGTCTTCCTGGGAACGATCAAATCGTAGACTGTTTGAGACATTACTCTTATGGAGGAAAATTGCGCATGGTGATTGTTGTATTCAATCCCGATGCAATTTCTTTGTTTCGTCAACACTTTGATGGTCCACAGATTACAGAATGCCTCCAGATGTACATCGGAAACTACTACTGGTCTTCCAGGGAACGATGTATGCGTAGACTGTTAGAGACAATACTCCCATGGAGGAAACTGAGCATGGTGACTGTTGTATTCAATCCCAGTGAAATCTCTGTGTTTCATCAACACTTTGAGCGTCCACAGATTACAGAATGCCTCCACATGTGCATCAGAAACTACTACTGGTCTTCCAGGGAACGATCAAAGCGTATACTGTTTGAGACATTACTCCCATGGAGGAAAGTGCTCATGGTGACTGTTGTATACAATCCAGGTGCAATTTCTGTGTTTCATCAACACTCTGATACTCCGCAGATTACAGAATGCCTCCAGATGTGCATCGGAAACTTCTACTGTTCTTCCAGGGAATGATCAAAGCGTAGACTGTTTGAGACTTTCCTCCCATATAGGAAAGTGCGCATGGTGACTGTTGTATTCAATCCCGATGCAATTTCTGTATTCATCAACACTTTGAAGGTCAGCAGATTACAGAATGCCTCCAGATGTGCATCGGGAACTACTACTGGTCGTCCAGGGGACGATCAAATCGTAGACTGTTTGAGACATTGCTCCCATGGAGGAAAGTGCGCATGGCGACTGTTGTATTCTATCCCGATGCTATTTCTGTGTTTCATCATCAACTTGATAGTCCACTGATAACAGAATGCATCCAGATGTGCATCGGAAACTACTACTGGTCTTCCAGGGAACGATGTAAGCGTAGAGTGTTTGAGACAATACTCCCATGGAGGAAAGTGCGCATGGTGATTGTTGTATTCAATCCCGATGAAATTTCTGTGTTTCATCAACACTTTGAGTCTCCACAGATTACAGAATGCCTCCAGATGTGCATCAGAAACTACTACTGGTCTTCCAGGAAACGATCAAAGCGTAGACTGTTTGAGACATTAGTACCATGGAGGAAAGTGCGCATGTTTACTGTTCTATTCAATCCCGATGCAATTTCTGTGTTTCATCAACACTCTGATTGTCCACAGATTACAGAATGCCCCCAGAAGTGCATCGTTAACTACTACTGGTCTTCCAGAGAACGATCAAAGCGTATACTGTTTGAGACATTACTCCCATGGAGGAAAGTGCGCATGGTGACTGTTGTATTCATTCCCGATGCAATTTCTGTGTTTCATCAACACTCTGATAGTCCACAGATAACAGAATGCCTCCAGATGTGCATCGGAAGCTACTACTGAACTTCCAGGGATCGATCAAAGCGTAGACTGTTTGAGACATTACTCCCATTGTTTAAAGTGCGCATGGTGACTGTTGTATTCAATCCCCATGCAATTTCTGTGTTTCATCAACACTTTGGACAACCACACATTACAGAATGCATCCGGATGTGCGTCGGAAACTACTACTGCTCTTCCAGGGAATGATCAAAGCGTAGACTATCTGAGACAGTACTCTCATGAAGGAAAGGGCGCATGATGACTGTTGTATTCAATCCCGAGGCAATTTATGTGTTTCACCAAAACTTTGAAGGTCCACAGATTACAGAATGCCTCCAGATGTGCATCGGAAACTACTACTGTTCTTCCAGTGAACGATCAAAGCGTAGACTGTTTGAGACATTACTCCCATATAGGAAAGTTCGCATGGTGACTGTTGTATTCAATCCCGATGCAATTTCTGTATTCATCAACACTTTGAACGTCCACAGATTACAGAATGCCTCCAGATGTGCATCGGAAACTACTACTGGTCTTCCAGGGGACAATCAAAGCGTAGACTGTTTGAGACATTACTCCCATGGAGGAAAGTGCGCATGGTGACTGTTGTATTCAATCCCGATGCAATTTCTGTGTTTCATCAACACTCTGATAGTCCACTGATAACAGAATGCCTCCAGGTGTGCATCGGAAACTACTACTGGTCTTCCAGGGAACGCTGTAGGCGTAGATTGTTTGAGACATTACTCCCATGGAGGAAAGTGCGCATGGTGACTGTTGTATTCAATCCCGATGAAATTTCTGTGTTTTGTCAACACTTCGATGGTCCACAGATTACAGAATGCCTCCAGATGTACATCGGAAACTACTACTGGTCTTCCAGGGAACGATGTAATCGTTGACAGTTTGAGACTATACTCCCATGGAGGAAAGTGCGCATGGTTACTGTTCTATTCAATCTCGATGCAATTTCTGTGTTTCATCAACACTCTCATAGTCCACAGATTACAGAATGCCTCCAGATGTGCATCGGAAGCTACTACTGGTCTTCCAGGTAACGATCAAAACGTAGACTGTTTGAGACATTACTCCCATGGAGGAAAGTGCGCATGATGACTGTTGTATTCAGCCCCGAGGCAATTTCTGTGTTTCATCAACACTTTGAAGGTCCACAGATTACAGAATGCCTCCAGATGTGCATCGGAAACTACTACTGTTCTTCCAGGGAACGATCAAAGCGTAGACTGTTTGAGACAGTACTCCCATATAGGAAAGTGCGCTTGGTGACTGTTGTATTCAATCCTGATGCAATTTCTGTGTTTCATCAACACTTTGAAGGTCCACAGATTACAGAATGCTTCCAGATGTGCATTGGAAACTACTACTGGTCTTCCAGGTGACCATCAAAGCGTAGACTGTTTGAGACATTACTTCCATGGAGGAAAAATCGCATGGTGAATGTTGTATCCAATCCCGATGCAATTTCTGTGTTTCATCAACACATTGAGCGTCCACTGATTACAGAATGCCTCCAGATGTGCATCGGAAACTACTACTGCTCTTCCAGGGAACGATCAAAGCGTATACTGTTTGAGACATTACTCCCATGGAGGAAAGTGCGCAAGGTGACTGTTGTATTCAATGCCGATGCAATTTCTGTGTTTCATCAACACTCTGATTGTCCACAGATTACAGAATGCCTCCAGATGTGCATCAGAAACTACTACTGGTCTTCCAGGGAACGATCAAAGCGTAGACTGTTTGAGACATTACTCCTATGGAGGAAAGTGCGCATGGTTACTGTTCTATTCAATCCCGATGCAATTTCTATGTTTCATCAATACTCTGATACTCCACGGATTACAGAATGCCTCCAGATGTACATCGGAAACTACTACTGGTCTTCCAGGGAACGATTAAAGCGTATATTGTTTGAGACATTTCTCCCATGGAGGAAAGAACGCATGGTGACTGTTGTATTCAATGGCGATGCAATTTCTGTGTTTCATCAACACTCTGATTGTCCACAGATTACAGAATGCCTCCAGATGTACATCGGAAACTACTACTGGTCTTCCAGGGAACGATGTATTCGTAGACCGTTTGAGACAATACTCCCATGGAGGAAACTGAGCATGGTGAGTGTTGTATTCAATCCCGGTGAAATCTGTGTGTTTCATCAACACTTTGAGCGTCCACAGATTACAGAATTCCTCCACATGTGCATCAGAAACTACTACTGGTCTTCCAGGGAACAAACGAAGCGTAGACTCTTTGAGACATTGCTCCCAATGAGGAAAGTGCGCATGTTTACTGTTCTATTCAATCCCGATGCAATTTCTGTGTTTCATCAACACTCTGATAGTCCACAGATTACAGGATGCCTCCAGATGTGCATCGGAAGCTACACCTGGTCTTCCAGGGAACGATCAAAGCGTAGACTGTTTGAGACATTACTCAAATGGAGGAAAGTGCGCATGGTGACTGTTTTATTCAATACCGATGCAATTCCTGTGTTTCATCAACACTTTGATCAACCACAGATTACAGAATGCATCCAGATGTGCATCAGAAACTACTACTGGTCTTCCAGGGAACGATCAAAGCGTATACTGTTTGAGACATTACTCCCATGGAGGAAAGTGCTCATGGTGACTGTTGTATACAATCTAGATGCAATTTCTGTGTTTCATCAACACTCTGATACTCCGCAGATTACAGAATGCCTCCAGATGTGCATCGGAAACTTCTACTGTTCTTCCAGGGAATGATCAAAGCGTAGACAGTTTGAGACTTTACTCCCATATAGGAAAGTGCGCATGGTGACTGTTGTATTCAATCCCGATGCAATTTCTGTATTCATCAACACTTTGAAGGTCAGCAGATTACAGAATGCCTCCAGATGTGCATCAGAAGCTACTACTGGTCTTCCAGGAAACGATCAAAGCGTAGACTGTTTGAGACATTACTACCATGGAGGAAAGTGCGCATGTTTACTGTTCTATTCAATCCCGATGCAATTTCTGTGTTTCATCAACACTCTGATTGTCCAAAGATTACAGAATGCCTCCAGAAGTGCATCGTTAACTACTACTGTTCTTCCAGTGAACGATCAAAGCGTAGACTGTTTGAGACATTACTCCCATATAGGAAAGTTCGCATGGTGACTGTTGTATTCAATCCCGATGCAATTTCTGTATTCATCAACTCTTTGAACGTCCACAGATTACAGAATGCCTCCAGATGTGCATCGGAAACTACTACTGGTCTTCCAGGGGACGATCAAAGCGTATACTGTTTGAGACATTACTCCCATGGAGGAAAGTGCGCATGGTGACTGTTGTATTCAATCCCGATGAAATTTCTGTGTTTTGTCAACACTTCGATGGTCCACAGATTACAGAATGCCTCCAGATGTACATCGGAAACTACTACTGGTCTTCCAGGGGACGATCAAAGCGTAGACTGTTTGAGACATTACTCCCATGGAGGAAAGTGCGCATGGTGACTGTTGTATTCAATCTCGATGCAATTTCTGTGTTTCATCAACACTCTGATAGTCCACTGATAACAGAATGCCTCCAGATGTGCATCGGAAACTACTACTGGTCTTCCAGGGAACGCTGTAAGCGTAGACTGTTTGAGACATTACTCCCATGGAGGAAAGTGCGCATGGTGACTGTTGTATTCAATCCCGATGAAATTTCTGTGTTTTGTCAACACTTCGATGGTCCACAGATTACAGAATGCCTCCAGATGTACATCGGAAACTACTACTGGTCTTCCAGGGAACGATGTAATCGTAGACAGTTTGAGACTATACTCCCATGGAGGAAAGTGCGCATGGTTACTGTTCTATTCAATCCCGATGCAATTTCTGTATTCATCAACACTTTGAACGTCCACAGATTACAGAATGCCTCCAGATGTGCATCGGAAACTACTACTGGTCTTCCAGGGGACGATCAAAGCGTATACTGTTTGAGACATTACTCCCATGGAGGAAAGTGCGCAAGGTGACTGTTGTATTCAATGCCGATGCAATTTCTGTGTTTCATCAACACTTTGAAGGTCCACAGATTACAGAATGCCTCCAGATGTGCATCGGAAACTACTACTGTTCTTCCAGGGAACGATCAAAGCGTAGACTGTTTGAGACAGTACTCCCATATAGGAAAGTGCGCATGGTGACTGTTGTATTCAATCCTGATGCAATTTCTGTGTTTCATCAACACTTTGAAGGTCCACAGATTACCGATTGCCTCCAGATGTGCATTGGAAACTACTACTGGTCTTCCAGGGGACCATCAAAGCGTAGACTGTTTGAGACATTACTCCCATGGAGGAAAAATCGCATGGTGAATGTTGTATCCAATCCCGATGCAATTTCTGTGTTTCATCAACACTTTGAGCGTCCACTGATTACAGAATGCCTCCAGATGTGCATCGGAAACTACTACTGGTCTTCCAGGGAACGATCAAAGCGTATACTGTTTGAGACATTACTCCCATGGAGGAAAGTGCGCAAGGTGACTGTTGTATTCAATGCCGATGCAATTTCTGTGTTTCATCAACACTCTGATAGTCCACAGATTACAGAATGCCTCCAGATGTGCATCAGAAACTACTACTGGTCTCCCAGGGAACGATCAAAGCGTAGACTGTTTGAGACATTACTCCTATGAAGGAAAGTGCGCATGGTTACTGTTCTATTCAATCCCGATGCAACTTCTAAGGTTCATCAACACTCTGATACTCCACGGATTACAGAATGCCTCCAGATGTACATCGGAAACTACTACTGGTCTTCCAGGGAACGATCAAAGCGTATACTGTTTGAGACATTACTCCCATGGAGGAAAGTACGCATGGTGACTGTTGTATTCAATGCCGATGCAATTTCTGCGTTTCATCAACACTCTGATTGTCCACAGATTACAGAATGCCTCCAGATGTACATCGGAAACTACTATTAGTCTTCCAGGGAACAAACGAAGCGTAGACTCTTTGAGACATTACTCCCAATGAGGTTAAGTGCGCATGTTTACTGTTCTATTCAATCCCGATGCAATTTCTGTGTTTCATCAACACTCTGATAGTCCACAGATTACAGGATGCCTCCAGATGTGCATCGGAAGCTTCTACTGGTCTTCCAGGGAACGATCAAAGCGTAGACTGTTTGAGACATTACTTAAATGGAGGAAAGTACACATGGTGACTGTTTTATTCAATACCGATGCAATTCCTGTGTTTCATCAACACTTTAGCAACCACAGATTACAGAATGCATCCAGATGTGCATCAGAAACTACTACTGGTCTTCCAGGGAACGATCAAAGCGTATACTGTTTGAGACATTACTCCCATGGAGGAAAGTGCTCATGGTGACTGTTGTATACAATCCAGATGCAATTTCTGTGTTTCATCAACACTCTGAGACTCCGCAGATTACAGAATGCCTCCAGATGTTCATCGGAAACTTCTACTGTTCTTCCAGGGAATGATCAAAGCGTAGACTGTTTGAGACGTTACTCCCATATAGGAAAGTGCGCATGGTGACTGTTGTATTCAATCCCGATGCAATTTCTGTATTCATCAACACTTTGAAGGTCAGCAGATTACAGAATGCCTCCAGATGTGCATCGGGAACTACTACTGGTCGTCCAGGGGACGATCAAATCGTAGACTGTTTGAGACATTACTCCCATGGAGGAAAGTGCGCATGGCGACTGTTGTATTCAATCCCGATGCTATTTCTGTGTTTCATCATCACTCTGATAGTCCACTGATAACAGAATGCATCCAGATGTGCATCGGAAACTACTACTGGTCTTCCAGGGAACGATCAAAGCGTAGAGTGTTTGAGACAATACTCCAATGGAGGAAAGTGCGCATGGTGACTGTTGTATACAATGCCGATGAAATTTCTGTGTTTCATCAACACTTTGAGCCTCCACAGATTACAGAATGCCTCCAGATGTGCATCAGAAACTACTACTGGTCTTCCAGGAAACGATCAAAGCGTAGACTGTTTGAGACATTACTCCCATGGAGGAAAGTGCGCATGGTTACTGTTCTATTCAATCCCGATGCAATTTCTGTGTTTCATCAACACTCTGATTGTCCACAGATTACAGAATGCCTCCAGAAGTGCATCGGAAACTACTACTGGTCTTCCAGAGAACGATCAAAGCGTATACTGTTTGAGACATTACTCCCATGGAGGAAAGTGCGCATGGTGACTGTTGTATTCAATCCCGATGCAATTTCTGTGTTTCATCAACACTCTGATAGTCCACAGATAACAGAATGCCTCCAGATGTGCATCGGAAGCTACTACTGATCTTCCAGGGAACGATCAAAGCGTAGACTGTTTGAGACATTACTCCCATGGAGGAAAGTGCGCATGGTGACTGTTGTATTCAATACCGATGCAATTTCTGTGTTTCATCAACACTTTGGACAACAACACTTTACAGAATTCATCCGGATGAGCGTCGGAAACTACTACTGCTCTTCCAGGGAATGATCAAATCGTAGACTATTTGAGACCATACTCTCATGAAGGAAAGGGCGCATGATGACTGTTGTATTCAATCCCGAGGCAATTTATGTGTTTCATCAACACTTTGAAGGTCCACAGATTACAGAATGCCTCCAGATGTGCATCGGAAACTACTACTGTTCTTCCAGTGAACGATCAAAGCGTAGACTGTTTGAGACATTACTCCCATATAGGAAAGTTCGCATGGTGACTGTTGTATTCAATCCCGATGCAATTTCTGTATTCATCAACACTTTGAACG
Source organism: Schistocerca gregaria (assembly GCF_023897955.1). Taxonomy (NCBI): domain Eukaryota; kingdom Metazoa; phylum Arthropoda; class Insecta; order Orthoptera; family Acrididae; genus Schistocerca; species Schistocerca gregaria. Next base: position 21,948,385 of record NC_064927.1, on the reverse strand, counting down.
TCCACAGATTACAGAATGCCTCCAGATGTGCATCGGAAACTACTACTGGTCTTCCAGGGGACGATCAAAGCGTAGACTGTATGAAACATTACTCCCATGGAGGAAAGTGCGCGTGGTGACTGTTGTATTCAATCCCGATGCAATTTCTGTGTTTCATTAACACTCTGATAGTCCACTGATAACAGAATGCCTGCAGATGTGCATCGGAAACTACTAGTCGTCTTCCAGGAAACGCTGTAAGCGTAGACTGTTTGAGACATTACTCCCATGGAGGAAAGTGCGCATGGTGACTGTTGTATTCAATCCCGATGAAATTTCTGTGTTTTGTCAACACTTCGATGGTCCACAGATTACAGAATGCCTCCAGATGTACATCGGAAACTACTACTGGTCTTCCAGGGAACGATGTAAGCGTAGACAGTTTGAGACTATACTCCCATGGAGGAAAGTGCGCATGGTGACTGTTGTATTCAATCCCGATGAAATTTCTGTGTTTCATCAACACTTTGAGCGTTCACAGATTACAGAATGCCTCTAGATGTTCATCAGAAACTACTACTGGTCTTCCAGGGAACGAACAAATCGTAGACTCTTTGAGACATTACTCCAATGGAGGAAAGTGCGCATGGTTACTGTTCTATTCAATCTCGATGCAATTTCTGTGTTTCATCAACACTCTCATAGTCCACAGATTACAGAATGCCTCCAGATGTGCATCGGAAGCTACTACTGGTCTTCCAGGTAACGATCAAAACGTAGACTGTTTGAGACATTACTCCTATGGAGGAATGTGCGCATGGTTACTGTTCTATTCAATCCCGATGCAATTTCTGTGTTTCATCAACACTCTGATACTCCACGGATTACAGAATGCCTCCAGATGTGCATCGGAATCTACTACTGGTCTTCCAGGGAACGATCAAAGCGTAGACTGTTTGAGACATTACTCCCATTTAGGAAAGTGCTCATGGTGACTGTTGTATTCAATCCAGATGCAATTTCTGTGTTTCATCAACACTCTGATATTCCGCAGACTACAGAATGCCTCCAGATGTGCATCGGAAACTACTACTGTTCTTCCAGGGAATGATCAAAGCGTAGACTGTTTGAGACAATACTCTCATGAAGGAAAGTGCGCATGATGACTGTTGTATTCAGTCCCGAGGCAATTTCTGTGTTTCATCAACACTTTGATGGTCCACAGATTACAGAATGACTCCACATGTGCATCAGAAACTACTACTGGTCTTCCAGCGAACAAACGAAGCGTAGACTCTTTGAGACATTACTCCCAATGAGGAAAGTGCGCATGTTTACTGTTCTATTCAATCCCGATGCAATTTCTGTGTTTCATCAACACTCTGATAGTCCACAGATTACAGGATGCCTCCAGATGTGCATCGGAAGCTACTACTGGTCTTCCAGGGAACGATCAAAGCGTAGAATGTTTGAGACATTACTCAAATGGAGGAAAGTGCGCATGGTGACTGTTGTATTCAATCCCGATGAAATTTCTGTGTTTCATCAACACTTTGAGTGTCCACAGATTACAGAATGCCTCCAGATGTGCATCAGAAAATACTACTGGTCTTCCAGGGAACGAACAAAGCGTAGATTCTTTGAGACATTACTCCCATGGAGGAAAGTGCGCATGGTTACTGTTCTATTCAAATCCCGATGCAATTTCTGTGTTTCAGCAACACTCTGATACTCCACAGATTACTGAATGCCTCCAGATGTGTATCGGAGACTACTACTGGTCTTCCAGGGAACGATCAAAGCGTAGACTGTTTGAGACATTACTCAAATGGAGGAAAGTGCGCATGGTGACTGTTTTATTCAATACCGATGCAATTTCTGTGTTTCATCAACACTTTGATCAACCACAGATTACAGAATGCCTCCAGATGTGCATCGGAAACTACTACTGGTCTTCCAGGGAACGCTGTAAGCGTAGACTGTTTGAGACATTACTCCCATGGAGGAAAGTGCGCATGGTGACTGTTCTATTCAATCCCGATGAAATTTCTGTGTTTTGTCAACACTTCGATGGTCCACAGGTTACAGAATGCCTCCAGATGTACATCGGAAACTACTACTGGTCTTCCAGGGAACGATGTAATCGTAGACAGTTTGAGACTATACTCCCATGGAGGAAAGTGCGCATGGTTACTGTTCTATTCAATCTCGATGCAATTTCTGTGTTTCATCAACACTCTCATAGTCCACAGATTACAGAATGCCTCCAGATGTGCATCGGAAGCTACTACTGGTCTTCCAGGTAACGATCAATACGTAGACTGTTTGAGACATTACTCCCATATAGGAAAGTGCGCATGATGACTGTTGTATTCAGTCCCGAGGCAATTTCTGTGTTTCATCAACACTTTGAAGGTCCACAGATTACAGAATGCCTCCAGATGGGCATCGGAAACTACTACTGTTCTTCCAGGGAACGATCAAAGCGTAGACTGTTTGAGACATTACTCCCATATAGGAAAGTGCGCATGGTGACTGTTGTATTCAATCCTGATGCAATTTCTGCGTTTTATCAACACTTTGAAGGTCCACAGATTACAGAATGCCTCCAGATGTGCATTGGAAACTACTACTGGTCTTCCAGGGGACCATCAAAGCGTAGACTGTTTGAGACATTACTCCCATGGAGGAAAAATCGCATGGTGAATGTTGTATCCAATCCCGGTGCAATTTCTGTGTTTCATCAACACTTTGAGCGTCCACTGATTACAGAATGCCTCCAGATGTGCATCGGAAACTACTACTGGTCTTCCAGGGAACGATCAAAGCGTATACTGTTTGAGACATTACTCCCATGGAGGAAAGTGCGCAAGGTGACTGTTGTATTCAATGCCGATGCAATTTCTGTGTTTCATCAACACTCTGATTGTCCACAGATTACAGAATGCCTCCAGATGTGCATCAGAAACTACTACTGGTCTTCCAGGGAACGATCAAAGCGTAGACTGTTTGAGACATTACTCCTATGGAGGAAAGTGGCATGGTTACTTTTCTATTCAATACCGATGCAACTTCTATGGTTCATCAACACTCTGATACTCCACGGATTACAGAATGCCTCCAGATGTACATCGGAAACTACTACTGGTCTTCCAGGGAACGATCAAAGCGTATACTGTTTGAGACATTACTCCCATGGAGGAAAGTACGCATGGTGACTGTTGTATTCAATGCCGATGCAATTTCTGTGTTTCATCAACACTCTGATTGTCCACAGATTACAGAATGCCTCCAGATGTACATCGGAAACTACTACTGGTCTTCCAGGGAACGATGTATTCGTAGACTGTTAGAGACAATACTCCCATGGAGGAAACTGAGCATGGTGAGTGTTGTATTCAATCCCGGTGAAATCTCTGTGTTTCATCAACACTTTGAGCGTCCACAGATTACGGAATGCCTCCACATGTGCATCAGAAACTACTACTGGTCTTCCAGGGAACAAACGAAGCGTAGACTCTTTGAGACATTACTCCCAATGAGGAAAGTGCGCATGTTTACTGTTCTATTCAATCCCGATGCAATTTCTGTGTTTCATCAACACTCTGATAGTCCACAGATTACAGAATGCCTCCAGATGTGCATCGGAAGCTACTACTGGTCTTCCAGGGAACGATCAAAGCGTAGACTGTTTGAGACATTACTCAAATGGAGGAAAGTGCGCATGGTGACTGTTTTATTCAATACCGATGCAATTCCTGTGTTTCTTCAACACTTTGATCAACCACAGATTACAGAATGCATCCAGATGTGCATCAGAAACTACTACTGGTCTTCCAGGGAACGATCAAAGCGTATACTGTTTGAGACATTACTCCCATGGAGGATAGTGCTCATGGTGACTGTTGTATACAATCCAGATGCAATTTCTGTGTTTCATCAACACTCTGATACTCCGCAGATTACAGAATGCCTCCAGATGTGCATCGGAAACTTCTACTGTTCTTCCAGGGAATGATCAAAGCGTAGACTGTTTGAGACTATACTCCCATATAGGAAAGTGCGCATGGTGACTGTTGTATTCAATCCCGATGCAATTTCTGTATTCATCAACACTTTGAAGGTCAGCAGATTACAGAATGCCTCCAGATGTGCATCGGGAACTACTACTGGTCGTCCAGGGGACGATCAAATCGTAGACTGTTTGAGACATTACTCCCATGGAGGAAAGTGCGCATGGCGACTGTTGTATTCAATCCCGATGCTATTTCTGTGTTTCATCATCACTCAGATAGTCCACTGATAACAGAATGCATCCAGATGTGCATCGGAAACTACTACTGGTCTTCCAGGGAACGATCAAAGCGTAGAGTGTTTGAGACAATACTCCAATGGAGGAAAGTGCGCATGGTGACTGTTGTATTCAATCCCGATGAAATTTCTGTGATTCATCAACACTTTGAGCCTCCACAGATTACAGAATGCCTCCAGATGTGCATCAGAAACTACTACTGGTCTTCCAGGAAACGATCAAAGCGTAGACTGTTTGAGACATTACTCCCATGGAGGAAAGTGCGCATGTTTACTGTTCTATTCAATCCCGATGCAATTTCTGTGTTTCATCAACACTCTGATAGTCCACAGATTACAGAATGCCTCCAGATGTGCATCGGAAGCTACTACTGGTCTTCCAGGGAACGATCAAAGCGTAGACTGTTTGAGACATTACTCAAATGGAGGAAAGTGCGCATGGTGACTGTTTTATTCAATACCGATGCAATTCCTGTGTTTCATCAACACTTTGATCAACCACAGATTACAGAATGCATCCAGATGTGCATCAGAAACTACTGCTGGTCTTCCAGAGAACGATCAAAGCGTATAATGTTTGAGACATTACTCCCATGGAGGAGAGTGCGCATGGTGACTGTTGTATTCAATCCCGATGCAATTTCTGTGTTTCATCAACACTCTGATAGTCCACAGATAACAGAATGCCTCCAGATGTGCATCGGAAGCTACTACTGATCTTCCAGGGAACGATCAAAGCGTAGACTGTTTGAGACATTACTCCCATGGAGGAAAGTGCGCATGGTGACTGTTGTATTCAATACCGATGCAATTTCCGTGTTTCATCAACACTTTGGACAACAACACATTACAGAAAGCATCCGGATGTGCGTCGGAAACTACTACTGCTCTTCCAGGGAATGATCAAATCGTAGACTATTTGAGACCATACTCTCATGAAGGAAAGGGCGCATGATGACTGTTGTATTCAATCCCGAGGCAATTTATGTGTTTCATCAACACTTTGAAGGTCCACAGATTACAGAATGCCTCCAGATGTGCATCGGAAACTACTACTGTTCTTCCAGTGAACGATCAAAGCGTAGACTGTTTGAGACATTACTCCCATATAGGAAAGTTCGCATGGTGACTGTTGTATTCAATCCCGATGCAATTTCTGTATTCATCAACACTTTGAACGTCCACAGATTACAGAATGCCTCCAGATGTGCATCGGAAACTACTACTGGTCTTCCAGGGGACGATCAAAGCGTAGACTGTATGAGACATTACTCCCATGGAGGAAAGTGCGCATGGTGACTGTTGTATTCAATCCCGATGCAATTTCTGTGTTTCATCAACACTCTGATAGTCCACTGATAACAGAATGCCTCCAGATGTGCATCGGAAACTACTACTGGTCTTCCAGGAAACGCTGTAAGCGTAGACTGTTTGAGACATTACTCCCATGGAGGAAAGTGCGCATGGTGACTGTTGTATTCAATCCCGATGAAATTTCTGTGTTTTGTCAACACTTCGATGGTCCACAGATTACAGAATGCCTCCAGATGTACATCGGAAACTACTACTGGTCTTGCAGGGAACGATGTAAGCGTAGACAGTTGAGACTATACTCCCATGGAGGAAAGTGCGCATGGTCACTGTTGTATACAATCCCGATGAAATTTCTGTGTTTCATCAACACTTTGAGCGTCCACAGATTACAGAATGCCTCTAGATGTTCATCAGAAACTACTACTGGTCTTCCAGGGAACGAACAAATCGTAGACTCTTTGAGACATTACTCCAATGGAGGAAAGTGCGCATGGTTACTGTTCTATTCAATCTCGATGAAATTTCTGTGTTTCATCAACACTCTCATAGTCCACAGATTACAGAATGCCTCCAGATGTGCATCGGAAGCTACTACTGGTCTTCCAGGTAACGATCAAAACGTAGACTGTTTGAGACATTACTCCTATGGAGGAATGTGATCATGGTTACTGTTCTATTCAATCCCGATGCAATTTCTGTGTTTCATCAACACTCTGATACTCCACGGATTACAGAATGCCTCCAGATGTGCATCGGAATCCACTACTGGTCTTCCAGGGAACGATCAAGGCGTATACTGTTTGAGACATTACTCCCATGGAGGAAAGTGCGCATGGTGACTGTTGTATTCAATGCCGATCCAATTTCTGTGTTTCATCAGCACTGTGATTGTCCACAGATTACAGAATGCCTCCAGATGTGCATCGGAAACAAGTAATGGTCTTCCATGGAACGATCAAATCGTAGACTGTTTGAGACATTACTCTTATGGAGGAAAATTGCGCATGGTGACTGTTGTATTCAATCCCGATGCAATTTCTGTGTTTCGTCAACACTTTGATGGTCCACAGATTACAGAATGCCTCCAGATGTACATCGGAAACTACTACTGGTCTTCCAGGGAACGATGTAAGCGTAGACTCTTTGAGACAATACTCCTATGGAGGAAAGTGCGCTTGGTGACTGTTGAATTCAATTCCGATGAAATTTCTGTGTTTCATCAACACTTTGAGTGTCCACAGATTACAGAATGCCTCCAGATGTGCATCAGAAACTACTACTGGTCTTCCAGGGAACGAACAAAGCGTAGATTCTTTGAGAAATTACTCCCATGGAGGAAAGTGCGCATGGTTACTGTTCTATTCAAATCCCGATGCAATTTCTGTTTTTCAGCAACACTCTGATACTCCACAGATTACAGAATGCCTCCAGATGTGTATCGGAAATTACTACTGGTCTTCCAGGGAACGATCAAAGCGTAGACTGTTTGAGACATTACTCCCATTTAGGAAAGAGCTCATGGTGACTGTTGTATTCAATACAGATGCAATTTCTGTGTTTCAACAACACTCTGATATTCCGCAGACTACAGAATGCCTCCAGATGTGCATCGGAAACTACTACTGTTCTTCCAGGGAATGATCAAAGCGTAGACTGTTTGAGACAATACTCTCATGAAGGAAAGTGCGCATGATGACTGTTCTATTCAATCCCGATGCAATTTCTGTGTTTCATCAACACTCTGATAGTCCACAGATTACAGGATGCCTCCAGATGTGCATCGGAAGCTACTACTGGTCTTCCAGGGAACGATCAAAGCGTAGACTGTTTGAGACATTACTCAAATGGAGGAAAGTGCGCATGGTGACTGTTGTATTCAACCCCGATGAAATTTCTGTGTTTCATCAACACTTTGAGTGTCCACAGATTACAGAATGCCTCCAGATGTGCATCAGAAACTACTACTGGTCTTCCAGGGAACGAACAAAGCGTAGATTCTTTGAGACATTACTCCCATGGAGGAAAGTGCGCATGGTTACTGTTCTATTCAAATCCCGATGCAATTTCTGTGTTTCAGCAACACTCTGATACTCCACAGATTACTGAATGCCTCCAGATGTGTATCGGAAACTACTACTGGTCTTCCAGGGAACGATCAAAGCGTAGACTGTTTGAGACATTACTCAAATGGAGGAAAGTGCGCATGGTGACTGTTTTATTCAATACCGATGCAATTTCTGTGTTTCATCAACACTTTGATCAACCACAGATTACAGAATGCATCCAGATGTGCATCAGAAACTACTACTGGTCTTCCAGGGAACGATCAAAGCGTATACTGTTCAAGACATTACTCCCATGGAGGAAAGTGCTCATGGTGACTGTTGTATTCAATCCAGATGCAATTTCTGTGTTTCATCAACACTCTGATACTCCGCAGATTACAGAATGCCTCCAGATGTGCATCGGAAACTTCTACAGTTCTTCCAGGGAATGATCAAAGCGTAGACTGTTTGAGACATTACTCCCATATAGGAAAGTGCGCATGTTGACTGTTGTATTCAATCCCGATGCAATTTCTGTATTCATCAACACTTTGAAGGTCAGCAGATTACAGAATGCCTCCAGATGTGCATCGGGAACTACTACTGGTCGTCCAGGGGACGATCAAATCGTAGACTGTTTGAGACATTACTCCCATGGAGGAAAGTGCGCATGGCGACTGTTGTATTCAATCCCGATGCTATATCTGTGTTTCATCATCACTCTGATAGTCCACTGATAACAGAATGCATCCAGATGTGCATCGCAAACTACTACTGGTCTTCCAGGGAACGATGTAAGCGTAGAGTGTTTGAGACATTACTCCCATGGAGGAAAGTGCGCATGGTGACTGTTGTATTCAATCCCGATGAAATTTCTGTCTTTCATCAACACTTTGAGCCTCCACAGATTACAGAATGCCTCCAGATGTGCATCAGAAACTACTACTGGTCTTCCAGGAAACGATCAAAGCGTAGACTGTTTGAGACATTACACCCATGGAGGAAAGTGCGCATGGTTACTGTTCTATTCAATCCCGATGCAATTTCTGTGTTTCAACAACACTCAGATTGTCCACAGATTACGGAATGCCTCCAGATGTGCATCGGAACCTACTACAGGTCTTCCAGAGAACGATCAAAGCGTATACTGTTTGAGACATTACTCCCATGGAGGAAAGTGCGCATCGTGACTGTTGTATTCAATCCCGATGTAATTTCTGTGTTTCATCAACACTTTGAGCGTCCACAGATTACAGAATACCTCCAGATGTGCATCAGAAACTACTACTGGTCTTCCAGGTAACGATCAAAGCGTAGACTGTTTGAGACATTACTCCCATGGAGGAAAGTGCGCATGGTTACTGTTCTATTCAATCCCGATGCAATTTCTGTGTTTCATCAACACTCTGATACTCCACAGATTGCAGAATGAATCCAGATGTGCATCGGAAACTACTACTGGTCTTCCAGGGAACGATCGAAGCGTATACTGTTTGAGACATTACTCCCATGGAGGAAAGTGCGCATGGTGACTGTTGTATTCAATCCCGATGCCATTTCTGTGTTTCATCAACACTCTGATAGTCCACTGATAACAGAATGCCTCCAGATTTGCATCGGAAACTACTACTGGTCTTCCAGATAACGATGTAAGCGTAGACTGTTTGAGACAATACTCCCATGGAGGAAAGTGCGCATGGTGACTGTTGTATTCAATCCCAATGAAATTTCTGTGTTTCATCAACACTTTGAGCGTCCACAGATTACAGAATGCCTCCAGATGTGCATCAGAAACAACTACTGGTCTTCTAGGGAACGATCAAAGCGTAGACTGTTTGAGACATTACTCCCATTGAGGAAAGTGCGCATGGTGACTGTTCTATTCAATCCCGATGCAATTACTTTGTTTCATCAACACTCTGATACATCACAGATTACATAATGCCTCCAGATGTGCATTGGAAACTACTACTGGACTTCCAGGGAACGGTCAAAGCGTATACTGTTTGAGACATTACTCCCCTGGAGGAAAGTGCGCATTTTGACTGTTGTATTCAATGCCGGTGCAATATCTGTGTTTCATCAACACTCTGATTGTCCACAGATTACAGAATGCCTCCAGATGTGCATCGAAATCTACTACAGATATTCCAGGGAACGATCAAATCGTAGACTGTTTGAGACATTACTCTTATGGAGGAAAATTGCGCATGGTGACAGTTGTATTCAATCCCGATGCAATATCTGTGTTTCGTCAACACTTTGATGGTCCACAGATTACAGAATGCCTCCAGATGTACATCAGAAACTACTACTGGTCTTCCGGGGAACGATGTAAGCGTAGACTGTTTGAGACAATACTCCCATGGAGGAAAGTGCGCATGGTTACTGTTCTATTCAATCCCGATGCAATTTCTGTGTTTCATCAACACTCTGATACTCCACAGATTGCAGAATGAATCCAGATGTGCATCGGAAACTACTACTGGTCTTCCAGGGAACGATCGAAGCGTATACTGTTTGACACATTACTCCCATGGAGGAAAGTGCGCATGGTGACTGTTGTATTCAATCCCGATGCCATTTCTGTGTTTCATCAACACTTTGAGCGTCCACAGATTACAGAATGACTCCAGATGTGCATCAGAAACATCTACTGGTCTTCCAGGGAACGATCAAAGCGTAGACTGTTTGGGACATTACTCCCATGGAGGAAGGTGGGCATGGTTACTGTTCTATTCAATCCCGATGCAATTTGTGTATTTCATCAACTCTCTGATACTCCACAGATTACAGAATGCCTCCAGATGTGCATCGGAAGCTACTACTGGTCTTCCAGGTAACGATCAAAACGTAGACTGTTTGAGACATTACTGCTATGGAGGAATGTGCGCATGGTTACTGTTCTATTCAATCCCGATGCAATTTCTGTGTTTCATCAACACTCTGATACTCCACAGATTGAAGAATGAATCCAGATGTGCATCGGGAACTACTACTGGTCTTCCAGGGAACGATCAAAGCGTATACTGTTTGAGACATTGCTCATATGGAGGAAAGTGCGCATGGTGACTGTTGTATTCAATCCCGATGCCATTTCTGTGTTTCATCAACACTCTGATAGTCTACTGATAACAGAATGCCTCCAGATGTGCATCGGAAACTACTACTGGTCTTCCAGATAACGGTGTAAGCGTAGACTGTTTGAGACAATACTCCCATGGAGGAAAGTGCGCATGGTGACTGTTGTATTCAATCCCAATGAAATTTCTGTGTCTCGTCAACACCTTGAGCGTCCACAGATTACAGAATGACTCCAGATGTGCATCAGAAACATCTACTGGTCTTCCAGGGAACGATCAAAGCGTAGACTGTTTGGGACATTACTCCCATGGAGGAAGGTGGGCATGGTTACTGTTCTATTCAATCCCGATGCAATTTGTGTATTTCATCAACTCTCTGATACTCCACAGATTACAGAATGCCTCCAGATGTGCATCGGAAACTACTACTGGTCTTCCAGGGAACGATCAAAGCGTATACTCTTTGAGACAATACTCCCATGGAGGAAAGTGCGCATGGTGACTGTTGTATTCAATCCCGATGCAATTCCTGTGTTTCATCAACACTCTGATACTCCGCAGATTACAGAATGCCTCCAGATGTGCATCGGAAACTACTACTGGTCTTCCAGGGAACGATGTAAGCGTAGACTGTTTGAGACATTACTCCCATGGAGGAAAGTGCTCATGGTGACTGTTGTATTCAATCCCGATGCAATTCCTGTGTTTCATCAACATTCTGATACTCCACAGATTACAGAATGCCTCCAGATGTGCATCGGAAACTACTACTGTTCTTCCAGGGAACGATCAAATCGTAGACCGTTTGAGACATTACTCCCATATAGGAAAGTTCGCATGGTGACTGTTGTATTCAATCCCGATGCAATTTCTGTGTTTCATCAACACTTTGAAGGTCCACAGATTACAGAATGCCTCCAGATGTGCATCGGAAACTACTACTGGTCTTCCAGGGGACGATCAAATCGTAGACTGTTTGAGACATTACTCCCATGGAGGAAAATGCGCATGGTGACTGTTGTATTCAATCCCGATGCAATTTCTGTGTTTCATCAACACTCAGATAGCCCCCACATTACAGAATGCCTCCAGATGTGCATCAGAAACTACTACTGGTCTTCCAGGGAACGAACAAAGCGTAGACTCTTTGAGACATTACTCCCATGGAGGAAAGTGCGCATGGTGACTGTTGTATTCAATCCCGATGAAATTTCTGTGTTTCATCAACACTCTGATACTCCACAGATTACAGAATGCCTCCAGATGTGCATCGGAAACTACAACTGGTCTTCCAGGGAACGATCAAAGCGTATACTGTTTGAGACATTACTCCCATGGAGGAAAGTGTGCATGGTCACTGTTCTGTTCAATCCCGATGCAATTTCTTTGTTTCATCAACACTCTGATACTCCACAGAATACAGAATGCCTCCAGACGTGCATCGGAAACTACAACTGGTCTTCCAGGGAACGATCAAAGCGTATACTGTTTGAGACATTACTCCCCTGGAGGAAAGTGCTCATGGTGACTGTTGTATTCAATCCCGATGCAATTCCTGTGTTTCATCAACACTCTGATACTCCACAGATTACAGAATGCCTCCAGATGTGCATCGGAAACTACTACTAGTCTTCCAGGGAACGATCAAAGCGTATACTGTTTGAGACATTACTCCCATGGAGGAAAGTGCGCATGGTGACTGTTGTATTCAATTCCTTTGCAATTTCTGTGTTTCATCAACACTTTGATCAACCACAGATTACAGAATGCATCCAGATGTGCATCAGAAACTACTACTGGTCTTCCAGGGGACGATCAAAGCGTAGACTGTTTGAGACATTACTCCCATTAAGGAAAGTGCGCATGGTGACTGTTGTATTTAATCCCGATGCAATTCCTGTGTTTCATCAACACTCTCATACTCCACAGATTACAGAATGCCTCCAGATGTGCATCGGAAACTACTACTGGTCTTCCAGGGAACGATGTAAGCGTAGACTGTTTGAGACATTACTCCCATTGAGGAAAGTGCTCATGGTGACTGTTGTATTCAATCCCGATGCAATTCCTGTGTTTCATCAACACTCTGATCCTCCACAGATTACAGAATGCCTCCAGATGTGCATCGGAAACTACTACTAGTCTTCCAGGGAACGATCAAAGCGTATACTGTTTGAGACATTACTCCCTTGGATGAAAGTTCTCATGGTGACTGTTGTATTCAATCCAGATGCAATTTCTGTGTTTCATCAACACTCTGATACTTCGCAGATTACGGAATGCCTCCAGATGTGCATCGGAAACTACTACTGTTCTTCCAGGGAATGATCAAAGCGTAGACTGTTTGAGACAATACTCTCATGAAGGAAAGGGCGCATGATGACTGTTGTATTCAATCCCGAGGCAATTTATGTGTTTCATCAACACTTTGAAGGTCCACATATTACAGAATGCTTCCATATGTGCACCGGAAACCTTTACTGTTCTTCCTGGAAACGATCAAAGCGTAGACTGTTTGAGACATTACTCCCATATACCAAAGTGCGCATGGTGACTGTTGTATTCAATCCCGATGCAATTTCTGTATTCATCAACACTTTGAAGGTCCACAGATTACAGAATGCCTCCAGATGTGCATCGGAAACTACTAATGGTATTCCAGGGGACGATCAAAGCGTAGACTGTTTGAGACATTACTCTTATGGAGGAAAATTGCGCATGGTAACTGTTGTATTCAATTCCTTTGCAATTTCTGTGTTTCATCAACACTTTGATCAACCACAGATTACAGAATGCATTCAGATGTGCATCAGAAACTACTACTGGTCTTCCAGGGAACGATCAAAGCGTAGACAGTTTGAGACATTACTCCCATGGGGCAAAGTGCGCATGGTGACTGTTGTATTCAATGCCGGTGCAATATCTGTGTTTCATCAACACTCTGATTGTCCACAGATTACAGAATGAATCCAGATGTACATCGGAAACTACTACTGGTCTTCCAGGGAACGATCAAAGCGTAGACAGTTTGAGACATTACTCCCATGGGGGAAAGTGCGCATGGTGACTGTTGTATTCAATCCCGATGCAATTCCTGTGTTTCATCAACACTCTGATACTCCACAGATTACAGAATGCCTCCAGATGTGCATCGGAAACTACTACTGGTCTTCCAGGGAACGATGTAAGCGTAGACTGTTTGAGACATTACTCCCATGGAGGAAAGTGCTCATGGTGACTGTTGTATTCAATCCCGATGCAATTCCTGTGTTTCATCAACACTCTGATACTCCACAGATTACAGAATGCCTCCAGATGTGCATCGGAAACTACTACTCATCTTCCAGGGAACGATCAAAGCGTATACTGTTTGAGACATTACTCCCATGTAGAAAGTGCGCATGGTCACTGTTTTATTCAATCCCGATGCAATTTCTTTGTTTCATCAACACTCTGATACTCCACAGAATACAGAATGCCTCCAGATGTGCATCGGAAACTACAACTGGTCTTCCAGGGAACGATCAAAGCGTAGACTGTTTGAGACATTACTCTTATGGAGGAAAATTGCGCATGGTGACTGTTGTATTCAATCCCGATGCAATTTCTGTGTTTCGTCAACACTTTGATGGTCCACAGATTACAGAATGCCTCCAGATGTACATAGGAAACTACTACTGGTCTTCCAAGGAACGATGTAAGCGTGGACTGTTTGAGACAATACTCCCATGGAGGAAAGTGCACATGGTGACTGTTGTATTCAATCCCGATGAAATTTCTGTGTTTCATCAACACTTTGAGCGTCCACAGATTACAGAATGCCTCCATATGTGCATCAGAAACTACTACTAGTCTTCCAGGGATCGAACAATGCGTAGACTCTTTGAGACATTACTCCCATGGAGGAAAGTGTGCATGGTTAGTGTTCTATTCAAACCCGATGCCGTTTCCGTGTTTCATCAACACTCTGATAGCCCACAGATTACAGAATGCCTCCAGATGTGCATCGGAAGCTACTACTGGTCTTCCAGGGAACGATCAAAGCGTAGACTGTTTGGGACATTACTCCCATGGAGGAAAGTGCGCATGGTGACTGTTGTATTCAATACCTTTGCAATTTTTGTGTTTCATCAACACTTTGATCAACCACAGATTACAGAATGCATCCAGATGTGCATCAGAAACTACTACTGGTCTTCCAGGGGACGATCAAAGCGTAGACTGTTTGAGACATTACTCCCATTAAGGAAAGTGCGCATGGTGACTGCTGTATTCAATCCCGATGCAATTCCTGTGTTTCATCAACACTCTGATACTCCACAGATTACAGAATGCCTCCAGATGTGCATCGGAAACTACTACTGGTCTTCCAGGGAACGATGTAAGCGTAGCCTGTTTGAGACATTACTCCCATGGAGGAAAGTGCTCATGGTGACTGTTGTATTCAATCCCGATGCAATTCCTGTGTTTCATCAACACTCTGATACTCCACAGATTACAGAATGCCTCCAGATGTGCATCGGAAACTACTACTCGTCTTCCAGGGAACGATAAAAGCGTATACTGTTTGAGACATTACTCCCATGTAGGAAAGTGCTCATGGTGACTGTTATATACAATCCAGATGCAATTTCTGTGTTTCATCAACACTCTGATACTTCGCAGATTACGGAATGCCTCCAGATGTGCATCGGATACTACTACTGTTCTTCCAGGGAATGATCAAAGCGTAGACTGTTTGAGACAATACTCTCATGAAGGAAAGGGCGCATGATGACTGTTGTATTCAATCCCGAGGCAATTTATGTGTTTCATCAACACTTTGAAGGTCCACAGATTACAGAATGCTTCCATATGTGCACCGGAAACTTTTCCTGTTCTTCCTGGAAACGATCAAAGCGTAGACTGGTTGAGACATTACTCCCATATACCAAAGTGCGCATGGTGACTGTTGTATTCAATCCCGATGCAATATCTGTATTCATCAACACTTTGAAGGTCCACAGATTACAGAATGCCTCCAGATGTGCATCGGAAACTACTAATGGTTTTCCAGGGGACGATCAAAGCGTAGACTGTTTGAGACATTACTCCCATGGGGGAAAGTGCGCATGGTGACTGTTGTATTCAATCCCGATGCAATTCCTGTGTTTCATCAACACTCTGATACTCCACAGATTACAGAATGCCTCCAGATGTGCATCGGAAACTAATACTGGTCTTCCAGGGAACGATGTAAGCGGAGACTGTTTGAGACATTACTCCCATGGAGGAAAGTGCTCAAGGTGACTGTTGTATTCAATCCCGATGCAATTCCTGTGTTTCATCAACACTCTGATACTCCACAGATTACAGAATGCCTCCAGATGTGCATCGGAAGCTACTACTCATCTTCCAGGGAACGATCAAAGCGTATACTGTTTGAGACATTACTCCCATGGAGGAAAGTGCTCATGGTGACTGTTGTATTCAATCCAGATGCAATTTCTGTGTTTCATCAACACTCTGATACTTCGCAGATTACGGAATGCCTCCAGACGTGCATCGAAAACTACTACTGTTCTTCCAGGGAATGATCAAAGCGTAGACTGTTTGAGACAATACTCTCATGAAGGAAAGGGCGCATGATGACTGTTGTATTCAATCCCGCTGCAATTTCTGTATTCATCAACACTTTGAAGGTCCACAGATTACAGAATGCCTCCAGATGTGCATCGGAAACTACTACTGGTCTTCCAGAGGACGATCAGAGCGTAGACTGTTTGAGACATTACTCCCATGGAGGTAAGTGCGCATGGTGACTGTTGTAATCAATTCCGATGCAATTTTTGTGTTTCATCAACACACTGATAGTCCAATGATAACAGAATGCCTCGAGATGTGCATCGGAAACTACTACTGGTCTTCCAGGGGACGATCAAAACGTAGACTGTTTGAAACATTACTCCCATGGAGGAAAGTGCGCATGGTGACTATTGTATTCAATCCCGATGGAATTTCTGTGTTTCTTCAACATTTTGAAGGTCCACAGATTACAGAATGCCTCCAGATAAGCATCGGAAACTACTACTGGTCTTCCAGGGGACGATCAAAACGGAGACTGTTTGAGACACTACTCCCATTGAGGAAAGTGCGCATGGTGACTGTTGTATTCAATCCCGCTGCAATTTCTAAGTTTCATCAACAATCTGATAGTCCACTGATAACAGAATGCTTCCAGATGAGCATCGGAAACTACTACTGGTCTTCCAGGGAACGATGTAAGCGTAGACTGTTTGAGACAATACTCCCATGGAGGAAAGTGCGCATAGTTACTGTTGTATTCAATACCTTTGCAATTTATGTGTTTCATCAACACTTTGATCAACCACAGATTACAGAATGCATCCAGATGTGCATCGGAAACTACTACTGGTCTTCCAGGGAACGATGTAAGCGTAGACTGTTTGAGACATTACTCCCATGGAGGAAAGTGCTCAAGGTGACTGTTGTATTCAATCCCGATGGAATTCCTGTGTTTCATCAACACTCTGATACTCCACAGATTACAGAATGCCTCCATATGTGCATCGGAAACTACTACTCATCTTCCAGGGAACGTTCAAAGCGTATACTGTTTGAGACATTACTCCCATGGAGGAAAGTGCTCATGGTGACTGTTGTATTCAATCCTGATGCAATTTCTGTGTTTCATCAACACTCTGATACTTCGCAGATTACGGAATACCTCCAGATGTGCATCGGAAACTACTACTGTTCTTCCAGGGAATGATCAAAGCGTAGACTGTTTGAGACATTACTCCCATGGAGGAAAGTGCGCATGGTCACTGTTCTATTCAATCCCGATGCAATTTCTTTGTATCATCAACACTCTGATACTCCACAGATTACTGAATGCCTCCAGATGTGCATCGGAAACTACAACTGGTCTTCCACTGAACGATCAAAGCGTATACTGTTTGAGACATTACTCCCCTGGAGGAAAGTGCTCATGGTGACTGTTGTATTCAATGCCGGTGCAGTATCTGTGTTTCATCAACACTCTGATTGTCCACAGATTACAGAATGCCTCCAGATGTGCATCGGAAACTACTACTGATCTTCCAGTGAGCGATCAAATCGTAGACTGTTTGAGACATTACTCTTATGGAGGAAAATTGCGCATGGTGACTGTTGAATTCAATCCCGATGAAATTTCTGTGTTTCATCAACACTTTGAGCGTCCACAGATTACAGAATGCCTCCATATGTGCATCACAAACTACTACTAGTCTTCCATGGGTCGAACAAAGCGTAGACTCTTTGAGACATTACTCCCATGGAGGAAAGTGTGCATGGTTAGTGTTCTATTCAAACCCGATGCAGTTTTCGTGTTTCATCAACACTCTGATAGCCCACAGATTACAGAATGCCTCCAGATATGCATCGGAAGCTACTACTGGTCTTCCAGGGAACGATCAAAGCGTAGACTGTTTGGGACATTACTCCCATGGAGGAAAGTGCGCATGGTGACTGTTGTATTCAATACCCTTGCAATTTCTGTGTTTCATCAACACTTTGATCAACCACAGATTACAGAATGCATCCAGATGTGCATCAGAAACTACTACTGGTCTTCCAGTTGACGATGAAAGCGTAGACTGTTTGAGACATTACTCCCATGGAGGAAAGTGCGCATGGTGACTGTTGTATTCAATCCCGATGCAATTCCTTTGTTTCATCAACACTCTGATACTTCACAGATTACAGAATGCCTCCAGATGTGCATCGGAAACTACTACTGGTCTTCCAGGGAACGATGTAAGCGCAGACTCTTTGAGACATTACTCCCATGGAGGAAAGTGCTCATGGTAACTGTTGTATTCAATCCCGATGCAATTCCTGTGTTTCATCAACACTCTGATACTCCACAGATTACAGAATGCTTCCAGATGTGCATCGGAAACTACTACTCGTCTTCCAGGGAACGATCAAAGCGTATACTGTTTGAGACATTACTCCCATGGAGGAAAGTGCTCATGGTGACTGTTGTATTCAATCCAGATGCAATTTCTGTGTTTCATCAACACTCTGATACTTCGCAGATTACGGAATGCCGCCAGATGTGCATCGGAAACAACTACTGTTCTTCCAGGGAATGATCAAGGCGTAGACTGTTTGAGACAATACTCTCATGAATTAAAGGGCGCATGAGGACTGTTGTATTCAATCCCGAGGCAATTTATGTGTTTCATCAACACTTTGAAGGTCCACAGATTACAGAATGCTTCCATATGTGCACCGGAAACTCTTACTGTTCTTCCAGGAAACGATCAAAGCGTAGACTGTTTGAGACATTACTCTTATGGAGGAAAATTGCGCATGCTGACTGTTGTATTCAATCCCGATGCAATTTCTGTGTTTCGTCAACACTTTGATGGTCCACAGATTACAGAATGCTTCCAGATGTACATCGGAAACTACTACTGGTCTTCCAGGGAACGATGTAATCGTAGACTGTTTGAGACAATACTCCCATGGAGGAAACTGCGCATGGTGACTGTTGTATACAATCCCGACGGAATTTCTGTGTTTCATCAACACTCTGATACTCCACAGACTACAGAATGCCTCCAAATGTGCATCGGAAACTACTACTGGTCTTCCAGGGAACGATCAAAGCGTAGACTGTTTGAGACATTACTCCCATTTAGGAAAGTGCGCATGGTGACTGTTGTATTCAATCCCGGTCCAATTTCTGTGTTTCAAAAACACTCTGATAGTCCACAGATTACAGAATGCCTCCAGATGTGCATCAGAAACTACTACTGGTCTTCCAGGGAACGAACAAAGCCTAGACTCTTTGAGACATTACTCCCATGGACGAAAGTGCGCATGGTTAATGTTCTCTTCAAATCCCGATGCAATTTCTGTGTTTCATCAACACTCTGATACTCCACAGATTACAGAATGCATCCAGATGTGCATCGGAAACTACTACTCGTATTCCAGGGAACGATCAAAGCGTAAACTGTTTGAGACATTACTCCCATTGAGGAAATTGCTCATGGTGACTGTTGTATTCAATCCAGATGCAATTTCTGTCTTTTATCAACACTCTGATACTCCGCAGATTACAGAATGCCTCCAGATGTGCATCGGAAACTACTACTGTTCTTCCAGGGAATGATCAAATCGTAGATTGTTTGAGACATTACTCTCATGAAGGAAAGTGCGCATGATGACTGTTATACTCAATCCCGAGGCAATTTCTCTGTTTCATCAACACGTTGAAAATACCCAGATTACAGAATGCCTCCAGATGTGCATCGGAAACTACTACTGTTCTTCCAGGGAACAATCAAAGCGTAGACTATTTGAGACATTACTAACGTATAGGAAAGTGCGCATGGTGACTGTTGTATTCAATCCCGATGCAATTTCTGTGTTTCATCAACACTCTGATAGTCCACTGATAACAGAATGCCTAAAGATGTCCATCGGAAACTACTACTGGTCTTCCAGGGATCGATGTAAGCGTAGACTGTTTGAGACAATACTCCCATGGAGGAAAGTGCGCATGGTGACTTTTGTATTCATTCCCGATGACATTTCTGTGTTTCATCAACACTTTGAGCGTCCTCAGATTACAGAATGCTTCCAGATGTGCATCAGAAACTACTACTGGTCTTCCAGGGAACGATCAAAGCGTATACTGTTTGAGACATTGCTCACATGGAGGAAATTGCGCATGGAGACTGTTGTATTCAATCCCGATGCCATTTCTGTGTTTCATCAACACTCTGATAGTCCACTGATTACAGAATGCCTCCAGATGTGCATTTGAAACTACTACTGGTCTTCCAGATAACGGTGTAAGCGTAGACTGTTTGAGACAATACTCCCATGGAGGAAAGTGCGCATGGTGACTGTTGTATTCAATCCCAATGAAATTTCTGTGTCTCGTCAACACTTTGAGCGTCCACAGATTACAGAATGCCTCCAGATGTGCATCAGAAACATCTACTGGTCTTCCAGGGATCGATCAAAGCGTAGACTGTTTGAGAAATTACTCCCATGGAAGAAAGTGGGCATGGTTACTGTTCTATTCAATCCCGATGCAATTTGTGTATTTCATCAACACTCTGATACTCCACAGATTACAGAATGCCTCCAGATGTGCATCGGAAGCTACTACTGGTCTTCCAGGGAACGATCAAAGCGTATACTGTTTGAGACAATACTCCCATGGAGGAAAGTGCGCATGGTGACTGTTGTATTCAATGCCGATGCAATTTCTGTGTTTCGTCAACACTTTGATGGTCCACAGATTACAGAATGCCTCCAGATTTGCATCGGAAACTACTACTGATCTTCCAGGGAACGATCAAATCGTAGACTGTTTGAGACATTACTGTTATTTAGGAAAATTGCGCATGGTGACTGTTGTATTCAATCCCGATGCAATTTCTGTGTTTCGTCAACACTTTTATGGTCCACAGATTACAGAATGCCTCCAGATGTACATCGGAAACTACTACAGGTCTTCCAGGGAAAGATGTAAACGTAGACTGTTTGAGACAATACTCCCATGGAGGAAAGTGCGCATGGTGACTGTTGTATTCAATCCCGATGAAATTTCTGTGTTTCATCATCACTCTGATACTCCACAGACTACAGAATGCCTCCAGATGTGCATCGGAAACTACTACTGGTCTTCCAGGGAACGATCGAAGCGGATACTGTTTGAGACATTACTCCCATGGAGGAAAGTGGGCATGATGACTGTTGTATTCAATCCAGAGGCAATTTCTGTGTTTCATCAACACTTTGAAGGTCCACAGATTACAGAATGCCTCCAGATGTGCATCGGAAAGTACTACTGTTCTTCCAGGGAACGATCAAATCGTAGACTGTTTGAGACATTACTCCCATATAGGAAAGTTCGCATAGTGACTGTTGTATTCTATCCCGTTGCAATTTCTGTGTTTCATCAACACTTTGAAGGTCCACAGATTACAGAATGCCTCCAGATGTGCATCGGACACTACTACTGGTCTTACAGGGGACGATCAAAACGTAGACTGTTTGAGACATTACTCCCATGGAGGAAAATGCGCATGGTGACTGTTATATTCAATCCCGATGCAATTTCTGTGTTTCATCAACACTCAGATAGTCCCCACATTACAGAATGCCTCCAGATGTGCATCAGAAACTACTACTGGTCTTCCAGGGAACGAACAAAGCGTAGACTCTTTGAGACATTACTCAAATGGAGGAAAGTGCGCATGGTTTTTGTTCTATTCAAATCCCGATGCAATTTCTGTGTTTCATCAACACTCTGATACTCCACAGACTACAGAATGCCTCCAGATGTGCATCGGAAACTACTACTGGTCCTCCAGGGAATGATCAAAGCGTAGACTCTTTGAGACATTACTCCCATGGAGGAAAGTGCGCATGGTTACTGTTCTATTCACTCCCGATGCAATTTCTTTGTTTCATCAACACTCTGATACTCCACAGTTTACAGAATGCCTCCAGATGTGCATCGGAAACTACAACTGGTCTTCCAGGGAACGATCAAAGCGTATACTGTTTGAGACTTTACTCCCCTGGAGGAAAGTGCGCATGGTGACTGTTGTATTCAATGCCGGTGCAATATCTGTGTTTCATCAACACTCTGATTGTCCACAGATTACAGAATGAAACCAGATGTGCATCGGAAACTATTACTGATATTCCAGGGAACGATCAAATCGTAGACTGTTTGAGACATTACTCTTATGGAGGAAAATTGCGCATGGTGACTGTTGTATTCAATCCCGATGCAATTTCTGTGTTTCGTCAACACTTTGATGGTCCACAGATTACAGAATGCCTCCAGATGTACATCGGAAACTACTACTGGTCTTCCAGGGAACGATGTATGCATAGACTGTTTGAGACAATACTCCCATGGAGGAAAGTGCGCATGGTGACTGTTGTATTCAATCCCGATGAAATTTCTGTGTTTCATCAACACTTTGAGCGTCCACAGATTACAGAATACCATCATATGTGCATCAGAAACTACTACTAGTCTTCCAGGGATCGAACAAAGCGTAGACTCTTTGAGACATTACTCCCATGGAGGAAAGTGTGCATGGTTAGTGTTCTATTCAATCCCGATGCAGTTTCCGTGTTTAATCAACACTCTGATAGCCCACAGATTACAGAATGCCTCCAGATGTGCATCGGAAGCTACTACTGGTCTTCCAGGGAACGATCGAAGCGTAGACTGTTTGAGACATTACTCCCATGGAGGAAAGTGCGCATGGTGACTGTTGTATTCAATACCTTTGCAATTTCTGTGTTTCATCAACACTTTGATAGACCACAGATTACAGAATGCATCCAGATGTGCATCAGAAACTACTACTGGTCTTCCAGGGAACGATCAAAGCGTAGACAGTTTGAGACATTACTCCCATGGAGGAAAATGCGCATGGTGACTGTTGTATTCAATCTCGATGCAATTTCTGTGTTTCATCAACACTTTGAAGGTCCACAGATTACAGAATGCCTCCAGATAAGCATCGGAAACTACTACTGGTATTCCAGGGGACGATCAAAGCGTAGACTGTTTGAGACATTACTCCCATGGAGGAAAGTGCGCATGGTGACTGTTGTAATCAATTCTGATGCAATTTTTGTGTTTCATCAACACACTGATAGTCCACTGATAACAGAATGCCTCCAGATGTGCATCGGAAACTACTTCTGGTCTTCCAGGGGACGATCAAAACGTAGACTGTTTGAGACATTACTCCCATGGAGGAAAATGCGCATGGTGACTGTTGTATTCAATCTCGATGCAATTTCTGTGTTTCATCAACACTTTGAAGGTCCACAGATTAAAGAATGCCTCCAGATAAGCATCGGAAACTACTACTGGTCTTCCAGGGGACGATCAAAACGTAGACTGTTTGAGACATTACTCCCCTGGAGGAAAGTGCGCATGGTGACTGTTGTATTCAATCCCGATGCAATTTCTGTGTTTCATCAACAATCTGATAGTCCACTGATAACAGAATGCTTCCAGATGAGCATCGGAAAATACTACTGGTCTTCCAGGGAACGATGTAAGCGTAGACTGTTTGAGACAATACTCACATGGAGGAAAGTGCGCATGGTGACTGATGTATTCAATCCCGATGAAATTTCTGTGTTTCATCAACATTTTGAGCGTCCACAGATTACTGAATGCCTCCAGATGTGCATCAGAAACTACTGCTGTTCTTCCAGGGAATGATCTAAGCGTAGACTGTTTGAGACAATGCTCTCATGAAGGAAAGGGCGCATGATGACTGTTGTATTCAATCCCGCTGCAATTTCTGTATTTATCAACACTTTGAAGGTCCACAGATTACAGAATGCCTCCAGATGTGCATCGGAAACTACTACTGGTATTCCAGGGGACGATCAAAGCGTAGACTGTTTGAGACATTACTCCCATGGAGGAAAGTGCGCATGGTGACTGTTGTAATCAATTCCGATGCAATTTTTGTGTTTCATCAACACACTGATAGTCCACTGATAACAGAATGCCTCCAGATGTGCATCGGAAACTACTTCTGGTCTTCCAGGGGACGATCAAAACGTAGACTGTTTGAGACATTACTCCCATGGAGGAAAATGCGCATGGTGACTGTTGTATTCAATCTCGATGCAATTTCTGTGTTTCATCAACACTTTGAAGGTCCACAGATTACAGAGTGCCTCCAGATAAGCATCGGAAACTACTACTGGTCTTCCAGGGGACGATCAAAACGTAGACTGTTTGAGAAAGTGCGCATGGTGACTGTTGTATTCAATCCCGATGCAATTTCTGTGTTTCATCAACAATCTGATAGTCCACTGATAACAGAATGCTTCCAGATGAGCATCGGAAAATACTACTGGTCTTCCAGGGAACGATGTAAGCGTAGACTGTTTGAGACAATACTCTCATGGAGGAAAGTGCGCATGGTGACTGATGTATTCAATCCCGATGAAATTTCTGTGTTTCATCAACATTTTGAGCGTCCACAGATTACTGAATGCCTCCAGATGTGCATCAGAAACTACTACTGGTCTTCCTGGGAACGATCAAAGCGTAGACTGTTTGAGACATTACTCCCATGGAGGAAAGTGCGCATGGTCATTGTTCTATTAAATCCCGATGCAATTTCTTTGTTTCATCAACACTCTGATACTCCACAGATTACAGAATGCCTCCAGATGTGCATCGGAAACTACAACTGTTCTTCCAGGGAATGATCAAAGCGTATACTGTTTGAGACATTACTCCACTGGAGGAAAGTGCTCATGGTGACTGTTGTATTCAATGCCGGTGCAATATCTGTGTTTCATCAACACTCTGATTGTCCACAGATTACAGAATGCCTCCAGATGTGCATCGGAAACTACTACTGATCTCCCAGGGAACGATCAAATCGTAGACTGTTTGAGACATTGCTCTTATGGAGGAAAATTGCGCATGCTGACTGTTGTATTCAATCCCGATGCAATTTCTGTGTTTCATCAACACTTTGAGCGTCCACAGATTACAGAATGCCTCCATATGTGCATCAGAAACTACTACTAGTCTTCCAGGGATCGAACAAAGCGTAGACTCTTTGAGACATTACTCCCATGGAGGAAAGTGTGCATGGTTAGTGTTCTATTGAAACCCGATGCAGTTTCCGTGTTTCATCAACACTCTGATAGCCCACAGATTACAGAATGCCTCAGATGTGCATCGGAAGCTACTACTGGTCTTCCAGGGAACGATCAAAGCGTAGACTGTTTGGGATATTACTCCCATGGAGGAAAGTGCGCATGGTGACTGTTGTATTCAATACCTTTGCAATTTCTGCGTTTCATCAACACTTTGATCAACCACAGATTACAGAGTGCATCCAGATGTGCATCGGAAACTACTACTGGTCTTCCAGGGAAAGATGTAAGAGTAGACTGTTTGAGACATTACTCCCATGGAGGAAAGTGCTCAATGTGACTGTTGTATTCAATCCCGATGCAATTCCTGTGTTTCATCAACACTCTGAAACTCCACAGATTACAGAATGCCTCCAGATGTTCATCGGAAACTACTACTTGTCTTCCAGGGAACGATGTAAGCGTAGACTGTTTGAGACAATACTCACATGGAGGAAAGTGCGCATGGTGACTGTTGTATTCAATCCCGATGAAATTTCTGTGTTTCATCAACATTTTGAGCGTCCACAGATTACTGAATGCCTCCAGATGTGCATCAGAAACTACTACTGGTCTTCCTGGGAACGATCAAAGCGTTGACTGTTTGAGACATTACTCCCATGGAGGAAAGTGCGCATCGTCACTGTTCTATTCAATCCCGATGCAATTTCTTTGTTTCATCAACACTCTGATACTCCACAGATTACAGAATGCTTCCAGATGTGCATCGGAAACTACAACTGGTCTTCCACTGAACGATCAAAGCGTATACTGTTTGAGACATTACTCACCTGGAGGAAAGTGCTCATGGTGACTGTTGTATTCAATGCCGGTGCAATATCTGTGTTTCATCAACACTGTGATTGTCCACAGATTACAGAATGCTTCCAGATGTGCATCGGAAACTGCTACTGATCTACCAGGGAGCGATCAAATCGTAGACTGTTTGAGACATTACTCTTAAGGAGGAAAATTGCGCATGGTGACTGTTGTATTAAATTCCGATGCAATTTCTGTGTTTCGTCAACACTTTGATGGTCCACAGATTACAGAATGCCTCCAGATGTACATCGGAAACTACTACTGGTCTTCCAGGGAACGATGTACGCGTGGACTGTTTGAGACAATACTCCCATGGAGGAAAGTGCGCATGGTGACTGTTGTATTCAATCCCGATGAAATTTCTGTGTTTCATCAACACTTTGAGCGTCCACAGATTAGAGAATGCCTCCATATGTGCATCAGAAACTACTACTAGGCTTCCAGGGATCGAACAAAGCGTAGACTCTTTGAGACATTACTCCCATGGAGGAAAGTGTGCATGGTTAGTGTTCTATTCAAACCCGATGCAGTTTTCGTGTTTCATCAACACTCTGATAGCCCACAGATTACAGAATGCCTCCAGATGTGCTTTGGAAGCTACTACTGGTCTTCCAGGGAACGATCAAAGCGTAGACTGTTTGAGATATTACTCCCATGGAGGAAAAAGGTCATGGTGACTGTTGTATTCAATCCCGATGCAATTCCTGTGTTTCATCAACACTCTGATACTCCACAGATTACAGAATGTCTCCAGATGTGCATCGGAAACTACTACACGTCTTCCAGGGAACGATCAAAGCGTATACTGTTTGAGACATTACTCCCATGGAGGAAAGTGCTCACGGTGACTGTTGTATTCAATCCAGATGCAATTTCTGTGTTTCATCAACACACTGATACTTCGCAGATTACGGAATGCCTCCAGATGTGCATCGGAAACTACTACTGTTCTTCCAGGGAACGATCAAAGCGTAGACTGTTTGAGACAATACTCTCATGAATTAAAGGGCGCATGATGACTGTTGTATTCAATCCCGAGGCAATTTATGTGTTTCATCAACACTTTGAAGGTCCACAGATTACAGAATGCTTCCATATGTGCATCGGAAACTACTACTCATCTTCCAGGGAACGATGTAAGCGGAGACTGTTTGAGACAATACTCCCATGGAGGAAAGTGCGCATGGTGACTTTTGTATTCATTCCCGATGACATTTCTGTGTTTCATCAACACTTTGAGCGTCCTCAGATTACAGAATGCTTCCAGATGTGCATCAGAAACTACTACTGGTCTTCCAGGGAACGATCAAAGCGTAGACTGTTTGAGACATTACTCCCATGGAGGAAAGTACGCATGGTTACTGTTCTATTCAATCCCGATGCAATTTCTGCGTTTAGTCAACACTCTGATACTCCACAAATTACAGAATGCCTCCAGATGTGCATCGCAAACTACAACTGGTCTTCCAGGGAACGATCAAAGCGTATACTGTTTGAGACATTACTCCCATTTAGGAAAGTGCGCATTGTGACTGTTGTACTCAATGCCGATGCAATTTCTGTGTTTCATCAACACTCTGATTGTCCACAGATTACAGAATGAATCCAGATGTGCATCGGAAACTACTACTTGTCTTCCAGGGAACGATCAAATCGTAGACTGTTTGAGACATTACTCTTATGGAGGAATATTCCGCATGGTTACTGTACTCTTCAAATCGCGATGCAATTTCTGTGTTTCATCAACACTCTGATACTCCACAGATTACAGAATGCCTCCAGATGTGCATCGGAAACTACTACACGTCTTCCAGGGAACGATCAAAGCGTATACTGTTTGAGACATTACTCCCATGGAGGAAAGTGCTCATGGTGACTGTTGTATTCAATCCAGATGCAATTTCTGTGTTTCATCAACACACTGATACTTCGCAGATTACGGAATGCCTCCAGATGTGCATCGGAAACTACTACTGTTCTTCCAGGGAATGATCAAAGCGTAGACTGTTTGAGACAATACTCTCATGAATTAAAGGGCGCATGATGACTGTTGTATTCAATCCCGAGGCAATTTATGTGTTTCATCAACACTTTGAAGGTCCACAGATTACAGAATGCTTCCATATGTGCACCGGAAACTCTTACTGTTCTTCCAGGAAACGATCAAAGCGTAGACTGTTTGAGACATTACTCTTATGGAGGAAAATTGAGCATGCTGACTGTTCTATTCAATCCCGATGCAATTTCTTTGTTTCATCAACACTCTGATACTCCACAGATTACAGAATGCTTCCAGATGTGCATCGGAAACTACAACTGGTCTTCCACTGAACGATCAAAGCGTATACTGTTTGAGACATTACTCACCTGGAGGAAAGTGCTCATGGTGACTGTTGTATTCAATGCCGGTGCAATATCTGTGTTTCATCAACACTGTGATTGTCCACAGATTACAGAATGCTTCCAGATGTGCATCGGAAACTGCTACTGATCTACCAGGGAGCGATCAAATCGTAGACTGTTTGAGACATTACTCTTAAGGAGGAAAATTGCGCATGGTGACTGTTGTATTAAATTCCGATGCAATTTCTGTGTTTCGTCAACACTTTGATGGTCCACAGATTACAGAATGCCTCCAGATGTACATCGGAAACTACTACTGGTCTTCCAGGGAACGATGTACGCGTGGACTGTTTGAGACAATACTCCCATGGAGGAAAGTGCGCATGGTGACTGTTGTATTCAATCCCGATGAAATTTCTGTGTTTCATCAACACTTTGAGCGTCCACAGATTAGAGAATGCCTCCATATGTGCATCAGAAACTACTACTAGGCTTCCAGGGATCGAACAAAGCGTAGACTCTTTGAGACATTACTCCCATGGAGGAAAGTGTGCATGGTTAGTGTTCTATTCAAACCCGATGCAGTTTTCGTGTTTCATCAACACTCTGATAGCCCACAGATTACAGAATGCCTCCAGATGTGCTTTGGAAGCTACTACTGGTCTTCCAGGGAACGATCAAAGCGTAGACTGTTTGAGATATTACTCCCATGGAGGAAAAAGGTCATGGTGACTGTTGTATTCAATCCCGATGCAATTCCTGTGTTTCATCAACACTCTGATACTCCACAGATTACAGAATGTCTCCAGATGTGCATCGGAAACTACTACACGTCTTCCAGGGAACGATCAAAGCGTATACTGTTTGAGACATTACTCCCATGGAGGAAAGTGCTCACGGTGACTGTTGTATTCAATCCAGATGCAATTTCTGTGTTTCATCAACACACTGATACTTCGCAGATTACGGAATGCCTCCAGATGTGCATCGGAAACTACTACTGTTCTTCCAGGGAACGATCAAAGCGTAGACTGTTTGAGACAATACTCTCATGAATTAAAGGGCGCATGATGACTGTTGTATTCAATCCCGAGGCAATTTATGTGTTTCATCAACACTTTGAAGGTCCACAGATTACAGAATGCTTCCATATGTGCATCGGAAACTACTACTCATCTTCCAGGGAACGATGTAAGCGGAGACTGTTTGAGACAATACTCCCATGGAGGAAAGTGCGCATGGTGACTTTTGTATTCATTCCCGATGACATTTCTGTGTTTCATCAACACTTTGAGCGTCCTCAGATTACAGAATGCTTCCAGATGTGCATCAGAAACTACTACTGGTCTTCCAGGGAACGATCAAAGCGTAGACTGTTTGAGACATTACTCCCATGGAGGAAAGTACGCATGGTTACTGTTCTATTCAATCCCGATGCAATTTCTGCGTTTAGTCAACACTCTGATACTCCACAAATTACAGAATGCCTCCAGATGTGCATCGCAAACTACAACTGGTCTTCCAGGGAACGATCAAAGCGTATACTGTTTGAGACATTACTCCCATTTAGGAAAGTGCGCATTGTGACTGTTGTACTCAATGCCGATGCAATTTCTGTGTTTCATCAACACTCTGATTGTCCACAGATTACAGAATGAATCCAGATGTGCATCGGAAACTACTACTTGTCTTCCAGGGAACGATCAAATCGTAGACTGTTTGAGACATTACTCTTATGGAGGAATATTCCGCATGGTTACTGTACTCTTCAAATCGCGATGCAATTTCTGTGTTTCATCAACACTCTGATACTCCACAGATTACAGAATGCCTCCAGATGTGCATCGGAAACTACTACACGTCTTCCAGGGAACGATCAAAGCGTATACTGTTTGAGACATTACTCCCATGGAGGAAAGTGCTCATGGTGACTGTTGTATTCAATCCAGATGCAATTTCTGTGTTTCATCAACACACTGATACTTCGCAGATTACGGAATGCCTCCAGATGTGCATCGGAAACTACTACTGTTCTTCCAGGGAATGATCAAAGCGTAGACTGTTTGAGACAATACTCTCATGAATTAAAGGGCGCATGATGACTGTTGTATTCAATCCCGAGGCAATTTATGTGTTTCATCAACACTTTGAAGGTCCACAGATTACAGAATGCTTCCATATGTGCACCGGAAACTCTTACTGTTCTTCCAGGAAACGATCAAAGCGTAGACTGTTTGAGACATTACTCTTATGGAGGAAAATTGAGCATGCTGACTGTTGTATTCAATCCCGATGCAATTTCTGTGTTTCGTCAACACTTTGATGGTCCACAGATTACAGAATGCCTCCAGATGTACATCGGAAACTACTACTCATCTTCCAGGGAACGATGTAAGCTGAGACTGTTTGAGACAATACTCCCATGGAGGAAACTGCGCATGGTGACTGTTGTATTCAATCCCGATGAAATTTCTGTGTTTCATCAACACTTTGAGCGACCACAGATTACAGAATGCCTCCAGATGTGCATCAGAAACTACTACTGGTCTTCCAGGGAGCGAACAAAGCCTAGACTCTTTGAGACATTACTCCCATGGACGAAAGTGCGCATGGTTAATGTTCTCTTCAAATCCCGATGCAATTTCTGTGTTTCATCAACACTCTGATACTCCACAGATTACAGAATGCCTCCAGATGTGCATCGGAAAATACTACTCGTCTTCCAGGGAACGATCAAAGCGTAAACTGTTTGAGACATTACTCCCATTGAGGAAATTGCTCATGGTGACTGTTGTATTCAATCCAGATGAAATTTCTGTCTTTTATCAACACTCTGATACTCTGCAGATTACAGAATGCCTCCAGATGTGCATCGGAAACTACTACTGTTCTTCCAGGGAATGATCAAATCGTAGACTGTTTGAGACATTACTCTCATGAAGGAAAGTGCGCATGATGACTGTTCTATTCAATCCCGATGCAATTTCTGCGTTTAATCAACACTCTGATACTCCACAAATTACAGAATGCCTCCAGATGTGCATCGCAAACTACAACTGGTCTTCCAGGGAACGATCAAAGCTTATACTGTTTGAGACATTACTCCCATTTAGGAAAGTGCGCATGGTGACTGTTGTATTCAATGCCGATGCAATTTCTTTGTCTCATCAACACTCTGATTGTCCACAGATTACAGAATGCCTCCAGATGTGCATCGGAAACTACTACTGGTCTTCCAGGGAAAGATCAAATCGTAGACTGTTTGAGACATTACTCTTACGGAGGAAAATTGCGCATAGTGACTGTTGTATTCAATCCCGATGCAATTTCTGTGTTTCGTCAACACTTTGATGGTCCACAGATTACGGAATGCCTCCAGATGTGCATCGGAAACTACAACTGGTCTTCCAGGGAACGATCAAAGCGTATACTGTTTGAGACATTACTCCCATTTAGGAAAGTGCGCATTGTGACTGTTGTACTCAATGCCGATGCAATTTCTGTGTTTCATCAACACTCTGATTGTCCACAGATTACAGAATGAATCCAGATGTGCATCGGAAACTACTACTTGTCTTCCAGGGAACGATCAAATCGTAGACTGTTTGAGACATTACTCTTATGGAGGAATATTCCGCATGGTTACTGTACTCTTCAAATCGCGATGCAATTTCTGTGTTTCATCAACACTCTGATACTCCACAGATTACAGAATGCCTCCAGATGTGCATCGGAAACTACTACACGTCTTCCAGGGAACGATCAAAGCGTATACTGTTTGAGACATTACTCCCATGGAGGAAAGTGCTCATGGTGACTGTTGTATTCAATCCAGATGCAATTTCTGTGTTTCATCAACACACTGATACTTCGCAGATTACGGAATGCCTCCAGATGTGCATCGGAAACTACTACTGTTCTTCCAGGGAATGATCAAAGCGTAGACTGTTTGAGACAATACTCTCATGAATTAAAGGGCGCATGATGACTGTTGTATTCAATCCCGAGGCAATTTATGTGTTTCATCAACACTTTGAAGGTCCACAGATTACAGAATGCTTCCATATGTGCACCGGAAACTCTTACTGTTCTTCCAGGAAACGATCAAAGCGTAGACTGTTTGAGACATTACTCTTATGGAGGAAAATTGAGCATGCTGACTGTTGTATTCAATCCCGATGCAATTTCTGTGTTTCGTCAACACTTTGATGGTCCACAGATTACAGAATGCCTCCAGATGTACATCGGAAACTACTACTCATCTTCCAGGGAACGATGTAAGCTGAGACTGTTTGAGACAATACTCCCATGGAGGAAACTGCGCATGGTGACTGTTGTATTCAATCCCGATGAAATTTCTGTGTTTCATCAACACTTTGAGCGACCACAGATTACAGAATGCCTCCAGATGTGCATCAGAAACTACTACTGGTCTTCCAGGGAACGAACAAAGCCTAGACTCTTTGAGACATTACTCCCATGGACGAAAGTTCGCATGGTTAATGTTCTCTTCAAATCCCGATGCAATTTCTGTGTTTCATCAACACTCTGATACTCCACAGATTACAGAATGCCTCCAGATGTGCATCGGAAAATACTACTCGTCTTCCAGGGAACGATCAAAGCGTAAACTGTTTGAGACATTACTCCCATTGAGGAAATTGCTCATGGTGACTGTTGTATTCAAT
Source organism: Schistocerca gregaria (assembly GCF_023897955.1). Taxonomy (NCBI): domain Eukaryota; kingdom Metazoa; phylum Arthropoda; class Insecta; order Orthoptera; family Acrididae; genus Schistocerca; species Schistocerca gregaria. The sequence goes on along the minus strand of NC_064927.1, from coordinate 21,915,079 downwards.
CCAGATGAAATTTCTGTCTTTTATCAACACTCTGATACTCTGCAGATTACAGAATGCCTCCAGATGTGCATCGGAAACTACTACTGTTCTTCCAGGGAATGATCAAATCGTAGACTGTTTGAGACATTACTCTCATGAAGGAAAGTGCGCATGATGACTGTTCTATTCAATCCCGATGCAATTTCTGCGTTTAATCAACACTCTGATACTCCACAAATTACAGAATGCCTCCAGATGTGCATCGCAAACTACAACTGGTCTTCCAGGGAACGATCAAAGCTTATACTGTTTGAGACATTACTCCCATTTAGGAAAGTGCGCATGGTGACTGTTGTATTCAATGCCGATGCAATTTCTGTGTCTCATCAACACTCTGATTGTCCACAGATTACAGAATGCCTCCAGATGTGCATCGGAAACTACTACTGGTCTTCCAGGGGACAATCAAAACGTAGACTATTTGAGACATTACTCGAATGGAGGAAAGTGCGCATGGTGACTGTTGTATTCAATCCCGATTCAATTTCTGTGTTTCATCAACACTCTGATTGTCCACTGATAACAGAATGCCTAAAGATGTCCATCGGAAACTACTACTGGTCTTCCAGGGATCGATGTAAGCGTAGACTGTTTGAGACAATACTCCCATGGAGGAAAGTGCGCATGGTGACTTTTGTATTCATTCCCGATGACATTTCTGTGTTTCATCAACACTTTGAGCGTCCTCAGATTACAGAATGCCTCCAGATGTGCATCAGAAACTACTACTGGTCTTCCAGGGAACGATCAAAGCGTAGACTCTTTGAGACATTACTCCCATGGAGGAAAGTACGCATGGTTACTGTTCTATTCAATCCCGATGCAATTTCTGCGTTTAATCAACACTCTGATACTCCACAAATTACAGAATGCCTCCAGATGTGCATCGCAAACTACAACTGGTCTTCCAGGGAACGATCAAAGCTTATACTGTTTGAGACATTACTCCCATTTAGGAAAGTGCGCATGGTGACTGTTGTATTCAATGCCGATGCAATTTCTGTGTCTCATCAACACTCTGATTGTCCACAGATTACAGAATGCCTCCAGATGTGCATCGGAAACTACTACTGGTCTTCCAGGGAAAGATCAAATCGTAGACTGTTTGAGACATTACTCTTACGGAGGAAAATTGCGCATAGTGACTGTTGTATTCAATCCCGATGCAATTTCTGTGTTTCGTCAACACTTTGATGGTCCACAGATTACAGAATGCCTATAGATGTGCACTGGAAACTACTACTGTTCTTCCAAGGAACGATCAAAGCGTAGACTCTTTGAGACATTACTCCCATATATGTAAGTGCGCATGGTGACTGTTGTATTCAATCCCGATGCAATTTCTGTGTTTCATCAACACATGAAGGTCCACAGATTACAGAATGCCTCCAGATGTGCATCGGAAACTACTATTGGTCTTCCAGGGAACGATCAAAGCGTATTCTGTTTGAGACATTCTCCCATGGAGGAAAGTGCGCATGGTGATTGTTGTATTCAATGCCGATGAAATTTCTGTGTTTCATCAACACTCTGATTGTTCACAGATTACAGAATGCCTCCAGATGTGCATCGGAAGCTACTACTGGTCCTCCAGGGAACGATGAAATCGTAGACTGTTTGAGACCTTACTGTTATGGAGGAAAATTGCGCATGGTGACTGTTGTATTCAATCCCGATGCAATTCCTGTGTTTCATCAACACTCTGATACCCCATAGATTACAGAATGCCTCCAGATGTGCATCGGAAACTACTACTCGTCATCCAGGGAACGATCAAAGCGTATACTGTTTGAGACATTACTCCCTCGGAGGAAAGTGCTCATGGTGACTGTTGTATTCAATCCAGATGCAATTTCTGTGTTTCATCAACACTCTGATTCTCTGCAGATTACAGAATGCCTCCAGACGTGCATCGAAAACTACTACTGGCCTTCCAGGGAACGATCAAACCGTATACTGTTTGAGACATTACTCCCATGGAGGAAAGTGCTCATGGTGAGTGTTGTATTCAATGCCGATGAAAATTCTGTGTTTCATCAACACTCTGATAGTCCACAGATTACAGAATGCCTCCAGATGTGCACCGGAAGCTACTACTGGTCTTCCAGGGAACGATCAAAGCGTAGACTGTTTGAGACATTACTCCCATGGAGGAAAGTGCGCATGGTGACTGTTGTATTCAATTCCGATGAAATTTCTGTGTTTCATCAACACTTTGAGCGTCCACAGATTACAGAATGCCTCCAGATGTGCATCAGAAACTACTACTGGTCTTCCAGGGAACGAACAAAGCGTAGGCTGTTTGAGACATTACTCCCATGGAGGAAAGTGCGCATGGTGACTGTTTTAGTTAATTAGATGCAATTTCTGTGTTTCATCAACACTTTGAACAACCACAGATTACAGAATGCCTCCAGATGTGCATCGGAAACTACTACTGGTCTTCCAGGGAACGATCAAAGCGTATACTGTTTGAGACATAACTCCCATGGAGGGAAGTGCTCATGGTGACTGTTGTATTCAATCCAGATGTAATTTCTGTGTTTCATTAACACTCTGTACTCCGCAGATTACAGACTGCTTGCAGATGTGCATCGGAAACTACTACTCTTCTTCCAGGGAATTATCAAAGCATAGACTGTTTGAGACAATACTTCCATGGAGGAAAGTGCGCATGGTGACTGTTGTATTCAATTCCGATGAAATTTCTGTCTTTCATCAACACTTTGAGCGTCCACAGATTGCAGAATGACTCCAGATGTGCATCAGAAGCTACTACTGGTCTTCCATGGAACGAACAAAGCGTAGACTCTTTGAGACATTACTCCATGGAGGAAAGTGCGCATGGCTACTGTTCTCTTCAAATCCCGATGCAATTTCTGTGTTTCATCAACACTCTGATACTCCACAGATTACAGAATGCCTCCAGATGTGCATCGGAAACTACTACTGGTCTTCCAGGGAACGATGTAAGCGTAGACTGTTTGAGACATTACTCCCATGGAGGAAAGTGCGCATGGTGACTGTTGTATTCAATTCCGATGAAATTTCTGTGTTTCATCAACACTTTGAGCGTCCACAGATTACAGAATGCCTCCAGATGTGCATCAGAAACTACTACTGGTCTTCCAGGGAACGAACAAAGCGTAGGCTGTTTGAGACATTACTCCCATGGAGGAAAGTGCGCATGGTGACTGTTTTAGTTAATTAGATGCAATTTCTGTGTTTCATCAACACTTTGAACAACCACAGATTACAGAATGCCTCCAGATGTGCATCGGAAACTACTACTGGTCTTCCAGGGAACGATCAAAGCGTATACTGTTTGAGACATAACTCCCATGGAGGGAAGTGCTCATGGTGACTGTTGTATTCAATCCAGATGTAATTTCTGTGTTTCATTAACACTCTGTACTCCGCAGATTACAGACTGCTTGCAGATGTGCATCGGAAACTACTACTCTTCTTCCAGGGAATTATCAAAGCATAGACTGTTTGAGACAATACTTCCATGGAGGAAAGTGCGCATGGTGACTGTTGTATTCAATTCCGATGAAATTTCTGTCTTTCATCAACACTTTGAGCGTCCACAGATTGCAGAATGACTCCAGATGTGCATCAGAAGCTACTACTGGTCTTCCATGGAACGAACAAAGCGTAGACTCTTTGAGACATTACTCCATGGAGGAAAGTTCGCATGGTTAATGTTCTCTTCAAATCCCGATGCAATTTCTGTGTTTCATCAACACTCTGATACTCCACAGATTACAGAAAGCCACCAGATGTGCATCGGAAACAACTACTGGTCTTCCAGGGAACGATCAAAGCGTATTCTGTTTGAGTCATTACTCCCATGGAGGAAAGTGCGCATGGTGATTGTTATATTCAATGCCGATGAAATTTCTGTGTTTCATCAACACTCTGATTGTCCACAGATTAAAGAATGCCTCCAGATGTGCATCGGAAACTACTACTGGTCTTCCAGGGAACGATCAAAGCGTTTTCTGTTTGAGACATAACTCCCATGGAGGAAAGTGCGCATGGTGATTGTTGTATTCAATGCCGATGAAATTTCTGTGTTTCATCAACACTCTGATTGTCCACAGATTACAGAATGCCTCCAGATGTGCATCGGAAACTACTACTGGCCTTCCAGGGAACGATGAAATCGTAGAATGTTTGAGACATTACTCCCATGGAGGAAAGTGCGCATGGTTACTGTTCTATTCAATCCCGATGCAATTTCTGTGTTTCATCAACACTCTGATATTCCACAGATTACAGAATGCCTCTAAATGTTCATCGGAAGCTACTACTGGTCTTCCAGAGAACGAAAAAAGCGTAGACTGTTTGAGACATTACTCCCATGGAGGAAAGTGCGCATGGTGACTGTTGTATTCAATCCCGATGCAATTTCTGTGTTTCATCAATACTTTGATCAACCACAGATTACAGAATGACTCACGATGTGCATCGGAAACTACTACTGGCCTTCCAGGGAACGATCAAATCGTAGACTGTTTGATACATTACTGTTATGGAGGAAAATTGCGCATGGTGACTGTTGTATTCATTCCGATGCAATTTCTGTGTTTCGTCAACACTTTGATGGTCCACAGATTACAGAATGCCTCCAGATTTGCATCAGAAACTATTACTGGTCTTCCAGGGAACGAACAAATCCTAGACTCTTTGAGACATTACTCCCATGGAGGAAAATGCGCATGGTTACTGCTCTCTTCAAATCCCGATGCAATTTCTGTGTTTCATCAACACTCTGATACTCCACAGATTACAGAATGCCTCCAGATGTGCATCGGAAACTACTACTGTTCTTCCAGGGATCAATCAAAGCGTAGACTGTTTGAGACATTACTAACATATAGGAAAGTGCGCATGGTGACAGTTGTATTCAATCAAGATGCATCTTCTGTGTTTCATCAACACTTTGAAGGTCCACAGATTACAGTAAGCCTCCAGATGTGCATCGGAAACTACTACTGGTCTTCCAGGGGACGATCAAAACGTAGACTGTTTGAGACATTACTCCCATGGAGGAAAGTGCGCTTGGTGTCTGTTGTATTCAATCCCGATGCAATTTCTGTGTTTCATCAACACTTTGAAGGTCCACACATTACAGAATGCCTCCAGATGTGCATCAGAAACTACTACTGGTCTTCCAGGGAACGATCAAAGCGTAGACTGTTTGAGACATTACTCTCATGAAGGAAAGTGCGCATGATGACTGTTGTACTCAATCCCGAGGCAATTTCTCTGTTTCATCAACACTTTGAAGATACACAGATTACAGAATGCCTCCAGATGTGCATCGGAATCTACTACTGTTCTTCCAGGGAACAATCAAAGCGTAGACTGTTTGAGACATTACTAACATATAGGAAAGAGCGCATGGTGACTGTTGTATTCAATCCCGATGCAATTGCTGTGTTTCATCAACACTTTGAAGGTCCACAGATTACAGAATGCCTCCATATGTGCATCTGAAACTACTACTGGTCTTCCAGGGGACGATCAAAACGTAGACTGTTTGAGACATTACTCCCATGGAGGAAAGTGTGCATGGTGACTGTTGTATTCAATCCCGATTCAATTTCTGTGTATCATCAACACTCTGATAGTCCACTGATAACAGAATGCCTTCAGATATGCATCGGAAACTAGTACTGGTCTTCCAGGGAACGATGTAAGCGTAGACTGTTTGAGACAATACTGCCATGGAGGAAAGTGCGCATGGTGACTTTTGTATTCAAGCCCGATGAAATTACTGTGTTTCATCAACACTTTGAGCGTCCACAGATTACAGAATGCCTCCAGATGTGCATCAGAAACTACTACTGGTCTTCCAGGGAACGATCAAAGCGTAGACTGTTTGAGACATTACTCCCATGGAGGAAAGTACGCATGGTTACTGTTCTATTCAATCCCGATGCAATTTCTGCGTTTCATCAACACTCTGATACTCCACAGATTACAGAATGCCTCCAGATGTGCATCGGAAACTGAAACTGGTCTTCCAGGGAACGATCAAAGCTTATACTGTTTGAGACATTACTCCCATTTAGGAAAGTGCGCATGGTGACTGTTGTATTCAAGCCCGATTCAATTTCTGTGTTTCATCAACACTCTGATAGTCCACTGATAACAGAATGCCACCAGATGTGCAACGGAAACTACTACTGGTCTTCCAGGGAACGATCAAATCGTAGACTGTTTGAGACATTACTCTTATGGAGGAAAATTGCGCATGGTGACTGTTGTATTCAATTCCGATGAAATTTCTGTGTTTCATCAACACTTTGAGCGTCCACAGATTACAGAATGCCAACAGATGTGCATCAGAAACTACTACTGGTCTTCCAGTGAACGATCAAAGCGTAGACTGTTTGAGAAATTACTCCCACATAGGAAAGTGCGCATGGTGACTGTTGTATTCAATCCCGATGCAATTTCTGTGTTTCATCAACACTCTGATACTCCACAGATTACAGAATGCCTCCAGATGTGCATCGGAAACTACTACTGGTCTTCCAGGGAACGATGAAATCGTAGACTGTTTGAGACATTACTGTTATGGAGGAAAATTGCGCATGGTGACTGTTGTATTCAATCCCGATGCAATTTCTGTGCTTCGTCAACACTTTGATGGTCCACAGATTACAGAATGCCTAAAGATGTACATCGGAAACTACTACTGGTCTTCCAGGGAATGGTCAAAGCGTAGACTGTTTGAGACATTACTAACATATAGGAAAGTGCGCATGGTGACTGTTGTATTCAATCCCGAAGCAATTTCTGTGTTTCATCAACACTTTGAAGGTCCACAGATCACAGAATGCCTCCATATGTGCATCGGAAACTACTACTGGTCTTCCATTGGACGATCAAAACGTAGACTGTTTGAGACATTACTCCCATGGAGGAAAGTGCGCAGTGTGACTGTTGTATTCAATCCCGATTCAATTTCTGTGTTTCATCAACACTCTGATAGTCCACTGATAACAGAATGCCTCCAGATGTGCATCGGAAACTACTACTGGTCTTCCAGGGAACGATGTAAGCGTAGACTGTTTGAGACAATACTCCCATGGAGGAAAGTGCGCATGGTGACTTTTGTATTCAAGCCCGATGAAATTACTGTGTTTCATCAACACTTTGAGCGTCCACAGATTACAGAATGCCTCCAGATGTGCATCAGAAACTATTACTTGTCTTCCAGGGAACGATAAAAGCGTAGACTGTTTGAGACATTACTCCCATGGAGGAAAATACGCATGGTTACTGTTCTATTCAATCCCGATGCAATTTCTGCGTTTCATCAACACTCTGATACACCACAGATTACAGAATTCCTCCAGATGTGCATCGGAAACTACTACTGGTCTTCCATTGGACGATCAAAACGTAGACTCTTTGAGACATTACTCCCATGGAGGAAAGTGCGCAATGTGACTGTTGTATTCAATCCCGATTCAATTTCTGTGTTTCATCAACACTCTGATAGTCCACTGATAACAGAATGCCTCCAGATGTGCATCGGAAACTACTACTGGTCTTCCAGGGAACGATGTAAGCGTAGACTGTTTGAGACAATACTCCCATGGAGGAAAGTGCGCATGGTGACTTTTGTATTCAAGCCCGATGTAATTACTGTGTTTCATCAACACTTTGAGCGTCCACAGATTACAGAATGCCTCCAGATGTGCATCAGAAACTACTACTTGTCTTCCAGGGAACGATAAAAGCGTAGACTGTTTGAGACATTACTCCCATGGAGGAAAGTACGCATGGTTACTGTTCTATTCAATCCCGATGCAATTTCTGCGTTTCATCAACACTCTGATACTCCACAGATTACAGAATTCCTCCAGATGTGCATCGGAAACTACAACTGGTCTTCCAGGGAACGATCAAAGCTTATACTCTTTGAGACATTACTCCCAATTAGAAAAGTGCGCATGGTGACTGTTGTATTCAAGCCCGATTCAATTTCTGTTTCATCAACACTCTGATAGTCCACTGATAACTGAATTCCACCAGATGTGCATCGGAAACTACTACTGGTCTTCCAAGGATCGAACAAATCGTAGACTGTTTGAGACATTACTCTTATGGAGGAAAATTGAGCATGGTGACTGTTTTATTCAATCCCGATGAAATTTCTGAGTTTCATCAACACTTAGAGCGTCCACAAATTACAGAATGCCTCCAGATGTGCATCGGAAACTACTACTGTTCTTCCAGGGAATGAACAAATCGTAGACTGTTTGAGACATTACTCTCATGAAGTAAAGTGCGCATGATGACTGTTGTACTCAATCCCGAGGCAATTTCTCTGTTTCATCAACACTTTGAAGATACACAGATTACAGAATGCCTCCAGATGTGCATCGGAAACTAATACTGTTCTTCCAGGGAACAATCAAAGCGTGGACTGTTTGAGACATTACTAACATATAGGAAAGTGCGCATGGTGACTGTTGTATTCAATCCCGATGCAATTTCTGTGTTTCATCAACACTTTGAAGGTCCACAAATTACAGAATGCCTCCAGATGTGCATCGGAAACTACTACTGGTCTTCCAGGGGACGATCAAAGCGTAGACTGTTTGAGACAATACTACCATGGAGGAAAGTGCGCATGGTGACTGTTGTATTCAATTCCGATGAAATTTCTGTGTTTCATCAACACTTTGAGCGTCCACAGATTACAGAATGCCTCCAGATGTGCATCAGAAACTACTACTGGTCTTCCAGGGAACGAACAAAGCGTAGACTCTTTGAGACATTACTCCATAGAGGAAAGTGCGCAAGGTTACTGTTCTCTTCAAATCCCGATGCAATTTCTGTGTTTCATCAACACTCTGATACTCCACAGATTACAGAATGCCTCCAGTTGTGCATCGGGAACTACTACTGGTCTTCCAGGGAACGATCAAAGCGTATACTGTTTGAGACATTACTCCCATGGAGGGAAGTGCTCATGGTGACTGTGGTATTCAATCCAGATGCAATTTCTGTGTTTCATCAACACTCTGATACTCCGCAGATTACAGAATGCCTCCAGATGTGCATCGGAAACTACTACAGTTCTTCCAGGGAATGATCAAAGCGTAGACTGTTTGAGACAATACTCTCATGAAGGAAAGTGCGCATGAAGACTGTTGTATTCAATCCCGAGGCAATTTCTGTGTCTCATCAACACTTTGATGATCCACAGATTACAGAATGCCTCCAGATGTGCATCGGAAACTACTACTGTTCTTCTAGGGAACGATCAAAGCGATGACTCTTTGAGACAATACTCCCATATAGGAAAGTGCGCATGGTGACTGTTGTATTCAATCCCGATGCAATTTCTGTGTTTCATCAACACTCTGATACTCCACAGATTACAGAAAGCCATCAGTTGTGTATCGGAAACTACTACTGGCCTTCCAGGGCACGATGAAATCGTAGACTCTTTGAGACATTACTGTTGTGGAGGAAAATTGTGCATGGTGACTGTTGTATTCAATCCCGATGCAATTTCTGTGCTTCGTCAACACTTTGATGGTCCACAGATTACAGAATTCCGCCAGATGTACATCGGAAACTACTACTGGTTTTCCAGGGAACGAAAAAGCGTAGACTCTTTGAGACATTACTCCCATGGAGGAAAGTGCTCATGGTGACTGTTGTATTCAATCCAGATGCAATTTCTGTCCTTTATCAACACTCTGATACTCCGCATATTACAGAATGCCTCCAGATGTGCATCGGAAACTACTACTGTTCTTCCAGGGAAGGATCGAATCGTAGACTGTTTGAGACATTACTAACATATAGGAAAGTGCGCATGGTGACTGTTGAATTCAATCCCGATGCAATTTCTGTGTTTCATCAACACTTTGAAGGTCCATAGATTACAGAATGCCTCCAGATGTGCATCGGAAACTACTACTGGTCTTCCAGGGGACGATCAAAACGTAGACTGTTTGAGACATTACTCCCATGGAGGAAAGTGCGGTTGGTGACTGTTGTATTCAAGCCCGATTCAATTTCTGTGTTTCATCAACACTCTGATATTCCACTGATAACAGAATGCCTCCAGATGTGCATCGGAAACTACTACTGGTCTTCCAGGGAAGGATCAAATCGTAGACTGTTTGAGACATTACTCTTATGGAGGAAAATTGCGCATGGTGACTGTGGTATTCAATCCCGATGCAATTTCTGTGTTTCATCAACACTTTGAAGGTCCACACATTACAGAAAGCCTCCAGATGTGCATCAGAAACTACTACTGGTCTTCCGGGGAGCGATCAAAGCGTAGACTGTTTGAGACATTACTCTCATGAAGGAAAGTGCGCATGTTGACTGTTGTATTCAATGCCGGTGCAATTTCTGTGTTTCATCAACACTCTGATTGTCCACAGATTACAGAATGCCTCCAGATGTACATCGGAAACTACTACTGGTCTTCCAGGGTACGATATAAGCGTAGACTGTTTGAGACAATACTCCATGGAGGAAAGTGCGTATGGTGACTGTTGTATTCAATCCCGATGAAATTTCTGTGTTTCATTAACACTTTGAGCGTCCACATAATACAGAATGCCTCCAGATGTGCATCAGAAACTATTACTGGTCTTCCAAGGAACGAACAAAGCCTAGACTCTTCGAAACATTACTCCCATGGAGGAAAGTGCGCATTGTTACTGTTCTCTTCAAATCCCGATGCAATTTCTGTGTTTCATCAACACTCTGATACTCCACAGATTACAGAATGACTCCAGATGTGCATCGGAAACTACAACTCGTCTTCCAGGGAACGATCAAAGCGTATACTGTTTGAGACATTACTCCCATGGAGGAAAGTGCTCATGGTGACTGTTGTATTCAATCCAGATGCAATTTCTATCTTTTATCAACACTCTGATACTCCTTAGATTACAGAATACCTCCAGATGTGCATCGGAGACTACTACTGTTCTTCCAGGGAATGATCAAAACGTAGACTGTTTGAGACATTACTCACATGAAGGAAAGTGCGCATGATGACTGTTGTATTTAATCCCGAGGCAATTTCTCTGTTTTATCAACACTTTGAAGATACACAGATTGCAGAATGCCTCCAGATGTGCATCGGAAACTACTACTGTTCTTCCAGGGAACAATCAAAGCGTAGACTGTTTGAGACATTACTAACATATAGGAAAGTGCGCATGGTGACTGTTGTATTCAATCCCGATGCCATTTCTGTGTCTCATCAACACTTTGAAGGTCCACAGATTAAAGAATGAATCCAGATGTGCATCGGAAACTACTACTGGTCTTCCAGGGGACGATCAAAACGTAGACTGTTTGAGACATTACTCCCATGGAGGAAAGTGCGCATGGTGACTGTTGTATTCAATCCCGATTCAATTTCTGTGTTTCATCAACACTCTGATAGTCGACTGATAACAGAATGCCTCCAGATGTGCATCGGAAACTATTACTGTTCGTCCAGGGAACGATGTAAGCGTAGACTGTTTCAGACAATACTCCCATGGAGGGAAGTGCGCATGGTGACTGTTCTATTCAATCCCGATGAAATTTCTGTGTTTCATCAACACTTTGAGCGTCCACAGATTACAGAATGCCTCCAGATGTGCATCGGAAAGTACAACTGGTCTTCCAGGGAACGATTAAAGCTTATACTGTTTGAGACATTACTCCCATTTAGGAAAGTGCGCATGGTGACTGTTGTATTCAATGCCGATGCAATTTCTGTGTTTCATCAACACTCTGATTGTCCACAGATTACAGAATGCCTACAGATGTGCATCGGAAACTACTACTGGTCTTCCAGGGAACGATCAAATCGTAGACTGTTTGAGACATTACTCTTATGGAGGAAAATTGGGCATGGTGACTGTTGTATTCAATCCCGATGCAATTTCTGTGTTTCGTCAACACTTTGATGGTCCACAGATTACAAAATGCCGCCAGATGTACATCGGAAACTATTACTGGTCTTCCAGGGAACGATATAAGCGTAGACTGTTTGAGACAATACTCCCATGGAGGAAAGTGGGCATGGAGACTGTTGTATACAATCCCGATGAAATATCTGTGTTTCATCAACAATTTGAGCGTCCACAGAATACAGAATGCCTCCAGATGTGCATCAGAAACTATTACTGGTCTTCCAGGGAACGAACAAAGCCTAGACTCTTTGAGACATTACTCCCATGGAGGAAAGTGCGCATGGTTACTGTTCTCTTCATATCCCGATGCAATTTCTGTGTTTCATCAACACTCTGATACTCCACAGATTACAGAATGACTCCAGATGTGCATCGGAAACTACAACTCGTCTTCTAGGGAACGATCAAAGCGTATACTGTTTGAGACATTACTCCCATGGAGGAAAGTGCTCATGGTGACTTTTGTATTCAATCCAGATGCAATTTCTTTCTTCTATCAACACTCTGATACTCCGCAGTTTACAGAATACCTCCAGATGTGCATCGGAGACTACTACTGGTCTTCCACTGAATGATCAAAGCGTAGACTGTTTGAGACATTACTCTCATGAAGGAAAGTGCGCAAGATGACTGTTGTATTCAATCCCGAGGCAATTTCCCTGTTTTATCAACACTTTGAAGATACACAGAGTACAGAATGCCTCCAGATGTGCATCGGAAACTACTACTGTTGTTCCAGGGAACAATTAAAAGCGTAGACTGTTTGAGACACTACTCCCATGGAGGAAAGTACGTATGGTTACTGTTCTATGCAATCCCGATGCAATTTCTGCGTTTCATCAACACTCTGATACTCCACAGATTACAGAATGCCTCCAGATGTGCATCGGAAACTACAACAGGTCTTCCAGGGAACGATATAAGCGTATACTGTTTCAGACATTACTCCCATTTAGGAAAGTGCGCATGGTGACTGTTGTATTCAATGCCGATGCAATTTCATTGTTTCATCAACACTCTGATTGTCCACAGATTACAGAATGCTTCCAGATGTGCATCGGAAACTACTACTGGTCTTCCAGGGAACGATCAAATCGTAGACTGTTTGAGACATTACTCTTATGGAGGAAAATTGCGCATGGTGACTGTTGTATCAATCCCGATGCAATTTCTGTGTTTCGTCAACACTTTGATGGTCCACAGATTACAGAATGCCTTCAGATGTACATCGGAAGATACAACTGGTCTTCCAGGGAACGATGTAAGCGTGGACTGTTTGAGACAATACTCCCATGGATGAAAGTGCGCATGGTGAATGTTGTATTCAATTCCGATGAAATTTCTGTGTTTCATCAATACTTTGAGCGTCCACAGATTACAGAATGCCTCCAGATGTGCATCAGAAACTACTACTGGTCTTCCAGGGAACGAACAAAGCGTAGACTGTTTGAGACAATACTCCCATGGAGGAAAGTGCGCATGGTGACTGTTGTATTCAATCCCGATGAAATTTCTGTGTTTCATCAACACTTTGAGCGTCCGCAGATTACAGAAAGCCTCCAGATGTGCATCAGAAACTACTACTGGTCTTCCACCGAACAAACAAAAGCGTAGACTGTTTGATACATTACTCCCATGGAGGAAAGTGGGCAAGGTTACTTATCTATTGAATCCCGATGCAATTTATGTTTTTCATCAACACTCTGATACTCCACAGATTACAAAATGCCTCCAGATGTGCATCGGAAACTACTACTGGTCTTCCAGGGGACGGTCAAACCGTAGACTGTTTGAGACATTACTCCCATTTAGGAAAGTGCGCATGGTGACTGTTGTATTCAATGCCGATGCAATTTCTGTGTTTCATCAACACTCTGATTGTCCACAGATTACGGAATGCTTCCAGATGTGCATCGGAAACTACTACTGGTCTTCCAGGGAACGATCAAAGCGTAGACTGTTTGAGACACTACTCCCATGGAGGAAAGTACGTATGGTTACTGTTCTATGCAATCCCGATGCAATTTCTGCGTTTCATCAACACTCTGATACTCCACAGATTACAGAATGCCTCCAGATGTGCATCGGAAACTACAACAGGTCTTCCAGGGAACGATATAAGCGTATACTGTTTCAGACATTACTCCCATTTAGGAAAGTGCGCATGGTGACTGTTGTATTCAATGCCGATGCAATTTCATTGTTTCATCAACACTCTGATTGTCCACAGATTACAGAATGCTTCCAGATGTGCATCGGAAACTACTACTGGTCTTCCAGGGAACGATCAAACTGTACACTGTTTGAGACATTACTAACATATAGGAAAGTGCGCATGGTGACTGTTGTATTCAATCCCGATGCAATTTCTGTGTCTCATCAACACTTTGAAGGTCCACAGATTAGAGAATGCCTCCAGATGTGCATCGGAAACTACTACTGGTCTTCCAGGGGACGATCAAAACGTAGACTGTTTGAGACTTTACTCCCATGGAGGAAAGTGCGCAGGGTGACTGTTGTATTCAATCCCGATTCAATTTCTGTGTTTCATCAACACTCTGATAGTCCACTGATAACAGAATGCCTCCAGATGTGCATCGAAAACTACTACTGGTCTTCCAGGGAACGATGTAAGCGTAGACTGTTTGAGACAATACTCCCATGGAGGAAAGTGCGCATGGTGACTTTTGTATTCATTCCCGATGAAATTTCTGTGTTTCATCAACACTTTGAGCGTCCACAGATTACAGAATGCCTCCAGATGTGCATCAGAAACTACTACTGGTCTTCCAGGGAACGATCAAAGCGTAGACTGTTTGAGACACTACTCCCATGGAGGAAAGTACGTATGGTTACTGTTCTATGCAATCCCGATGCAATTTCTGCGTTTCATCAACACTCTGATACTCCACAGATTACAGAATGCCTCCAGATGTGCATCGGAAACTACAACAGGTCTTCCAGGGAACGATATAAGCGTATACTGTTTCAGACATTACTCCCATTTAGGAAAGTGCGCATGGTGACTGTTGTATTCAATGCCGATGCAATTTCATTGTTTCATCAACACTCTGATTGTCCACAGATTACAGAATGCTTCCAGATGTGCATCGGAAACTACTACTGGTCTTCCAGGGAACGATCAAATCGTAGACTGTTTGAGACATTACTCTTATGGAGGAAAATTGCGCATGGTGACTGTTGTATCAATCCCGATGCAATTTCTGTGTTTCGTCAACACTTTGATGGTCCACAGATTACAGAATGCCTTCAGATGTACATCGGAAAATACAACTGGTCTTCCAGGGAACGATGTAAGCGTGGACTGTTTGAGACAATACTCCCATGGATGAAAGTGCGCATGGTGAATGTTGTATTCAATTCCGATGAAATTTCTGTGTTTCATCAATACTTTGAGCGTCCACAGATTACAGAATGCCTCCAGATGTGCATCAGAAACTACTACTGGTCTTCCAGGGAACGAACAAAGCGTAGACTCTTTGAGACATTACTCCCGTGGAGGAAAGTGCGCATGGTTACTGATCCATTCGATCCCGATGCAATTTCTGTGTTTCATCAACACTCTGATACTCCACAGATTACAGAATGCCTCCAGATGTGCATCGGAAACTACTACTGTTCTTCCAGGGAATGATCAAAGCGTAGACTGTTTGAGACAATACTCTCGTGAAGGAAAGTGCGCATGATGACTGTTGTATTCAATCCAGAGGCAATTTCTGTGTGTCATCAACACTTTGAAGATCCACAGATTACAGAATGCCTCCAGATGTGCATCGGAAGCTACTACTGTTCCACCAGGGAACGATCAAAGCGTAGACTCTTTGAGACATTACTCCCATATAGGAAAGTGCGCATGGTGACTGTTGTATTCAATCCCGATGCAATTTCTGTGTTTCATCAACAAATGAAGGTCCACAGATTACAGAATGCCTCCAGATGTGCATCGGAAACTACTACTGGTCTCCCAGGGGACGATCAAACCGTAGACTGTTTGAGACATTACTCCCATGGAGGAAATTGCGCATGGTGACTGTTGTATTCAATCCCGATGAAATATCTGTGTTTCATCAACACTCTGATAGTCCACTGATAACAGAATACCTCCAGATGTGCATCGGAAACTACTACTGGTCTTCCAGGGAGCGATGTAAGCGTAGACTGTTTGAGACAATACTCCCATGGAGGAAAGTGCGCATGGTGACTGTTGTATTCAATCCCGATGAAATTTCTGTGTTTCATCAACACTTTGAGCGTCCGCAGATTACAGAAAGCCTCCAGATGTGCATCAGAAACTACTACTGGTCTTCCACCGAACAAACAAAAGCGTAGACTGTTTGATACATTACTCCCATGGAGGAAAGTGGGCAAGGTTACTTATCTATTGAATCCCGATGCAATTTATGTTTTTCATCAACACTCTGATACTCCACAGATTACAAAATGCCTCCAGATGTGCATCGGAAACTACTACTGGTCTTCCAGGGGACGGTCAAACCGTAGACTGTTTGAGACATTACTCCCATTTAGGAAAGTGCGCATGGTGACTGTTGTATTCAATGCCGATGCAATTTCTGTGTTTCATCAACACTCTGATTGTCCACAGATTACGGAATGCTTCCAGATGTGCATCGGAAACTACTACTGGTCTTCCAGAGAACGATCAAATCGTAGACTGTTTGAGACATTACTCTTATGGAGGAAAATTGCGAATGGTGACTGTTGTATTCAATCCCGATGCAATTTCTGTGTTTCGTCAACACTTTGATGGTCCACAGATTACAGAATGCCTCCAGATGTACATCGGAAACTACTACTGGTCTTCCAGGGAACGATGTAAGCGTAGACTGTTTGAGACAATACTCCCATGGAGGAAAGTGCGCATGGTGACTGTTGTATTCAATCCGATAAAATTTCTGTGTTTCATCAACACTTTGAGCGTCCACAGATTACAGAATGCCTCCAGATGTGCATCAGAAACTACTACTGGTCTTCCAGGGAACGATCAAATCGTAGACTGTTTGAGACATTACTCCCATGGAGGAAAGTGGGCATGGTTACTGATCTATTGAATCCCGATGCAATTTCTGTGTTTCATCAACACTCTGATACTCCACAGATTACAAAATGCCTCCAGATGTGCATCGAAAACTACTACTGGTCTTCCAGGGAACGATCAAAGCGTAATCTGTTTGAGACATTAGTCCCATGGAGGAAAGTGCGCATGGAGATTGTTGTATTCAATGCCGATGAAATTTCTGTGTTTCATCAACACTCTGATTGTCCGCAGTTTACAGAATGCCTCCAGATGTGCTTCAGAAAATACTACTGGTCTTCCAGGGAACGATGAAATCGTAGACTGCTTGAGACACTACTGTTATGGAGGAAAATTGCGCATGGTGACTGTTGTATTCAATTCCGATGCAATTTCTGTGCTTCGTCAACACTTTGATGGTCCACAGATTGCAGAATGCCTCCAGATGTACATCGGAAACTACTACTGCTCTTCCAGGGAACGATGTAAGCGTAGACTGTTTGAGACAATACTCCCTTACAGGAAAGTGCGCATGGTGACTGTTGTATTCAATCCCGATTAAATTTCTGTGTTTCATCAACACTTAGAGCGTCCACAGATTACAGAATGCCTCCAGATGTGCATCATAAACTACTACTGGTCTTCCAGGGAACGAACAAAGCGTAGCCTCTTTGAGACATTACTCCCATGGAGGAAAGTGCGCATGGTGACTGTTGTATTCAATACCGATGCAATTTCTGTGTTTCATCAACACTTTGATCAACCACAGATTGCAGAAAGACTCCAGATGTGCATCGAAAACTACTACTGGTCTTCCAGGGAACGATCAAATCGTAGACTGTTTGAGACATTACTCCCATGGAGGAAAGTGCGCATGGTGACTGTTGTATTCAATCCCGATGCAATTCCTGTGTTTCATCAACACCGTGATACTCCACAGATTACAGAATGCCTCCAGATTTGCATCGGAAACTACTACTGGTCTTCCAGAGAACGATCAAAGCGTAGACTGTTTGACACATTACTCCCATGGAGGAAAGTGCGCATGGTGACTGTTGTATTCAATCCCGATGCAATTCCTGTGTTTCATCAACACTCTGATAGTCCACACATCAGAGAATGCCCCCAGATGTGCATCGGAAGCTACTACTGGTCTTCCAGGTAACGATCAATACGTAGACTGTTTGAGACATTACTCCCATGGAGGAAGGTGCGCATGGTAACTGTTGTTTTCAATACCGATGAAATATCTGTGTTTCATCAACACTTTGAAGGCCACAGATTACAGAATGCCTCCAGATTTGATTCAGAAGCTACATATGGTCTATCAGGGAACGATCAAACCGTAGACTGTTTGAGACATTACTCCCATTTAGGAAATTGCGCATGGTGACTGTTGTATTCAATCCCGATGAAATATCTGTGTTTCATCAACACTCTGATAGTCCACTGATAACAGAATACCTCCAGATGTGCATCGGAAACTACTACTGGTCTTCCAGGGAACGATGTAAACGTAGACTGTTTGAGACAATACTGCCATGGAGTAAAGTGCGCATGGTGACTGTTGTACTCCATCCCGATGAAATTTATGAGTTTCATCAACACTTTGAGCGTCCACAAATTACAGAATGCCTCCAGATATGCATCAGAAACTACTACTGGTCTTCCAGGGAACGATCAAAGCGTAGACTGTTTGAGACATTACTCCCATGGAGGAAAGTGGGCAAGGTTACTTATCTATTGAATCGCGATGCAATTTCTGTGTTTCATCAACACTCTGATACTCCACAGATTACAAAATGCCTCCAGATGTGCATCGGAAACTACTACTGGTCTTCCAGGGAACGATCAGATCGTAGACTGTTTGAGACATTACTCTTATGGAGGAAAATTGCGAATGGTGACTGTTGTATTCAATCCCGATGCAATTTCTGTGTTTCGTCAACACTTTGATGGTCCACAGATTACAGAATGCCTCCAGATGTACATCGGAAACTACTACTGGTCTTCCAGGGAACGATGAAGCGTAGACTGTTTGAGACAATACTCCCATGGAGGAAAGTGCGCATGGTGACTGTTGTATTCAATCCGATAAAATTTCTGTGTTTCATCAACACTTTGAGCGTCCACAGATTACAGAATGCCTCCAGATGTGCATCAGAAACTACTACTGGTCTTCCAGGGAACGATCAAATCGTAGACTGTTTGAGACATTACTCCCATGGAGGAAAGTGGGCATGGTTACTGATCTACTGAATCCCGATGCAATTTCTGTGTTTCATCAACACTCTGATACTCCACAGATTACAAAATGCCTCCAGATGTGCATCGAAAACTACTACTGGTCTTCCAGGGAACGATCAAAGCGTAATCTGTTTGAGACATTAGTCCCATGGAGGAAAGTGCGCATGGAGATTGTTGTATTCAATGCCGATGAAATTTCTGTGTTTCATCAACACTCTGATTGTCCGCAGTTTACAGAATGCCTCCAGATGTGCTTCGGAAACTACTACTGGTCTTCCAGGGAACGATGAAATCGTAGACTGCTTGAGACACTACTGTTATGGAGGAAAATTGCGCATGGTGACTGTTGTATTCAATTCCGATGCAATTTCTGTGCTTCGTCAACACTTTGATGGTCCACAGATTACAGAATGCCTCCAGATGTACATCGGAAACTACTACTGCTCTTCCAGGGAACGATGTAAGCGTAGACTGTTTGAGACAATACACCCATAGAGGAAAGTGCGCATGGTGACTGTTGTATTCTATCCCGATTAAATTTCTGTGTTTCATCAACACTTAGAGCGTCCACAGATTACAGAATGCCTCCAGATGTGCATCATAAACTACTACTGGTCTTCCAGGGAACGAACAAAGCGTAGCCTCTTTGAGACATTACTCCCATGTAGGAAAGTGCGCATGGTGACTGTTGTATTCAATACCGATGCAATTTCTGTGTTTCATCAACACTTTGATCAACCACAGATTACAGAAAGACTCCAGATGTGCATCGAAAACTACTACTGGTCTTCCAGGGAACGATCAAATCGTAGACTGTTTGAGACATTACTCTTATGGAGGAATATTGCGAATGGTGACTGTTGTATTCAATCCCGATGCAATTTCTGTGTTTCGTCAACACTTTGATGGTCCACAGATTACAGAATGCCTCCAGATGTACATCGGAAACTACTACTGGTCTTCCAGGGAACGATGTAAGCGTAGACTGTTTGAGACAATACTCCCATGGAGGAAAGTGCGCATGGTGACTGTTGTATTCAATCCGATAAAATTTCTGTGTTTCATCAACACTTTGAGCGTCCACAGATTACAGAATGCCTCCAGATGTGCATCAGAAACTACTACTGGTCTTCCAGGGAACGATCAAATCGTAGACTGTTTGAGACATTACTCCCATGGAGGAAAGTGGGCATGGTTACTGATCTACTGAATCCCGATGCAATTTCTGTGTTTCATCAACACTCTGATACTCCACAGATTACAAAATGCCTCCAGATGTGCATCGAAAACTACTACTGGTCTTCCAGGGAACGATCAAGGCGTAATCTGTTTGAGACATTAGTCCCATGGAGGAAAGTGCGCATGGAGATTGTTGTATTCAATGCCGATGAAATTTCTGTGTTTCATCAACACTCTGATTGTCCGCAGTTTACAGAATGCCTCCAGATGTGCTTCGGAAACTACTACTGGTCTTCCAGGGAACGATGAAATCGTAGACTGCTTGAGACACTACTGTTATGGAGGAAAATTGCGCATGGTGACTGTTGTATTCAATTCCGATGCAATTTCTGTTCTTCGTCAACACTTTGATGGTCCACAGATTACAGAATGCCTCCAGATGTACATCGGAAACTACTACTGCTCTTCCAGGGAACGATGTAAGCGTAGACTGTTTGAGACAATACACCCATAGAGGAAAGTGCGCATGGTGACTGTTGTATTCTATCCCGATTAAATTTCTGTGTTTCATCAACACTTAGAGCGTCCACAGATTACAGAATGCCTCCAGATGTGCATCATAAACTACTACTGGTCTTCCAGGGAACGAACAAAGCGTAGCCTCTTTGAGACATTACTCCCATGTAGGAAAGTGCGCATGGTGACTGTTGTATTCAATACCGATGCAATTTCTGTGTTTCATCAACACTTTGATCAACCACAGATTACAGAAAGACTCCAGATGTGCATCGAAAACTACTACTGGTCTTCCAGGGAACGATCAAATCGTAGACTGTTTGAGACATTACTCCCATGGAGGAAAGTGCGCATGGTGACTGTTGTATTCAATCCCGATGCAATTCCTGTGTTTCATCAACACCGTGATACTCCACAGATTACAGAATGCCTCCAGATGTGCATCGGAAACTACTACTGGTCTTCCAGGGAACGATCAAAGCGTAGACTGTTTGACACATTACTCCCATGGAGGAAAGTGCGCATGGTGACTGTTGTATTCAATCCCGATGCAATTCCTGTGTTTCATCAACACTCTGATAGTCCACACATTAGAGAATGCCCCCAGATGTGCATCGGAAACTACTACTGCTCTTCCAGGGAACGTTCAAAGCGTAGACTGTTTGAGACATTACTCCCATGGAGGAAAGTGCGCATGGTGACTGTTGTATTCAATCCAGATGCAATTTCTGTGTTTCATCAACACTCTGATAGTCCACAGATTACAGAATGCCTCCAGATGTGCATCAGGAACTACTACTGGTCTTCCAGGGAACGAACAAAGCGTAGACTCTTTGAGACGTTACTCCCATGGAGGAAAGTGCGCATGGTTACTGTTCTATTCAATCCCGATGCAATTTCTGTGTTTCATCAACTCTCTGATGTTCCACAGATTTCAGAATGCCTCCAGATTTGCATCGGAAGCTACTACTGGTCTTCCAGGGAACGATCAAAACGTAGACTGTTTGAGACATTACTCCCATGGAAGAAAGTGCGCATGGTGACTGTTGTATTCAATACCGACGCAATCTCTGTGTTTCATCAACACTTTGAACAACCACAGATTACAGAATGCCTCCAGATGTGCATCGGAAACTACTACAGGTCTTCCAAGGAACGATCAAAGCGTAGACTGTTTGGGACATTACTCCCATGGAGGAAAGTGCGCATGGTGACTGTTGTATTCAATCCCGATGCAATTCCATTGTTTCATCAACACTCTGATAGTCCACAGATTACAGAATGCCTCCAGATGTGCATCGGAAATTACTACTAGTCTTCCAGGGAACGATCAAAGCGTAGACTGTTTGAGACATTACTCCCATGGAGGAAAGTGGGCATGGTTACTGATCTATTGAATCCCGATGCAATTTCTGTGTTTCATCATCACTCTGTTACTCCACAGATTACAAAATGCCTCCAGATGTGCAACGGAAACTACTACTGATCTTCGAGGGAACGATCAAAGCTTAGACTGTTTGAGACATTACTCCCATGGAGGAAAGTGCGCATGATGACTGTTGTATTCAGTCCCGATGCAATTTCTGTGTTTCATCAACACTCTGATAGTCTACAGATTACAGAATGCCTCCAGATGTGCATCAGAAACTACTACTGGTGTTCCAGGGAACCAACAAGGCGTAGACTCTTTGAGACATTACTCCCATGGGGGAAAGTGCGCATGGTTACTGATCTATTCAATCCCGATGCAATTTCTGTGTTTCATCAACACTCTGATACTCCACAGATTACAGAATGCCTCCAGATGTGCATCGGTAAATACTACTGGTCTTCCAGGAACGATCAAAGCGTATACTGTTTGAGACATTACTCCCATGGAGGAAAGTGCGCATGGTGACTGTTGTATTCAATGCCGATGAAATTTCTGTGTTTCATCAACACTCTGATACTCCACAGATTACAAAATGCCTCCAGATGTGCATCGGAAACTACTACTGGTCTTCCAGGGGACGGTCAAACCGTAGACTGTTTGAGACATTACTCCCATTTAGGAAAGTGCGCATGGTGACTGCTGTATTCAATGCCGATGCAATTTCTGTGTTTCATCAGCACTCTGATTGTCCACAGATTACAGAATGCTTCCAGATGTGCATCGGTAACTACTACTGGTCTTCCAGGGAACGATCAAATCGTAGACTGTTTGAGACATTACTCTTATGGAGGAAAATTGCGAATGGTGACTGTTGTATTCAATCCCGATGCAATTTCTGTGTTTCGTCAACACTTTGATGGTCCACAGATTACAGAATGCCTCCAGATGTACATCGGAAACTACTACTGGTCTTCCAGGGAACGATATAAGCGTATTCTGTTGGAGACACTACTCCCATGGAGGAAAGTGCGCATGGTGACTGTTGTGTTCACTACCGATGCAATATCTGTGTTTCATCAACACTTTGATCAACCACAGATTACAGAAAGACTCCAGATGTGCATCGAAAACTACTACTGGTCTTCCAGGGAACGATCAAACCGTAGACTGTTTGAGACATTACTGACATGGAGGAAAGTGCGCATGGTGACTGTTGTATTCATTCCCGATGCAATTCCTGTGTTTCATCAACACCCTGATACTCCACAGATTACAGAATGCCTCCACATGTGCATCGGAAACTACTACTGGTCTTCCAGGGAACGATCAAAGCGTAGACTGTTTGACACATTACTCCCATGGAGGAAAGTGCGCATGGAGACTGTTGTATTCAATCCCGATGCAATTCCTGTGTTTCATCAACACTCTGATAGTCCACACATTAGAGAATGACCCCAGATGTGCATCGGAAACTACTACTGCTCTTCAAGGTAACGTTCAAAGCGTAGACTGTATGAGACATTACTCCCATGGAGGAAAGTGCGCATGGTGACTGTTGTATTCAATACAGATGCATTTTCTGTGTTTCATCAACACTCTGATAGTCCACAGATTACAGAATGCCTCCAGATGTGCATCAGGAACTACTACTGGTCTTCTAGGGAACGAACAAAGCGTAGACTCTTTGAGACATTGCTCCCATGGAGGAAAGTGCGCATGGTTACTGTTCTATTCAATCCCGATGCAATTTCTGTGTTTCATCAACTCTCTGATGTTCCACAGATTTCAGAATGCCTCCAGATTTGCATCGGAAGCTACTACTGGTCTTCCAGGGAACGATCAAAGCGTAGACTGTTTGAGACATTACTCCCATGGAAGAAAGTGCGCATGGTGACTGTTGTATTCAATACCGACGCAATCTCTGTGTTTCATCAACACTTTGATCAACCACAGATTACAGAATGCCTCCAGATGTGCATCGGAAACTACTACTGGTCTTCCAAGGAACGATCAAAGCGTAGACTGTTTGGGACATTACTCCCATGGAGGAAAGTGCGCATGGTGATTGTTGTATTCAATCCCGATGCAATTCCTGTGTTTCATCAACACTCTGATAGTCCACAGATTACAGAATGCCTCCAGATGTGCAACGGAAACTACTACTGACCTTCCAGGGAACGATCAAAGCTTAGACTGTTTGAGACATTACTCCCATGGAGGAAAGTGCGCATGGTGACTGTTGTATTCAGTCCCGATGCAATTTCTGTGTTTCATCAACACTCTGATAGTCTACAGATTACAGAATGCCTCCAGATGTGCATCAGAAACTACTACTGGTCTTCCAGGGAACCAACAAGGCGTAGACTCTTTGAGACATTACTCCCATGGAGGAAAGTGCGCATGGTTACTGTCCTATTCAATCCCGATGCAATTTCTGTGTTTCATCAACACTCTGATGTTCCACAGATTACAGAATGCCTCCAGTTGTTCATCGGAAGCTACTACTGGTCTTCCAGGGAACGATCAAAGCGTAGACTGTTTGAGACATTACTCCCATGGAGGAAAGTGCGAATGGTGACTGTTGTATTCAATACCGATGCAATTTCTGTGTTTCATCAACACTTTGATCAACCACAGATTACAGAATGCCTCCAGATGTGCATCGGAAACTACTACTGGTCCTCCAAGGAACGATCAAAGCGTAGACTGAGACACTACTCCCATTGAGGAAAGTGCGCATGGTGACTGTTGTATTCAATCCCGATGCAATTCCTGTGTTTCATCAACACTCTGATAGTCCACACATTAGAGAATGCCCCCAGATGTGCATCGGAAACTACTACTGCTCTTCCAGTTAACGATCAAAGCGTAGACTGTTTGAGACATTACTCCCACGGAGGAAAGTGCGCATGGTGACTGTTGTATTCAATCCAGATGCAATTTCTGTGTTTCATCAACACTCTGATAGTCCACAGATTACAGAATGCATCCAGATGTGCAACGGAAACTACTACTGACCTTCCAGGGAACGATCAAAGCTTAGACTGTTTGAGACATTACTCCCATGGAGGAAAGTGCGCATGGTGACTGTTGTATTCAGTCCCGATGCAATTTCTGTGTTTCATCAACACTCTGATAGTCTACAGATTACAGAATGCCTCCAGATGTGCATCGGAAACTACTACTGGTCTTCCAGGGGACGGTCAAACCGTAGACTGTTTGAGACATTACTCCCATTTAGGAAAGTGCGCATGGTGACTGCTGTATTCAATGCTGATGCAATTTCTGTGTTTCATCAGCACTCTGATTGTCCACAGATTACAGATTGCTTCCAGATGTGCATCGGTAACTACTACTGGTCTTCCAGGGAACGATCAAATCGTAGACTGTTTGAGACATTACTCTTATGGAGGAAAATTGCGAATGGTGACTGTTGTATTCAATCCCGATGCAATTTCTGTGTTTCGTCAACACTTTGATGGTCCACAGATTACAGAATGCCTCCAGATGTACATCGGAAACTACTACTGGTCTTCCAGGGAACGATGTAAGCGTATTCTGTTTGAGACACTACTCCCATGGAGGAAAGTGCGCATGGTGACTGTTGTGTTCACTACCGATGCAATATCTGTGTTTCATCAACACTTTGATCAACCACAGATTACAGAAAGACTCCAGATGTGCATCGAAAACTACTACTGGTCTTCCAGGGAACGATCAAACCGTAGACTGTTTGAGACATTACTGACATGGAGGAAAGTGCGCATGGTGACTGTTGTATTCATTCCCGATGTAATTCCTGTGTTTCATCAACACCCTGATACTCCACAGATTACAGAATGCCTCCACATGTGCATCGGAAACTACTACTGGTCTTCCAGGGAACGATCAAAGCGTAGACTGTTTGACACATTACTCCCATGGAGGAAAGTGCGCATGGAGACTGTTGTATTCAATCCCGATGCAATTCCTGTGTTTCATCAACACTCTGATAGTCCACACATTAGAGAATGACCCCAGATGTGCATCGGAAACTACTACTGCTCTTCAAGGGAACGTTCAAAGCGTAGACTGTATGAGACATTACTCCCATGGAGGAAAGTGCGCATGGTGACTGTTGTATTCAATACAGATGCATTTTCTGTGTTTCATCAACACTCTGATAGTCCACAGATTACAGAATGCCTCCAGATGTGCATCAGGAACTACTACTGGTCTTCTAGGGAACGAACAAAGCGTAGACTCTTTGAGACATTGCTCCCATGGAGGAAAGTGCGCATGGTTACTGTTCTATTCAATCCCGATGCAATTTCTGTGTTTCATCAACTCTCTGATGTTCCACAGATTTCAGAATGCCTCCAGATTTGCATCGGAAGCTACTACTGGTCTTCCAGGGAACGATCAAAGCGTAGACTGTTTGAGACATTACTCCCATGGAAGAAAGTGCGCATGGTGACTGTTGTATTCAATACCGACGCAATCTCTGTGTTTCATCAACACTTTGATCAACCACAGATTACAGAATGCCTCCAGATGTGCATCGGAAACTACTACTGGTCTTCCAAGGAACGATCAAAGCGTAGACTGTTTGGGACATTACTCCCATGGAGGAAAGTGCGCATGGTGATTGTTGTATTCAATCCCGATGCAATTCCTGTGTTTCATCAACACTCTGATAGTCCACAGATTACAGAATGCCTCCAGATGTGCAACGGAAACTACTACTGACCTTCCAGGGAACGATCAAAGCTTAGACTGTTTGAGACATTACTCCCATGGAGGAAAGTGCGCATGGTGACTGTTGTATTCAGTCCCGATGCAATTTCTGTGTTTCATCAACACTCTGATAGTCTACAGATTACGGAATGCCTCCAGATGTGCATCAGAAACTACTACTGGTCTTCCAGGGAACCAACAAGGCGTAGACTCTTTGAGACATTACTCCCATGGAGGAAAGTGCGCATGGTTACTGTCCTATTCAATCCCGATGCAATTTCTGTGTTTCATCAACACTCTGATGTTCCACAGATTACAGAATGCCTCCAGTTGTTCATCGGAAGCTACTACTGGTCTTCCAGGGAACGATCAAAGCGTAGACTGTTTGAGACATTACTCCCATGGAGGAAAGTGCGAATGGTGACTGTTGTATTCAATACCGATGCAATTTCTGTGTTTCATCAACACTTTGATCAACCACAGATTACAGAATGCCTCCAGATGTGCATCGGAAACTACTACTGGTCCTCCAAGGAACGATCAAAGCGTAGACTGAGACACTACTCCCATTGAGGAAAGTGCGCATGGTGACTGTTGTATTCAATCCCGATGCAATTCCTGTGTTTCATCAACACTCTGATAGTCCACACATTAGAGAATGCCCCCAGATGTGCATCGGAAACTACTACTGCTCTTCCAGTTAACGATCAAAGCGTAGACTGTTTGAGACATTACTCCCACGGAGGAAAGTGCGCATGGTGACTGTTGTATTCAATCCAGATGCAATTTCTGTGTTTCATCAACACTCTGATAGTCCACAGATTACAGAATGCATCCAGATGTGCAACGGAAACTACTACTGACCTTCCAGGGAACGATCAAAGCTTAGACTGTTTGAGACATTACTCCCATGGAGGAAAGTGCGCATGGTGACTGTTGTATTCAGTCCCGATGCAATTTCTGTGTTTCATCAACACTCTGATAGTCTACAGATTACAGAATGCCTCCAGATGTGCATCAGAAACTACTACTGGTCTTCCAGGGAACGATGAAATCGTAGACTGCTTGAGACACTACTCCCATAGAGGAAAGTGCGCATGGTGACTGTTGTATTCAATACCGATTAAATTTCTAAGTTTCATCAACACTTAGAGCGTCCACAGATTACAGAATGCCTCCAGAATTGCATCATAAACTACTACTGGTCTTCCAGGGAACGAACAAAGCGTAGCCTCTTTGAGACATTACTCCCATGGAGGAAAGTGCGCATGGTGACTGTTGTATTCAATACCGATGCAATTTCTGTGTTTCATCAACACTTTGATCAACCACAGATTACAGAAAGACTCCAGATGTGCATCGAAAACTACTACTGGTCTTCCAGGGAACGATCAAATCGTAGACTGTTTGAGACATTACTGACATGGAGGAAAGTACGCATGGTGACTGTTGTATTCAATCCCGATGCAATTCCTGTGTTTCATCAACACCCTGATACTCCACAGGTTACAGAATGCCTCCACATGTGCATCGGAAACTACTACTGGTCTTCAAGGGAACGATCAAAGCGTAGACTGTTTGACACATTACTCCCATGGAGGAAAGTGCGCATGGTGACTGTTGTATTCAATCCCGATGCAATTCCTGTGTTTCATCAACACCGTGATACTCCACAGATTACAGAATGCCTCCAGATGTGCATCGGAAACTACTACTGGTCTTCCAGGGAACGATCAAAGCGTAGACTGTTTGACACATTACTCCCATGGAGGAAAGTGCGCATGGTTACTGTTGTATTCAATCCCGATGCAATTCCTGTGTTTCATCAACACTCTGATAGTCCACACATTAGAGAATGCCCCCAGATGTGCATCGGAAACTACTACTGCTCTTGCAGGGAACGTTCAAAGCGTAGACTGTTTGAGACATTACTCCCATGGAGGAAAGTGCGCATGGTGACTGTTGTATTCAATCCAGATGCAATTTCTGTGTTTCATCAACACTCTGATAGTCCACAGATCACAGAATGCCTCCAGATGTGCATCAGGAACTACTACTGGTCTCCCAGGGAACGAACAAAGCGTAGACTCTTTGAGACATTACTCCCATGGAGGAAAGTGCGCATGGTTACTGTTCTATTCAATACCGATGCAATTTCTGTGTTTCATCAACTCTCTGATGTTCCACAGATTTCAGAATGCCTCCAGATTTGCATCGGAAGCTACTACTGGTCTTCCAGGGAACGATCAAAGCGTAGACTGTTTGAGACATTACTCCCATGGAAGAAAGTGCGCATGGTGACTGTTGTATTCAATACCGACGCAATCTCTGTGTTTCATCAACACTTTGATCAACCACAGATTACAGAATGCCTCCAGATGTGCATCGGAAACTACTACAGGTCTTCCAAGGAACGATCAAAGCGTAGACTGTTTGGGACATTACTCCCATGGAGGAAAGTGCGCATGGTGACTGTTGTATTCAATCCCGATGCAATTGCATTGTTTCATCAACACTCTGATAGTCCACAGATTACAGAATGCCTCCAGATGTGAATCGGAAACTACTACTAGTCTTCCAGGGAACGATCAAAGCGTAGACTGTTTGAGACATTACTCCCATGGAGGAAAGTGGGCATGGTTACTGATCTATTCAATCCCGATGCAATTTCTGTGTTTCATCAACACTCTGATACTCCACAGATTACAGAATGCCTCCAGATGTGCATCGGTAACTACTACTGCTCTTCCAGGAACGATCAAAGCGTATACTGTTTGAGACATTGCTCCCATGGAGGAAAGTGCGCATGGTGACTGTTGTATTCAATGCCGATGAAATTCCTGTGTTTCATCAACACTCTGATACTCCACAGATTACAAAATGCCTCCAGATGTGCATCGGAAACTACTACTGGTCTTCCAGGGGACGGTCAAACCGTATACTGTTTGAGACATTACTCCCATTTAGGAAAGTGCGCATGGTGACTGTTGTATTCAATGCCGATGCAATTTCTGTGTTTCATCAGCACTTTGATTGTCCACAGATTACAGAATGCTCCAGATGTGCATCGGAAACTACTACTGGTCTTCCAGGGAACGATCAAACCGTAGACTGTTTGAGACATTACTCTTATGGAGGAAAATTGCGAATGGCGACTGTTTTATTCAATCCCGATGCAATTTCTGTGTTTCGTCAACACGTTGATGGTCCACAGATTACAGAATGCCTCCAGATGTACATCGGAAACTACTACTGGTCTTCCAGGGAACGATGTAAGCGTAGACTGTTTGAGACAATACTCCCTAGGAGGAAAGTGCGCATGGTGACTGTTGTATTCAATCCGATAAAATTTCTGTGTTTCATCAACACTTTGAGCGTCCACCGATTACAGAATGCCTCCAGACGTGCATCAGAAACTACTACTGGTCTTCCAGGGAACGATCAAATCGTAGACTGTTTGAGACATTACTCCCATGGAGGAAAGTGGGCATGGTTACTGATCTATTGAATCCCGATGCAATTTCTGTGTTTCATCAACACTCTGATACTCCACAGATTACAAAATGCCTCCAGATGTGCATCGAAAACTACTACTGGTCTTCCATTGAACGATCAAAGCGTATTCTGTTTGAGACACTACTCCCATGGAGGAAAGTGCGCATGGTGACTGTTGTATTCACTACCGATGCAATATCTGTGTTTCATCAACACTTTGATCAACCACAGATTACAGAAAGACTCCAGATGTGCATCGAAAACTACTACTGTCTTCCAGGGAACGATCAAACCGTAGACTGTTTGAGACATTACTGACATGGAGGAAAGTGCGCATGGTGACTGTTGTATTCATTCCCGATGCAATTCCTGTGTTTCATCAACACCCTGATACTCCACAGATTACAGAATGCCTCCACATGTGCATCGGAAACTACTACTGGTCTTCCAGGGAACGATCAAAGCGTAGACTGTTTGACACATTACTCCCATGGAGGAAAGTGCGCATGGTGACTGTTGTATTCAATCCCGATGCAATTCCTGTGTTTCATCAACACTCTGATAGTCCACACATTAGAGAATGACCCCAGATGTGCATCGGAAACTACTACTGCTCTTCAAGGGAACGTTCAAAGCGTAGACTGTATGAGACATTACTCCCATGGAGGAAAGTGCGCATGGTGACTGTTGTATTCAATACAGATGCATTTTCTGTGTTTCATCAACACTCTGATAGTCCACAGATTACAGAATGCCTCCAGATGTGCATCAGGAACTACTACTGGTCTTCCAGGGAACGAACAAAGCGTAGACTCTTTGAACATTACTCCCATGGAGGAAAGTGCGCATGGTTACTGTTCTATTCAATCCCGATGCAATTTCTGTGTTTCATCAACTCTCTGATGTTCCACAGATTTCAGAATGCCTCCAGATTTGCATCGGAAGCTACTACTGGTCTTCCAGGGAACGATCAAAGCGTAGACTGTTTGAGACATTACTCCCATGGAAGAAAGTGCGCATGGTGACTGTTGTATTCAATACCGACGCAATCTCTGTGTTTCATCAACACTTTGATCAACCACAGATTACAGAATGCCTCCAGATGTGCATCGGAAACTACTACTGGTCTTCCAAGGAACGATCAAAGCGTAGACTGTTTGGGACATTACTCCCATGGAGGAAAGTGCGCATGGTGACTGTTGTATTCAATCCCGATGCAATTCCTGTGTTTCATCAACACTCTGATAGTCCACACATTAGAGAATGCCCCCAGATGTGCATCGGAAACTACTACTGCTCTTCCAGTTAACGATCAAAGCGTAGACTGTTTGAGACATTACTCCCACGGAGGAAAGTGCGCATGGTGACTGTTGTATTCAATCCAGATGCAATTTCTGTGTTTCATCAACACTCTGATAGTCCACAGATTACAGAATGCATCCAGATGTGCAACGGAAACTACTACTGACCTTCCAGGGAACGATCAAAGCTTAGACTGTTTGAGACATTACTCCCATGGAGGAAAGTGCGCATGGTGACTGTTGTATTCAGTCCCGATGCAATTTCTGTGTTTCATCAACACTCTGATAGTCTACAGATTACAGAATGCCTCCAGATGTGCATCAGAAACTACTACTGGTCTTCCAGGGAACCAACAAGGCGTAGACTCTTTGAGACATTACTCACATGGAGGAAAGTGCGCATGGTTACTGTCCTATTCAATCCCGATGCAATTTCTGTGCTTCATCAACACTCTGATGTTCCACAGATTACAGAATGCCTCCAGTTGTTCATCGGAAGCTACTACTGGTCTTCCAGGGAACGATCAAAGCGTAGACTGTTTGAGACATTACTCCCATGGAGGAAAGTGCGCATGGTGACTGATGTAATCAATACCGATG
The DNA here is from genome assembly GCF_023897955.1 of Schistocerca gregaria. Taxonomy (NCBI): domain Eukaryota; kingdom Metazoa; phylum Arthropoda; class Insecta; order Orthoptera; family Acrididae; genus Schistocerca; species Schistocerca gregaria. The sequence continues at coordinate 21,882,589 of NC_064927.1, read as the reverse complement.
CAATTTCTGTGTTTCATCAACACTTTGATCAACCACAGATTACAGAATTCCTCCAGATGTGCATCGGAAACTACTGCTGGTCCTCCAAGGAACGATCAAAGCGTAGACTGAGACACTACTCCCATTGAGGAAAGTGCGCATGGTGACTGTTGTATTCAATCCCGATGCAATTCCTGTGTTTCATCAACACCCTGATACTCCACAGATTACAGAATGCCTCCAGATGTGCATCGGAAACTACTACTGGTCTTCCAGGGAACGACCAAAGCGTAGACTGTTTGACACATTACTCCCTTGGAGGAAAGTGCGCATGGTGACTGTTGTATTCAATCCCGATGCAATTCCTGCGTTTCATCAACACTCTGATAGTCCACACATTAGAGAATGCCCACAGATGTGCATCGGAAACTACTACTGCTCTTCCAGGGAACGTTCAAAGCGTAGACTGTTTGAGACATTACCCCCATGGAGGAAAGTGCGCATGGTGACTGTTGTATTCAATCCAGATGCAATTTCTGTGTTTCATCAACACTCTAATAGTCCACAGATTACAGAATGCCTCCAGATGTGCATCAGGAACTACTACTGGTCTTCCAGGGAACGAACAAAGCGTAGACTCTTTGAGACATTACTCCCATGGAGGAAAATGCGCATGGTTACTGTTCTATTCAATCCCGATGCAATTTCTGTGTTTCATCAACTCTCTGATGTTCCACAGATTTCAGAATGCCTCCAGATTTGCATCGGAAGCTACTACTGGTCTTCCAGGGAACGATCAAAGCGTAGACTGTTTGAGACATTACTCCCATGGAAGAAAGTGCGCATGGTGACTGTTGTATTCAATACCGACGCAATCTCTGTGTTTCATCAACACTTTGATCAACCACAGATTACAGAATGACTCCAGATGTGCATCGGAAACTACTACTGGTCTTCCAAGGAACGATCAAAGCGTAGACTGTTTGGGACATTACTCCCATGGAGGAAAGTGCGCATGGTGACTGTTGTATTCAATCCCGATGCAATTCCATTGTTTCATGAACACTCTGATAGTCCACAGATTACTGAATGCCTCCAGATGTGCACCGGAAACTACTACTAGTCTTCCAGGGAACGATCAAAGCGTAGACTGTTTGAGACATTACTCCCATGGAGGAAAGTGGGCATGGTTACTGATCTATTGAATCCCGATGCAATTTCTGTGTTTCATCAACACTCTGATACTCCACAGATTACAAAATGCCTCCAGATGTGCATCGAAAACTACTACTGGTCTTCCAGGGAACGATCAAAGCGTATTCTGTTTGAGACATTACCCCCATGGAGGAAAGTGCGCATGGAGATTGTTGTATTCAATGCCGATGAAATTTCTGTGTTTCATCAACACTCTGATTGTCCGCAGTTTACAGAATGCCTCCAGATGTGCTTCGGAAACTACTACTGGTCTTCCAGGGAACGATGAAATCGTAGACTGCTTGAGACACTACTGTTATGGAGGAAAATTGCGCATGGTGACTGTTGTATTCAATTCCGATGCAATTTCTGTGCTTCGTCAACACTTTGATGGTCCACAGATTACAGAATGCCTCCAGATGTACATCGGAAACTACTACTTCTCTTCCAGGGAACGATGTAAGCGTAGACTGTTTGAGACAATACTCCCATAGAGGAAAGTGCGCATGGTGACTGTTGTATTCAATACCGATTAAATTTCTAAGTTTCATCAACACTTAGAGCGTCCACAGATTACAGAATGCCTCCAGAATTGCATCATAAACTACTACTGGTCTTCCAGGCAACGAACAAAGCGTAGCCTCCTTGAGACATTACTCCCATGGAGGAAAGTGCGCATGGTGACTGTTGTATTCAATACCGATGCAATTTCTGTGTTTCGTCAACACTTTGATCAACCACAGATTACAGAAAGACTCCAGATGTGCATCGAAAACTACTACTGGTCTTCCAGGGAACGATCAAATCGTAGACTGTTTGAGACATTACTGACATGGAGGAAAGTACGCATGGTGGCTGTTGTATTCAATCCCGATGCAATTCCTGTGTTTCATCAACACCCTGATACTCCACAGGTTACAGAATGCCTCCACATGTGCATCGGAAACTACTACTGGTCTTCCAGGGAACGATCAAAGCGTAGACTGTTTGACACATTACTCCCATGGAGGAAAGTGCGCATGGTGACTGTTGTATTCAATCCCGATGCAATTCCTGTGTTTCATCAACACTCTGATAGTCCACACATTAGAGAATGCCCCCAGATGTGCATCGGAAACTACCACTGCTCTTCCAGGGAACGTTCAAAGCGTAGACTGTTTGAGACATTACTCCCATGGAGGAAAGTGCGCATGGTGACTGTTGTAATCAATCCTGATGCAATTTCTGTGTTTCATCAACACTCTGATAGTCCACAGATTACAGAATGCCTCCAGATGTGCATCAGGAACTACTACTGGTCTTCCAGGGAACAAACAAAACGTAGACTCTTTGAGACATTACTCCCATGGAGGAAAGTGCGCATGGTTACTGTTCTATTCAATCCCGATGCAATTTCTGTGTTTCATCAACTCTCTGATGTTCCACAGATTTCAGAATGCCTCCAGATTTGCATCGGAAGCTACTACTGGTCTTCCAGGGAACGATCAAAGCGTAGACTGTTTGAGACATTACTCCAATGGAAGAAAGTGCGCATGGTGACTGTTGTATTCAATACCGACGCAATCTCTGTGTTTCATCAACACTTTGATCAACCACAGATTACAGAATGCCTCCGGATGTGCATCGGAAACTACTACTGGTCTTCCAAGGAACGATCAAAGCGTAGACTGTTTGGGACATTACTCCCATGGAGGAAAGTGCGCATGGTGACTGTTGTATTCAATCCCGATGCAATTCCTGTGTGTCATCAACACTTTGAAGGTCCACAGATTACAGAATGCCTCCAGATGTGCATCGGAAGCTACTACTATTCTTCCAGGAACGATCAAATCGTAGACTGTTGGAGACATTACTCCCATGGAGGAAAGTGCGCATGGTGACTGTTGTATTCAGTCCCGATGCAATTTCTGTGTTTCATCAACACTCTGATAGTCTACAGATTACAGAATGCCTCCAGATGTGCATCAGAAACTACTACTGGTCTTCCAGGGAACCAACAAGGCGTAGACTCTTTGAGACATTACTCCCATGGAGGAAAGTGCGCATGGTTACTGTCCTATTCAATCCCGATGCAATTTCTGTGTTTCATCAACACTTTGATCAACCACAGATTACAGAATGCCTCCAGATGTGCATCGGAAACTACTACTGGTCCTCCAAGGAACGATCAAAGCGTAGACTGAGACACTACTCCCATGGAGGAAAGTGCGCATGGTGACTGTTGTATTCAATCCCGATGCAATTCCTGTGTTTCATCAACACTCTGATACTCCACAGATTACAGAATGCCTCCAGATGTGCATCGGAAACTACTACTGGTCTTCCAGGGAACGATTAAATCGTAGACTGTTTGAGACATTACTCCCATGTAGGAAAATTGCGCATGGTTAGAGTTGTATTCAATCCCGATGCAATTTCTGTGTTTCATCAACACTTTGAAGGTCCACAGATTACAAAATGCCTCCAGATGTGCATCGGAAGTTACAACTGCTCTTCCAGGGAACGATCAAAGCGTAGACTGTCTGAGACATTACACCCATGGAGGAAAGTGCGCATGGTGACTGTTGAATACAATCCCGATGCAATTTCTGTGTTTCATCAACACTCTGATGTTCCACAGTTTACAGAATGCCTCCAGATGTGCATTAGAAACTACTACTGGTCTTCCAGAGAACGATCGAAGCGTAGACTGTTTGAGACATTACTCCCATGGAGGAAAGTGCGCATGGTTGCTGTTCTATTCAATCCCGATGCAATATCTGTGTTTCATCAACTCTTTTGAAGGTCCACTGATTACAGAATGCCTCAAGATGTGCATCGGAAACTACTACTGGTCTTCCAGGAAACGATCAAAGCGTAGACTGTTTGAGACATTACTCTTATGGAGGAAAATTTTGCATGGTGGCTGCTGTATTCAATCCAGATGCAATTTCTGTGTTTCGTCAACACTTTGATGGTCCACAGATTACAGAATGCCTCCAGATGTACATCGGAAACTACTACTGGTCTTCCAGGGAACAATGTAAGTGTAGATTGTGTCAGACAATACTCCCATGGAGGAAAGTGCGCATGGTGACAGTTGTATGTAAACCCGATGAACTTTCTGTATTTTTATCAACACTTTGAGCGTCCACAGATTAGAGAATGCCTCCAGATGTGCATCAGAAACTACTACTGGTCTTGGAGGGAACGATGAAATCGTAGACTGCTTGAGACACTACTCCCATAGAGGAAAGTGCGCATGGTGACTGTTGTATTCAATACCGATTAAATTTCTAAGTTTCATCAACACTTAGAGCGTCCACAGATTACAGAATGCCTCCAGAATTGCATCATAAACTACTACTGGTCTTCCAGGGAACGAACAAAGCGTAGCCTCTTTGAGACATTACTCCCATGGAGGAAAGTGCGCATGGTGACTGTTGTATTCAATACCGATGCAATTTCTGTGTTTCATCAACACATTGATCAACCACAGATTACAGAAAGACTCCAGATGTGCATCGAAAACTACTACTGGTCTTCCAGGGAACGATCAAATCGTAGACTGTTTGAGACATTACTGACATGGAGGAAAGTACGCATGGTGACTGTTGTATTCAATCCCGATGCAATTCCTGTGTTTCATCAACACCCTGATACTCCACAGGTTACAGAATGCCTCCACATGTGCATCGGAAACTACTACTGGTCTTCAAGGGAACGATCAAAGCGTAGACTGTTTGACACATTACTCCCATGGAGGAAAGTGCGCATGGTGACTGTTGTATTCAATCCCGATGCAATTCCTGTGTTTCATCAACACCGTGATACTCCACAGATTACAGAATGCCTAGAGATGTGCATCGGAAACTACTACTGGTCTTCCAGGGAACGATCAAAGCGTAGACTGTTTGACACATTACTCCCATGGAGGAAAGTGCGCATGGTGACTGTTGTATTCAATCCCGATGCAATTCCTGTGTTTCATCAACACTCTGATAGTCCACACATTAGAGAATGCCCCCAGATGTGCATCGGAAACTACTACTGCTCTTGCAGGGAACGTTCAAAGCGTAGACTGTTTGAGACATTACTCCCATGGAGGAAAGTGCGCATGGTGACTGTTGTATTCAATCCAGATGCAATTTCTGTGTTTCATCAACACTCTGATAGTCCACAGATCACAGAATGCCTCCAGATGTGCATCAGGAACTACTACTGGTCTCCCAGGGAACGAACAAAGCGTAGACTCTTTGAGACATTACTCCCATGGAGGAAAGTGCGCATGGTTACTGTTCTATTCAATACCGATGCAATTTCTGTGTTTCATCAACTCTCTGATGTTCCACAGATTTCAGAATGCCTCCAGATTTGCATCGGAAGCTACTACTGGTCTTCCAGGGAACGATCAAAGCGTAGACTGTTTGAGACATTACTCCCATGGAAGAAAGTGCGCATGGTGACTGTTGTATTCAATACCGACGCAATCTCTGTGTTTCATCAACACTTTGATCAACCACAGATTACAGAATGCCTCCAGATGTGCATCGGAAACTACTACAGGTCTTCCAAGGAACGATCAAAGCGTAGACTGTTTGGGACATTACTCCCATGGAGGAAAGTGCGCATGGTGACTGTTGTATTCAATCCCGATGCAATTCCATTGTTTCATCAACACTCTGATAGTCCACAGATTACAGAATGCCTCCAGATGTGAATCGGAAACTACTACTAGTCTTCCAGGGAACGATCAAAGCGTAGACTGTTTGAGACATTACTCCCATGGAGGAAAGTGGGCATGGTTACTGATCTATTCAATCCCGATGCAATTTCTGTGTTTCATCAACACTCTGATACTCCACAGATTACAGAATGCCTCCAGATGTGCATCGGTAACTACTACTGCTCTTCCAGGAACGATCAAAGCGTATACTGTTTGAGACATTGCTCCCATGGAGGAAAGTGCGCATGGTGACTGTTGTATTCAATGCCGATGAAATTCCTGTGTTTCATCAACACTCTGATACTCCACAGATTACAAAATGCCTCCAGATGTGCATCGGAAACTACTACTGGTCTTCCAGGGGACGGTCAAACCGTATACTGTTTGAGACATTACTCCCTTTTAGGAAAGTGCGCATGGTGACTGTTGTATTCAATGCCGATGCAATTTCTGTGTTTCATCAGCACTTTGATTGTCCACAGATTACAGAATGCTCCAGATGTGCATCGGAAACTACTACTGGTCTTCCAGGGAACGATCAAACCGTAGACTGTTTGAGACATTACTCTTATGGAGGAAAATTGCGAATGGCGACTGTTTTATTCAATCCCGATGCAATTTCTGTGTTTCGTCAACACTTTGATGGTCCACAGATTACAGAATGCCTCCAGATGTACATCGGAAACTACTACTGGTCTTCCAGGGAACGATGTAAGCGTAGACTGTTTGAGACAATACTCCCTAGGAGGAAAGTGCGCATGGTGACTGTTGTATTCAATCCGATAAAATTTCTGTGTTTCATCAACACTTTGAGCGTCCACCGATTACAGAATGCCTCCAGACGTGCATCAGAAACTACTACTGGTCTTCCAGGGAACGATCAAATCGTAGACTGTTTGAGACATTACTCCCATGGAGGAAAGTGGGCATGGTTACTGATCTATTGAATCCCGATGCAATTTCTGTGTTTCATCAACACTCTGATACTCCACAGATTACAAAATGCCTCCAGATGTGCATCGAAAACTACTACTGGTCTTCCAGGGAACGATCAAAGCGTATTCTGTTTGAGACACTACTCCCATGGAGGAAAGTGCGCATGGTGACTGTTGTATTCACTACCGATGCAATATCTGTGTTTCATCAACACTTTGATCAACCACAGATTACAGAAAGACTCCAGATGTGCATCGAAAACTACTACTGGTCTTCCAGGGAACGATCAAACCGTAGACTGTTTGAGACATTACTGACATGGAGGAAAGTGCGCATGGTGACTGTTGTATTCATTCCCGATGCAATTCCTGTGTTTCATCAACACCCTGATACTCCACAGATTACAGAATGCCTCCACATGTGCATCGGAAACTACTACTGGTCTTCCAGGGAACGATCAAAGCGTAGACTGTTTGACACATTACTCCCATGGAGGAAAGTGCGCATGGTGACTGTTGTATTCAATCCCGATGCAATTCCCGTGTTTCATCAACACTCTGATAGTCCACACATTAGAGAATGACCCCAGATGTGCATCGGAAACTACTACTGCTCTTCAAGGGAACGTTCAAAGCGTAGACTGTATGAGACATTACTCCCATGGAGGAAAGTGCGCATGGTGACTGTTGTATTCAATACAGATGCATTTTCTGTGTTTCATCAACACTCTGATAGTCCACAGATTACAGAATGCCTCCAGATGTGCATCAGGAACTACTACTGGTCTTCCAGGGAACGAACAAAGCGTAGACTCTTTGAGACATTACTCCCATGGAGGAAAGGGCGCATGGTTACTGTTCTATTCAATCCCGATGCAATTTCTGTGTTTCATCAACTCTCTGATGTTCCACAGATTTCAGAATGCCTCCAGATTTGCATCGGAAGCTACTACTGGTCTTCCAGGGAACGATCAAAGCGTAGACTGTTTGAGACATTACTCCCATGGAAGAAAGTGCGCATGGTGACTGTTGTATTCAATACCGACGCAATCTCTGTGTTTCATCAACACTTTGATCAACCACAGATTACAGAATGCCTCCAGATGTGCATCGGAAACTACTACTGGTCTTCCAAGGAACGATCAAAGCGTAGACTGTTTGGGACATTACTCCCATGGAGGAAAGTGCGCATGGTGACTGTTGTATTCAATCCCGATGCAATTCCTGTGTTTCATCAACACTCTGATAGTCCACACATTAGAGAATGCCCCCAGATGTGCATCGGAAACTACTACTGCTCTTCCAGTTAACGATCAAAGCGTAGACTGTTTGAGACATTACTCCCACGGAGGAAAGTGCGCATGGTGACTGTTGTATTCAATCCAGATGCAATTTCTGTGTTTCATCAACACTCTGATAGTCCACAGATTACAGAATGCATCCAGATGTGCAACGGAAACTAATACTGACCTTCCAGGGAACGATCAAAGCTTAGACTGTTTGAGACATTACTCCCATGGAGGAAAGTGCGCATGGTGACTGTTGTATTCAGTCCCGATGCAATTTCTGTGTTTCATCAACACTCTGATAGTCTACAGATTACAGAATGCCTCCAGATGTGCATCAGAAAGTACTACTGGTCTTCCAGGGAACCAACAAGGCGTAGACTCTTTGAGACATTACTCACATGGAGGAAAGTGCGCATGGTTACTGTCCTATTCAATCCCGATGCAATTTCTGTGTTTCATCAAAACTCTGATGTTCCACAGATTACAGAATGCCTCCAGTTGTTCATCGGAAGCTACTACTGGTCTTCCAGGGAACGATCAAAGCGTAGACTGTTTGAGACATTACTCCCATGGAGGAAAGTGCGCATGGTGACTGATGTAATCAATACCGATGCAATTTCTGTGTTTCATCAACACTTTGATCAACCACAGATTACAGAATTCCTCCAGATGTGCATCGGAAACTACTGCTGGTCCTCCAAGGAACGATCAAAGCGTAGACTGAGACACTACTCCCATTGAGGAAAGTGCGCATGGTGACTGTTGTATTCAATCCCGATGCAATTCCTGTGTTTCATCAACACCCTGATACTCCACAGATTACAGAATGCCTCCAGATGTGCATCGGAAACTACTACTGGTCTTCCAGGGAACGACCAAAGCGTAGACTGTTTGACACATTACTCCCTTGGAGGAAAGTGCGCATGGTGACTGTTGTATTCAATCCCGATGCAATTCCTGCGTTTCATCAACACTCTGATAGTCCACACATTAGAGAATGCCCACAGATGTGCATCGGAAACTACTACTGCTCTTCCAGGGAACGTTCAAAGCGTAGACTGTTTGAGACATTACCCCCATGGAGGAAAGTGCGCATGGTGACTGTTGTATTCAATCCAGATGCAATTTCTGTGTTTCATCAACACTCTAATAGTCCACAGATTACAGAATGCCTCCAGATGTGCATCAGGAACTACTACTGGTCTTCCAGGGAACGAACAAAGCGTAGACTCTTTGAGACATTACTCCCATGGAGGAAAATGCGCATGGTTACTGTTCTATTCAATCCCGATGCAATTTCTGTGTTTCATCAACTCTCTGATGTTCCACAGATTTCAGAATGCCTCCAGATTTGCATCGGAAGCTACTACTGGTCTTCCAGGGAACGATCAAAGCGTAGACTGTTTGAGACATTACTCCCATGGAAGAAAGTGCGCATGGTGACTGTTGTATTCAATACCGACGCAATCTCTGTGTTTCATCAACACTTTGATCAACCACAGATTACAGAATGACTCCAGATGTGCATCGGAAACTACTACTGGTCTTCCAAGGAACGATCAAAGCGTAGACTGTTTGGGACATTACTCCCATGGAGGAAAGTGCGCATGGTGACTGTTGTATTCAATCCCGATGCAATTCCATTGTTTCATGAACACTCTGATAGTCCACAGATTACAGAATGCCTCCAGATGTGCATCGGAAACTACTACTAGTCTTCCAGGGAACGATCAAAGCGTAGACTGTTTGAGACATTACTCCCTTGGAGGAAAGTGGGCATGGTTACTGATCTATTGAATCCCGATGCAATTTCTGTGTTTCATCAACACTCTGATACTCCACAGATTACAAAATGCCTCCAGATGTGCATCGAAAACTACTACTGGTCTTCCAGGGAACGATCAAAGCGTATTCTGTTTGAGACATTACCCCCATGGAGGAAAGTGCGCATGGAGATTGTTGTATTCAATGCCGATGAAATTTCTGTGTTTCATCAACACTCTGATTGTCCGCAGTTTACAGAATGCCTCCAGATGTGCTTCGGAAACTACTACTGGTCTTCCAGGGAACGATGAAATCGTAGACTGCTTGAGACACTACTGTTATGGAGGAAAATTGCGCATGGTGACTGTTGTATTCAATTCCGATGCAATTTCTGTGCTTCGTCAACACTTTGATGGTCCACAGATTACAGAATGCCTCCAGATGTACATCGGAAACTACTACTTCTCTTCCAGGGAACGATGTAAGCGTAGACTGTTTGAGACAATACTCCCATAGAACAAAGTGCGCATGGTGACTGTTGTATTCAATACCGATTAAATTTCTAAGTTTCATCAACACTTAGAGCGTCCACAGATTACAGAATGCCTCCAGAATTGCATCATAAACTACTACTGGTCTTCCAGGGAACGAACAAAGCGTAGCCTCTTTGAGACATTACTCCCATGGAGGAAAGTGCGCATGGTGACTGTTGTATTCAATACCGATGCAATTTCTGTGTTTCATCAACACTTTGATCAACCACAGATTACAGAAAGACTCCAGATGTGCATCGAAAACTACTACTGGTCTTCCAGGGAACGATCAAATCGTAGACTGTTTGAGACATTACTGACATGGAGGAAAGTACGCATGGTGGCTGTTGTATTCAATCCCGATGCAATTCCTGTGTTTCATCAACACCCTGATACTCCACAGGTTACAGAATGCCTCCACATGTGCATCGGAAACTACTACTGGTCTTCCAGGGAACGATCAAAGCGTAGACTGTTTGACACATTACTCCCATGGAGGAAAGTGCGCATGGTGACTGTTGTATTCAATCCCGATGCAATTCCTGTGTTTCATCAACACTCTGATAGTCCACACATTAGAGAATGCCCCCAGATGTGCATCGGAAACTACCACTGCTCTTCCAGGGAACGTTCAAAGCGTAGACTGTTTGAGACATTACTCCCATGGAGGAAAGTGCGCATGGTGACTGTTGAAATCAATCCTGATGCAATTTCTGTGTTTCATCAACACTCTGATAGTCCACAGATTACAGAATGCCTCCAGATGTGCATCAGGAACTACTACTGGTCTTCCAGGGAACGAACAAAACGTAGACTCTTTGAGACATTACTCCCATGGAGGAAAGTGCGCATGGTTACTGTTCTATTCAATCCCGATGCTATTTCTGTGTTTCATCAACTCTCTGATGTTCCACAGATTTCAGAATGCCTCCAGATTTGCATCGGAAGCTACTACTGGTCTTCCAGGGAACGATCAAAGCGTAGACTGTTTGAGACATTACTCCAATGGAAGAAAGTGCGCATGGTGACTGTTGTATTCAATACCGACGCAATCTCTGTGTTTCATCAACACTTTGATCAACCACAGATTACAGAATGCCTCCGGATGTGCATCGGAAACTACTACTGGTCTTCCAAGGAACGATCAAAGCGTAGACTGTTTGGGACATTACTCCCATGGAGGAAAGTGCGCATGGTGACTGTTGTATTCAATCCCGATGCAATTCCTGTGTGTCATCAACACTTTGAAGGTCCACAGATTACAGAATGCCTCCAGATGTGCATCGGAAGCTACTACTATTCTTCCAGGAACGATCAAATCGTAGACTGTTGGAGACATTACTCCCATGGAGGAAAGTGCGCATGGTGACTGTTGTATTCAGTCCCGATGCAATTTCTGTGTTTCATCAACACTCTGATAGTCTACAGATTACAGAATGCCTCCAGATGTGCATCAGAAACTACTACTGGTCTTCCAGGGAACCATCAAGGCGTAGACTCTTTGAGACATTACTCCCATGGAGGAAAGTGCGCATGGTTACTGTCCTATTCAATCCCGATGCAATTTCTGTGTTTCATCAACACTTTGATCAACCACAGATTACAGAATGCCTCCAGATGTGCATCGGAAACTACTACTGGTCCTCCAAGGAACGATCAAAGCGTAGACTGAGACACTACTCCCATGGAGGAAAGTGCGCATGGTGACTGTTGTATTCAATCCCGATGCAATTCCTGTGTTTCATCAACACTCTGATACTCCACAGATTACAGAATGCCTCCAGATGTGCATCGGAAACTACTACTTATCTTCCAGGGAACGATTAAATCGTAGACTGTTTGAGACATTACTCCCATGTAGGAAAATTGCGCATGGTTAGAGTTGTATTCAATCCCGATGCAATTTCTGTGTTTCATCAACACTTTGAAGGTCCACAGATTACAGAATGCCTCCAGATGTGCATCGGAAGTTACAACTGCTCTTCCAGGGAACGATCAAAGCGTAGACTGTCTGAGACATTACACCCATGGAGGAAAGTGCGCATGGTGACTGTTGAATACAATCCCGATGCAATTTCTGTGTTTCATCAACACTCTGATGTTCCACAGTTTACAGAATGCCTCCAGATGTGCATTAGAAACTACTACTGGTCTTCCAGAGAACGATCGAAGCGTAGACTGTTTGAGACATTACTCCCATGGAGGAAAGTGCGCATGGTTGCTGTTCTATTCAATCCCGATGCAATATCTGTGTTTCATCAACTCTTTTGAAGGTCCACTGATTACAGAATGCCCCAAGATGTGCATCGGAAACTACTACTGGTCTTCCAGGAAACGATCAAAGCGTAGACTGTTTGAGACATTACTCTTATGGAGGAAAATTTTGCATGGTGGCTGCTGTATTCAATCCAGATGCAATTTCTGTGTTTCGTCAACACTTTGATGGTCCACAGATTACAGAATGCCTCCAGATGTACATCGGAAACTACTACTGGTCTTCCAGGGAACAATGTAAGTGTAGATTGTGTCAGACAATACTCCCATGGAGGAAAGTGCGCATGGTGACAGTTGTATGTAAACCCGATGAACTTTCTGTATTTTTATCAACACTTTGAGCGTCCACAGATTAGAGAATGCCTCCAGATGTGCATCAGAAACTACTACTGGTCTTGGAGGGAACGATGAAATCATAGACTGTTTGAGACATTACTGTTATGGAGGAATGTGCTCATGGTGACAGTTGTATTCAATCCAGATGCAATTTCTGTGTTTCATCAACACTCTGATTCTCCGCAGATTACAGAATGCCTCCAGATGTGCATCCGAAGCTACTACTATTCTTCCAGGGAACGATCAAAGCGTAGACTGTTTGAGACATTACTCCCATTGAGGAAAGTGCGCCTAGTGACTGTTGTATTCAATACCGATGCAATTTTTGTGATTCATCAACACTTTGAAGGTCCACAGATTACAGAATGCCTCCAGATGTGCATCGGAAGCTACTACTATTCTTCCAGGAACGATCAAATCGTAGACTGTTGGAGACATTACTCCCATGGAGGAAAATTGCGCATGGTGACTGTTGTATTCAATCCCGATGCAATTTCTGTGTTTCATCAACACTTTGAAGGTCAACAGATTACAGAATGCCTCCAGATGTTCATCGGAAGTTACAACCGGTCTTCCAGGGAACGATCAAAGCGTAGACTGTCTGAGACATTACTCCCATATAGGAAAGTGCGCATGGTGATTGTTGTATTCAACCCGATGCAATTTCTGTGTTTCAACAACACTCTGATAGTCCACAGATTTCTGAATGCCTCCAGATGTGTATCGGAAGCTACTACTGGTCTTCATGGGAATGATCAAAGCCTAGACCCTTTGAGACATTGCTCCCATGGAGGTAAGTGCGCATGGTGACTGTTGTTTCAATCCCGATGCAATTTCTGTGTTTCATCAACATTCTGATAGTCCACAGATTACAGAATGCCTCCAGATGTGCATCGGAAACTACTACTGGTCTTCCATGGAACGATCAAATCGTAGACTGTTTGAGACATTACTCTTATGGAGGAAAATTTTGCATGGTGGCTGCTGTATTCAATCCAGATGCAATTTCTGTGTTTCGTCAACACTTTGATGGTCCACAGATTACAGAATGCCTCCAGATGTACATCGGAAACTACTACTGGTCTTCCAGGGAACAATGTAAGTGTAGATTGTGTCAGACAATACTCCCATGGAGGAAAGTGCGCATGGTGACAGTTGTATGTAAACCCGATGAACTTTCTGTATTTTTATCAACACTTTGAGCGTCCACAGATTAGAGAATGCCTCCAGATGTGCATCAGAAACTACTACTGGTCTTGGAGGGAACGATGAAATCATAGACTGTTTGAGACATTACTGTTATGGAGGAATGTGCTCATGGTGACAGTTGTATTCAATCCAGATGCAATTTCTGTGTTTCATCAACACTCTGATTCTCCGCAGATTACAGAATGCCTCCAGATGTGCATCCGAAGCTACTACTATTCTTCCAGGGAACGATCAAAGCGTAGACTGTTTGAGACATTACTCCCATTGAGGAAAGTGCGCCTAGTGACTGTTGTATTCAATACCGATGCAATTTTTGTGATTCATCAACACTTTGAAGGTCCACAGATTACAGAATGCCTCCAGATGTGCATCGGAAGCTACTACTATTCTTCCAGGAACGATCAAATCGTAGACTGTTGGAGACATTACTCCCATGGAGGAAAATTGCGCATGGTGACTGTTGTATTCAATCCCGATGCAATTTCTGTGTTTCATCAACACTTTGAAGGTCAACAGATTACAGAATGCCTCCAGATGTTCATCGGAAGTTACAACCGGTCTTCCAGGGAACGATCAAAGCGTAGACTGTCTGAGACATTACACCCATGGAGGAAAGTGCGCATGGTGACTGTTGAATACAATCCCGATGCAATTTCTGTGTTTCATCAACACTCTGATGTTCCACAGTTTACAGAATGCCTCCACATGTACATCGGAAACTACTACTGGTCTTCCAGGGAACGATCAAAGCGTAGACTGTTTGACACATAACTCCCATGGAGGAAAGTGCGCATGGTGACTGTTGTATTCAATCCCTATGCAATTCCTGTGTTTCATCAACACTCTGATAGTCCACACATTAGAGAATGCCCCCAGATGTGCATCGGAAACTACTACTGCTCTTCCAGGGAACGTTCAAAGCGTAGACTGTTTGAGACATTACTCCTATGGAGGAAAGTGCGCATGGTGACTGTTGTATTCAATCGAGATGCAATTTCTGTGTTTCATCAACACTCTGATAGTCCACAGATTACAGAATGCCTCCAGATGTGCATCAGGAACTACTACTGGTCTTCAAGGGAACGAACAAAGCGTAGACTCATTGAGACATTACTCCCATGGAGGAAAGTGCGCATGGTTACTGTTCTATTCAATCCCGATGCAATTTCTGTGTTTCATCAACTCTCTGATGATCCACAGATTTCAGAATGCCTCCAGATTTGCATCGGAAGCTACTACTGGTCTTCCAGGGAACGATCAAAGCGTAGACTGTTTGAGACATTACTCCCATGGAAGAAAGTGCGCATGGTGACTGTTGTATTCAATACCGACGCAATCTCTGTGTTTCATCAACACTTTGATCAACCACAGATTACAGAATGCCTCCGGATGTGCATCGGAAACTACTACTGGTCTTCCAAGGAACGATCAAAGCGTAGACTGTTTGGGACATTACTCCCATGGAGGAAAGTGCGCATGGTGACTGTTGTATTCAATCCCGATGCAATTCCTGTGTTTCATCAACACTCTGATAGTCCACACATTAGAGAATGCCCCCAGATGTGCATCGGAAACTACTACTGCTCTTCCAGTTAACGATCAAAGCGTAGACTGTTTGAGACATTACTCCCACGGAGGAAAGTGCGCATGGTGACTGTTGTATTCAATCCCGATGCAATTTCTGTGTTTCATCAACACTCTGATAGTCCACAGAGTACAGAATGCCTCCAGATGTGCAACGGAAACTACTACTGATCTTCCAGGGAACGATCAAAGCTTAGACTGTTTGAGACATTACTCCCATGGAGGAAAGTGCGCCTGGTGACTGTTGTATTCAGTCCCGATGCAATTTCTGTGTTTCATCAACACTCTGATAGTCTACAGATTACAGAATGCCTCCAGATGTGCATCGGAAACTACTACTGGTATTCCAAGGAACGATCAAAGCGTAGACTGAGACACTACTCCCATGGAGGAAAGTGCGCATGGTGACTGTTGTATCCAATCCCGATGCAATTCCTGTGTTTCATCAACACTCTGATACTCCACAGATTACAGAATGCCTCCAGATGTGCATCGGAAACTACTACTGGTCTTCCAGGGAACGATTAAATCGTAGACTGTTTGAGACATTACTCCCATGGAGGAAAATTGCGCATGGTTACAGTTGTATTCAATCCCGATGCAATTTCTGTGTTTCATCAACACTTTGAAGGTCCACAGATTACAGAATGCCTCCAGATGTGCATCGGAAGTTACAACTGCTCTTCCAGGGAACGATCAAAGCGTAGACTGTCTGAGACATTACACCCATGGAGGAAAGTGCGCATGGTGACTGTTGATTACAATCCCGATGCAATTTCTGTGTTTCATCAACACTCTGATGTTCCACAGTTTACAGAATGCCTCCAGATGTGCATCGGAAACTACTACTGGTCTTCCAGGAAACGATCAAAGCGTAGACAGTTTGAGACATTACTCCCATATAGGAAAGTGCGCATGGTGATTGTTGTATTCAACCCGATGCAATTTCTGTGTTTCAACAACACTCTGATAGTCCACAGATTTCAGAATGCCTCCAGATGTGTATCGGAAGCTACTACTGGTCTTCATGGGAATGATCAAAGCCTAGACTCTTTGAGACATTGCTCCCATGGAGGTAAGTGCGCATGGTGACTGTTGTTTCAATCCCGATGGCATTTCTGTGTGTCATCAACATTCTGATAGTCCACAGATTACAGAATGCCTCCAGATGTGCATCGGAAACTACTACTGGTCTTCCAGGGAACGATCAAATCGTAGACTGTTTGAGACATTACTCTTATGGAGGAAAATTGCGCATGGTGGCTGCTGTATTCAATCCAGATGCAATTTCTGTGTTTCGTCAACACTTTGATGGTCCACAGATTACAGAATGCCTCCAGATGTACATCGGAAACTACTACTGGTCTTCCAGGGAACAATGTAAGCGTAGATTGTGTCAGACAATACTCCCATGGAGGAAAGTGCGCATGGTGACAGTTGTATTTAAACCCGATGAACTTTCTGTGTTTTTATCAACACTTTGAGCGTCCACAGATTAGAGAATGCCTCCAGATGTGCATCAGAAACTACTACTGGTCTTGGAGGGAACGATGAAATCATAGACTGTTTGAGACATTACTGTTATGGAGGAATGTGCTCATGGTGACAGTTGTATTCAATCCAGATGCAATTTCTGTGTTTCATCAACACTCTGATTCTCCGCAGATTACAGAATGCCTCCAGATGTGCATCGTAAGCTACTACTATTCTTCCAGGGAACGATCAAAGCGTAGACAGTTTGAGACATTACTCCCATATAGGAAAGTGCGCATGGTGATTGTTGTATTCAACCCGATGCAATTTCTGTGTTTCAACAACACTCTGATAGTCCACAGATTTCAGAATGCCTCCAGATGTGTATCGGAAGCTACTACTGGTCTTCATGGGAATGATCAAAGCCTAGACTCTTTGAGACATTG
This sequence comes from Schistocerca gregaria, assembly GCF_023897955.1. Taxonomy (NCBI): domain Eukaryota; kingdom Metazoa; phylum Arthropoda; class Insecta; order Orthoptera; family Acrididae; genus Schistocerca; species Schistocerca gregaria. The sequence continues at coordinate 21,864,868 of NC_064927.1, read as the reverse complement.
CTCCCATGGAGGTAAGTGCGCATGGTGACTGTTGTATTCAATCCCGATGCAATTTCTGTGTTCCATCAACACTTTGAAGGTCAACAGATTACAGAATGCCTCCAGATGTTCATCGGAAGTTGCAACCGGTCTTCCAGGGAACGATCAAAGCGTAGACTGTCTGAGACATTACACCCATGGAGGAAAGTGCGCATGGTGACTGTTGAATACAATCAAGATGCAATTTCTGTGTTTCATCAACACTCTGATGTTCCACAGTTTACAGAATGCCTCCAGATGTGCATCGGAAACTACTACTGGTCTTCCAGGGAACGATCAAATCGTAGACTGTTTGAGACATTACTCCCATATAGGAAAGTAGGCATGGTGAATGTTGTACTCAATCCAGATGGTATTTCTGTGTTTCATCTACACTCTGATAGTCCACAGATTACAGTATGCCTCCAGATGTGCATCGGAAGCTACTACTGGTCTTCCAGGGAACGATCAAAGCGTATACTGTTTGAGACATTACTCCCATGGAGAAAAGTGCTCATGGTGACTGTTGTATTCAATCCAGATGCAATTTCTGTGTTTCATCAACACTCTGATACTCCGCAGATTACAGAATGCCTCCAGATGTGCATCGGAAACTATTACTGTTCTTCCAGGGAACGATGAAGTGTAGACTGTAAGGGACAATACTCCCATGGAGGAAAGTGCGCATGCTGACTGTTGTATTCAATCCCGATGAAATTTCTGTGTTTCATCAACACTCTGATACTCCACAGATTACAGAATTACTCCAGATGTGAATCGGAAACTACTACTGGTCTTCCATGGAACGATCAAAGCGTATACTGTTTGAGACATTACTCCCATGGAGAAAAGTGCGCATGGTGACAGTCGTATTCAATGCCGATGAAATTTCTGTGTTTCATCAACACTCTGATTGTCCACAGATTACAGAATGCCTCCAGATGTGCATCGTAAACTACTACTGGTCTTCCAGGGAACGATGAAATCATAGACTGTTTGAGACTTTACTGTTATGGAGGAAAGCGCTCATGGTGACTGTTGTATTCAATCCAGATGCAATATCTGTGTTTCATCAACACTCTGATTCTCCGCAGATTACAGAATTCCTCCAGATGTGCATCGGAAGCTACTACTGGTCTTCCAGGGAACGATCAAAGCGTAGACTGTTTGAGACATTACTCCCATTGAGGAAAGTGCGCTTGGTGACTATTGTATCAATCACGATGCAATTTTTGTGTTTCATCAACACTTTGAAGGTCCACAGATTACAGAATGCCTCCAGAAGTGCATCTGAAACTACTACTGGTCTTCCAGGGATCGATCAAAGCGTATACTGTTTGAGACATTACTCCCATGGAGGAAAGTGCGCTGGTTACTGATCTATTCAATCCCGATGCAATTTCTGTGTTTCATCAACACTCTGATACTCCACAGATTACAGAATGCCTCCAGATGTGCATCGGTAACTACTACTGGTCTTCCAGGAACGATCAAAGCGTATACTGTTTGAGACATTACTCCCATGGAGGAAAGTGCGCATGGTGACTGTTGTATTCAATGCCGATGAAATTTCTGTGTTTCATCAACACTCTGATTGTCCACAGATTACAGAATACCTCCAGATGTGCATCGGAAACTACTACTGGTCTTCCAAGGAACGATGAAATCATAGACAGTTTGAGACATTACTGTTATGGAGTAAAGTGCTCATGGTGATTGTTGTATTCAATACCGATGCAATTTTTGTGTTTCATCAACACTTTGAAAGTCCACAGATTACAGAATGCCTCCAGATGTGCATCGGAAACTACCACTGGTCTTCCAGGGAACGATCAAAGCGTATACTGTTTGAGACATTACTCCCATGGAGGAAAGTGCTCATGGTGACTGTTGTATTCAATCCAGATGCAATTTCTGTGTTTCATCAACACTCTGATACTCCGCAGATTACAGAGTGCCTCCAGATGTGCATCGGAAACTATTACTGTTCTTCCAGGGAACGATGTAAGTGTAGACTGTAAGGGACAATACTCCCATGGAGGAAAGTGCGTATGGTGACTGTTGTATTCAATCCCGATGAATATTCTGTGTTTCATCAACACTTTGAGCGTCCACAGATTACAGAATGCCTCCAGATGTGCATTAGAAACTACTACTAGTCTTCCAGGGAACGATCAAAGAGTAGACTGTTTGAGACATTACTCCCATGGAGGAAAGTGCGCATGGATACTGAACTATTCAATCCCGATGCAATTTCTGTGTTTCATCAACACTCTGATACTCCACAGATTACAGAATGCCTCCAGATGTGCATCGGAAACTATTACTGTTCTTCCAGGTAACGATGTAAGTGTAGACTGTAAGGGACAATACTCCCATGGAGGAAAGTGCGCATGGTGACTCTTGTATTCAATCCCGATAAAATTTCTGTGTTTCATCAACACTTGGAGCGTCCACAGATTACAGAATGCCTCCAGATGTGCATCGGAAACTACTACTGGTCTTCCAGGGAACGATCAAAGCGTATACTGTTTGAGACATTACTCCCATGGAGGAAAGTGCGCATGGTGACAGTCGTATTCAATGCCGATGAAATTTCTGTGTTTCATCAACACTCTGATTGTCCACAGATTACAGAATGCCTCCAGATGTGCATCGTAAACTACTACTGGTCTTCCAGGGAATTATGAAATCGTAGACTGCTTGAGACACTACTGTAATGGAGGAAAATTGCGCATGGTGACTGTTGTATTCAATTCCGATGCAATTTCTGTGCTTCGTCCACACTCTGATAGTCCACAGATTACAGAATGCCTCCAGATGTGCATCAGGAACTACTACTGGTCTTCCAGGGAACGAACAAAGCGTAGACTCTTTGAGACATTACTCCCATGGAGGAAAGTGCGCATGGTTACTGTTCTATTCGATCCCGATGCAATTTCTGTGTTTCATCAACTCTCTGATGTTCCACAGATTTCAGAATGCCTCCAGATTTGCATCGGAAGCTACTACTGGTCTTCCAGGGAACGATCAAAGCGTAGACTGTTTGAGACATTACTCACATGGAAGAAAGTGCGCATGTCGACTGTTGTATCCAATACCGACGCAATCTCTGTGTTTCATCAACACTTTGATCAACCACAGATTACAAAATGCCTCCAGATGTGCATCGGAAACTACTACTGGTCTTCCAAGGAACGATCAAAACGTAGACTGTTTGGGACATTACTCCCATGGAGGAAAGTGCGCATGGTGACTGTTGTATTCAATCCCGATGCAATTCCTGTGTTTCATCAACACTCTGATAGTCCACACATTAGAGAATGCCCCCAGATGTGCATCGGAAACTACTACTGCTCTTCCAGTTCACGATCAAAGCGTAGACTGCTTGAGACATTACTCCCACGGAGGAAAGTGCGCATGGTGACTGTTGTATTCAATCCCGATGCAATTTCTGTGTTTCATCAACACTCTGATAGTCCACAGATTACAGAATGCCTCCAGATGTGCAACGGAAACTACTACTGATCTTCCAGGGAACGATCAAAGCTTAGACTGTTTGAGACATTACTCCTATGGAGGAAAGTGCGCATGGTGACTGTTGTATTCAGTCCCGATGCAATTTCTGTGTTTCATCAACACTCTGATAGTCTACAGATTACAGAATGCCTCCAGATGTGCATCAGAAACTACTACTGGTCTTCCAGGGAACCAACAAGGCGTAGACTCTTTGAGACATTACTCCCATGGAGGAAAGTGCGCATGGTTACTGTCCTATTCAATCCCGATGCAATTTCCGTGTTTCATCAACACTTTGATCAACCACAGATTACAGAATGCCTCCAGATGTGCATCGGAAACTACTACTGGTCCTCCAAGGAACGATCAAAGCGTAGACTGAGACACTACTCCCATGGAGAAAAGTGCGCATGGTGACTGTTGTATTCAATCCCGATGCAATTCCTGTGTTTCATCAAAACTCTGATACTCCACAGATTACAGAATGCCTCCAGATGTGCATCGGAAACTACTACTGGTCTTCCAGGGAACGAATAAATCGTAGACTGTTTGAGACATTACTCCCATGGAGGAAAATTGCGCATGGTTACAGTTGTATTCAATCCCGATGCAATTTCTGTGTTTCATCAACACTTTGAAGGTCCACAGATTACAGAATGCCTCCAGATGTGCATCGGAAGTTACAACTGCTCTTCCAGGGAACGATCAAAGCGTAGACTGTCTGAGACATTACACCCATGGAGGAAAGTGCGCATGGTGACTGTTGAATACAATCCCGATGCAATTTCTGTGTTTCATCAACACTCTGATGTTCCACAGTTTACAGAATGCCTCCAGATGTGCATCGGAAACTACTACTGGTCTTCCAGGGAACGATCAAATCGTAGACTGTTTGAGACATTACTCCCATATAGGAAAGTAGGCATGGTGAATGTTGTACTCAATCCAGATGGTATTTCTGTGTTTCATCTACACTCTGATAGTCCACAGATTACAGAATGCCTCCTGCTGTGCATCGGAAGCTACTACTGGTCTTCCAGGGAACGATCAAAGCGTATACTGTTTGAGACATTACTCCCATGGAGAAAAGTGCTCATGGTGACTGTTGTATTCAATCCAGATGCAATTTCTGTGTTTCATCAACACTCTGATACTCCGCAGATTACAGAATGACTCCAGATGTGCATCGGAAACTATTACTGTTCTTCCAGGGAACGATGAAGTGTAGACTGTAAGGGACAATACTCCCATGGAGGAAAGTGCGCATGGTGACTGTTGTATTCAATCCCGATGAAATTTCTGTGTTTCATCAACACTCTGATACTCCACAGATCACACAATTCCTCCAGATGTGAATCGGAAACTACTACTGGTCTTCCATGGAACGATCAAAGCGTATACTGTTTGAGACATTACTCCCATGGAGAAAAGTGCGCATGGTGACAGTCGTATTCAATGCCGATGAAATTTCTGTGTTTCATCAACACTCTGATTGTCCACAGATTACAGAATGCCTCCAGATGTGCATCGTAAACTACTACTGGTCTTCCAGGGAACGATCAAATTGTAGCCTGTTTGAGACATTACTCAAATGGAGGAAAGTGCGCGTGGTGACTATTGTATTCAATCCCGATGCAATTTCTGTGTTTCAACAACACTCTGATCGTCCAGAGATTTCAGAATGCCTCCAGATGTGCATCGGAAACTACTACTGGTATTCCAGGGAACGATCAAAACGTAGACTGTTTGAGACATTACTCCCATATAGGAAAGTGCGCATGGTGAATGTTGTACTCAATCCCGACGCAATTTCTTTGTTTCACCAACACTCAGATAGCCCCCAGATTACAGAATGCCTTCAGATGTGCATCGGAAACTACTACTGGTCTTCCCGGGAACGATCAAAGCGTAGACTGTTTGAGATATTACTCCCATGGAGGAAAATTTCGCATGAGGACTGTTGTATTCAATCCCGATGCAACTTTGGTGTTTCATCAACAATTTGAAGATCCACATATTACAGAATGCCTCCTTATGTGCAACGGAAGCTACAACTGGTCTTTCAAGGAACGATCAAAGCGTACACTGTTTGAGACGTTACTCCCATGGAGGAAAGTGCGCATGGTGACTGTTTTATTCAATCCCGATGCAATTTCTGTGTTTCATCAACACTCTGATGGTCCACAGATTACAGAATGCCTCCAGATCTGCATCGGAAACTACTTCTGATCTTCCAGGGAACGATCAAAGCGTAGACTGTCTGAGACATTACTCCCATGGAGAAAAGTGCGCATTATGACTGTTGTATTCATTACCAATGCAATTTCTGTGTTTCATCAACACTTCGATCATCCACAGATTACAGAATGCCTCCAGATGTCCATCGGAAACTACTACTGGTCTTCCAGGGAAAGATCAAAGCGTAGACTGTTTGAGACATTACTCCCATGGAGGAAAGTGCGCATGGTGACTATTGTATCAATCCCGATGCAATTTCTTTGTTTCATCAACACTTTGAAGATCCACAGATTACAGAATGCCTCCAAATGTGCATCGGAATCTATACTGATGTTCCAGGGAACGATCAAAGCGTAGTCTGTTTGAGACATTACTCCCATGGAGGAAAATGCGCATGGTGACTGTTTTATTCACTCCCGATGCAATATCTGTGTTTCATCAACACTCTGATTGTCCACAGATTACAATATGTCTCCAGATGTGCATCGGAAACTACTACTGGTCTACCAGGGAACGATCAAAGCGTAGACTGTTTGAGACATTACTCCCATAAGGGAAAATTGCGCATGGTGACTGTTGTATTCAATCCCGATGCAATTTCTGGGTTTCATCAACACTTTGAAAGTCCACAGATTACAGAATGCCTCCAGATGTGCATAAGAAGCTACAACTAGTCTTTCAGGGAACTATCAAATCGTAGACTGTTTGAGACATTACTCCGATAGAGGAACGTGCGCATGGTGTCTGTTGTATTCAATCCCGATGCAATTTCTGTGTTTCATCAACACTTTGAAGGTCCACAGATTACAGAATGCCTCCAGATGTGCATCGGAAACTACTACTGGTCTTCCAGGGAACGATCAAAGCGTTGAATGTTTGAGACATTACTCCCATATAGGTATGTGCGCATGGTGACTGTTTTATTCAATCCCGATGCAATATCTGTGTTTCAGCAACACTCTGATAGTCCACAGATAACAGAATGCCTGCAGATTTGTTTCGGAAATTACTAATTGTCTTCCACGGAACGATCAAAACGTAGACAGTTTGAGACATTACTCCCATGGAGGAAAGTGCGCATGGTGACTCTTGTACTCAATCCCGATGCAATTTCTGTGTTTCATCAACACTTTGCAGGTCCACAGATTACGGAATGCCACCAGATGTGCATCGGAAGTTACAACTGGTCTTCCAGGGAACGATCAAAGCGTAGACAGTTTCAGACATTTCTCCCATGGATGAAAGAGCGCATGGTTACTGTTCTATTCACTCCCGAAGCAATTACTGTGTTTCATCAACTCTTTGAAGGTCCACAGATTACATAATGCCACAACATGTGCATCGGAAACTACTACTGGTCTTCCAGGAAACGATCAAAGCGTAGACTGTTTGAGACATTACTCCCATATAGGAAAGTGCGCATGGTGACAGTTGTATTCAATCCCGATGCAATTTGTGTGTTTCAACAACACTCTGATAGTCCACAGATTTCAGAATGCCTCCAGATGTGCATCGGAAACTACTACTGGTCTTCCAGGGAACGATCAAAGCGTAGACTGTTTGAGACATTACTCCCATGGAGGAAAATGCGCATGGTAACTGTTGTATTCAATTCCGATGCAAATTCTGTGTTTTATCATCACTCTGATAGTCCACAGATTACAGAATGCCTCCAGATGTGCATCGGAAACTACTAGTGGTCTTCTAGGGAACGATCAAAGCGGAGACTGTTTGAGACATTACTCCCATGGACGTAAGTGCGCATGGTGACTGTTGTATTCAATCCCCATGCAATTTCTGTGTTTCATCAACACTCTGATAGTCCACAGATTACAGAATGCCTCCGGATGTGCATCGGAAACTACTACTGGTCTTTCAGGGAACGATCAAAGCGTAGATTGTTTGAGACATTAGCCCCATGGAGGATAGTGCCCATGGTGACTGTTGTATTCGATCCCGATTCCATTATTGTGTTTCATCAACACTCTGATAGTCCACAGATTACAGAATGCCTCCAGATGTGCATCAGAATCCAATACTGATGTTCCAGGGAACGATCAAAACGTAGTCTGTTTGAGACATTACTCCCATGGAGGAAAGTGCGAATGGTGACTCTTTTATTCAATCCCGATGCAATTTCTGTGTTTCATCAACACTCTGATTGTCCACAGATTACAGAATGTCTCCAGATTTGCATCGGAAACTACTACTGGTCTTCCAGGGAACGATCAAAGCGTAGACTGTTTAAGACATTACTCCCATGGAGGAAAGTGCGCATGGTGACTATTGTATTCAATCCCGATGCAATTTCTGTGTTTCAACAACACTCGTATAGTCCACAGATTACAAAATGACTCCAGATGTGCATCGGAAACTACTACTTGTCTTCCAGGGAACGATCAAGGCGTTGACTGTTTGAGACATTACTCCCATGGAGGAATGTGCGAATGGTGACTGTTGTATTCAATCCCTATGCAATTTCTGTGTTTCATCAACACTTTGAACGTCCACAGATTACAGAATGCCTCCAGATGTGCAACGGAAACTACTACTGGGTGTTCCAGGGAACGATCAAAGCGTAGACTGTTTGAGACATTACTCCCATGGAGGAATATTGCGGATGGTGACTGTTGTATTCAATCCCGATGCAATTTCTGGGTTTCATCAACACTTTGAAAGTCCACAGATTACAGAATGCCTCCAGATGTGCATTGGAAACTACTACTGGTCTTCCAGGGAGCGATCAAATCGTAGACTGTTTGAGACATTACTCCCATGGAGGAAAGTGCGCATGGTTACTGTTCTATTCAGTCCCGATGCAATTTCTGTGTTTCATCAACTCTCTGAAGGTCCACAGCTTACAGAATGAGTCAAGATGTGCATCGGAATCCTACTATTGGTCTTCCAGGAAACGATCAAAGCGTAGACTGTTTGAGACATTACTCCCATGGAGGAAAGTGCGCATGGTGACTGTTTTAGTTAATTAGATGCAATTTCTGTGTTTCATCAACACTTTGAACAACCACAGATTACAGAATGCCTCCAGATGTGCATCGGAAGTTACAAGCTGGTTTTCCAGGGAACGATCAAAAGCATAGACTGTTTGAGACATTACACCTATGGAGGAAAGTGCGCATGGTGACTGTTGTATAAAATACCTTTGCAATTTCTGTGTTTCATCAACACTCTGATGTTCCACAGTTTACAGAATAACTCCAGATGTGCATTGGAAACTACTACTGGTCTTCCAGGGAGCGATCAAAGCGTAGACTGTTTGAGACATTACTCCCATGGAGGAAAGTTCGCATGTTGACTGTTGTATTCAATCCCGATGCAATTTTGTGTTTCATCCACACTTTGAAGGTCCACAGATTACAGAATGCCTCCAGGTGTGCCCCGGAATCTACTTCTGGTCTTCCAGGGAACGATCAAAGCGTAGAGTGTTTGAGACATCACTCCCATGGAGCAAAGTGCGCATAGTGACTGTTGTATTCAATGCCGATGCAATTTCTGTGTTACATCAACACTCTGATGGTCCACAGATTACAGAATGCCTCCAGATCTGCATCGGAAACTACTACTGATCTTCCAGGGAACGATCAAAGCGTAGACTGTTTGAGACATTACTCCCATTGAGGGAAGTGCGCATTATGACTGTTGTATTCAATGCCAATGCAATTTCTGTGTTTCATCAACACTTCGATGAACCACAGATTACAGAATGCCTCCAGATGTCCATCGGAAATTACTACTGGTCTTCCAGGGAACGATCAAAGCGTAGACTGTTTGAGACATTACTCCCATGGAGGAAAGTGCGCATGGTGACTATTGTATCAATCCCGAAGCAATTTCTGTGTTTCATCAACACTTTGAAGATCCACAGATTACAGAATGCCTCCAGATGTGCATCGGAAACTACTACTGGTCTTCCAGGAAACGATCAAAGCGTAGACTGTTTGAGACATTACTCCCATATAGGAAAGTGCGCATGGTGACTGTTGTATTCAATCCCGATGCAACTTCTGTGTTTCATCTACACTTTGAAGATCCACAGATTACAGAATGCCTCCTGATGTGCATCGGAAGCTACAACTGGTCTTCCAGGGAACGATCAAAGCGTTGACTGTCTGAGACATTACTCCCATGGAGGAATGTGCGCATGGTGACTGTTGTATTCAATCCCTATGCAATTTCTGTGTTTCAGCAACACTCAGATAGTCACCAGATTACAGAATGCCTCCAGATGTGCATCGGAAACTACTACTGGTCTTCCAGGGAATGATCAAAGCGTAGACTGTTTGAGACATTGCTCCCATTGAGGAAAGTGCGCATGGTGACTGTTGTATTTAATCCCGATGCCATTTCTGTGTTTTATCAACACTCTGATAGTCGACAGATTACAGAATGCCACCAGATGTGCATTGGAAACTACTACTGGTCTTCCAGGGAGCGATCAAAGCGTAAACTGTTTGACACATTACTCCCATGGAGGAAAGTGCGAATGGTTACTGTTCTATTCAATCCCGATGCAATTTCTGTGTTTCATCAACTCTCTGGAGGTCCACAGATTACAGAATGCCTCAAGATGTGCATCGGAATCCTACTACTGGTCTTCCAGGAAACGATCAAAGCGTAGACTGTTTGAGACATTACTCCCGTATAGGAAAGTGCGCAAGGTGAATGTTGTATTCAATCCCGATGCAATTTCTGTGTTTCATCAACACTCAGATAGATCCCAGATTACAGAATTCCTCCAGATGTGCATCGGAAACTACTACTGGACTTCCAGGGAACGATCAAAGCGTAAACTGTTTGAGACATTACTCCCATGGAGGAAAGTGCGCATGGTTCCTGTTGTATCAATCCCGATGCAATTTCTGTGTTTAATCAACACACTGATAGTCCACTGATAACAGAATGCCTCCAGATGTGCATCGGAAACTACTACTGGTCTTCCAGGGAACGATCAAAGCGTAGACTGTTTGAGACATTACTCCCATTCAGGAAAATGCGCATGGTGACTGTTGTATTCAATACCGACGCAATTTCTGTATTTCATCAACACTCAGATAGTCCCCAGATTACAGAATGCCTCCAGAGGTGCATCGTAAACTACCACTCTTCTTCCAGTGAACGATCAAAGCGTAGACTGTTTCAGACAATACTCCCATGGAGGAAAGTCAGCATGTTGACTGTTGTATTCAATCCCGATTCAATTTCTGTGTTTCATCAACACTTTGAAGGTCCACAGATTACAGAATGCCTCCAGGTGTGCACCGGAAACTACTTCTGGTCTTCCAGGGAACGATCAAATCGTAGACTGTTTGAGACATTACTCCCATGGAGCAAAGTGCGCATAGTGACTGTTGTATTCAATGCCGATGCAATTTCTGTGTTTCATCAACACTCTGATTGTCCACAGATTACAGAATGCCTCCAGATCTGCATCGGAAACTACTACTGGACTTCCAGGGAACGATCAAAGCGTAAACTGTTTGAGACATTACTCCCATGGAGGAAAGTGCGCATGGTTCCTGTTGTATCAATCCCGATGCAATTTCTGTGTTTAATCAACACACTGATAGTCCACTGATAACAGAATGCCTCCAGATGTGCATCAGAAACTACTACTGGTCTTCCAGGGAACGATCAAAGCGTAGACTGTTTGAGACATTACTCCCATTCAGGAAAATGCGCATGGTGACTGTTGTATTCAATACCGACGCAATTTCTGTATTTCATCAACACTCAGATAGTCCCCAGATTACAGAATGCCTCCAGAGGTGCATCGTAAACTACCACTCTTCTTCCAGGGAACGATCAAAGCGTAGACTGTTTCAGACAATACTCCCATGGAGGAAAGTCAGCATGTTGACTGTTGTATTCAATCCCGATTCAATTTCTGTGTTTCATCAACACTTTGAAGGTCCACAGATTACAGAATGCCTCCAGGTGTGCACCGGAAACTACTTCTGGTCTTCCAGGGAACGATCAAAGCGTAGACTGTTTGAGACATTACTCCCATGGAGGAAAGTGCGCATTATGACTGTTGTATTCATTACCAATGCAATTTCTGTGTTTCAACAATACTCTGATAGTCCACAGATAACAGAATGCCTGCAGATGTGTTTCGGAAATTACTAATTGTCTTCCAGGGAACGATCAAAACGTAGACAGTTTGAGACATTACTCCCATGGAGGAAAGTGCGCATGGTGACTGTTGTACTCAATCCCGATGCAATTTCTGTGTTTCATCAACACTTTGCAGGTCCACAGATTACGGAATGCCTCCAGATGTGCATCGGAAGTTACAACTGGTCTTCCAGGGAACGATCAAAGCGTAGACAGTTTCAGACATTACTCCCATGGATGAAAGAGCGCATGGTTACTGTTCTATTCAATCCCGAAGCAATTTCTGTGTTTCATCAACTCTTTGAAGGTCCACAGATTACAGAATGCCACAAGATGTGCATCGGAAACTACTACTGGTCTTCCAGGAAACGATCAAAGCGTAGACTGTTTGAGACATTACTCCCATATAGGAAAGTGCTCATGGTGACCCTTGTATTCAATCCCGATGCAATTTGTATGTTTCAACAACACTCTGATAGTCCACAGATTTCAGAATGCCTCCAGATGTGCATCGGAAACTACTACTGGTCTTCCAGGGAACGATCAAAGCGTAGACTGTTTGTGACATTACTCCCATGGAGGAAAATGCGTATGGTGACAGTTGTATTCAATTCCGATGCAAATTCTGTGTTTTATCATCACTCTGATAGTCCACAGATTACAGAATGCCCCCAGATGTGCATCGGAAACTACTAGTGGTCTTCCAGGGAACAATCAAAGCGTAGATTGTTTGAGACATTACCCGCATGGAGGATAGTGCGCATGGTGACTGTTGTATTCGATGCCGATGCCATTTCTGTGTTTCATCAACACTCTGATAGTCCACAGATTACAGAATGCCTCCAGATGTGCATCAGAATCTAATACTGATGTTCCAGGGAACGATCAAAGCGTAGTCTGTTTCAGACATTACTCCCATCGAGGAAAGTGCGAATGGTGACTGTTTTATTCAATCCCGATGCAATTTCTGTGTTTCATCAACACTCTGATTGTCCACAGATTACAGAATGTCTCCAGATTTGCATCGGAAACTACTACTGGTCTTCCAGGGAACGATCAAAGCGTAGACTGTTTAAGACATTACTCCCATGGAGGAAAGTGCGCATGGTGACTATTGTATTCAATCCCGATGCAATTTCTGTGTTTCAACAACACTCGTATAGTCCACAGATTACATAATGACTCCAGATGTGCATCGGAAACTACTACTTGTCTTCCAGGGAACGATCAAAACGTTGACTGTTTGAGACATTACTCCCATGGAGGAATGTGCGCATGGTGATTGTTGTATTCAATCCCTATGCAATTTCTGTGTTTCATCAACACTTTGAACGTCCACAGATTACAGAATGCCTCCAGATGTGCAACGGAAACTACTACTGGTCTTCCAGGGAACGATCAAAGCGTAGACTGTTTGAGACATTACTCCGATGGAGGAAAGTGCGCATGGTGACTGTTGTATTTAATCCCGATGCAATTTCTGTGTTTCAACAACACTCTGATAGTCCACAGATTACAGTATGCCTTCAGATGTGCATCGGAAACTACTACTGGTGTTCCACGGAACGATCAAAGCGTAGACTGTTTGAGACATTACTCCCATGGAGGAATATTGCGCATGGTGACTGTTGTATTCAATCCCGATGCAATTTCTGGGTTTCATCAACACTTTGAAAGTCCACAGATTACAGAATGCCTCCAGATGTGCATTGCAAACTACTACTGGTCTTCCAGGGAGCGATCAAAGCGTAGACTGTTTGAGACATTACTCCCATGGAGGAAAGTGCGCATGGTTACTGTTCTATTCAATCCCGATGCAATTTCTGTGTCTCATCAAATCTCTGAAGGTCCACAGTTTACAGAATGCCTCAAGATGTGCATCGGAATCCTACTATTGGTCTTCCAGGAAACAATCAAAGCGTAGACTGTTTGAGACATTACTCCCATGGAGGAAAGTGCGCATGGTGACTGTTTTAGTTAATTAGATGCAATTTCTGTGTTTCATCAACACTTTGAACAACCACAGATTACAGAATGCCTCCAGATGTGCATCGGAAGTTACAAACTGGTCTTCCAGGGAACGATCAAAAGCATAGACTGTTTGAGACATTACACCCATGGAGGAAAGTGCGCATGGTGACTGTTGTATAAAATCCCTTTGCAATTTCTGTGTTTCATCAACACTCTGATGTTCCACAGTTTACAGAATAACTCCAGATGTGCATTGGAAACTACTACTGGTCTTCCAGGGAGCGATCAAAGCGTAGACTGTTTGAGACATTACTCCCATGGAGGAAAGTTCGCATGTTGACTGTTGTATTCAATCCCGATGCAATTTCTGTGTTTCACAACACTTTGAAGATCCACAGATTACAGAATGCCTCCAGATGTGCATCGGAAACTACTACTGGTCTTCCAGGAAACGATCAAAGCGTAGACTGTTTGAGACATTACTCCCATATAGGAAAGTGCGCATGGTGACTGTTGTATTCAATCCCGATGCAACTTCTGTGTTTCATCTACACTTTGAAGATCCACAGATTGAAGAATGCCTCCTGATGTGCATCGGAAGCTACAACTGGTCTTCCAAGGAACGATCAAAGCGTTGACTGTCTGAGACATTACTCCCATGGAGGAATGTGCGCATGGTGACTGTTGTATTCAATCCCTATGCAATATCTGTGTTTCATCAACACTTTGAACGTCCACAGATTACAGAATGCCTTCAGATGTGCATCGGAAACTACTACTGGTGTTCCAGGGAGCGATCAAAGCGTAGACTGTTTGACACATTACTCCCATGGAGGAAAGTGCGCATGGTTACAGTTCTATTCAATCCCGATGCAATTTCTGTGTTTCATCAACTCTCTGAAGGTCCACAGATTACAGAATGCATCAAGATGTGCATCGGACTCCTACTATTTGTCTTCCAGGAAACGATCAAAGCGTAGACTGTTTGAGACATTACTCCCATGGAGGAAAGTGCACATGGCTACTGTTCTATTCAATACCGATGCAATTTCTGTGTTTCATCAACTCTCTGGAGGTCCACAGATTACAGAATGACTCAAGATGTGCATCGCAATCCTACTACTGGTCTTCCAGGAAACGATCAAAGCGTAGACTGTTTGAGACATTACTCCCATATAGGAAAGTGCGCAGGGTGAATGTTGTATTCAATCCCGATGCAATTTCTGTGTTTCATCAACACTCAGATAGAACCCAGATTACAGAATGCCTCCAGATGTGCATCGGAAACTACTACTGGTCTTCCAGGGAACGATCAAAGCGTAGACTGTTTGAGACATTACTCCCATGGAGGAAAATGCGCATGGTGACTGTTGTATTCAATACCGACGCCATTTCTGTATTTCATCAACACTCAGATAGTCCCCAGATTACAGAATGCCTCCAGAGGTGCATCGTAAACTACCACTCTTCTTCCAGGGAACGATCAAAGCGTAGACTGTTTCAGACAATACTCCCATGGAGGAAAGTTCGCATGTTGACTGTTGTATTCAATCCCGATGCAATTTCTGTGTTTCATCAACACTTTGAAGGTCCACAGATTACAGAATGCCTCCAGGTGTGCACCGGAAACTACTTCTGGTCTTCCAGGGAACGATCAAAGCGTAGACTGTTTGAGACATCACTCACATGGAGCAAAGTGCGCATAGTGACTGTTGTATTCAATGCCGATGCAATTTCTGTGTTTCATCAACACTCTGATGGTCCACAGATTACAGAATGCCTCCAGATCTGCATCGGAAACTACTACTGATCTTCCAGGGAACGATCAAAGCGTAGACTCTTTGAGACATTACTCCCATGGAGGAAAGTGCGCATTATGACTGTTGTATTCATTACCAATGCAATTTCTGTGTTTCATCAACACTTCGATCAACCACAGATTACAGAATGCATCCAGATGTCCATCGGAAACTACTACTGGTCTTCCAGGGAACGATCAAAGCGTAGACTGTTTAAGACATTACTCCCATGGAGGAAAGTGCGCATGGTGACTATTGTATCAATCCCGATGCAATTTCTGTGTTTCATCAACACTTTGAAGATCCACAGATTACAGAATGCCTCCAGATGTGCATCGGAAACTACTACTGGTCTTCCAGGGAACGATCAAAGCGTAGACTGTTTGAGACATTACTCCCATGGAGGAAAGTGCGCATTATGACTGTTGTATTCATTACCAATGCAATTTCTGTGTTTCAACAATACTCTGATAGTCCACAGATAACAGAATGCCTGCAGATGTGTTTCGGAAATTACTAATTGTCTTCCAGGGAACGATCAAAACGTAGACAGTTTGAGACATTACTCCCATGGAGGAAAGTGCGCATGGTGACTGTTGTACTCAATCCCGATGCAATTTCTGTGTTTCATCAACACTTTGCAGGTCCACAGATTACGGAATGCCTCCAGATGTGCATCGGAAGTTACAACTGGTCTTCCAGGGAACGATCAAAGCGTAGACAGTTTCAGACATTACTCCCATGGATGAAAGAGCGCATGGTTACTGTTCTATTCAATCCCGAAGCAATTTCTGTGTTTCATCAACTCTTTGAAGGTCCACAGATTACAGAATGCCACAAGATGTGCATCGGAAACTACTACTGGTCTTCCAGGAAACGATCAAAGCGTAGACTGTTTGAGACATTACTCCCATATAGGAAAGTGCTCATGGTGACACTTGTATTCAATCCCGATGCAATTTGTATGTTTCAACAACACTCTGATAGTCCACAGATTTCAGAATGCCTCCAGATGTGCATCGGAAACTACTACTGGTCTTCCAGGGAACGATCAAAGCGTAGACTGTTTGTGACATTACTCCCATGGAGGAAAATGCGTAAGGTGACAGTTGTATTCAATTCCGATGCAAATTCTGTGTTTTATCATCACTCTGATAGTCCACAGATTACAGAATGCCCCCAGATGTGCATCGGAAACTACTAGTCGTCTTCCAGGGAACAATCAAAGCGTAGATTGTTTGAGACATTACCCCCATGGAGGATAGTGCGCATGGTGACTGTTGTATTCGATGCCGATGCCATTTCTGTGTTTCATCAACACTCTGATAGTCCACAGATTACAGAATGCCTCCAGATGTGCATCAGAATCTAATACTGATGTTCCAGGGAACGATCAAAGCGTAGTCTGTTTCAGACATTACTCCCATCGAGGAAAGTGCGAATGGTGACTGTTTTATTCAATCCCGATGCAATTTCTGTGTTTCATCAACACTCTGATTGTCCACAGATTACAGAATGTCTCCAGATTTGCATCGGAAACTACTACTGGTCTTCCAGGGAACGATCAAAGCGTAGACTGTTTGAGACATCACTCACATGGAGCAAAGTGCGCATAGTGACTGTTGTATTCAATGCCGATGCAATTTCTGTGTTTCATCAACACTCTGATGGTCCACAGATTACAGAATGCCTCCAGATCTGCATCGGAAACTACTACTGATCTTCCAGGGAACGATCAAAGCGTAGACTCTTTGAGACATTACTCCCATGGAGGAAAGTGCGCATTATGACTGTTGTATTCATTACCAATGCAATTTCTGTGTTTCATCAACACTTCGATCAACCACAGATTACAGAATGCATCCAGATGTCCATCGGAAACTACTACTGGTCTTCCAGGGAACGATCAAAGCGTAGACTGTTTAAGACATTACTCCCATGGAGGAAAGTGCGCATGGTGACTATTGTATCAATCCCGATGCAATTTCTGTGTTTCATCAACACTTTGAAGATCCACAGATTACAGAATGCCTCCAGATGTGCATCGGAAACTACTACTGGTCTTCCAGGGAACGATCAAAGCGTAGACTGTTTGAGACATTACTCCCATGGAGGAAAGTGCGCATTATGACTGTTGTATTCATTACCAATGCAATTTCTGTGTTTCAACAATACTCTGATAGTCCACAGATAACAGAATGCCTGCAGATGTGTTTCGGAAATTACTAATTGTCTTCCAGGGAACGATCAAAACGTAGACAGTTTGAGACATTACTCCCATGGAGGAAAGTGCGCATGGTGACTGTTGTACTCAATCCCGATGCAATTTCTGTGTTTCATCAACACTTTGCAGGTCCACAGATTACGGAATGCCTCCAGATGTGCATCGGAAGTTACAACTGGTCTTCCAGGGAACGATCAAAGCGTAGACAGTTTCAGACATTACTCCCATGGATGAAAGAGCGCATGGTTACTGTTCTATTCAATCCCGAAGCAATTTCTGTGTTTCATCAACTCTTTGAAGGTCCACAGATTACAGAATGCCACAAGATGTGCATCGGAAACTACTACTGGTCTTCCAGGAAACGATCAAAGCGTAGACTGTTTGAGACATTACTCCCATATAGGAAAGTGCTCATGGTGACACTTGTATTCAATCCCGATGCAATTTGTATGTTTCAACAACACTCTGATAGTCCACAGATTTCAGAATGCCTCCAGATGTGCATCGGAAACTACTACTGGTCTTCCAGGGAACGATCAAAGCGTAGACTGTTTGTGACATTACTCCCATGGAGGAAAATGCGTAAGGTGACAGTTGTATTCAATTCCGATGCAAATTCTGTGTTTTATCATCACTCTGATAGTCCACAGATTACAGAATGCCCCCAGATGTGCATCGGAAACTACTAGTGGTCTTCCAGGGAACAATCAAAGCGTAGATTGTTTGAGACATTACCCCCATGGAGGATAGTGCGCATGGTGACTGTTGTATTCGATGCCGATGCCATTTCTGTGTTTCATCAACACTCTGATAGTCCACAGATTACAGAATGCCTCCAGATGTGCAACAGAATCTAATACTGATGTTGCAGGGAACGATCAAAGCGTAGTCTGTTTCAGACATTACTCCCATCGAGGAAAGTGCGAATGGTGACTGTTTTATTCAATCCCGATGCAATTTCTGTGTTTCATCAACACTCTGATTGTCCACAGATTACAGAATGTCTCCAGATTTGCATCGGAAACTACTACTGGTCTTCCAGGGAACGATCAAAGCGTAGACTGTTTAAGACATTACTCCCATGGAGGAAAGTGCGCATGGTGACTATTGTATTCAATCCCGATGCAATTTCTGTGTTTCATCAACACTTTGAACGTCCACAGATTACAGAATGCCTCCAGATGTGCAACGGAAACTACTACTGGTCTTCCAGGGAACGATCAAAGCGTAGACTGTTTGAGACATTACTCCGATGGAGGAAAGTGCGCATGGTGACTGTTGTATTTAATCCCGATGCAATTTCTGTGTTTCAACAACACTCTGATAGTCCACAGATTACAGTATGCCTTCAGATGTGCATCGGAAACTACTACTGGTGTTCCACGGAACGATCAAAGCGTAGACTGTTTGAGACATTACTCCCATGGAGGAATATTGCGCATGGTGACTGTTGTATTCAATCCCGATGCAATTTCTGGGTTTCATCAACACTTTGAACGTCCACAGATTACAGAATGCCTCCAGATGTGCATTGCAAACTACTACTGGTCTTCCAGGGAGCGATCAAAGCGTAGACTGTTTGAGACATTACTCCCATGGAGGAAAGTGCGCATGGTTACTGTTCTATTCAATCCCGATGCAATTTCTGTGTCTCATCAAATCTCTGAAGGTCCACAGTTTACAGAATGCCTCAAGATGTGCATCGGAATCCTACTATTGGTCTTCCAGGAAACAATCAAAGCGTAGACTGTTTGAGACATTACTCCCATGGAGGAAAGTGCGCATGGTGACTGTTTTAGTTAATTAGATGCAATTTCTGTGTTTCATCAACACTTTGAACAACCACAGATTACAGAATGCCTCCAGATGTGCATCGGAAGTTACAAACTGGTCTTCCAGGGAACGATCAAAAGCATAGACTGTTTGAGACATTACACCCATGGAGGAAAGTGCGCATGGTGACTGTTGTATAAAATCCCTTTGCAATTTCTGTGTTTCATCAACACTCTGATGTTCCACAGTTTACAGAATAACTCCAGATGTGCATTGGAAACTACTACTGGTCTTCCAGGGAGCGATCAAAGCGTAGACTGTTTGAGACATTACTCCCATGGAGGAAAGTTCGCATGTTGACTGTTGTATTCAATCCCGATGCAATCTCTGTGTTTCATCAACACTTTGAAGATCCACAGATTACAGAATGCCTCCAGATGTGCATCGGAAACTACTACTGGTCTTCCAGGAAACGATCAAAGCGTAGACTGTTTGAGACATTACTCCCATATAGGAAAGTGCGCATGGTGACTGTTGTATTCAATCCCGATGCAACTTCTGTGTTTCATCTACACTTTGAAGATCCACAGATTAAAGAATGCCTCCTGATGTGCATCGGAAGCTACAACTGGTCTTCCAAGGAACGATCAAAGCGTTGACTGTCTGAGACATTACTTCCATGGAGGAATGTGCGCATGGTGACTGTTGTATTCAATCCCTATGCAATTTCTGTGTTTCATCAACACTTTGAACGTCCACAGATTACAGAATGCCTTCAGATGTGCATCGGAAACTACTACTGGTGTTCCAGGGAGCGATCAAAGCGTAGACTGTTTGACACATTACTCCCATGGAGGAAAGTGCGCATGGTTACTGTTCTATTCAATCCCGATGCAATTTCTGTGTTTCATCAACTCTCTGAAGGTCCACAGATTACAGAATGCATCAAGATGTGCATCGGACTCCTACTATTTGTCTTCCAGGAAACGATCAAAGCGTAGACTGTTTGAGACATTACTCCCATGGAGGAAAGTGCACATGGCTACTGTTCTATTCAATACCGATGCAATTTCTGTGTTTCATCAACTCTCTGGAGGTCCACAGATTACAGAATGACTCAAGATGTGCATCGCAATCCTACTACTGGTCTTCCAGGAAACGATCAAAGCGTAGACTGTTTGAGACATTACTCCCATATAGGAAAGTGCGCAGGGTGAATGTTGTATTCAATCCCGATGCAATTTCTGTGTTTCATCAACACTCAGATAGAACCCAGATTACAGAATGCCTCCAGATGTGCATCGGAAACTACTACTGGTCTTCCAGGGAACGATCAAAGCGTAGACTGTTTGAGACATTACTCCCATGGAGGAAAATGCGCATGGTGACTGTTGTATTCAATACCGACGCAATTTCTGTATTTCATCAACACTCAGATAGTCCCCAGATTACAGAATGCCTCCAGAGGTGCATCGTAAACTACCACTCTTCTTCCAGGGAACGATCAAAGCGTAGACTGTTTCAGACAATACTCCCATGGAGGAAAGTTCGCATGTTGACTGTTGTATTCAATCCCGATGCAATTTCTGTGTTTCATCAACACTTTGAAGGTCCACAGATTACAGAATGCCTCCAGGTGTGCACCGGAAACTACTTCTGGTCTTCCAGGGAACGATCAAAGCGTAGACTGTTTGAGACATCACTCACATGGAGCAAAGTGCGCATAGTGACTGTTGTATTCAATGCCGATGCAATTTCTGTGTTTCATCAACACTCTGATGGTCCACAGATTACAGAATGCCTCCAGATCTGCATCGGAAACTACTACTGATCTTCCAGGGAACGATCAAAGCGTAGACTCTTTGAGACATTACTCCCATGGAGGAAAGTGCGCATTATGACTGTTGTATTCATTACCAATGCAATTTCTGTGTTTCATCAACACTTCGATCAACCACAGATTACAGAATGCATCCAGATGTCCATCGGAAACTACTACTGGTCTTCCAGGGAACGATCAAAGCGTAGACTGTTTAAGACATTACTCCCATGGAGGAAAGTGCGCATGGTGACTATTGTATCAATCCCGATGCAATTTCTGTGTTTCATCAACACTTTGCAGATCCACAGATTACAGAATGCCTCCAGATGTGCATCGGAAACTACTACTGGTCTTCCAGGAAACGATCAAAGCGTAGACTGTTTGAGACATTACTCCCATGGAGGAAAGTGCGCATTATGACTGTTGTATTCATTACCAATGCAATTTCTGTGTTTCAACAATACTCTGATAGTCCACAGATAACAGAATGCCTTCAAATGTGCATCGGAAACTACTACTGGTCTTCCAGGGAACGATTAAAGCGTAGACTGTTAGAGACATTACTCCCGTGGAGGAAAGTGCGCAGGATGACTGTTGTATTCAATTCCGATGCAATTTCTTTGTTTCATCAACACTCTGCTAGTCCACAGATAACAGAATGCCTTCAAATGTGCATCGGAAACTACGACTGGTCCTCCAGGGAACGATCAAAGCGTAGACTGTTAGGGACATTACTCCCATGGAGGAAAGTGCGCATTGTGACTGTTGTATTCAATCCCGATGCAATTTCTGTGTTTCATCAACACTCTGATAGTCCACAGATTACGGAAAGCATCCAGATGTGCATCGGAAACTACTACTAGTCTTCCAGGGATCGATCAAAGCGTAGACTGTTAGAGACATTACTCCCATGGAGGAAAGTGTGCATGGTGACTGTTGTATTCAATCCCGATGCAATTTCTGTGTTTCATCAACACTCTGATAGTCCACAGATTACTGAATGCCTCCAGATGTGCAATTGAAACTACTACTGGTCTTCCAGGGAACGATCAAAAGCGTAGACTGTTTGAGACATTACTCCCATGGAGGAAACTGCGCATAGAGATTCTTGTATTCAATCCAAATGCAATTCCAGTGTTTCATCAACACTCTGATAGTCCACAGATTACAGAAAGCCTCCAGATGTGCATCGGAAACTACTACTGGTTTTCCAGGGAACGATCAAAGCGTAGACTGTTTGAGACATTACCCCCATGGAGGAAAGTGCGCATGGTGACTGTTGTATTCAATCCCGATTTAATTTCTGTGTTTCATCAACACTCTGATAGTGCACAGATTACAGAATGCCTCCAGATGTGTTTCGGAAACTACTACTGGTCTACAAGGGAACGATCGAAGCGTAGATTGTTTGAGACATTACTCCAGTGGAGGGAAGAGTGCATGGTGACTGTTGTATTAAATCCCGATGCAATTTCTGTGTTTCATTAACACTCTGATAGTCCACAGATTACAGAATGCCTCCAGATCTGCATCGGAAACTACTACTGTTCTTAAAGGGAACGATCAAAGCATAGACTATTTGGGACATAACTGCCATGGAGGAAAGTGCGCATTGTGACTGTTGTATTCAATCCCCATGCAATTTCTGTGTTTCATTAACACTCTGATAGTCCACAGATTACAGAATGCCACGAGATGTGCATCGGAAACTACAACTGGTCTTCGAGGGAACGATCAAAGCGTAGACTGTTTCAGACATTACTCCCATGGAGGAAAGTGCGGATAATGACTGTTGTATTCAATCCCGATGCAATTTCTGTGTTTCATCAACATTCCGATAGTCCACAGATTACAGAATGCCTCCAGATGTTCATCGGAAACTACTACTGGTCTTCCAGGGAACGATCAAAGCGCAGACTGTTTGAGACATTACTACCGTGGAGGAAAGTGCGCATGGTGATTGTTGTATTCAATCCCGATGCATTTTCTGTGTTTCATCAACACTCTAATAGTACACAGATTACAGAATGCCTCCAGATGTGCAATTGAAACTACTACTGGTCTTCCAGGGAACGATCAAAGTGTAGACTGTTTGAGACATTACTCCCCAGGAGGAAACTGCGCATTGAGAATGTTGTATTCAATCCCGATGCAATGTCTGTGTTTCATCAACACTCTGATAGTCCACAGATTACAGAAAGCCTCCAGATGTGCATCGGAAACTACTACTGGTCTTCCAGGGAACGATCAAAGCGTAGACTGTTGGAGACAATACTCCCATGGAGGAAATTGCGCATGGTGACTGTTGTATTCAATCCCGATGCAATTTTTGTGTTTCATCAACACTCTGATAGTCTACAGATGACAGAATGCCACCAGATGTGCATCGGAAACTACTACTGGTCTTCCAGGTAACGACCAAAGCGTAAACTCCTTGAGACATTACTCAAATGGAGGAAAGATCGCATGGTGACGGTTGTATTCAATCAAGATGCATTTTCTGTGTTTCATCAACACTCTGATAGTTTACAGATTACAGAATGACACGAGATGTGCATCGGAAACTACTACAGGTCTTTCAGGGAACGATTAAAAACGTAGACTCTTTGAGACATTACTCCCGTGGAGGAAAGTGCGCATGATGACTGTTGTATTCCATCCCGATGCAATTTCTGTTTTCATCAACACTCTGATAGTCCACAGATTACAGAATGCCTCCAGATGTGCAATTGAAACCACTACTGGTCTTCAAGGGAACGATCAAATCGTAGACTGTTTGAGACATTACTCCCATGGAGGAAAGTGCGCATGGTGACTGTTGTATTGAATCCCGATGCAATTACTGTGTTTCATCAACACTCTGATAGTCTACACATTACAGAATGCCACCAGATGTGCATCGGAAACTACTACTGGTCTTCCAGGGAACGATCAAAACGTAGATTGTTTGAGATATATCTCGTGTGGAGGTAAGTGCGCATTGTGACTGTGGCATTCAATCCCAATGCATTTTCTGTGTTTCATCAACACTTTGATAGTCCGCAGATTACAGAATGCCACGAGATGTGCATCGGAAACTACTACTGGTCTTCCTGGGAACGACCAAAGCGTAGACTCTTTCAGACATTACTCCCATGGAGGAAAATGCGGATGTTGACTGTTGTATTCAATCATGATGCAATTTCTGTGTTCATCAACTCTCTGATAGTCCACAGATTACAGAATGCCACCAGAAGTGCATCGAAAACTACCATTGGTCATCCAGGGAAAGATAAAAACATAGACTGTTTGAGAATTACTCCCGTGGAGGAAAGTGCTCATGGTGACTGTTGTATTCAATCCCGATGCAATTTCTGTGTTTCATCAACACTCTGATAGTCCACAGATTACAGAATGCCACCAGATGTGCATCGGAAACTACTACTGGTCTTTCAGGGAACGATCAAATCGTAGACTGTTTGAGACATTACTCCCGTGGAGGAAAGTGCGCATGATGACTGTTGTATTCAATCCCAATGCAATTTCTGTTTCCATCAACACTCTGATAGTCCACAGATTACAGAATGCCTCCAGATGTGCAATTGAAACTACTACTGGTCTTCAAGGGAACGATCAAAGCGTAGACTGTTTGAGACATTACTCCCATGGAGGAAAGAGCGCATGGTGACTGTTGTATTGAATCCCGATGCAATTACTGTGTTTCATCAACACTCTGATAGTCTACACATTACAGAATGCCACCAGATGTGCATCGGAAACTACTACTGGTCCTCCAGGGAACGATGAAAACGTAGATTGTTTGAGATATAACTCCCGTGAGGAAAGTGGGCATGGTGACTGTTGCATTCAATCCCAATGCATTTTCTGTGTTTCATCAACACTCTGATAGTCTACACATTACAGAATGCCACCAGATGCGCATCGGAAACTACTACTGGTCGTCCAGTGAACGATCAAATCGTGGACTGTTTCAGACATTACTCCCATGGAGGAAAGTTCGCATGGTGACTGTTGTATTCAATGCCGATGCTATTTCTGTGTTTCATCATAACCCGGATAGATCACAAATTACAGGATGCCTCCAGATGTGCATCGGAAACTACTACTGGTCTTCCAGGGAACGATCAAAGCGTAGACTGTTGGAGACAATACTCCCATGGAGGAAATTGCGCATGGTGACTGTTGTATTCAATCCCGATGCAATTTTTGTGTTTCATCAACACTCTGATAGTCTACAGATGACAGAATGCCACCAGATGTGCATCGGAAACTACTACTGGTCTTCCAGGTAACGACCAAAGCGTAAACTCCTTGAGACATTACTCAAATGGAGGAAAGATCGCATGGTGACTGTTGTATTCAATCAAGATGCATTTTCTGTGTTTCATCAACACTCTGATAGTTTACAGATTACAGAATGACACGAGATGTGCATCGGAAACTACTACAGGTCTTTCAGGGAACGATTAAAAACGTAGACTCTTTGAGACATTACTCCCGTGGAGGAAAGTGCGCATGCTGACTGTTGTATTCCATCCCGATGCAATTTCTGTTTTCATCAACACTCTGATAGTCCACAGATTACAGAATGCCTCCAGATGTGCAATTGAAACCACTACTGGTCTTCAAGGGAACGATCAAAGCGTAGACTGTTTGAGACATTACTCAGATGGAGGAAAGTGCGCATGGTGACTGTTGTATTGAATCCCGATGCAATTACTGTGTTTCATCAACACTCTGATAGTCTACACATTACAGAATGCCACCAGATGTGCATCGGAAACTACTACTGGTCTTCCAGGGAACGATCAAAACGTAGATTGTTTGAGATATATCTCGTGTGGAGGTAAGTGCGCATTGTGACTGTGGCATTCAATCCCAATGCATTTTCTGTGTTTCATCAACACTTTGATAGTCCGCAGATTACAGAATGCCACGAGATGTGCATCGGAAACTACTACTGGTCTTCCTGGGAACGACCAAAGCGTAGACTCTTTCAGACATTACTCCCATGGAGGAAAATGCGGATGTTGACTGTTGTATTCAATCATGATGCAATTTCTGTGTTCATCAACTCTCTGATAGTCCACAGATTACAGAATGCCACCAGAAGTGCATCGAAAACTACCATTGGTCATCCAGGGAAAGATAAAAGCATAGACTGTTTGAGAATTACTCCCGTGGAGGAAAGTGCTCATGGTGACTGTTGTATTCAATCCCGATGCAATTTCTGTGTTTCATCAACACTCTGATAGTCCACAGATTACAGAATGCCACCAGATGTGCATCGGAAACTACTACTGGTCTTTCAGGGAACGATCAAAGCGTAGACTGTTTGAGACATTACTCCCGTGGAGGAAAGTGCGCATGATGACTGTTGTATTCAATCCCGATGCAATTTCTGTTTCCATCAACACTCTGATAGTCCACAGATAACAGAATGCCTCCAGATGTGCAATTGAAACTACTACTGGTCTTTCAGGGAACGATCAAAGCGTAGACTGTTTGAGAATTACTCCCGTGGAGGAAAGTGCTCATGGTGACTGTTGTATTCAATCCCGATGCAATTTCTGTGTTTCATCAACACTCTGATAGTCCACAGATTACAGAATGCCACCAGATGTGCATCGGAAACTACTACTGGTCCTCCAGGGAACGATCAAAACGTAGATTGTTTGAGATATAACTCCCGTGAGGAAAGTGGGCATGGTGACTGTTGCATTCTATCCCAATGCATTTTCTGTGTTTCATCAACACTCTGATAGTCTACACATTACAGAATGCCACCAGATGCGCATCGGAAACTACTACTGGTCGTCCAGTGAACGATCAAATCGTGGACTGTTTCAGACATTACTCCCATGGAGGAAAGTTCGCATGGTGACTGTTGTATTCAATGCCGATGCTATTTCTGTGTTTCATCAAAACCCGGATAGATCGCAAATTACAGGATGCCTCCAGATGTGCATCGGAAACTACCACTGGTCTTCGAGGTAACGATCAAAGCATAGACTGTTTGAGACATTACTCCGGTGAAGAAAGTGCGCATGGTGACTGTTGTATTCAATCCCGATGCAATATCTGTGTTTCATCAACACTCAGTTAGTCCACAGATTACAGAATGCCACCAGATTTGCATCGGAAACTACTACTGGTCTTCCAGTGAACGATCAAGGCGTAGGATGTTTGAGACATTACTCCCATGGAGGAAAGTGCAAATGGTGACTGTTGTCTCTATCCCGATGCAATTACTGTGTTTTATCAACAATCTGATAGTCCACAGATTACAGAATGCCACCAGATATACACCGGAAACTACTACTGGTCTTCCAGGGAACGATCAAAGCGTAGACTGTTTGAGACAGTACTCCAGTGGAGGAAAGTGCGCATGGTGACTGTTGTATTCAATCCCGATGCAATTTCTCTGTTTCATCAACACCCTGATAGTTCACAGATGACAGAATGATACCAGATGTGCATCGGAACCAACTACTGGTCTTCCGGGGAACGATCAAAGCGTAGACTGTTTGAGATTTTTTACTCCCGTGGAGGAAAGTGCGCATGGTGACTGTTGTATTCAATCCCGATGCAATTTCTGTGTTTCATCAACACTCTGATAGTCCACAGATTACAGAATGCCACCAGTTGTGCATCGGAAACTACTACAGGTCTTCCAGTGAAAGATCAATGCGTGGACTGTTTCAGACATTTCTCCCATGGAGGAAAGTGCAGATGGTGACTGTTGTATTCAATCCCGATGCAATTTCTGTGTTTCATCAACACTCTGATAGTCCACAGTTTACAGAATGCCACCAGATGTGCGTCGGAAACTACTTGTGGTCGGCCTGTGAGCGATCAAAGCGTAGACTATTTGAGTAATTACTCCCATGGAGGAAAGTGCGCTTGGTGACTGTTGTATTAAATCGCGATGCAATTTCTGTGTTTCATCAACACTCTGATAGTCCACAGATTACAGAATGCCTCCAGATGTGCATCGGAAACTACTACTTTTCTTCCAGGGAACGATCAAGGCGTAGACTGTTTGAGACATTACTCCCATGGAGGAAAGTTCGTATGGTGACTGTTGTATTCAATGCCGATGCAATTTCTGTGTTTCATCAACACCCGGATAGACCACAAATAATAGAATGCCTCCAGATGTGCAACTGAAACTGCTACTGGTCTTCAGGGAACGATCAAATCGATGACAGTTTGACATTACTCCCATGGAGGAAAGTGCGCATGGTGACTGTTGTATTCAATCTCGATGCAATTTCTGTGTTTCATCAACACTTTGAAGGTCCACAGATTACAGAATGCCTCAAGATGTGCATCGGAAACTACTAATGGTATTCCAGAGAACGATCAAAGTGTAGACTGTGTGAGATATTACTCCCATGGATGAAAGTACGCATGGTTACTGTAGTATTCAATCCCGATGAAATTTCTGTGTTTCAACAACACTTTGATAGTCCACAGCTTACAGAATGCCACCGGATGTGCATCGGAAGCAACTACTGGTCTTCCAGGGAACGATCAAACTGTAGACTGTGTGAGACATTTCTCCCATGGAGGAAAGTGAGCATGGTAACTGTTGTATTCAATCACGATGCAATTTCTGTGTTTCATCAACACTTTGCAGTTCCACAGATTACCGAATGGCTCCAGATGTGCATCGGAAACTACTACTGGTCTTCGAGGAGACGATCAAAGCATAGACTGTTTGAGACATAACTCCCGTGGAAGAAAGTTCGCATGGTCACTGTTGTATTCAATCCCGATGCAATTTCTGAGTTTCATCAACACTCAGTTAGTTCACAGATTTCAGAATGCCTCCAGATGTGCATCGGAAACTACTTCTGGTCTTCCAGGGAACGATCAAAGCGTAGACTGTTTGAGACATTACTCCTGTGGAGGATAGTGGACATAATGACTGTTGTATTCAATCGCGATGAAATTTCTGTGTTTCATTAACACTCTGATAGTCCACAGATTACAGAATGCCTCGAGATGCGCATCGGAAACTACTAATTTTCTTCCAGGGAACGATCAAGGCGTAGACTGTTTGAGACATTACTCCCATGGAGGAAAGTTCGCATGGTGACTGTTGTATTCAATGCCGATGCAATTTCTGTGTGTCATCAACACCCGCATAGACCACAAATTACAGAATGCCTGCAGATGTGCATCGGAAACTACTACTGGTCTTCAGGGAACGATCAAATCGATGACCGTTTGAGACATTACTCCAATGGAGGAAAGTGCGAATGGTGTCTGTTGTATTCAATCCAGTTGCAATTTCTGTGTTTCATCAACACTCTGATAGTCCACAGATTACAGATTGCCTCCAGATTTGCATCGGACACTACTACTGGTCTTTCTGGGAACGATCAGAGCATAGACTGTTTGAGACATTACTCCCATGGAGGAAAGTGCGCATGGTGAGTGTTGTTGTTTTCAATCACGATGCAATTTCTGTGTTTCGTCAATACTTTGAAGGTCCACAGATTACAGAATGCCTCCAGATGTGCATCGGAAACTACTACTGGTCTTCGAGGGAACGATCAAATCATAGACTGTTTGAGACATTACTCTCGTGGGGGAATGTGCGCATGGTGACGGTTGTATTCAATCCAGATGCAATTTCTGTGTTTCATCAACACTCTGAAAATGCACAGATTACAGAATGATACCAGATGTGGATCGGAAACAACTGCTGGTCTTCCAGGGAACGATCTAAGCGTAGACTGTTTGAGACATTACTCCCATGGGGGAAAGTGGGCATGGTGACTGTTGTATTCAATCCCGATGAAATTTCTGTGTTTCATCAACACTTTGGAGGTCCACAGATTACAGAATGCCTCAAGATGTACATCGGAAACTACTACTGGTATTCCAGGGAACGATCAAAGCGTAGACTGTGTGAGATATTAATTCCATGGAGGAAAGTACGCATGGTTAGTGTTGTATTCAATATCGATGAAATTTCTGTGTTTCAACAACACTCTGATAGTCCACAGCTTACAGAATGCCACCGGATGTGGATCGGAAGCAACTACTGGTCTTCCAAGGAACGATCAAACTGTACACTGTTTGAGACATTTCTCCCATGGAGGAATGTGCGCATGGTGACTGTTGTATTCAATCACGATGCAATTTCTGTGTTTCATCAACACTTTGAAGGTCCACAGATTACAGAATGCCTCCAGATGTGCATCGGAAACTACTACTGGTCTTCCAGGGAACGATCAAAGCGCAGACTGTTTGAGACATTACTACCGTGGAGGAAAGTGTGCATGGTGATTGTTGTATTCAATCCCGATGCATTTTCTGTGTTTCATCAACACTCTGATAGTCCACAGATTACAGAAAGCCTCCAGATGTTCATCGGAAACTACTACCGGTCTTCCAGGGAACGATCAAAGCGTAGACAGTTTGAGACATTACTTTTATGGAGGAATGTGAGCATGGTGACTGTTGTATTCAATCCCGATGCAATTTCTGTGTTTCATCATCACTCTGATAGTCCACAGATTACAGAATGCCTCCAGATGTTCATCGGAAACTACTACTGGTCTTGCAGGGAACGATCAAAGCGTAAACTGTTTGAGACATTACTTTTATAGAGGAATGTGAGCATGGTGACTGTTGTATTCAATCCCGATGCATTTTCTGTGTTTCATTACCACTCTGATAATCCACAGATTACAGAATGCCTCCAGATGTGCATCGCAAACTACTACTGGTCTTCCAGGGAACGAATATAGCGTAGACTCCTTCAGTCATTACTCCCATGGAGGAAAGTGCGCTTGGTGACTGTTGTTTTCAATCCCGAGGCAATTTCGGTGTTTCATCAACACTATGATAGTCCACAGATTACAGAAAGCCTCCAGATGTGCATCGGAAACTACTACTGGTCTTCCAGTGAACGATCCAAGCCAAGACTGTTGGAGACAATACTCCCATGGAGAAAATTGCGCATGGTGACTGTTGTATTCAATCCCGATGCAATTTTTGTGTTTCATCAACACTCTGATAGTCTACAGATGACAGAATGCCACCAGATGTGCATCGGAAACTACTACTGGTCTTCCAGGGAACGATCAAAGCGTAGACAGTTTGAGACATTACTTTTATGGAGGAATGTGCTCATGGTGACTGTTGTATTCAATCCCGATGCAATTTCTGTGTTTCATCAACACTCTGATAGTCTACACATTACAGAATGCCACCAGATGCGCATCGGAAACTACTACTGGTCGTCCAGTGAACGATCAAATCGTGGACTGTTTCAGACATTACTCCCATGGAGGAAAGTTCGCATGGTGACTGTTGTATTCAATGCCGATGCTATTTCTGTGTTTCATCAATACCCGGATAGACCACAAATTACAGGATGCCTCCAGATGTGCATCGGAAACTACTACTGGTCTTCGAGGTAACGATCAAAGCATAGACTGTTTGAGACATTACTCCGGTGGAAGAAAGTGCGCATGGTGACTGTTGTATTCAATCCCGATGCAATTTCTGTGTTTCATCAACACTCTGATAGTGCACAGATTACAGAATGATACCAGATGTGCATCGGAAACAACTACTGGTCTTCCAGGGAACGATCGATAGTAGACTGTTTGAGACATTACTCCCATTGAGGAAAGTGCGCATGGTGACGGTTGTATTCAATCCAGATGCAATTTCTGTGTTTCATCAACACTCTGAAAATGCACAGATTACAGAATGATACCAGATGTGGATCGGAAACAACTGCTGGTCTTCCAGGGAACGATCTAAGCGTAGACTGTTTGAGACATTACTCCCATGGGGGAAAGTGGGCATGGTGACTGTTGTATTCAATCCCGATGCAATTTCTGTGTTTCATCAACACTTTGGAGGTCCACAGATTACAGAATGCCTCAAGATGTACATCGGAAACTACTACTGGTATTCCAGGGAACGATCAAAGCGTAGACTGTGTGAGATATTAATTCCATGGAGGAAAGTACGCATGGTTACTGTTGTATTCAATATCGATGAAATTTCTGTGTTTCAACAACACTCTGATAGTCCACAGCTTACAGAATGCCACCGGATGTGGATCGGAAGCAACTACTGGTCTTCCAAGGAACGATCAAACTGTACACTGTTTGAGACATTTCTCCCATGGAGGAATGTGAGCATGGTGACTGTTGTATTCAATCACGATGCATTTTCTGTGTTTCATCAACACTCTGATAGTCCACAGGTTACAGAAAGCCTCCAGATGTGCATCGGAAACTACTACTGGTCTTCCAGTGAACGATCCAAGCCAAGACTGTTGGAGACAATACTCCCATGGAGAAAATTGCGCGTGGTGACTGTTGTATTCAATCCCGATGCAATTTTTGTGTTTCATCAACACTCTGATAGCCTACAGATGACAGAATGCCACCAGATGTGCATCGGAAACTACTACTGGTCTTCCAGGGAACGATCAAAGCGTAGACTGTTTGAGACATTTCTCCCGTGGAGGAATGTGCTCAAGGTGACTGTTGTATTCAATCCCGATGCAATTTCTGTGTTTCATCAACACTCTGATAGTCCACAGATTACAGAATGCCACCAGATGTGCATCGGAAACTACTACTGGTCTTTCAGGGAACGATCAAAGCGTAGACTGTTTGAGACATTACTCCCGTGGAGGAAAGTGCGCATGATGACTGTTGTATTCAATCCCGATGCAATTTCTGTTTCCATCAACACTCTGATAGTCCACAGATTACAGAATGCCTCCAGATGTGCAATTGAAACAACTACTGGTCTTCAAGGGAACGATCAAAGCGTAGACTGTTTGAGACATTACTCCCATGGAGGAAAGTGCGCATGGTGACTGTTGTATAGAATCCCGATGCAATTACTGTGTTTCATCAACACTCTGATAGTCTACACATTACAGAATGCCACCAGATGTGCATCGGAAATTACTACTGGTCCTCCAGGGAACGATCAAAACGTAGATTGTTTGAGATATAACTCCCGTGAGGAAAGTGCGCATGGTGACTGTTGCATTCAATCGCAATGCATTTTCTGTGTTTCATCAACACTCTGATAGTCTACACATTACAGAATGCCACCAGATGCGCATCGGAAACTACTACTGGTCGTCCAGTGAACGATCAAATCGTGGACTGTTTCAGACATTACTCCCATGGAGGAGAGTTCGCCTGGTGACTGTTGTATTCAATGCCGATGCTATTTCTGTGTTTCATCAAGACCCGGATAGACCACAAATTACAGGATGCCTCCAGATGTGCATCGGAAACTACTACTGGTCTTCGAGGTAACGATCAAAGCATAGACTGTTTGAGACATTACTCCGGTGGAAGAAAGTGCGCATGGTGACTGTTGTATTCAATCCCGATGCAATTTCTGTGTTTCATCAACACTCAGTTAGTCCACAGATTACAGAATGCCACCAGATTAGCATCGGAAACTACTACTGGCCTTCCAGGGAACGATCAAGGCGTAGGATGTTTGAGACATTACTCCCATGGAGGAAAGTGCAATTGGTGACAGTTGTATCTATCCCGATGCAATTACTGTGTTTCATCAACACTCTGTAGTCCACAGATTACAGAATGCCCCCAGATGTGCATCGCAAACTACTACTGGTCTTCCAGGGAACAATCAAAGCGTAGACTGTTTGAGACATTACTCCCATGGAGGAAAGTGGGCATGGTGACTGTTGTATTCGATCCCGATGCAATTTCTGTGTTTCATCAACTCTCTGATAGTCCACAGATTAAAGAATGCCACCAGATGTGCATCGGAAACTACTACTTTTCTTCCAGGGAACGCTCAAGTCGTAGACTGTTTGAGACATTACTCCCATGGAGGAAAGTTCGCTTGGTGACTGTTGTATTCAATGCCGATGCAATATCTGTGTTTCATCAACACCCAGATAGACCACAAATTACAGAATGCCTCCAGATGTGCATCGGAAACTACTACTGGTCTTCAAGGAACGATCAAATCGATGACAGTTTGAGACATTACTCCCATGGAGGGAAGTGTGCATGGTGACTGTTGTATTTAATCACGATGCAATTTCTATGTTTCATCAACACTTTGAAGGTCCACAGAGAACAGAATGCCTCCAGATGTGCATCGGAAACTACTACTGGTCTTCGAGGAAACGATCGAAACATAGACTGTTTGAGACACTACTCCCGTGGAAGAAAGTGCGCATGGTGACTGTTGTATTCAATCCCGATGCAATTTCTGTGTTTCATCAACACTCAGTCAGTAAACAAATTACAGAATGCCTCCAGAAGTGCATCGGAAACTACTACTGGTCTTCCAGTAAACGATCAAAGCGTAGACTGTTTGAAACATTACTCCCATGGAGGAAAGTGCGATTAATGACTGTTGTTTCAATCCCGATGCAATTACTGTGTTTTATCAACAATCTGATAGTCCACAGATTACAGAATGCCACCAGATATGCATCGGAAACTACTACTGGTCTTCCAGGGAACGATCAAAGCGTAGACTGTTTGAGACAGTACTCCAGTGGAGGAAAGTGCGCATGTTGACTGTTGTATTCAATCCCGATGCAATTTCTCTGTTTCATCAACACCCTGATAGTGCACATATTACAGAATGATACCAGATGTGCATCGGAAACAACTACTGGTCTTCCGGGGAACGATCAAAGCGTACACTGTTTGAGATTTTTACTCCCGTGGAGGAAAGTGCGCATGGTGACTGTTGTATTCAATCCCAATGCAATTTCTGTGTTTCATCAACACTCTGATAGTCCACAGATTACAGAATGCCACCAGTTGTGCATCGGAAACTACTACAGGTCTTCCAGTGAAAGATCATAGCGTGGACTGTTTCAGACATTACTCCCATAGAGGAAAGTGCAGATGGTGACTGTTGTATTCAATCCCGATGCAATTTCTGTGTTTCATCAACACTCTGATAGTCCACAGTTTGCAGAATGCCACCAGATGTGCGTCGGAAACTACTTCTGGTCTTCCTGTGAGCGATCAAAGCGTAGACTATTTGAGTAATTACTCCCATGGAGGAAAGTGCGCTTGGTGACTGTTGTATTAAATCGCGATGCAATTTCTGTGTTTCATCAACACTCTGATAGTCCACAGATTACAGAATGCCTCCAGATGTGCATCGGAAACTACTACTTTTCTTCCAGGGAACGATCAAGGCGTAGACTGTTTGAGACATTACTCCCATGGAGGAAAGTTCGTATGGTGACTGTTGTATTCAATGCCGATGCAATTTCTGTGTTTCATCAACACCCGGATAGACCACAAATAACAGAATGCCTCCAGATGTTTATCTGAAACTACTACTGGTCTTCAGGGAACGATCAAATCGATGACAGTTTGACATTACTCCCATGGAGGAAAGTGCGCATGGTGACTGTTGTATTCAATCTCGATGCAATTTCTGTGTTTCATCAACACTTTGAAGGTCCACAGAGTACAGAATGCCTCAAGATGTGCATCGGAAACTACTAATGGTATTCCAGAGAACGATCAAAGTGTAGACTGTGTGAGATATTACTCCCATGGATGAAAGTACGCATGGTTACTGTAGTATTCAATCCCGATGAAATTTATGTGCTTCAACAACACTCTGATAGTCCACAGCTTACAGAATGCCACCGGATGTGCAAGGGAAGCAACTACTGGTCTCCCAGGGAACGATCAAACTGTAGACTGTTTGAGACATTTCTCCCATGGAGGAAAGTGCGCATGGTAACTGTTGCATTCAATCACGATGCAATATCTCAGTTTCATCAACACTTTGAAGTTCCACAGATTACCGAATGGTTCCAGATGTGCATCGGAAACTACTACTGGTCTTCGAGGAGACGATCAAAGCATAGACTGTTTGAGACATAACTCCCGTGGAAGAAAGTTCGCATGGTCACTGTTGTATTCAATCCCGATGCAATTTCTGAGTTTCATCAACACTCAGTTAGTCCACAGATTACAGAATGCCT
The DNA here is from genome assembly GCF_023897955.1 of Schistocerca gregaria. Lineage (NCBI taxonomy): Eukaryota > Metazoa > Arthropoda > Insecta > Orthoptera > Acrididae > Schistocerca > Schistocerca gregaria. The sequence continues at coordinate 21,828,362 of NC_064927.1, read as the reverse complement.
CCAGATGTGCATCGGAAACTACTAATTTTTTTCCAGGGATCGATCAAGGCGTAGACTGTTTGAGACATTACTCCCATGGAGGAAAGTTCGCATGGTGACTGTTGTATTCAATGCCGATGCAATTTCTGTGTGTCATCAACACCCGGATAGACCACAAATTACAGAATGCCACCACATGTGCATCGGAAACTACAACTGGTCTTCCAGGGAACGATCAAAGCGTAGACGGTTTGAGACATTACTCCCTTGGATTAAAGTGCGCATGGTGACTGTTGTATTCAATCCCGATGCAATTTCTGTGTTTCATCAACACTCTGATAGTGCACAGATTACTGAATGATACCAGATGTGCATCGGAAACAACTACTGGTCTTCCAGGAACGATCAAATAGTTGACTGTTTGAGACATTACTCCCATTGAGGAAAGTGCGCATGGTGACGGTTGTATTCAATCCAGATGCAATTTCTGTGTTTCATCAACACTCTGAAAATGCACAGATTACAGAATGGTACCAGATGTGCATCGGAAACAACTGCTGGTCTTCCAGGGAACGATCTAAGCGTAGACTGTTTGAGACATTACTGCCATGGGGGAAAGTGGGCATGGTGACTGTTGTATTCAATCCCGATGCAATTTCTGTGTTTCATCAACACTCTGGAGGTCCACAGATTACAGAATGCCTCAATTTGTACATCGGAAACTACTACTGGTATTCCAGGGAACGATCAAAGCGTAGACTGTGTGAGATATTAATTCCATGGAGGAAAGTACGCATGGTTACTGTTGTATTCAATATCGATGAAATTTCTGTGTTTCAACAACACTCTGATAGTCCACAGCTTACAGAATGCCACCGGATGTGGATCGGAAGCAACTACTGGTCTTCCAAGGAACGATCAAACTGTACACTGTTTGAGACATTTCTCCCATGGAGGAATGTGCGCATGGTGACTGTTGTATTCAATCACGATGCAATTTCTGTGTTTCATCAACACTTTGAAGGTCCACAGATTACAGAATGCCTCGAAATGTGCATCGGAAACTACTACTGGTCTTCGAGGAAACGATCAAAGCATAGACTGTTTGAGACATTACTCCTGTGGAAGAAAGTGCGCATGGTGGCTGTTGTATTCAATCCCGATGCATTTTCTGTGTTTCATCAACACTCAGTTAGTCCACAGATTGCAGAATGCCTCCGGATGTGCATCGGAAACTACTACTGGTCTTCCAGGGAACGGTCAAAGCATAGACTGTTTGAGACAATACTCTCATGGAGAAAAGTGCGAATGGTGACTGTTGTTTCAATCCCGATGCAATTACTGTGTTTTATCAACACTCTGATAGTCCACAGATTACAGAATGCCACCAGATAAGCATCGGAAACTACTACTGGTCTTCCAGGGAACGATCAAAGCGTGGACGGTTTCAGACATTACTCACATGGAGGAAAGTGCAGATGGTGGCTGTTGCATTAAATCCCGATGCAATTTCTGTGTTTCATCAACACTCTGATAGTCCACAGTTTACAGAATGCCACAAGATCTTCGTCGCAAACTACTTCTGGTCTTCCTGTGAACGATCAAAGCGTAGCCTATTTGAGTAATTACTCCCATGGAGGAAAGTTCGCATGGTGACTGTTGTATTCAATCCCGATGCAATTTCTGTGTTTCATCAACACCTGCATAGACCACAAGTTACAGAATGCCTCCAGATGTGCATTGGAAACTACTACTGGTCTTCAGGGAACGATCAAATCGATGACAGTTTGAGACATTTTTCCCATGGAGGAAAGTGCGCATGGTGACTGTTGTATTCAATCCCGATGCAATTTCTGTGTTTCATCAACACTTTGGAGGTCCACAGATTACAGAGTGCCTCAAGATGTACTTCTGAAACTACTACTGGTATTCCAGGGAACGATCAAAGCGTAGACTGTGTGAGAAATTACTTCCATGGAGGAAAGTACGCATGGCTACTGTTGTATTCAATCCCGATGAAATTTCTGTGTTTCAACAACACTCTGATAGTCCACAGCTTACAGAATGCCAACGGATGTGGATCGGAAGTAACTACTGGTCTTCCAGGGAATGATCAAATTGTAGACTGTTTGAGACATTACTCTCGTGGGGGAAAGTGCACATGGTGACTGTTGTATTCAATCCCGATGCAATTTCTGTGTTTCATCAACACTCTGATAGTCCACAGATTACAGAATGCCTCCAGATGTTCATCGGAAACTACTACTGGTCTTGCAGGGAACGATCAAAGCGTAAACTGTTTGAGACATTACTTTTATAGAGGAATGTGAGCATGGTGACTGTTGTATTCAATCCCGATGCATTTTCTGTGTTTCATTACCACTCTGATAATCCACAGATTACAGAATGCCTCCAGATGTGCATCGCAAACTACTACTGGTCTTCCAGGGAACGATCATAGCGTAGACTCTTTCAGTCATTACTCCCATGGAGGAAAGTGCGCATGGTGACTGTTGTTTTCAATCCCGAGGCAATTTCGGTGTTTCATCAACACTATGATAGTCCACAGATTACAGAAAGCCTCCAGATGTGCATCGGAAACTACTACTGGTCTTCCAGTGAACGATCCAAGCCAAGACTGTTGGAGGCAATACTCCCATGGAGAAAATTGCGCATGGTGACTGTTGTATTCAATCCCGATGCAATTTTTGTGTTTCATCAACACTCTGATAGTCTACAGATGACAGAATGCCACCAGATGTGCATCGGAAACTACTACTGGTCTTCCAGGGAACGATCAAAGCGTAGACTCTTTGAGACATTTCTCCCGTGGAGGAATGTGCTTATGGTTACTGTTGTATTCAATCCCGATGCAATTTCTGTGTTTCATCAACACTCTGATAGTCCACAGATTACAGAATGCCACCAGATGTGCATCGGAAACTACTACTGGTCTTTCAGGGAACGATCAAGGCGTAGACTGTTTGAGACATTACTCCCGTGGAGGAAAGTGCGCATGATGACTGTTGTATTCAATCCCGATGCAATTTCTGTTTCCATCAACACTCTGATAGTCCACAGATTACAGAATGCCTCCAGAGGTGCAATTGAAACTACTACTGGTCTTCAAGGGAATGATCAAAGCGTAGACTGTTTGAGACATTACTCCCATGGAGGAAAGTTCGCATGGTGACTGTTGTATTGAATCCCGATGCAATTACTGTGTTTCATCAACATTCTGATAGTCTACACATTACAGAATGCCACCAGATGCGCATCGGAAACTACTACTGGTCGTCCAGTGAACGATCAAATCGTGGACTGTTTCAGATATTACTCCCATGGAGGAAAGTTCGCATGGTGACTGTTGTATTCAATGCCGATGCAATATCTGTGTTTCATCAAAACCCGGATAGACCACAAATTTCAGGATGCCTCCAGATGTGCATCGGAAACTACTACTGGTCTTCGAGGTAACGATCAAAGCATAGACCGTTTGAGACATTACTCCGGTGGAAGAAAGTGCGCATGGTGACTGTTGTATTCAATCCCGATGCAATTTCTGTGTTTCATCAACACTCAGTTAGTCCACAGATTACAGAATGCCACCAGATTAGCATCGGAAACTACTACTGGTCTTCCAGGGAACGATCAAGGCGTAAACTGTTTGAGACATTACTCCCATGGAGGAAAGTGCAAATGGTGACTGTTGTTTCTATCCCGATGCAATTACTGTGTTTCATCAACACCCTGTAGTCCACAGATTACAGAATGCCACCAGATGTGCATCGCAAACTACTACTGGTCTTCCAGGGAACAATCAAAGCGTAGACTGTTTGAGACATTACTCCCATGGAGGAAAGTGGGCATGGTGACTGTTGTATTCAATCCCGATGCAATTTCTGTGTTTCATCAACTCTCTGATAGTCCACAGATTAAAGAATGCCACCAGATGTGCATCGGAAACTACTACTTTTCTTCCAGGGAACGATCAAGTCGTAGACTGTTTGAGACATTACTCCCATGGAGGAAAGTTCGCTTGGTGACTGTTGTATTCAATGCCGATGCAATATCTGTGTTTCATCAACACCCAGATAGACCACAAATTACAGAATGCCTCCAGATGTGCATCGGAAACTACTACCTTCTTCAGGGAACGATCAAATCGATGACAGTTTGAGACATTACTCCCATGGAGGAAAGTGTGCATGGTGACTGTTGTATTTAATCACGATGCAATTTCTGTGTTTCATCAACACTCTGATAGTCCACAGATTACAGAATGCCTCCAGATGTGCATCGGAAACTACTACTTTTCTTCCAGGGAACGATTAAGGCGTAGACTGTTTGAGACATTACTCCCATGGAGGAAAGTTCGTATGGTGACTGTTGTATTCAATGCCGATGCAATTTCTGTGTTTCATCAACACCCGGATAGACCACAAATAACAGAATGCCTCCAGATGTGCATCGGAAACTACTACTGGTCTTCAATGAACGATCAAATCGATGGCGGTTTTACATTACTCCCATGGAGGAAAGTGCGCATGGTGACTGTTGTTTTCAATCCCGAGGCAATTTCGGTGTTTCATCAACACTATGATAGTCCACAGATTACAGAAAGCCTCCAGATGTGCATCGGAAACTACTACTGGTCTTCCAGTGAACGATCCAAGCCAAGACTGTTGGAGGCAATACTCCCATGGAGAAAATTGCGCATGGTGACTGTTGTATTCAATCCCGATGCAATTTTTGTGTTTCATCAACACTCTGATAGTCTACAGATGACAGAATGCCACCAGATGTGCATCGGAAACTACTACTGGTCTTCCAGGGAACGATCAAAGCGTAGACTCTTTGAGACATTTCTCCCGTGGAGGAATGTGCTCATGGTTACTGTTGTATTCAATCCCGATGCAATTTCTGTGTTTCATCAACACTCTGATAGTCCACAGATTACAGAATGCCACCAGATGTGCATCGGAAACTACTACTGGTCTTTCAGGGAACGATCAAGGCGTAGACTGTTTGAGACATTACTCCCGTGGAGGAAAGTGCGCATGATGACTGTTGTATTCAATCCCGATGCAATTTCTGTTTTCATCAACACTCTGATTGTCCACAGATTACAGAATGCCTCCAGAGGTGCAATTGAAACTACTACTGGTCTTCAAGGGAATGATAAAAGCGTAGACTGTTTGAGACATTACTCCCATGGAGGAAAGTTCGCATGGTGACTGTTGTATTGAATCCCGATGCAATTACAGTGTTTCATCAACACTCTGATAGTCTACACATTACAGAATGCCACCAGATGTGCATCGGAAACTACTACTGGTCCTCCAGGGAACGATCAAAACATAGATTGTTTGAGATATAACTCCCGTGAGGAAAGTGCGCATGGTGACTGTTGCATTCAATCCCAATGCATTTTCTGTGTTTCATCAACACTCTGATAGTCCACAGATGACAGAATGCCACTAGATGTGCAATTGAAACTACTACTGGTCTTCAATGAACGATCAAATCGATGGCGGTTTGACATTACTCCCGTGGAGGAAAGTGCGCATGGTGACTGTTGTTTTCAATCCCGAGGCAATTTCGGTGTTTCATCAACACTATGATAGTCCACAGATTACAGAAAGCCTCCAGATGTGCATCGGAAACTACTACTGGTCTTCCAGTGAACGATCCAAGCCAAGACTGTTGGAGGCAATACTCCCATGGAGAAAATTGCGCATGGTGACTGTTGTATTCAATCCCGATGCAATTTTTGTGTTTCATCAACACTCTGATAGTCTACAGATGACAGAATGCCACCAGATGTGCATCGGAAACAACTACTGGTCTTCCAGGGAACGATCAAAGCGTAGACTCTTTGAGACATTTCTCCCGTGGAGGAATGTGCTCATGGTTACTGTTGTATTCAATCCCGATGCAATTTCTGTGTTTCATCAACACTCTGATAGTCCACAGATTACAGAATGCCACCAGATGTGCATCGGAAACTACTACTGGTCTTTCAGGGAACGATCAAGGCGTAGACTGTTTGAGACATTACTCCCGTGGAGGAAAGTGCGCATGATGACTGTTGTATTCAATCCCGATGCAATTTCTGTTTCCATCAACACTCTGATAGTCCACAGATTACAGAATGGCTCCAGAGGTGCAATTGAAACTACTACTGGTCTTCAAGGGAATGATCAAAGCGTAGACTGTTTGAGACATTACTCCCATGGAGGAAAGTTCGCATGGTGACTGTTGTATTGAATCCCAATGCAATTACTGTGTTTCATCAACACTCTGATAGTCTACACATTACAGAATGCCACCAGATGTGCATCGGAAACTACTACTGGTCCTCCAGGGAACGATCAAAACGTAGATTGTTTGAGATATAACTCCCGTGAGGAAAGTGCGCATGGTGACTGTTGCATTCAATCCCAATGCATTTTCTGTGTTTCATCAACACTCTGATAGTCTACACATTACAGAATGCCACCAGATGCGCATCGGAAACTACTACTGGTCGTCCAGTGAACGATCAAATCGTGGACTGTTTCAGATATTACTCCCATGGAGGAAAGTTCGCATGGTGACTGTTGTATTCAATGCCGATGCTATTTCTGTGTTTCATCAAAACCCGGATAGACCACAAATTTCAGGATGCCTCCAGATGTGCATCGGAAACTACTACTGGTCTTCGAGGTAACGATCAAAGCATAGACCGTTTGAGACATTACTCCGGTGGAAGAAAGTGCGCATGGTGACTGTTGTATTCAATCCCGATGCAATTTCTGTGTTTCATCAACACTCAGTTAGTCCACAGATTACAGAATGCCACCAGATTAGCATCGGAAACTACTACGGGTCTTCCAGGGAACGATCAAAGCGTAAACTGTTTGAGACATTACTCCCATGGAGGAAAGTGCAAATGGTGACTGTTGTTTCTATCCCGATGCAATTACTGTGTTTCATCAACACTCTGTAGTCCACAGATTACAGAATCCCACCAGATGTGCATCGCAAACTACTACTGGTCTTCCAGGGAACAATCAAAGCGTAGACTGTTTGAGACATTACTCCCATGGAGGAAAGTGGGCATGGTGACTGTTGTATTCGTTCCCGATGCAATTTCTGTGTTTGATCAACTCTCTGATAGTCCACAGATTAAAGAATGCCACCAGATGTGCATCGGAAACTACTACTTTTCTTCCAGGGAACGATCAAGTCGTAGACTGTTTGAGACATTACTCCCATGGAGGAAAGTTCGCTTGGTGACTGTTGTATTCAATGCCGATGCAATATCTGTGTTTCATCAACACCCAGATAGACCACAAATTACAGAATGCCTCCAGATGTGCATCGGAAACTACTACTGGTCTTCAGGGAACGATCAAATCGATGACAGTTTGAGACATTACTCCCATGGAGGAAAGTGTGCATGGTGACTGTTGTATTTAATCACGATGCAATTTCTGTGTTTCATCAACACTTTGAAGGTCCACAGAAAACAGAATGCCTCCAGATGTGCATCGGAAACTACTACTGGTCTTCGAGGAAACGATCGAAGCATAGACTGTTTGAGACACTACTCCCGTGGAAGAAAGTGCGCATGGTGACCGTTGTATTCAATCCCGATGCAATTTCTGTGTTTCATCATCACTCTGATAGTCCACAGATTACAGAATGCCACCAGTTGTGCATCGGAAACTACTACAGGTCTTCCAGTGAAAGATCAAAGCGTGGACTGTTTCAGACATTACTCCCAAGGAGGTAAGTGCAGATGGAGACTGTTGTATTCAATCCCGATGCAATTTCTGTGGTTCATCAACACTCTGATAGTCCACAGTTTACAGAATGCCACCAGATGTGCGCCGGAAACTACTTCTGGTTTTCCTGTGAGCGATCAAAGCGTAGACTATTTGAGTAATTACTCCCATGGAGTAAAGTGCACATGGTGACTGTTGTTTTCAATCCCGAGGCAATTTCGGTGTTTCATCAACACTATGATAGTCCACAGATTACAGAAAGCCTCCAGATGTGCATCGGAAACTACTACTGGTCTTCCAGTGAACGATCCAAGCCAAGACTGTTGGAGGCAATACTCCCATGGAGAAAATTGCGCATGGTGACTGTTGTATTCAATCCCGATGCAATTTTTGTGTTTCATCAACACTCTGATAGTCTACAGATGACAGAATGCCACCAGATGTGCATCGGAAACTACTACTGGTCTTCCAGGGAACGATCAAAGCGTAGACTCTTTGAGACATTTCTCCCGTGGTGGAATGTGCTCATGGTTACTGTTGTATTCAATCCCGATGCAATTTCTGTGTTTCATCAACACTCTGATAGTCCACAGATTACAGAATGCCACCAGATGTGCATCGGAAACTACTACTGGTCTTTCAGGGAACGATCAAGGCGTAGACTGTTTGAGACATTACTCCCGTGGAGGAAAGTGCGCATGATGACTGTTGTATTCAATCCCGATGCAATTTCTGTTTTCATCAACACTCTGATAGTCCACAGATTACAGAATGCCTCTAGAGGTGCAATTGAAACTACTACTGGTCTTCAAGGGAATGATCAAAGCGTAGACTGTTTGAGACATTACTCCCATGGAGGAAAGTTCGCATGGTGACTGTTGTATTGAATCCCGATGCAATTACTGTGTCTCATCAACACTCTGATAGTCTACACATTACAGAATGCCACCAGATGTGCATCGGAAACTACTACTGGTCCTCCAGGGAACGATCAAAACATAGATTGTTTGAGATATAACTCCCGTGAGGAAAGTGCGCATGGTGACTGTTGCATTCAATCCCAATGCATTTTCTGTGTTTCATCAACACTCTGATAGTCTACACATTACAGAATGCCACCAGATGCGCATCGGAAACTACTACTGGTCTTCGAGGTAACGATCAAAGCATAGACTGTTTGAGACATTACTCCGGTGGAAGAAAGTGCGCATGGTGACTGTTGTTTTCAATCCCGATGCAATTTCTGTGTTTCATCAACACTCAGTTAGTCCACAGATTACAGAATGCCACCAGATTAGCATCGGAAACTACTACTGGTCTTCCAGGGAACGATCAAGGCGTAAACTGTTTGAGACATTACTCCCATGGAGGAAAGTGCAAATGGTGACTGTTGTTTCTATCCCGATGCAATTACTGTGTTTCATCAACACTCTGTAGTCCACAGATTACAGAATGCCACCAGATGTGCATCGCAAACTACTACTGGTCTTCCAGGGAACAATCAAAGCGTAGACTGTTTGAGACATTACTCCCATGGAGGAAAGTGGGCATGGTGACTGTTGTATTCAATCCCGATGCAATTTCTGTGTTTCATCAACTCTCTGATAGTCCACAGATTAAAGAATGCCACCAGATGTGCATCGGAAACTACTACTTTTCTTCCAGGGAACGATCAAGTCGTAGACTGTTTGAGACATTACTCCCATGGAGGAAAGTTCGCTTGGTGACTGTTGTATTCAATGCCGATGCAATATCTGTGTTTCATCAACACCCAGATAGACCACAAATTACAGAATGCCTCCAGATGTGCATCGGAAACTACTACTGGTCTTCAGGGAACGATCAAATCGATGACAGTTTGAGACATTACTCCCATGGAGGAAAGTGTGCATGGTGACTGTTGTATTTAATCACGATGCAATTTCTGTGTTTCATCAACACTTTGAAGGTCTACAGAAAACAGAATGCCTCCAGATGTGCATCGGAAACTACTACTGGTCTTCGAGGAAACGATCGAAGCATAGACTGTTTGAGACACTACTCCCGTGGAAGAAAGTGCGCATGGTGACCGTTGTATTCAATCCCGATGCAATTTCTGTGTTTCATCAACACTCTGATAGTCCACAGATTACAGAATGCCACCAGTTGTGCATCGGAAACTACTACAGGTCTTCCAGTGAAAGATCAAAGCGTGGACTGTTTCAGACATTACTCCCATGGAGGTAAGTGCAGATGGTGACTGTTGTATTCAATCCCGATGCAATTTCTGTGGTTCATCAACACTCTGATAGTCCACAGTTTACAGAATGCCACCAGATGTGCGCCGGAAACTACTTCTGGTCTTCCTGTGAGCGATCAAAGCGTAGACTATTTGAGTAATTACTCCCATGGAGTAAAGTGCGCATGGTGACTGTTGTATTAAATCGCGATGCAATTTCTGTGTTTCATCAACACTCTGATAGTCCACAGATTACAGAATGCCTCCAGATGTGCATCGGAAACTACTACTTTTCTTCCAGGGAACGATTAAGGCGTAGACTGTTTGAGACATTGCTCCCATGGAGGAAAGTGCGCATGGTGAGTGTTGTTGTTTTCAATCACGATGCAATTTCTGTGTTTCGTCAATACTTTGAAGGTCCACAGATTACAGAATGCCTCCAGATGTGCATCGGAAACTACTACTGGTCTTCGAGGGAACGATCAAATCATAGACTGTTTGAGACATTACTCTCGTGGGGGAATGTGCACATGGTGACTGTTGTATTCAATCCCGATGCAATTTCTGTGTTTCATCAACACTCTGATAGTCCACAGATTACAGATTGCCTCCAGATGTGCATTGGAAACTACTACTGGTCTTCCTGGGAACGATCAAAGCATTGGCTGTTTGACACATTACTCCTATGGAGGAAAGTGCGCATGGTGACTGTTGTATTCAATCACGATGCAATTTCTGTGTTTCATCAACACTTTGAAGGTCCACAGATTACAGAATGACTCCAGATGTGCATCGGAAACTACTACTGGTCTTCCAGGGAACGATCAAAGCGTAGACTGTTTGAGACATTACTCCCATGGAGGAAAGTGCGAATGGTGACTGTTGTTTCAATCCCAATGCAATTACTGTGTTTCTTCAACACTCTGATAGTGGACAGATTACAGAATGCCACCACATGTGCATCGGAAACTACAACTGGTCTTCCAGGGAACGATCAGAGCGTAGACGGTTTGAGATATTACTCCCTTGGATTAAAGTGCGCATGGTGACTGTTGTATTCAATCCCGATGCAATTTCTGTGTTTCATCAACTCTCTGATAGTGCACAGATTACAGAATGATACCAGATGTGCATCGGAAACAACTACTGGTCTTCCAGGGAACGATCAAATAGTAGACTGTTTGAGACATTACTCCCATTGAGGAAAGTGCGCATGGTGACGGTTGTATTCAATCCAGATGCAATTTCTGTGTTTCATCAACACTCTGAAAATGCACAGATTACAGAATGATACCAGATGTGCATCGGAAACAACTGCTGGACTTCCAGGGAACGATCTAAGCGTAGACTGTTTGAGACATTACTCCCATGGGGGAAAGTGGGCATGGTGAATGTTGTATTCAATCCCGATGCAATTTCTGTGATTCATCAACACTTTGGAGGTCCACAGATTACAGAATGCCTCAAGATGTACATCGGAAACTACTACTGGTATTCCAGGGAACGATCAAAGCGTAGACTATTTGAGTAATTACTCCCAAGGAGGAAAGTGCGCTTGGTGACTGTTGTATTAAATCGCGATGCAATTTCTGTGTTTCATCAACACTCTGATAGTCCACAGATTACAGAATGCCTCCAGATGTGCATCGGAAACTACTTCTTTTCTTCCAGGGAACGATTAAGGCGTAGACTGTTTGAGACATTACTCCCATGGAGGAAAGTTCGTATGGTGACTGTTGTATTCAATGCCGATGCAATTTCTGTGTTTCATCAACACCCGGATAGACCACAAATAACAGAATGCCTCCAGATGTGCATCGGAAAATACTACTGGTCTTCAGGGAACGATCAAATCGATGACAGTTTGACATTACTCCCATGGAGGAAAGTGCGCATGGTGACTGTTGTATTCAATCTCGATGCAATTTCTGTGTTTCATCAACACTTTGAAGGTCCACAGATTACAGAATGCCTCAAGATGTGCATCGGAAACTACTAATGGTATTCCAGAGAACGATCAAAGTGTAGACTGTGTGAGATATTACTCCCATGGATGAAAGTACGCATGGTTACAGTAGTATTCAATCCCGATGAAATTTCTGTGTTTCAACAACACTCTGATAGTCCACTGCTTACAGAATGCCACCGGATGTGCATCGGAAGCAACTACTGGTCTTCCAGGGAACGATCAAACTGTAGACTGTTTGAGACATTTCTCCCATGGAGGAAAGTGCGCATGGTAACTGTTGTATTCAATCACGATGCAATTTCTGTGTTTCATCAACACTTTGAAGTTCCACAGATTACCGAATGGCTCCAGATGTGCAACGGAAACTACTACTGGTCTTCGAGGAGACGATCAAAGCATAGACTGTTTGAGACATAACTCCCGTGGAAGAAAGTTCTCATGGTCACTGTTGTATTCAATCCCGATGCAATTTCTGATTTTCATCAACACTCAGTTAGTCCACAGATTACAGAATGCCTCCAGATGTGCATCGGAAACTACAACTGGTCTTCGAGGGAACGATCAAATCATAGACTGTTTGAGACATTACTCTCGTGGGGGAATGTGCGCATGGTGACTGTTGTATTCAATCCCGATGCAATTTCTGTGTTTCATCAACACTCTGATAGTCCACAGATTACAGAATGCCTCCAGATGTGCATCGGAAACTACTAATTTTCTTCCAGGGAACGATCAAGGCGTAGACTGTTTGAGACATTACTCCCATGGAGGAAATGCGCATGGTGAGTGTTGTTGTTTTCAATCACGATGCAATTTCTGTGTTTCGTCAATACTTTGAAGGTCCACAGATTACAGAATGCCTCCAGATGTGCATCGGAAACTACTACTGGTCTTCGAGGGAACGATCAAATCATAGACTGTTTGAGACATTACTCTCGTGGGGGAATGTGCGCATGGTGACTGTTGTATTCAATCCCGATGCAATTTCTGTGTTTCATCAACACTCTGATAGTCCACAGATTACAGAATGCCTCCAGATGTGCATCGGAAACTACTAATTTTCTTCCAGGGAACGATCAAGGCGTAGACTGTTTGAGACATTACTCCCATGGAGGAAAGTTCGCATGGTGACTGTTGTATTCAATGCCGATGCAATTTCTGTGTGTCATCAACACCCGGATAGACCACAAATTACAGAATGCCTGCAGATGTGCATCGGAAACTACTACTGGTCTTCAGGGAACGATCAAATCGATGACCGTTTGAGACATTACTCCAATGGAGGAAATGCGCATGGTGAGTGTTGTTGTTTTCAATCACGATGCAATTTCTGTGTTTCGTCAGTACTTTGAAGGTCCACAGATTACAGAATGCCTCCAGATGTGCATCGGAAACTACTACTGGTCTTCGAGGGAACGATCAAATCATAGACTGTTTGAGACATTACTCTCGTGGGGGAATGTGCGCATGGTGACTGTTGTATTCAATCCCGATGCAATTTCTGTGTTTCATCAACACTCTGATAGTCCACAGATTACAGATTGCCTCCAGATGTGCATTGGAAACTACTACTGGTATTTCTGGGAACGATCAAAGCATAGGCTGTTTGAGACATTACTCCCATGGAGGAAAGTGCGCATGGTGACTGTTGTATTCAATCACGATGCAATTTCTGTGTTTCAACAACACTTTGAAGGTCCACAGATTACAGAATGCCTCCAGATGTGCATCGGAAACTACTACTGGTCTTCCACGGAACGATCAAAGCGTAGACTGTTTGAGACATTACTCCCATGGAGGAAAGTGCGAATGGTGACTGTTGTTTCAATCCCGATGCAATTACTGTGTTTCTTCAACACTCTGATAGTGGACAGATTACAGAATGCCACCACATGTGCATCGGAAACTACAACTGGTCTTCCAGGGAACGATCAAAGCGTAGACGGTTTGAGATATTACTCCCTTGGATTAAAGTGCGCATGGTGACTGTTGTATTCAATCCCGATGCAATTTCTGTGTTTCATCAACACTCTGATAGTGCACAGATTACAGAATGATACCAGATGTGCATCGGAAATACTACTGGTCTTCCAGGGAACGATCAAATAGTAGACTGTTTGAGACATTACTCCCATTGAGGAAAGTGCGCATGGTGAATCTTGTATTCAATCCAGATGCAATTTCTGTGTTTCATCAACACTCTGAAAATGCACAGATTACAGAATGATACCAGATGTGCATCGGAAACAACTGCTGGTCTTCCAGGGAACGATCTAAGCGTAGACTGTTTGGGACATTACTCCCATGGGGGAAAGTGGGCATGGTGACTGTTGTATTCAATCCCGATGCAATTTCTGTGTTTCATCAACACTTTGGAGGTCCACAGATTACCGAATGCCTCAAGATGTACATCGGACACTACTACTGGTATTCCAGGGAACGATCAAAGCGTAGACTGTGTGAGATATTAATTCCATGGAGGAAAGTACGCATGGTTACTGTTGTATTCAATATCGATGAAATTTCTGTGTTTCAACAACACTCTGATAGTCCACAGCTTACAGAATGCCACCGGATGTGGATCGGAAGCAACTACTGGTCTTCCAGGGAACGATCAAACTGTACACTGTTTGAGATATTTCTCCCATGGAGTAATGTGCGCATGGTGACTGTTGTATTCAATCACGATGCAATTTCTGTGTTTCATCAACACTTTGAAGGTCCACAGATTACAGAATGCCTCCAGATGTGCATCGGAAACTACTACTGGTCTTCGGGGGAACGATCAAATCATAGACTGTTTGAGACATTACTCACGTGGGGGAAAGTGCGCATGGTGACTGTTGTATTCAATCCCGATGCAATTTCTGTGTTTCATCACCACTCTGATAGTCCACAGATTACAGATTGCCTCCAGATGTGCATCGGAAACAACTACTGGTCTTCCTGCGAACGATCAAAGCATAGACTGTTTGAGGCATTACTCCCATGGAGGAAAGTGCGCATGGTGACTGTTGTATTCAATCCCGATGCAATTCCTGTGTTTCATCAACACTCAGTTAGTCCACAGATTGCAGAATGCCTCCGGATGTGCATCGGAAACTACTACTGGTCTTCCAGGGAACGGTCAAAGCATAGACTGTTTGAGACAATACTCTCATGGAGAAAAGTGCGAATGGTGACTGTTGTTTCAATCCCGATGCAATTACTGTGTTTTATCAACACTCTGATAGTCCACAGATTACAGAATTCCACCAGATAAGCATCGGCAACTACTACTGGTCTTCCAGGGAACGATCAAAGCGTGGACGGTTTCAGACATTACTCCCATGGAGGAAAGTGCAGATGGTGGCTGTTGTATTAAATCCCGATGCAATTTCTGTGTTTCATCAACACTCTGATAGTCCACAGTTTACAGAATGCCACCAGATCTGCGTCGCAAACTACTTCTGGTCTTCCTGTGAACGATCAAAGCGTAGCCTATTTGAGTAATTACTCCCATGGAGGAAAGTGCGCTTGGTGACTGTTGTATTAAATGGCGATGCAATTTCTGTTTTTCAACAACACTCTGATATTCCACAGATTACAGAATGCCTCCAGATGTGCATCGGAAACTACTACTTTTTTTCCAGGGAACGATCAAGGCGTAAACTGTTTGAGACATTACTCCCATGGAGGAAAGTTCGCATTGTGACTGTTGTATTCAATGCCGATGCAATTTCTGTGTTTCATCAACACTCGGATAGACCACAAGTTACAGAATGCCTCCAGATGTGCATCGGAAACTACTACTGCTCTTCAGGGAACGATCAAATCGATGACAGTTTGAGACATTACTCCCATGGAGGAAAGTGCGCATGGTGACTGTTGTATTCAATCCCGATGCAATTTCTGTGTTTCATCAACACTTTGGAGGTCCACAGATTACAGAGTGCCTCAAGATGTACATCGGAAACTACTACTGGTATTCCAGGGAACGATCAAAGCGTAGACAGTGTGAGATATTACTTCCATGGAGGAAAGTACGCATGGCTACTGTTGTATTCAATCCCGATGCAATTTCTGTGTTTCATCAACACTCTGATAGTCCACAGCTTACAGAATGCCACCGGATGTGGATCGGAAGTAACTACTGGTCTTCCAGGGAATGATCAAATTGTAGACTGTTTGAGACATTTCTCCCATGGAGGAAAGTGCGCAGGGTGACTGTTGTATTCAATGCCGATGCAATATCTGTGTTTCATCAACACTTTGAAGGTCCACAGATTACCGAATGGCTCCAGACGTGCATCGGAAACTACTACTTGTTTTCGAGGGAACGATCAAATCATAGACTGTTTGAGACATTACTCTCGTGGGGGAAAGTGCACATGGTGGCTGTTGTATTCAATCCCGATGCAATTTCTCTGTTTCATCATCACTCTGATAGTGCACAGATTACAGAATGATATCAGATGTGCATCATAAATAACTACTGGTCTTCCAGGGAACGATCAAAACGTAGACTGTTTGAGATTTTTACTCCCGTGGAAAAAAGTGCGCATGGTGACAGTTGTATTCAATCCCGATGCAATTTCTGTGTTTCATCAACACTCTGATAGTCCACAGATTACAGAATGCCACCAGATGTGCATCGGAAACTACTACTGGTCTTCCAGTGAACGATCAAAGCGTGGACGTTTTCAGACATTACTCCCATGGAGGAAAGTGCAGATGGTGACTGTTGTATTCAATCCCGATGCAATTCCTGTGTTTCATCAACACTCTGATAGTCCACAGTTTACAGAATGCCACCAGATCTGCGTCGCAAACTACTTCTGGTCTTCCTGTGAACGATCAAAGCGTAGACTATTTGAGTAATTACTCCCATGGAGGAAAGTGCGCTTGGTGACTGTTGTATTCAATGGCGATGCAATTTCTGTTTTTCAACAACACTCTGATATTCCACAGAATACAGAATGCCTCCAGATGTGCATCGGAAACTGCTACTTTTCTTCCAGGGAACGATCAAGGCGTAAACTGTTTGAGACATTACTCCCATGGAGGAAAGTTCGCATGGTGACTGTTGTATTCAATGCCGATGCAATTTCTGTGTTTCATCAACACCCGGATAGACCACAAGTTACAGAATGCCTCCAGATGTGCATCGGAAACAACTACTGGTCTTCAGGGAACGATCAAATCGATGACAGTTTGAGACATTACTCCCATGGAGGAAAGTGCGCATGCTGTCTGTTGTATTCAATCCCGATGCAATTTCTGTGTTTCATAAACACTTTGGAGGTCCACAGATTACAGAATGCCTCAAGATGTACATCGGAAACTACTACTGGTATTCCAGGGAACGATCAAAGCGTAGACTGTGTGAGATATTACTTCCATGGAGGAAAGTACGCATGGTTACTGTTGTATTCAATCCCGATAAAATTTCTGTGTTTCATCAACACTCTGATAGTCCACAGATTACAGAATGCCTCCAGATCTGCATCGGAAACTACTAATTTTCTTCCAGGGAACGATCAAGACGTAGACCGTTTGAGACATTACTCCCATGGAGGAAAGTTCGCATGGTGACTGTTGTATTCAATGCCGATGCAATTTCTGTGTGTCATCAACAACCGGATAGACCACAAATTACAGAATGCCTGCAGATGTGCATCGGAAACTACTACTGGTCTTCAGGGAACGATCAAATCGATGACCGTTTGAGACATTACTCCAATGGAGGAAAGTGCGAATGGTGACTGCTGTATTCAATCCAGATGCAATATCTGTGTTTCATCAACACTCTGATAGTCCACAGATTACAGATTGCCTCCAGATGTGCATCGGAAACTACTACTGGTCTTTCTGGGAACGATCAGAGCATAGACTGTTTGAGACATTACTCCCATGTAGGAAATGCGCATGGTGAGTGTTGTTGTTTTCAATCACGATGCAATTTCTGTGTTTCGTCAATACTTTGAAGGTCCACGGATTACAGAATGCCTCCAGATGTGCATCGGAAACTACTACTGGTCTTCGAGGGAACGATCAAATCATAGACTGTTTGAGACATTACTCTCGTGGGGGAATGTGCGCATGGTGACTGTCGTATTCAATCCCGATGCAATTTCTGTGTTTCATCAACACTCTGATAGTCCACAGATTACAGATTGCCTCCAGATGTGCATTGGAAAATACTACTGGTCTTTCTGGGAACGATCAAAGCATAGGCTGTTTGAGACATTACTCCCATGGAGGAAAGTGCGCATGGTGACTGTTGTATTCAATCACGATGCAATTTCTGTGTTTCATCAACACTTTGAAGGTCCACAGATTACAGAATGCCTAGAGATGTGCATCGGAAACTACTACTGGTCTTCCAGGGAACGATCAAAGCGTAGACTGTTTGAGACATTACTCCCATGGAGGAAAGTGCGAATGGTGACTGTTGTTTCAATCCCGATGCAATTACTGTGTTTCTTCAACACTCTGATAGTGGACAGATTACAGAATTTCACCACATGTGCATCGGAAACTACAACTGGTCTTCCAGGGAACGATCAAAGCGTAGACGGTTTGAGATATTACTCCCTTGGATTAAAGTGCGCATGGTGACGGTTGTATTCAATCCCGATGCAATTTCTGTGTTTCATCAACACTCTGATAGTGCACAGATTACAGAATGATACCAGATGTGCATCGGAAACAACTACTGGTCTTCCAGGGAACGATCAAATAGTAGACTGTTTGAGACATTACTCCCATTGAGGAAAGTGCGCATGGTGACGGTTGTATTCAATCCAGATGCAATTTCTGTGTTTCATCAACACTCTGAAAATGCACAGATTACAGAATGATACCAGATGTGCATCGGAAACAACTGCTGGTCTTCCAGGGAACGATCTAAGCGTAGACTGTTTGAGACATTACTCCCATGGGGGAAAGTGGGCATGGTGACTGTTGTATTCAATCCCGATGCAATTTCTGTGTTTCATCAACACTTTGGAGGTCCACAGATTACAGAATGCCTCAAGATGTACATCGGAAACTACTACTGGTATTCCAGGGAACGATCAAAGCGTAGACTGTGTGAGATATTAATTCCATGGAGGAAAGTACGCATGGTTACTGTTGTATTCAATATCGATGAAATTTCTGTGTTTCAACAACACTCTGATAGTCCACAGCTTACAGAATGCCACCGGATGTGGATCGGAAGCAACTACTGGTCTTCCAGGGAACGATCAAACTGTACACTGTTTGAGATATTTCTCCCATGGAGGAATGTGCGCATGGTGACTGTTGTATTCAATCACGATGCAATTTCTGTGTTTCATCAACACTTTGAAGGTCCACAGATTACAGAATGCCTCCAGATGTGCATCGGAAACTACTACTGGTCTTCGGGGGAACGATCAAATCATAGACTGTTTGAGACATTACTCACGTGGGGGAAAGTGCGCATGGTGACTGTTGTATTCAATGCCGATGCAATTTCTGTGTTTCATCACCACTCTGATAGTCCACAGATTACAGATTGCCTCCAGATGTGCATCGGAAACAACTACTGGTCTTCCTGCGAACGATCAAAGCATAGACTGTTTGAGGCATTACTCCCATGGAGGAAAGTGCGCATGGTGACTGTTGTATTCAATCACGATGCAATTTCTGTGTTTCATCAACACTTTGAAGGTCCACAGATTACAGAATGCCTCGAAATGTGCATCGGAAACCACTACTGGTCTTCGAGGAAACGATCAAAGCATAGACTGTTTGAGACATTACTCCCGTGCAAGAAAGTGCGCATGGTGACTGTTGTATTCAATCCCGATGCAATTTCTGTGTTTCATCAACACTCAGTTAGTCCACAGATTGCAGAATGCCTCCGAATGTGCATCGGAAACTACTACTGGTCTTCCAGGGAACGGTCAAAGCATAGACTGTTTGAGACAATACTCTCATGGACAAAAGTGCGAATGGTGACTGTTGTTTCAATCCCGATGCAATTACTGTGTTTTATCAACACTCTGATAGTCCACAGTTTACAGAATGCCACCAGATCTGCGTCGCAAACTACTTCTGGTCTTCCTGTGAACGATCAAAGCGTAGCCTATTTGAGTAATTACTCCCATGGAGGAAAGTGCGCTTGGTGACTGTTGTATTAAATGGCGATGCAATTTCTGTTTTTCAACAACACTCAGATATTCCACAGATTACAGAATGCCTCCAGATGAGCATCGGAAACTACTACTTTTCTTCCAGGGAACGATCAAGGTGTAAACTGTTTGAGACATTACTCCTATGGAAGAAAGTTCGCATTGTGACTGTTGTATTCAATGCCGATGCAATTTCTGTGTTTCATCAACACTCGGATAGACCACAAGTTACAGAATGCCTCCAGATGTGCATCGGAAACTACTACTGGTCTTCAGGGAACGATCAAATCGATGACAGTTTGAGACATTCCTCCGATGGAGGAAAGTGCGCATGGTGACTGTTGTATTCAATCCCGATGCAATTTCTGTGTTTCATCAACACTTTGAAGGTCCACAGATTACCGAATGGCTCCAGACGTGCATCGGAAACTACTACTGGTCTTCGAGGAAACGATCGAAGCATAGACTGTTTGAGACATAACTCCCGTGGAAGAAAGTTCGCATGGTGACTCTTGTATTCAATCCCGTTGCAATTTCAGTGTTTCGTCAACACTCAGTTAGTCCACAGATTACAGAATGCCTCCAGATGTGCATCGGAACTACTTCTGGTCTTCCAGGGAACAATCAAAGCGTAGACTGTTTGAGACATTACTCCCGTGGAGGAAAGTGGGCATGGTGACTGTTGTTTTCAATCACGATGCAATTTCTGTGTTTCGTCAATACTTTGAAGGTCCACAGATTACAGAATGCCTCCAGATGTGCATCGGAAACTACTACTGGTTTTCGAGGGAAAGATCAAATCATAGACTGTTTGAGACATTACTCTCGTGGGGGAAAGTGCACATGGTGACTGTTATATTCAATCCCGATGCAATTTCTGTGTTTCATCAACACTCTGATAGTGCACAGATTACAGAATGATATCAGATGTGCATCATAAACAACTACTGGTCTTCCAGGGAACGATCAAAACGTAGACTGTTTGAGATTTTTACTCCCGTGGAAAAAAGTGCGCATGGTGACTGTTGTATTCAATTCCGATGCAATTTCTGTGTTTCATCAACACTCTGATAGTCAACAGATTACAGAATGCCACCAGATGTGCATCGGAAACTACTACTGGTCTTCCAGTGAACGATCAAAGCGTGGACGGTTTCAGACATTACCCCCATGGAGGAAAGTGCAGATGGTGACTGTTGTATTCAATCCCGATGCAATTCCTGTGTTTCATCAACACTCTGATAGTCCACAGTTTACAGAATGCCACCAGATCTGCGTCGCAAACTACTTCTGGTCTTCCTGTGAACGATCAAAGCGTAGACTATTTGAGTAATTACTCCCATGGAGGAAAGTGCGCTTGGTGACTGTTGTATTCAATGGCGATGCAATTTCTGTTTTTCAACAACACTCTGATATTCCACAGATTACAGAATGCCTCCAGATGTGCATCGGAAACTACTACTTTTCTTCCAGGGAACAATCAAGGCGTAAACTGTTTGAGACAATACTCCCATGGAGGAAAGTTCGCATGGTGACTGTTGTATTCAATGCCGATGCAATTTCTGTGTTTCATCAACACCCGGATAGACCACAAGTTACAGAATGCCTCCAGATGTGCATCGGAAACTACTACTGGTCTTCAGGGAACGATCAAATCGATGACAGTTTGAGACATTACTCCCATGGAGGAAAGTGCGCATGCTGTCTGTTGTATTCAATCCCGATGCAATTTCTGTGTTTCATAAACACTTTGGAGGTCCACAGATCACAGAATGCCTCAAGATGTACATCGGAAACTACTACTGGTATTCCAGGGAACGATCAAAGCGTAGACTGTGTGAGATATTACTTCCATGGAGGAAAGTACGCATGGTTACTGTTGTATTCAATCCCGATGAAATTTCTGTGTTTCAACAACACTCTGATAGTCCTCAGCTTACAGAATGCCACCGGATGTGGATCGGAAACAACTACTGGTCTTCCAGGGAATGATCAAACTGTAGACTGTTTGAGACATTTCTCCCATGGAGGAAAGTGCGCATGGTGACTGTTGTATTCAATCACGATGCAATTTCTGTGTTTCATCAACACTTTGAAGTTCCACAGATTACCGAATGGCTCCAGAGGTGCATCGGAAACTACTACTGGTCTTCGAGGAAACGATCAAAGCATAGACTGTTTGAGACATAACTCCCGTGGAAGAAAGTTCGCATGGTGACTCTTGTATTCAATCCCGATGCAATTTCTGTGTTTCGTGAACACTCAGTTAGTCCGCAGATTACAGAATGCCTCCAGATGTGCATCGGAAACTACTTCTGGCCTTCCAGGGAACAATCAAAGCGTAGACTGTTTGAGACATTACTCCCATGGAGGAAAGTGGGCATGGTGACTGTTGTATTCAATCACGATGCAATTTCTGTGTTTCGTCAATACTTTGAAGGTCCACAGATTACAGAATGCCTCCAGATGTGCATCGGAAACTACTACTGCTTTTCGAGGGAACGATCAAATCATAGACTGTTTGAGACATTACTCTCGTGGGGGAAAGTGCACATGGTGACTGTTGTATTCAATCCCGATGCAATTTCAGTGTTTCATCAACACTCTGATAGTCCACAGATTACAGATTGTCTCCAGATGTGCATTGGAAACTACTACTGGCCTTCCTGTTAACGATCAAAGCAAAGACTGTTTGAGGCATTACTCCCATGGAGGAAATTCGCATGGTGACTGTTGTATTGAATCACGATGCAATTTCTGTGTTTCATCAACACTTTGAAGGTCCACAGATTACAGAATGCCTCGAGATGTACATCGGAAACTAGTACTGGTCTTCGAGGAAACGATCAATGCATAGACTGTTTGGGACATTACTCCCGTGGAAGAAAGTGTGCATGGTGACTGTTGTATTCAATCCCGATGCAATTTCTGTGTTTCATCAACACTCAGTTAGTCCACAGATTACAGAATGCCTCCAGATGTGCATCGGAAACTACTACTGGTCTTCCAGGGAACGATCAAAGCGTAGACTGTTTGAGACATTACTCCCTCGGATTAAAGTGCGCATGGTGACTGTTGTATTCAATCCCGATGCAATTTCTGTGTTTCATCAACACTCTGATAGTGCACAGATTACAGAATGATACCAGATGTGCATCGGAAACAACTACTGGTCTTCCAGGGAACGATCAAATAGTAGACTGTTTGAGACATTACTCCCATTGAGGAAAGTGCGCATGGTGACGGTTGTATTCAATCCAGATGCAATTTCTGTGTTTCATCAACACTCTGAAAATGCACAGATTACAGAATGATACCAGATGTGCATCGGAAACAACTGCTGGTCTTCCAGGGAACGATCTAAGATTAGACTGTTTGAGACATTACTCCCATGGGGGAAAGTGGGCATGGTGACTGTTGTATTCAATCCCGATGCAATTTCTGTGCTTCATCAACACTTTGGAGGTCCACAGATTACAGAATGCCTCAAGATGTACATCGGAAACTACTACTGGTATCCCAGGGAACGATCAAAGCGTAGACTATTTGAGTAATTACTCCCATGGAGGAAAGTGCGCTTGGTGACTGTTGTATTAAATCGCGATGCAATTTCTGTGTTTCATCAACACTCTGATAGTCCACAGATTACAGAATGCCTCCAGATGTGCATCGGAAATTACTACTTTTCTTCCAGGGAACGATTAAGGCGTAGACTGTTTGAGACATTACTGCCATGGAGGAAAGTTCGTATGGTGACTGTTGTATTCAATGCCGATGCAATTTCTGTGTTTCATCAACACCCGGATAGACCACAAATAACAGAATGCCTCCAGATGTGCATCGGAAACTACTACTGGTCTTCAGGGAACGATCAAATCGATGACAGTTTGACATTACTCCCATGGAGGAAAGTGCGCATGGTGACTGTTGTATTCAATCACGATGCAATTTCTGTGTTTCATCAACACTTTGAAGGTCCACAGATTACAGAATGCCTCGAGATGTACATCGGAAACTAGTACTGGTCTTCGAGGAAACGATCAATGCATAGACTGTTTGAGACATTACTCCCGTGGAAGAAAGTGCGCATGGTGACTGTTGTATTCAATCCCGATGCAATTTCTGTGTTTCATCAGCACTCAGTTAGTCCACAGATTACAGAATGCCTCCAGATGTGCATCGGAAACTACTACTGGTCTTCCAGGGAACGATCAAAGCGTAGACTGTTTGAGACATTACTCCCTCGGATTAAAGTGCGCATGGTGACTGTTGTATTCAATCCCGATGCAATTTCTGTGTTTCATCAACACTCTGATAGTGCACAGATTACTGAATGATACCAGATGTGCATCGGAAACAACTACTGGTCTTCCAGGGAACGATCAAATAGTACACTGTTTGAGACATTACTCCCATGGAGGAAAGTGCGCATGGTGACGGTTGTATTCAATCCAGATGCAATTTCTGTGTTTCATCAACACTCTGAAAATGCACAGATTACAGAATGATACCAGATGTGCATCGGAAACAACTACTGGTCTTCCAGGGAACGATCTAAGCGTAGACTGTTTGAGACATTACTCCCATGGAGGAAAGTGGGCATGGTGACTGTTGTATTCAATCCCGATGCAATTTCTGTGTTTCATCAACACCCGGATAGACCACAAGTTACAGAATGCCTCCAGATGTGCATCGGAAACTACTACTGGTCTTCAGGGAACGATCAAATCGATGACAGTTTGAGACATTACTCCCAGTGAGGAAAGTGCGCATGGCGACTGTTGTATTCAATCCCGATGCAATTTCAGTGTTTCGTCAACACTTCGAAGATACACAGATTACAGAATGCCTCAAGATGTACATCGGAAACTACTACTGGTACTCCAGGGAACGATCATAGCGTAGACTGTGTGAGATATTACTTCCATGGAGGAAAGTACGCATGGTTACTGTTGTATTCAATCCCGATGCAATTTCTGTGATTCATCAACACTCTGATAGTCCACAGATTACAGAATGCCTCCAGATGTGCATCGGAAACTACTACTTTTCTTACAGTGAACGATCAAGGCGTAGACGGTTTGAGATATTACTCCCTTGGATTAAAGTGCGCATGGTGACTGTTGTATTCAATCCCGATGCAATTTCTGTGTTTCATCAACACTCTGATAGTGCACAGATTACAGAATGATACCAGATGTGCATCGGAAACAACTACTGGTCTTCCAGGGAACGATCAAATAGTAGACTGTTTGAGACATTACTCCCATTGAGGAAAGTGCGCATGGTGACGGTTGTATTCAATCCAGATGCAATTTCTGTGTTTCATCAACACTCTGAAAATGCACAGATTACAGAATGATACCAGATGTTCATCGGAAACAACTGCTGGTCTTCCAGGGAACGATCTAAGCGTAGACTGTTTGAGACATTACTCCCATGGGGGAAAGTGGGCATGGTGACTGTTGTATTCAATCCCGATGCAATTTCTGTGTTTCATCAACACTTTGGAGGTCCACAGATTACAGAATGCCTGAAGATGTACATCGGAAACTACTACTGGTATTCCAGGGAACGATCAAAGCGTAGACTATTTGAGTAATTACTCCCATGGAGGAAAGTGCGCTTGGTGACTGTTGTATTAAATCGCGATGCAATTTCTGTGTTTCATCAACACTCTGATAGTCCACAGATTACAGAATGCCTCCAGATGTGCATCGGAAATTACTACTTTTCTTCCAGGGAACGATTAAGGCGTAGACTGTTTTAGACATTACTCCCATGGAGGAAAGTTCGTATGGTGACTGTTGTATTCAATGCCGATGCAATTTCTGTGTTTCATCAACACCCGGATAGACCACAAATAACAGAATGCCTCCAGATGTACATCGGAAACTACTACTGGTCTTCAGGGAACGATCAAATCGATGACAGTTTGACATTACTCCCATGGAGGAAAGTGCGCATGGTGACTGTAGTATTCAATCTCGATGCAATTTCTGTGTTTCATCAACACTTTGAAGGTCCACAGATTACAGAATGCCTCAAGATGTGCATCGGAAACTACTAATGGTATTCCAGAGAACGATCAAAGTGTAGACTGTGTGAGATAATACTCCTATGGATGAAAGTACGCATGGTTACTGTAGTATTGAATCCCGATGAAATTTCTGTGTTTCAACAACACTCTGATAGTCCACTGCTTACAGAATGCCACCGGATGTGCATCGGAAGCAACTACTGGTCTTCCAGGGAACGATCAAACTGTAGACTGTTTGAGACATTTCTCCCATGGAGGAAAGTGCGCATGGTAACTGATGTATTCAATCACGATGCAATTTCTGTGTTTCATCAACACTTTGAAGTTCCACAGATTACCGAATGGCTCCAGATGTGCAATGGAAACTACTACTGGTCTTCGAGGAGACGATCAAAGCATAGACTGTTTGAGACATAACTCCCGTGGAAGAAAGTTCGCATGGTCACTGTTGTATTCAATCCCGATGCAATTTCTGAGTTTCATCAACACTCAGTTAGTCCACAGATTACAGAATGCCTCCAGATGTGCATCGGAAACTACTTCTGGTCTTCCAGGGAACGATCAAAGCGTAGACTGTTTGAGACATTACTCCCATGGAGGAAAGTTCGCATGGTGACTGTTGTATTCAATGCCGATGCAATTTCTGTGTGTCATCAACACCCGGATAGACTACAAATTACAGAATGCCTGCAGATGTGCATCGGAAACTACTACTGGTCTTCAGGGAACGATCAAATCGATGACCGTTTGAGACATTACTCCAATGGAGGAAAGTGCGAATGGTGACTGCTGTATTCAATCCAGATGCAATTTCTGTATTTAATCGACACTCTGATAGTCCACAGATTACAGATTGCCTCCAGATGTGCATCGGAAACTACTACTGGTCTTTCTGGGAACGATCAGAGCATAGACTGTTTGAGACATTACTCCCATGGAGGAAATGCGCATGGTGAGTGCTATTGTTTTCAATCACGATGCAATTTCTGTGTTTCGTCAATACTTTGAAGGTCCACAGATTACAGAATGCCTCCAGATGTGCATCGGAAACTACTACTGGTCTTCGAGGGAACGATCAAATCATAGACTGTTTGAGACATTACTCTCGTGGGGGAATGTGCGCATGGTGACTGTTGTATTCAATCCCGATGCAATTTCTGTGTTTCATCAACACTCTGATAGTCCACAGATTACAGATTGCCTCCAGATGTGCATTGGAAACAACTACTCGTCTTCCTGGGAACGATCAAAGCATAGGCTGTTTGAGACATTACTCCCATGGAGGAAAGTGCGCATGGTGACTGTTGTATTCAATCACGATGCAATTTCTGTGTTTCATCAACACTTTGAAGGTCCACAGATTACAGAATGCCTCCAGATGTGCATCGGAAACTACTACTGGTCTTCCAGGGAACGATCAAAGCGTAGACTGTTTGAGACATTACTCCCATGGAGGAAAGTGCGAATGGTGACTGTTGTTTCAATCCCGATGCAATTACTGTGTTTCTTCAACACTCTGATAGTGGACAGATTACAGAATGCCACCACATGTGCATCGGAAACTACAACTGGTCTTCCAGGGAACGATCAAAGCGTAGATGGTTTGAGATATTACTCCCTTGGATTAAAGTGCGCATGGTGACTGTTGTATTCAATCCCGATGCAATTTCTGTGTTTCATCAACACTCTGATAGTGCACAGATTACAGAATGATACCAGACGTGCATCGGAAACAACTACTGGTCTTCCAGGGAACGATCAAATAGTAGACTGTTTGAGACATTACTCCCATTGAGGAAAGTGCGCATGGTGACGGTTGTATTCAATCCAGATGCAATTTCAGTGTTTCATCAACACTTTGGAGGTCCACAGATTACAGAATACCTCAAGATGTACATCGGAAACTACTACTGGTATTCCGGGGAACGATCAAAGCGTAGACTGTGTGAGATATTAATTCCATGGAGGAAAGTACGCATGGTTAATGTTGTATTCAATATCGATGAAATTTGTGTGTTTCAACAACACTCTGATAGTCCACAGCTTACAGAATGCCACCGGATGTGGATCGGAAGCAACTACTGGTCTTCCAGGGAACGATCAAACTGTACCGTGTTTGAGATATTTCTCCCATGGAGGAATGTGCGCATGGTGACTGTTGTATTCAATCACGATGCAATTTCTGTGTTTCATCAACACTTTGAAGGTCCACAGATTACAGAATGCCTCCAGATGTGCATCGGAAACTACTACTGGTCTTCGGGGGAACGATCAAATCATAGACTGTTTGAGACATTACTCACGTGGGGGAAAGTGCGCATGGTGACTGTTGTATTCAATCCCGATGCAATTTCTGTGTTTCATCAACACTCAGTTAGTCCACAGATTGCAGAATGCCTCCGGATGTGCATCGGAAACTACTACTGGTCTTCCAGGGAACGGTCAAAGCATAGACTGTTTGAGACAATACTCTCATGGAGAAAAGTGCGAATGGTGACTGTTGTTTCAATCCCGATGCAATTTCTGTGTTTCATCAACACTTTGAAGGTCCACAGATTACAGAATGCCTCGAAATGTTCATCGGAAACTACTACTGGTCTTCCAGGGAACGATCAAAGCTTGGACGGTTTCAGACATTACTCCCATGGAGGAAAGTGCAGATGGTGACTGCTGTATTAAATGGCGATGCAATTTCTGTTTTTCAACAACACTCTGATATTCCACAGATTACAGAATGCCTCCAGATGTGCATCGGAAACTACTACTTTTCTTCCAGGGAACGATCAAGGCGTAAACTGTTTGAGACATTACTCCCATGGAGGAAAGTTCGCATGGTGACTGTTGTATTCAATGCCGATGCAATTTCTGTGTTTCATCAACACTTTGAAGGTCCACAGATTACCGAATGGCTCCAGACGTGCATCGGAAACTACTACTGGTCTTCGAGGAAACGATCAAAGCATAGACTGTTTGAGACATAACTCCCATGGAGGAAAGTGCGCATGGTGACTGTTGTATTCAATCCCGATGCAATTTCTGTGTTTCATCAACTCTTTGGAGGTCCACAGATTACAGAGTGCCTCAAGATGTACATCGGAAACTACTACTGGTATTCCAGGGAACGATCAAAGCGTAGACTGTGTGAGATATTACTTCCATGGAGGAAAGTACGCATGGCTACTGTTGTATTCAATCCCGATGAAATTTCTGTGTTTCAACAACACTCTGATAGTCCACAGCTTACAGAATGCCACCGGATGTGGATCTGAAGTAACTACTGGTCTTCCAGGGAATGATCAAATTGTAGACTGTTTGAGACATTTCTCCCATGGAGGAATGTTGTATTCAATCACGATGCAATTTCTGTGTTTCATCAACACTTTGAAGGTCCACAGATTACCGAATGGCTCCAGACGTGTATCGGAAACTACTACTGGTCTTCGAGGAAACGATCAAAGCATAGACTGTTTGAGACATAACTACCGTGGAAGAAAGTTCGCATGGTGACTCTTGTATTCAATCCCGATGCAATTTCTGTGTTTCGTCAACACTCAGATAGTCCACAGATTACAGAATGCCTCCAGATGTGCATCGGAAACTACTTCTGGTCTTCCAGGGAACAATCAAAGCGTAGACTGTTTGAGACATTACTCCCGTGGAGGAAAGTGGGCATGGTGACTGTTGTTTTCAATCACGATGCAATTTCTATGTTTCATCAACACTTTGAAGGTCCACAGATTACCGAATGGCTCCAGACGTGCATCGGAAACTACTACTGGTCATCGAGGAAACGATCAAAGCATAGACTGTTTGAGACATAACTCCCGTGGAAGAAAGTTCGCATGGTGACTGTTGTATTCAATCCCGATGCTATTTCTGTGTTTCATCAACACTCAGTTAGTCCACAGATTGCAGAATGCCTCCGGATGTGCATCGGAAACTACTACTGGTCTTCCAGGGGACGATCAAACCGTAGACTGTTTGAGACAATAATCTCATGGAGAAAAGTGGGCATGGTGACTGTTGTTTTCAATCACGATGCAATTTCTGTGTTTCGTCAATACTTTGAAGGTCCACAGATTACAGAATGATATCAGATGTGCATCATAAACAACTACTGGTCTTCCAGGGAACGATCAAAACGTAGACTGTTTGAGATTTTTACTCCCGTGGAAAAAAGTGCGCATGGTGACTGTTGTATTCAATCCCGATGCAATTTCTGTGTTTCATCAACACTCTGATAGTGCACAGATTACAGAATGATATCAGATGTGCATCGGAAACTACTACTGGTCTTCCAGGGGACGATCAAACCGTAGACTGTTTGAGACAATACTCCCATGCAGGAAAGTTCGCATGGTGACTGTTGTATTCAATGCCGATGCAATTTCTGCGTTTCATCAACACCCGGATAGACCACAAGTTACAGAATGCCTCCAGATGTGCATCGGAAACTACTACTGGTCTTCAGGGAACGATCAAATCGATGACAGTTTGAGACATTACTCCCATGGAGGAAAGTGCGCATGCTGTCTGTTGTATTCAATCCCGATGCAATTACTGTGTTTCATAAACACTTTGGAAGTCCACAGATTACAGAATGCCTCAAGATGTACATCGAAAACTACTACTGGTATTCCAGGGAACGATCAAAGCGTAGACTGTGTGAGATATTACTTCCATGGAGGAAAGTACGCATGGTTACTGTTGTATTAAATCCCGATGAAATTTCTGTGTTTCAACAACACTCTGATAGTCCTCAGCTTACAGAATGCCACCGGATGTGGATCGGAAGACACTACTGGTCTTCCAGGGGATGATCAAACTGTAGACTGTTTGAGACATTTCTCCCATGGAGGAAAGTGCGCATGGTGACTGTTGTATTCAATCACGATGCAATTTCTATGTTTCATCAACACTTTGAAGGTCCACAGATTACCGAATGGCTCCAGACGTGCATCGGAAACTACTACAGGTCATCGAGGAAACGATCAAAGCATAGACTGTTTGAGACATAACTCCCGTGGAAGAAAGTTCGCATGGTGACTGTTGTATTCAATCCCGATGCTATTTCTGTGTTTCATCAACACTCAGTTAGTCCACAGATTGCAGAATGCCTCCGGATGTGCATCGGAAACTACTACTGGTCTTCCAGGGAACGGTCAAAGCATAGACTGTTTGAGACAATACTCTCATGGAGAAAAGTGCGAATGGTGACTGTTGTTTCAATCCCGATGCAATTACTGTGTTTTATCAACACTCTGATAGTCCACAGATTACAGAATGCCACCAGATAAGCATCGGAAACTACTACTGGTCTTCCAGGGAACGATCAAAGGGGGACGGTTTCAGACATTACTCCCATGGAGGAAAGTGCAGGTGGTGGCTGTTGTATTAAATCCCGATGCAATTTCTGTGTTTCATCAACACTCTGATAGTCCACAGTTTACAGAATTCCACCAGATCTGCGTCGCAAACTACTTCTGGTCTTCCTGTGAACGATCAAAGCGTGGCCTATTTGAGTAATTACTCCCATGGAGGAAAGTGCGCTTGGTGACTGTTGTATTAAATGGCGATGCAATTTCTGTTTTTCAACAACACTCTGATATTCCACAGATTACAGAATGCCTCCAGATGTGCATCGGAAACTACTACTTTTTTTCCTGGGAACGATCAAGGCGTAAACTGTTTGAGACATTACTCCCATGGAGGAAAGTTCGCATGGTGACTGTTGTATTCAATGCCGATGCAATTTCTGTGTTTCATCAACACCCGGATAGACCACAAGTTACAGAATGCCTCCAGATGTGCATCGGAAACTACTACTGGTCTTCAGGGAACGATCAAATCGATGACAGTTTGAGACATTACTCCCATGGAGGAAAGTGCGCATGGTGACTGTTGTATTCAATCCCGATGCAATTTCTGTGTTTCATCAACACTTTGGAGGTCCACAGATTACAGAGTGCCTCAAGATGTACATCGGAAACTACTACTGGTATTCCAGGGAACGATCAAAGCGTAGACTGTGTGAGATATTACTTCCATGGAGGAAAGTACGCATGGCTACTGTTGTATGTAATCCCGATGAAATTTCTGTGTTTCAACAACGCTCTGATAGTCCACAGCTTACAGAATGCCACCGGATGTGGATCGGAAGTAACTACTGGTCTTCCAGGGAATGATAAAATTGTAGACTGTTTGAGACATTTCTCCCATGGAGGAATGTGCGCATGGTGACTGTTGTATTCAATCACGATGCAATTTCTGTGTTTCATCAACACTTTGAAGGTCCACAGATTACCGAATGGCTCCAGACGTGCATCGGAAACTACTACTGGTCTTCGAGGAAACGATCAAAGCATAGACTGTTTGAGACATAACTCCCGTAGAAGAAAGTTCGCATGGTGACTCTTGTATTCAATCCCGATGCAATTTCTGTGTTTCGTCAACACTCAGTTAGTCCACAGATTACAGAATGCCACCAGATGTGCATCGGAAACTACTTCTGGTCTTCCAGGGAACAATCAAAGCGTAGACTGTTTGAGACATTACTCCCGTGGAGGATAGTGGGCATGGTGACTGTTGTTTTCAATCACGATGCAATTTCTGTGTTTCATCAACACTCTGATAGTGCACAGATTACAGAATGATATCAGATGTGCATCATAAACAACTACTGGTCTTCCAGGGAACGATCAAAACGTAGACTGTTTGAGATTTTTACTCCCGTGGAAAAAAGTGCGCATGGTGACTGTTGTATTCAATCCCGATGCAATTTCTGTGTTTCATCAACACTCTGATAGTGCACAGATTACAGAATGATATCAGATGTGCATCGGAAACTACTACTGGTCTTCCAGGGGACGATCAAACCGTAAACTGTTTGAGACATTACTCCCATGGAGGAAAGTTCGCATGGTGACTGTTGTATTCAATGCCGATGCAATTTCTGTGTTTCATCAACACCCGGATAGACCACAAGTTACAGAATGCCTCCAGATGTGCATCGGAAACTACTACTGGTCTTCAGGGAACGATCAAATCGATGACAGTTTGAGACATTACTCGCATGAAGGAAAGTGCGCATACTGTCTGTTGTATTCAATCCCGATGCAATTTCTGTGTTTCATAAACACTTTGGAAGTTCACAGGTTACAGAATGCCTCAAGATGTACATCGGAAACTACTACTGGTATTCCAGGGAACGATCAAAGCGTAGACTGTTTGAGACATTACTCCCGTGGAGGAAAGTGGGCATGGTGACTGTTGTATTCAATCACGATGCAATTTCTGTGTTTCGTCAATACTTTGAAGGTCCACAGATTACAGAATGCCTCCAGATGTGCATCGGAAACTACTACTGCTTTTCGAGGGAACGTTCAAATCATAGACTGTTTGAGACATCCCTCTCGTGGGGGAAAGTGCACATGGTGACTGTTGTATTCAATCCCGATGCAATTTCTGTGTTTCATCAACACTCTGATAGTCCACAGATTACAGATTGCCTCCAGATGTGCATTGGAAACTACTAGTGGTCTTCCTGTTAACGATCAAAGCAAAGTTTGTTTGAGGCATTACTCCCATGGAGGAAAGTGCCCATGGTGACTGTTGTATTCAATCACGATGCAATTTCTGTGTTTCATCAACACTTTGAAGGTCCACAGATTACAGAATGCCTCGTGATGTACATCGGAAACTAGTACTGGTCTTCGAGGAAACGATCAATGCATAGACTGTTTGAGACATTACTCCCGTGGAAGAAAGTGCGCATGGTTACCGTTGTATTCAATCCCGATGCAATTTCTGTGTTTCATCAACACTCAGTTAGTCCACAGATTACAGAATGCCTCCAGATGTGCATCGGAAACTACTACTGGTCTTCCAGGGAACGATCAAAGCGTAGACTGTTAGAGACATTACTCCCTCGGATTAAAGTGCGCATGGTGACTGTTGTATTCAATCCCGATGCAATTTCTGTGTTTCATCAACACTTTGAAGGTCCACAGATTACCGAATGGCTCCAGACGTGCATCGGAAACTACTACTGGTCTTCGAGGAAACGATCAAAGCATAGACTGTTTGAGACATAACTACCGTGGAAGAAAGTTCGCATGGTGACTCTTGTATTCAATCCCGATGCAATTTCTGTGTTTCGTCAACACTCAGTTAGTCCACAGATTACAGAATGCCTCCAGATGTGCATCGGAAACTACTTCTGGTCTTCCAGGGAACAATCAAAGCGTAGACTGTTTGAGACATTACTCCCGTGGAGGAAAGTGAGCATGGTGACTGTTGTTTTCAATCACGATGCAATTTCTGTGTTTCGTCAATACTTTGAAGGTCCACAGATTACAGAATGCCTCCAGATGTGCATCGGAAACTACTACTGGTTTTCGAGGGAACGATCAAATCATAGACTGTTTGAGACATTACTCTCGTGGGGGAAAGTGCACATGGTGACTGTTGTATTCAATCCCGATGCAATTTCTGTGTTTCATCAACACTCTGATAGTGCACAGATTACAGAATGATATCAGATGTGCATCATAAACAACTACTGGTCTTCCAGGGAACGATCAAAACGTAGACTGTTTGAGATTTTTACTCCCGTGGAAAAAAGTGCGCATGGTGACTGTTGTATTCAATCCCGATGCAATTTCTGTGTTTCATCAACACTCTGATAGTGCACAGATTACAGAATGATATCAGATGTGCATCGGAAACTACTACTGGTCTTCCAGGGGACGATCAAACCGTAGACTGTTTGAGACAATACTCCCATGGAGGAAAGTTCGCATGGTGACTGTTGTATTCAATGCCGATGCAATTTCTGCGTTTCATCAACACCCGGATAGACCACAAGTTACAGAATGCCTCCAGATGTGCATCGGAAACTACTACTGGTCTTCAGGGAACGATCAAATCGATGACAGTTTGAGACATTACTCCCATGGAGGAAAGTGCGCATGCTGTCTGTTGTATTCAATCCCGATGCAATTACTGTGTTTCATAAACACTTTGGAAGTCCACAGATTACAGAATGCCTCAAGATGTACATCGAAAACTACTACTGGTATTCCAGGGAACGATCAAAGCGTAGACTGTGTGAGATATTACTTCCATGGAGGAAAGTACGCATGGTTACTGTTGTATTAAATCCCGATGAAATTTCTGTGTTTCAACAACACACTGATAGTCCTCAGCTTACAGAATGCCACCGGATGTGGATCGGAAGACAATACTGGTCTTCCAGGGGATGATCAAACTGTAGACTGTTTGAGACATTTCTCCCATGGAGGAAAGTGCGCATGGTGACTGTTGTATTCAATCACGATGCAATTTCTATGTTTCATCAACACTTTGAAGGTCCACAGATTACCGAATGGCTCCAGACGTGCATCGGAAACTACTACAGGTCATCGAGGAAACGATCAAAGCATAGACTGTTTGAGACATAACTCCCGTGGAAGAAAGTTCGCATGGTGACTGTTGTATTCAATCCCGATGCTATTTCTGTGCTTCATCAACACTCAGTTAGTCCACAGATTGCAGAATGCCTCCGGATGTGCATCGGAAACTACTACTGGTCTTCCAGGGAACGGTCAAAGCATAGACTGTTTGAGACAATACTCTCATGGAGAAAAGTGCGAATGGTGACTGTTGTTTCAATCCCGATGCAATTACTGTGTTTTATCAACACTCTGATAGTCCACAGATTACAGAATGCCACCAGATAAGCATCGGAAACTACTACTGGTCTTCCAGGGAACGATCTAAGGGGGACGGTTTCAGACATTACTCCCATGGAGGAAAGTGCAGATGGTGGCTGTTGTATTAAATCCCGATGCAATTTCTGTGTTTCATCAACACTCTGATAGTCCACAGTTTACAGAATGCCACCAGATCTGCGTCGCAAACTACTTCTGGTCTTCCTGTGAACGATCAAAGCGTGGCCTATTTGAGTAAATACTCCCATGGAGGAAAGTGCGCTTGGTGACTGTTGTATTAAATGGCGATGCAATTTCTGTTTTTCAACAACACTCTGATATTCCACAGATTACAGAATGCCTCCAGATGTGCATCGGAAACTACTACTTTTCTTACAGTGAACGATCAAGGCGTAGACTGTTTGAGACATTACTCCCATGGAGGAAAGTTCGCATGGTGACTGTTGTATTCAATGCCGATGCAATTCCTGTGTTTCATCAACACCCGGATAGACCACAAATTACAGAATGCCTCCAGATGTGCATCGGAAACTACTACTGGTCTTCAGGGAACGATCAAATCGATGACAGTTTGAGACATTACTCCCATGGAGGAAAGTGCGAATGGTGACAATCCAGATGCAATTTCTGTGTTTCATCAACACTCTGATAGTCCACAGATTACAGATTGCCTCCAGATGTGCATCGGAAACTACTACTGGTCTTCCTGGGAACGATCAGATCATAGACTGTGTGAGACATTACTCCCATGGAGGAAAGTGCCCATGGTGACTGTTGTATTCAATCACGATGCAATTTCTGTGTTTCATCAACACTTTGAAGGTCCACAGATTACAGAATGCCTCGAGATGTGCATCGGATACAACTACTGGTCTTCGAGGAAACGATCAATGCATAGTCTGTTTGAGACATTACTCCCGTGGAAGAAAGTGCGCATGGTGACCGTTGTATTCAATCCCGATGCAATTTCTGTGTTTCATCAACACTCAGTTAGTCCACAGATTAAAGATTGCCTCCAGATGAGCATCGGAAACTACTACTGGTCTTCCAGGGAACGATCAAAGCGTAGACTGTTTGAGACATTACTCCCATGCAGGAAAGTGCGAATGGTGACTGTTGTTTCAATCCCGATGCAATTACTGTGTTTCTTCAACACTCTGATAGTAGACAGATTACAGAATGCCACCAGATGTGCATCGGAAGTTACAACTGGTCTTCCAGGGAACGATCAAAGCGTCGACTGTTCGAGACATTACTCCCTTGGATTAAAGTGCGCATGGTGACTATTGTATTCAATCCCGATGCAAATTCTGAGTTTCTTCAACACTCTGAGTGTGCACAGATTACAGAATGATACCAGATGTGCATCGGGAACAACTACTGGTGTTCCAGGGAACGATCAAATTGTAGACTGTTTGAGACATTACTCCAATGGAATAAAGTGCGCATGGTGACTGTTGTATTCAATCCAGATGCAGTTTCTGTGTTTCATCAACAATCTGAAAATGCACAGATTACAGAATGATACCAGATGTGCATCGGAAACAACTACTAGTCTTCCAGGGAACGATCTAAGCTTAGACTTTTTGAGACATTACTCCCGTGGAGGAAAGTGGGCATGGTGACTGTTGTATTCAATCCCGATGCAATTTCTGTTTTTCATCAACACTCTGATAGTCCGCAGATTACAGAATGCCACCAGATGTGCATCGGAAACTACTACTTTTCTTCCAGGGAACGATCAAGTCGTAGACTGTTTGAGACATTACTCCCATGGAGGAAAGTTCGCATGGTGACTGTTGTATTCAATGCCGATGCAATTTCTGTGTTTCATCAACACCCGGATTGACCACAAATTACAGAATGCCTCCAGATGTGCATCGGAAACTACTACTGGTCTTCAGAGGACGATCAAATCGATGACAGTTTGAGACATTACTCCCATGTAGGAAAGTGTGCATGGTGACTGTTGTATTCAATCCCGATGCAATTTCTGTGTTTCATCAACACTTTGAAGGTCCACAGATTACAGAGTGCCTCCAGATGTGCATCGGAAACTACTACAGGTCTTCGAGGAAACGATCAAAGCATAGACTGTTTGAGACATTACTGCCGTGGAAGAAAGTGCGCATGGTGACTGTTGTATTTAATCCCGATGCAATTTCTGTGTTTCATCAACACTCAGTTAGTCCACAGATTGCAGAATGCCTCCAGATGTGCATCGGAAACTACTACT
Source organism: Schistocerca gregaria (assembly GCF_023897955.1). Classification (NCBI taxonomy): domain Eukaryota; kingdom Metazoa; phylum Arthropoda; class Insecta; order Orthoptera; family Acrididae; genus Schistocerca; species Schistocerca gregaria. The sequence continues at coordinate 21,790,276 of NC_064927.1, read as the reverse complement.
GGTCTTCCAGGGAACGATCAAAGCATAGAGTGTTTGAGACAATACTCCCATGGAGGAAAGTGCGAATGGTGACTGTTGTTTCAAACCCGATGCAATTACTGTGTTTTATCAACACTCTGATAGTCCACAGTTTACAGAATGCCACCAGATGTGCGTCGCAAACTACTTCTGGTCTTCCTGTGAACGATCAAAGCGTAGACTATTTGCGTAATTACTCCCATGGAGGAAAGTGCGCTTTGTGACTGCTGTATTAAATCGCGATGCAATTTCTGCTTTTCAACAACACTCTGATAGTCCACAGATTACAGAATACCTCCAGATGTGCATCGGAAACTGCTACTTTTCTTCCAGGGTACGATCAAGCCGTAGACTGTTTGAGACATTACTCCCATGGAGGAAAGTTCGTATGGTGACTGTTGTATTCAATGCCGATGCAATTTCTGTATTTCATCAACACCCGGATGGACCACAAATTACAGAATGCCTCCAGATGTGCATCGGAAACTACTACTGGTCTTCAGGGAACGATCAAACCCATGACAGTTTGAGACACTACTCCCATGGAGGAAAGTGGGCATGGTGACTTTTGTATTCAATCCCGATGCAATTTCTGTGTTTCATCAACACTCAGTTAGTCCACAGATTACAGAATGCCTCCAGATGTGCATCGGAAACTACTTCTGGTCTTCCAGGGAACGATCAAAGCGTAGACTGTTTGGAACATTACTCCCGTGGAGGAAAGTGAGCATGGTGACTGTTGTATTCAATCCCGATGCAATTTCTGTGTTTCATCAACACTCTGATAGTCCACAGATTACAGAATGTCTCCAGATGTGCATCGGAAACTACTACTTTTCTTCCAGGGAACGATCAAGTCGTAGACTGTTTGAGACATTACACCCATGGAGGAAAGTTCGCATGGTGACTGTTGTATTCAATGCCGATGCAATTTCTGTGTTTCATCAACACCCGGATAGACCACAAATTACAGAATGCCTCCAGATGTGCATCGGAAACTACTACTTGTCTTCAGGGAATGATCAAGTCGATGACAGTTTGAGACATTATTCCCATGGAGGAAAGTGCGCATGCTGACTGTCGTATTCAATCACGATGCAATTTCTGTGTATCGTCAATACTTTGAAGGTCCACAGATTACAGAATGCCTCCAGATGTGCATCGGAAACTACTACTGGTCTTCGAGGAAACGATCAAATCATAGACTGTTTGAGACATTACTCCCGTGGAAGAAAGTGCGCATGGTGACTGTTGTATTCAATGCCGATGTAATTTCTGTGTTTCATCAACACTCACTTAGTCCACAGATTACAGAATGCCTCCAGATGTGCATCGGAAACTACTACTGGTCTTCCAGGGAACGATCAAAGCGTAGACTGTTTGAGACATTACTCCCATGGAGGAAAGTGCGCATGGTGACTGTTGTATTCAATGCCGATGCAATTTCTGTGTTTCATCAACACCCGGATAGACCACAAGTCACAGAATGCCTCCTGATGTGCATTGGAAACTACTACTGGTCTTCAGGGAACGTTCAAATCGATGACAGTTTGAGACATTACTCCCATGGAGGAAAGTGCGCATGGTGACTGTTGTATTCAATCCCGATGCATTTTCTGTGCTTCATCAACACTTTGAAGGTCCACAGATTACAGAACGCCTCAAGATGTACATCGGAAACTACTACTGGTATTCCAGGGAACGATCAAAGCGTAGACTGTGTGAGATATTACTTCCATGGAGGAGAGTACGCATGGTTACTGTTGTATTCAATCCCGATAAAATTTCTGAGTTTCAACAACACTCTGATAGTCCACAGCTTACAAAATGCCACCGGATGTGCATCGGAAACTACTTCTGGTCTTCCAGGGAACGATCAAAAACGTAGACTGTTTGAGACATTACTCCCGTGGAGGAAAGATGGCATGGTGACAGTTGTATTCAATCCCGATGCAATTTCTGTGTTTCATCAACACTCTGATAGTCCACAGATTACAGAATGCCTCCAGATGTGCATCGGAAACTACTACTTTTCTTCCAGAGAACGATCAAGGCGTAGACTGTTTGAGACATTACTCCCATTGAGGAAAGTGCGAATAGTGACTGTTGTATTCAATCTAGATGCAATTTCTGTGTTTCATCAACACTCTGATAGTCCACAGATTGCAGAATGCCTCCAGATGTGCATCCGAAACTACTACGTTTCTTCCAGGGAACGAACAAGGCGTAGACTGTTTGAGACATTACTCCCATGGAGGAAAGTTCGCATGGTAACTGTTGTATTCAATGCCGATGCAATTTCTGTGTTTCATCAACACCCGGTTTCCCAAAAATTACAGAATGCCTCCAGATGTGCATCGGAAAGTACTACTGGTCTTCAGGGAACGATCAAATCGATGACAGTTTGAGACTTTACTCCCATGGAGGAAAGTACGAATGGTGACTGTTGTATTCAATCACGATGCAATTTCTGTGTTTCGTCAATACTTTGAAGGTCCACAGATTACAGAATGCCTCCAGATGTGCATCGGAAACTTCTACCTGTCTTCGAAGGAACGATCAAATCATACAGTTTGAGACATTACTCTCGTGGGGGAAAGTGCGCATGGTGACTGTTGTATTCAATCCCGATGCAATTTCTGTGTTTCATCAACAATCTGATAGTCCACAGATTACAGATTGCCTCCAGATGTACATCGGAAAATACTACAGGTCTTCCAGGGAACGATCAAAGCGTAGACTGTTTGAGACATTACTCCGATGGAGGAAAGTGCGAATGGTGACTGTTGTTTAAATCCCGATGCAATTACTGTGTTTCATCAACACTCTGATAGTCCACAGATTACAGAATGCCACCAGATGTTCATCGGAAACTACTACTGGTCTTCCAGGGAACGATCAAATCGATGACAGTTTGAGACATTACTCCCATGGAGGAAAGTGCGCATTGTAACTGTTGTATTCAATCCGGATGCAATTTCTGTGTTTCATCAACACTTTGAAGGTCCACAGATTACAGAATGCCTCAAGATGTACATCGGAAACTACTACTGGTATTCCAGGGAACGATCAAAGCGTAGACTGTGTGAGATATTACTGCCATTGAGGAAAGTACGCATGGTTACTTTGTATTCAATCCCGATGAAATTTCTGTGTTTCAACAACACTCTGATAGTCCACAGATTACAGAATGCCACCGGATGTGCATCGGAAGCAACTACTGGTCTTCCAGGGAACGATCAAACTGTAGACTGTTTGAGACATTTCTCCCTTGGAGGAAAGTGCGCATGGTGATTGTTGTATTCAATCACGATGCAAATTCTGTGTTTCATCAACACTTTAAAGGTCCACAGATGACCGAATGCCTCCAGATGTGCATTGGAAACTACTACTGGTCTTCGAGGAAACGATCAAAACATAGACTGTTTGAGACATTACTCCCATGGAGGAAAGTGCGCATGGTGACTGTTGTATTCAATCACGATGCAATTTCTGTGTTTCGTCAATACTTTGAAGGTCCACAGATTACAGAATGCCTCCAGATGTGCATCGGAAACTACTACTGGTCTTCGAGGGAACGATCAAATCATAGACTGCTTTAGACATTACTCTCGTGGGGAAAAGTTCGCATGGTGACTGTTGTATTCAATCCCGATGCAATTTCTGTGTTTCATCAACACTCTGATAGTCCACAGATTACAGATTGCCTCCAGATGTGCATTGGAAACTACTACTGGTCTTCTTGGGAACGATCAAAGCATAGACTGTTTGAGGCATTACTCCCATGGAGGGAAGTGGGCATGGTGACTGTTGTATTCAATCACGATGCAATTTCTGTGTTTCATCAACACTTTGAAGGACCACAGATTACAGAATGCCTCCAGATGTGCATCGGAAACTACTAAAGGTCTTCCAGGAAACGATCAAAGCATAGACTGTTTGATGCATTACTCCCATATAGGAAAGTCCGCATGGTGAATGTTGTATTCAATCTCGATGCAATTTCTGTGTTTCGTCAATACTTTGAAGGTCCTCAGATTACAGAATGCCTCCAGATGTCCATCGGAAACTACTACTTTTCTTCCAGGGAACGATCAAGTCGTAGACTGTTTGAGACATTACTCACATGGAGGAAAGTGCGAATGGTGACTGTTGTTTCAATCCCGATGCAATTACTGTGTTTCATCAACACTCTGTAGTCCACAGATTACAGAATGCCACTAGATGTGCATCGGAAACTACTACTGGTCTTCCAGGGAACGATCAAAGCGTAGACTGTTTGAGACATTACTCCCATGGAGGAAAGTGCGCATGGTAACTGTTGTATTCAATCCCGATGCAATTTCTGTGTTTCATCAACACTTTGAAGGTCCACAGATTACAGAATGCCTCAAGATGTACATCGGAAACTACTACTGGTATTCCAGGGAACGATCAAAGCGTAGACTGTGTGAGATATTACTGCCATTGAGGAAAGTACGCATGGGTACTTTGTATTCAATCCCGATGAAATTTCTGTGTTTCAACAACACTCTGATAGTCCACAGATTACAGAATGCCACCGGATGTGCATCGGAAGCAACTACTGGTCTTCCAGGGAACGATCAAACTGTAGACTGTTTGAGACATTTCTCCCTTGGAGGAAAGTGCGCATGGTGATTGTTGTATTCAATCACGATGCAAATTCTGTGTTTCATCAACACTTTAAAGGTCCACAGATGACCGAATGCCTCCAGATGTGCATTGGAAACTACTACTGGTCTTCGAGGAAACGATCAAAACATAGACTGTTTGAGACATTACTCCCATGGAGGAAAGTGCGCATGGTGACTGTTGTATTCAATCACGATGCAATTTCTGTGTTTCGTCAATACTTTGAAGGTCCACAGATTACAGAATGCCTCCAGATGTGCATCGGAAACTACTACTGGTCTTCGAGGGAACGATCAAATCATAGACTGCTTTAGACATTACTCTCGTGGGGAAAAGTTCGCATGGTGACTGTTGTATTCAATCCCGATGCAATTTCTGTGTTTCATAAACACTCTGATAGTCCACAGATTACAGATTGCTTCCAGATGTGCATTGGAAACTACTACTGGTCTTCTTGGGAACGATCAAAGCATAGACTGTTTGAGGCATTACTCCCATGGAGGGAAGTGGGCATGGTGACTGTTGTATTCAATCACGATGCAATTTCTGTGTTTCATCAACACTTTGAAGGACCACAGATTACAGAATGCCTCCAGATGTGCATCGGAAACTACTAAAGGTCTTCCAGGAAACGATCAAAGCATAGACTGTTTGATGCATTACTCCCATATAGGAAAGTCCGCATGGTGAATGTTGTATTCAATCTCGATGCAATTTCTGTGTTTCGTCAATACTTTGAAGGTCCTCAGATTACAGAATGCCTCCAGATGTCCATCGGAAACTACTACTTTTCTTCCAGGGAACGATCAAGTCGTAGACTGTTTGAGAAATTACTCACATGGAGGAAAGTGCGAATGGTGACTGTTGTTTCAATCCCGATGCAATTACTGTGTTTCATCAACACTCTGTAGTCCACAGATTACAGAATGCCACTGGATGTGCATCGGAAACTACTACTGGTCTTCCAGGGAACGATCAAAGCGTAGACTGTTTGAGACATTACTCCCATGGAGGAAAGTGCGCATGGTAACTGTTGTATTCAATCCCGATGCAATTTCTGTGTTTCATCAACACTTTGAAGGTCCACAGATTACAGAATGCCTCAAGATGTACATCGGAAACTACTACTGGTATTCCAGGGAACGATCAAAGCGTAGACTGTGTGAGATATTACTGCCATTGAGGAAAGTACGCATGGTTACTTTGTATTCAATCCCGATGAAATTTCTGTGTTTCAACAACACTCTGATAGTCCACAGATTACAGAATGCCACCGGATGTGCATCGGAAGCAACTACTGGTCTTCCAGGGAACGATCAAACTGTAGACTGTTTGAGACATTTCTCCCTTGGAGGAAAGTGCGCATGGTGATTGTTGTAGTCAATCACGATGCAAATTCTGTGTTTCATCAACACTTTAAAGGTCCACAGATGACCGAATGCCTCCAGATGTGCATTGGAAACTACTACTGGTCTTCGAGGAAACGATCAAAACATAGACTGTTTGAGGCATTACTCCCATAGAGGGAAGTGGGTATGGTGACTGTTCTATTCAATCACGATGCAATTTCTGTGTTTCATCAACACCTTGAAGGACCACAGATTACAGAATGCCTCCAGATGTGCATCGGAAACTACTAACGGTCTTCCAGGAAACGATCAAAGCATAGACTGTTTGATGCATTACTCCCATGGAGGAAAGTCCGCATGGTGACTGTTGTATTCATTCTCGATGCAATTTCTGTGTTTCGTCAATACTTTGAAGGTCCTCAGATTACAGAATGCCTCCAGATGTCCATCGGAAACTACTAATTTTCTTCCAGTGAACGATCAAGTCGTAGACTGTTTGAGACATTACTCACATGGAGGAAAGTGCGAATGGTGACTGTTGTTTCAATCCCGATGCAATTACTGTGTTTCATCAACACTCTGCAGTCCACAGATTACAGAATGCCACTAGATGTGCATCGGAAACTACTACTGGTCTTCCAGGGAACGATCAAAGCGTAGACTGTTTGAGACATTACTCCAGTGGAGGAAAGTGCGCATGGTGACTGTTGTATTCAATCCCGATGCAATTTCTGTGTTTCATCAACACTCTGATAGTGCACAGATTAAGGAATGTTCCAGATGTGCATCGGAAACAACTACTGGTCTTCAAGGGAACGATCAAAGCGTAGACTGTTTGAGACATTACTCAAGTGGAGGAATGTGCGCATGGTGACTGTTGTATTCAATCTCGATGCAATTTCTGTGTTTCGTCAATACTTTGAAGGTCCTCAGATTACAGAATGCCTCCAGATGTCCATCGGAAACTACTACTTTTCTTCCAGGGAACGATCAAGCCGTAGACTGTTTGAGACATTACTCACATGGAGGAAAGTGCGAATGGTGACTGTTGTTTCAATCCCGATGCAATTACTGTGTTTCATCAACACTCTGTAGTCCACAGATTACAGAATGCCACTAGATGTGCATCGGAAACTACTACTGGTCTTCCAGGGAACGATCTAAGCGTAGACTGTTTGAGACATTACTCCCGTGGAGGAAAGTGGGCATGGTGACTGTTGTATTCAATCCCGATGCAATTTCTGTGTTTCATCAACACTCTGATAGTCCACAGATTACAGAATGCCACCAGATGTGCATCGGAAACTACTATTTTTCTTCCAGGGAACGATCAAGGCGTAGACTGTTTGAGACATTACTCGCATGGAGGAAAGTTCGCATGGTGACTGTTGTATTCAATGCCGATGCAATTTCTGTGTTTCATCAACACCCGGATTGACCACAAATTACGGAATGCCTCCAGATGTGCATCGGAAACTACTACTGGTCTTCAGAGGACGATCAAATCGATGACAGTTTGAGACATTACTCCGATGTAGGAAAGTGTGCATGGTGACTGTTGTATTCAATCCCGATGCAATTTCTGTGTTTCATCAACACTTTGAAGGTCCACAGATTACAGAGTGCCTCCAGATGTGCAACGGAAACTACTACAGGTCTTCGAGGAAACGATCAAAGCATAGACTGTTTGAGACATTACTGCCGTGGAAGAAAGTGCGCATGGTGACTGTTGTATTTAATCCCGATGCAATTTCTGTGTTTCATCAACACTCAGTTAGTCCACAGATTGCAGAATGCCTCCAGATGTGCATCGGAAACTACTACTGGTCTTCCAGGGAACGATCAAAGCATAGACTGTTTGAGACAATACTCCCATGGAGGAAAGTGCGAATGGTGACTGTTGTATTCAATGCCGATGCAATTTCTGTATTTCATCAACACCCGGATGGACCACAAATTATAGAATGCCTCCAGATGTGCATCGGAAACTACTACTGGTCTTCAGGGAACGATCAAACCGATGACAGTTTGAGACACTACTCCCATGGAGGAAAGTGGGCATGGTGACTTTTGTATTCAATCACGATGCTATTTCTGTGTTTCATCAACACTTTGAAGGTCCACAGATTACCGAATGGCTCCGGATGTGCATCGGAAACTACTACTGGTCTTCGAGGAACCGATCAAAGCATAGACTGTTTGAGACATAACTCCCGTGGAAGAAAGTTCGCATGGTGACTGTTGTATTCAATCCCGATGCAATTTCTGTGTTTCATCAACACCAGGATAGACCACAAGTCACAGAATGCCTCCAGATGTGCATTGGAAACTACTACTGGTCTTCAGGGAACGATCAAATCGATGACAGTTTGAGACATTACTCCGATGGAGGAAAGTGCGCATGGTGACTGTTGTATTCAATCCCGATGCATTTTCTGTGCTTCATCAACACTTTGAGGGTCCACAGATTACAGAATGCCTCAAGATGTACATCGGAAACTACTACTGGTATTCCAGGGAACGATCAAAGCGTAGACTGTGTGAGATATTACTTCCATGGAGGAAAGTACGCATGGTTACTGTTGTATTCAATCCCGATAAAATTTCTGAGTTTCAACAACACTCTGATAGTCCACAGCTTACAAAATGCCACCGGATGTGCATCGGAAACTACTTCTGGTCTTCCAGGGAACGATCAAAAACGTAGACTGTTTGAGACATTACTCCCGTGGAGGAAAGTTGGCAAGGTGACAGTTGTATTAAATCCCGATGCAATTTCTGTGTTTCATCAACACTCTGATAGTCCACAGATTACAGAATGCCTCCAGATGTGCATCGGAAACTACTACTTTTCTTCCAGAGAACGATCAAGGCGTAGACTGTTTGAGACATTACTCCCATGGAGGAAAGTGCGAATAGTGACTGTTGTATTCAATCTAGATGCAATTTCTGTGTTTCATCAACACTCTGATAGTTCACAGATTGCAGAATGTCTCCAGATGTGCATCCGAAACTACTACTTTTCTTCCAGGGAACGAACAAGGCGTAGACTGTTTGAGACATTACTCCCATGGAGGAAAGTTCGCATGGTAACTGTTGTATTCAATGCCGATGCAATTTCTGTGTTTAATCAACACCCGGTTTCCCACAAATTACAGAATGCCTCCAGATGTGCATCGGAAACTACTACTGGTCTTCAGGGAACGATCAGATCGATGACAGTTTGAGACTTTACTCCCATGGAGGAAAAAACGAATGGTGACTGTTGTATTCAATCACGATGCAATTTCTGTGTTTCGTCAATACTTTGAAGGTCCACAGATTACAGAATGCCTCCAGATGTGCATCGGAAACTTCTACCTGTCTTCGAGGGAACGATCAAATCATAGACAGTTTGAGACATTACTCTCGTGGGGGAAAGTGCGCATGGTGACTGTTGTATTCAATCCCGATGCAATTTCTGTGTTTCATCTACAATCTTATAGTCCACAGATTACAGATTGCCTCCAGATGTGCATCGGAAAATAGTACAGGTCTTCCAGGGAACGATCAAAGCGTAGACTGTTTGAGACATTACTCCGATGGAGGAAAGTGCGAATGGTGACTGTTGTTTCAATCCCGATGCAATTACTGTGTTTCATCAACACTCTGATAGTCCACAGATTACAGAATGCCACCAGATGTTCATCGGAAACTACTACTGGTATTCCAGGGAACGATCAAAGCGTAATCTGTGTGAGATATTACTGCCATTGAGGAAGGTACGCATGGTTACTGTTGTATTCAATCCCGATGAAATTTCTGTGTTCCAACAACACTCTGATAGTCCACAGCTTACAGAATGCCACCGGATGTGCATCGGAAGCAACTACTGGTCTTCCAGGGAACGATCAAACTGTAGACTGTTTGAGACATTTCTCCCTTGGAGGAAAGTGCGCATGGTGACTGTTGTATTCAATCACGATGCAAATTCAGTGTTTCATCAACACTTTGAAGGTCCACAGATGACCGAATGCCTCCAGATGTGCATTGGAAACTACTACTGGTCTTCGAGGGAACGATCAAATCATAGACTGTTTTAGACATTACTCTCGTGGGGGAAAGTTCGCATGGTGACTGTTGTATTCAATCCCGATGCAATTTCTGTGTTTCATCAACACTCTGATAGTACACAGATTACAGATTGCCTCCAGATGTGCATTGGAAACTACTACTGGTCTTCTTGGGAACGATCAAAGCATAGACTGTTTGAGGCATTACTCCCATGGAGGGAAGTGGGCATGGTGACTGTTGTATTCAATCACGATGCAATTTCTGTGTTTCATCAACACTTTGAAGGACCACAGATTACAGAATGCCTCCAGATGTGCATCGGAAACTACTAAAGGTCTTCCAGGAAACGATCAAAGCATAGACTGTTTGGTGCATTACTCCCATATAGGAAAGTCCGCATGGTGACTGTTGTATTCAATCTCGATGCAATTTCTGTGTTTCGTCAATACTTTGAAGGTCCTCAGATTACAGAATGCCTCCAGATGTCCATCGGAAACTACTACTTTTCTTCCAGGGAACGATCAAGGCGTAGACTGTTTGAGACATTACTCACATGGAGGAAAGAGCGAATGGTGACTGTTGTTTCAATCCCGATGCAATTACTGTGTTTCATCAACACTCTGTAGTCCACAGATTACAGAATGCCACTAGATGTGCATCGGAAACTACTACTGGTCTTCCAGGGAACGATCAAAGCGTAGACTGTTTGAGACATTACTCCCATGGAGGAAAGTGCGCTTGGTAACTGTTGTATTCAATCCCGATGCAATTTCTGTGTTTCATCAACACTTTGAAGGTCCACAGATTACAGAATGCCTCAAGATGTACATCGGAAACTACTACTGGTATTCCAGGGAACGATCAAAGCGTAGACTGTGTGAGATATTACTGCCATTGAGGAAAGTACGCATGGTTACTGTTGTATTCAATCCCGATGAAATTTATGTGTTTCAACAACACTCTGATAGTCCACAGCTTACAGAATGCCACCGGATGTGCATCGGAAGCAACTACTGGTCTTCCAGGGAACGATCAAACTGTAGACTGTTTGAGACATTTCTCCCTTGGAGGAAAGTGCGCATGGTGACTGTTGTATTCAGTCACGATGCAAATTCTGTGTTTCATCAACACTTTGAAGGTCCACAGATGAGCGAATGGCTCCAGATGTGCATTGGAAACTACTACTGGTCTTCGAGGGAACGATCAAATCATAGACTGTTTTAGACATTACTCTCGTGGGGGAAAGTTCGCATGGTGACTGTTGTATTCAATCCCGATGCAATTTCTGTGTTTCATCAACACTCTGATAGTCCACAGATTACAGATTGCCTCCAGATGTGCATTGGAAACTACTACTGGTCTTCTTGGGAACGATCAAAGCATAGACTGTTTGAGGCATTACTCCCATGGAGGGAAGTGGGCATGGTGACTGTTGTATTCAATCACGATGCAATTTCTGTGTTTCATCAACACTTTGAAGGACCACAGATTACAGAATGCCTCCAGATGTGCATCGGAAACTACTAAAGGTCTTCCAGGAAACGATCAAAGCATAGACTGTTTGATGCATTACCCCATGGAGGAAAGTCCGCATGGTGACTGTTGTATTCAATCTCGATGCAATTTTTGTGTTTCGTCAATACTTTGAAGGTCCTCAGATTACAGAATGCCTCCAGATGTCCATCGGAAACTACTAATTTTCTTCCAGTGAACGATCAAGGCGTAGACTGTTTGAGACATTACTCACATGGAGGAAAGTGCGAATGGTGACTGTTGTTTCAATCCCGATGCAATTACTGTGTTTCATCAACACTCTGCAGTCCACAGATTACAGAATGCCACTAGATGTGCATCGGAAACTACTACTGGTCTTCCAGGGAACGATCAAAGCACAGACTGTTTGAGACATCACTCCAGTGGAGGAAAGTGCGCATGGTGACTGTTGTATTCAATCCCGATGCAATTTCTGTGTTTCATCAACACTCTGATAGTGCACAGATTAAGGAATGTTCCAGATGTGCATCGGAAACAACTACTGGTCTTCAAGGGAACGATCAAAGCGTAGACTGTTTGAGACATTACTCAACTGGAGGAATGTGCGCATGGTGACTGTTGTATTCAATCTCGATGCAATTTCTGTGTTTCGTCAATACTTTGAAGGTCCTCAGATTACAGAATGCCTCCAGATGTCCATCGGAAACTACTACTTTTCTTCCAGGGAACGATCAAGGCGTAGACTGTTTGAGACATTACTCACATGGAGGAAAGTGCGAATGGTGACTGTTGTTTCAATCCCGATGCAATTACTGTGTTTCATCAACACTCTGTAGTCCACAGATTACAGAATGCCACTAGATGTGCATCGGAAACTACTACCGGTCTTCCAGGGAACGATCAAAGCGTAGACTGTTTGAGACATTACTCAAGTGGAGGAATGTGCGCATGGTGACTGTTGTATTCAATCGCGATGCATTTTCTGTGTTTCATCAACACTTTGAAGGTCCACAGATTACAGAATGCCTCCTGATGTGCATCGGAAACTACAACTGGTCTTCCAGGGAACGATCAAAGCGTAGACTGTTTGAGACATTACTCCATTGGATTAAAGTGCTCATGGTGACTGTTGTATTCAATCCCGATGCAATTTCTGTGTTTCATCAACACTCTGATAGTGCACAGATTACAGAATGATACCAGATGTGCATCGGAAACAACTACTGGTCTTCCAGGGAACGATCAAATCGTAGACTGTTTGAGACATTACTCCAGTGGAGGAAAGTGCGCATGGTGACTGTTGTATTCAATCACGATGCAATTTCTGTGATTCGTCAATACTTTGAAGGTCCACAGATTACAGAATGCCTCCAGATGAGCATAGGATACTACTACTGGTCTTCTGGGAACGATCAAATCGGTGGCAGTTTGAGACATTACTCCCATAGAGGAAAGTGCGAATGGTGACTGTTGTATTCAATCCCGATGCAATTTCTGTGTTTCATCAACACTTTGAAGGTCCACAGATTACAGAATGCCTCAAGATGTACATCGGAAACTACTACTGGTATTCCAGGGAACGATCAAAGCGTAGACTGTGTGAGATATTACTGCCATTGAGGAAAGTACGCATGGTTACCGTTGTATTAAATCCCGATGAAATTTCTGTGTTTCAACAACACTCTGATAGTCCACAGCTTACAGAATGCCACCGGATGTGCATCGGATGCAACTACTGGTCTTCCAGGGAACGATAAACTGTAGACTGTTTGAGACATTTCTCCCTTGGAGGAAAGTGCGCATGGTGACTGTTGTATTCAATCACGATGCAAATTCTGTCTTTCATCAACACTTTGAAGGTCCACAGATGACCGAATGGCTCCAGATGTGCATTGGAAACTACTACTGGTCTTCGAGGAAACGATCAAAGCATAGACTGTTTGAGACATAACTCCTGTGGAAGAAAGTGCGCATGGTGACTGTTGTATTCAATCCCGATGCTATTACTGTGTTTCATCAACACTCACTTAGACCACAGATTACAGAATGCCTCCAGATGTGCATCGGAAACTACTACTGGTCTTCCAGGGAACGATCAAAGCGTAGACTGTTTGAGACATTACTCCCGTGGAGGAAAGTGGGCATGGTGACTGTTGTATTCAATCCCGATGCAATTTCTGTGTTTCATCAACACTCTGATAGACCACAGATTACAGAATGCCTCCAGATGTGCATCGGAAACTACTACTTTCCTTCCATGGAACGATCAAGGCGTAGACTGTTTGAGGCATTACTCCCAAGGAGGAAAGTTCGCATGGTGACTGTTGTATTCAATGCCGATGCAATTTCTGTGTTTCATCAACACCCGGATAGACCACAAATTTCAGAATGCCTCCAGATGTGCATAGGAAACTACTACTTGTGTTCAGGGAACGATCAAATCGACGACAGTTTGAGACATTACTCCCATGGAGGAAAGTGGGAATGGTGACTGTTGTATTCAATCCAGATGCAATTTCTGTGTTTCACCAACACTCTGATAGTCCACAGATTACAGATTGCCTCCAGATGTGCATCGGAAACTACTACTGGTCTTCCTGGGAACGATCAGAGCATAGACTGTTTGAAACATTACTCCCATGGAGGAAAGTGCGCATGGTGACTGTTGTATTCAATCACGATGCAATTTCTGTGTTTCGTCATTACTTTGAAGGTCCACAGATTACAGAATGCCTCCAGATGTGCATCGGAAACTAGTACTGGTCTTCGAGGGAACGATCAAATCATAGACTGTTTGAGACATTACTCTCGTGGGGGAAAGTGCGCATGGTGACTGTTGTATTCAATCCCGATGCAATTTCTGTGTTTCATCAACACTCTGATAGTCCACAGTTTACAGATTGCCTCCAGATGTGCATTGGAAACTACTACTGGTCTTCCTGGGAACGATCAAAGCGTAGACTGTTTGAGACATTAGTCCCTTGGATTAAAGTGCGCAAGGTGACTGTTGTATTCAATCCCGATGCAATTTCTGTGTTTCATCAACACTCTGATAGTGCACAGATTACAGAATGATACCAGATGTGCATCGGAAACAACTACTGGTCTTCCAGGGAACGATCAAATCGTAGACTGTTTGAGACATTACTCCAGTAGAGGAAAGTGCACATGGTGACTGTTGTATTCAATCCCGATGCAATTTCTATGTTTCATCAACACTCTGATAGTCCAGAGACTACAGAATGCCTCCAGATGTGCATCGAAACTGCTACTTTTCTTCCAGAGAACGATCAAGGCGTAGACTCTTTGAGACATTACTCCCATGGAGGAAAGTTCGCATGGTGACTGTTGTATTCAATGCCGATGCAATTTCTGTGTTTCATCAACACCCGGATAGACCGCAAATTTCAGAATGCCTCAAGATGTGCATCGGAAACTACTACTGGTCTTCAGGGAACGATCAAATCGATGACAGTTTGAGACATTACTCCCGTGGAAGAAAGTGCGCATGGTGACTGTTGTATTCAATCCCGATGCAATTTCTGTGTTTCATCAACACTCACTTAGTCCACAGATTACAGAATGCCTCCAGATGTGGATCGGAAACTACTACTGGTCTTCCAGGGAACGATCAAAGCGTAGACTGTTTGAGACATTACTCCAATGGAGGAAAGTGCGAATGGTGACTGTTGTTTCAATCCCGATGCAATTACTGTGCTTCTTCAACACTCTGATAGTAGACAGATTATAGAATGCCACCAGATGTGCATCGGAAACTACAACTGGTCTTCCAGGGAACGATCAAAGCGTAGACTGTTTGAGACATTCCTCCCATGGAGGAAAGTGCGCATGGTAACTGTTGTATTCAATCCCGATGGAATTTCTGTGTTTCATCAACACTTCGAAGGTCCACAGATTACAGAATGCCTCAAGATGTACATCGGAAACTACTACTGGTATTCCAGGGAACGATCAAAGCGTAGACTGTGTGAGATATTACTGCCATTGAGGAAAGTACGCATGGTTACTGTTGTATTCAATCCCGATGAAATTTATGTGTTTCAACAACACTCTGATAGTCCACAGCTTACAGAATGCCACCGGATGTGCATCGGAAGCAACTACTGGTCTTCCAGGGAACGATCAAACTGTAGACTGTTTGAGACATTTCTCCCTTGGAGGAAAGTGCGCATGGTGACTGTTGTATTCAATCACGATGCAAATTCTGTGTTTCATCAACACTTTGAAGGTCCACAGATGACCGAATGGCTCCAGATGTGCATTGGAAACTACTACTGGTCTTCGAGGGAACGATCAAATCATAGACTGTTTTAGACATTACTCTCGTGGGGGAAAGTTCGCATGGTGACTGTTGTATTCAATCCCGATGCAATTTCTGTGTTTCGTCAACACTCTGATAGTCCACAGATTACAGATTGCCTCCAGATGTGCATTGGAAACTACTACTGGTCTTCTTGGGAACGATCAAAGCATAGACTGTTTGAGGCATTACTCCCATGGAGGGAAGTGGGCATGGTGACTGTTGTATTCAATCACGATGCAATATCTGTGTTTCATCAACACTTTGAAGGACCACAGATTACAGAATGCCTCCAGATGTGCATCGGAAACTACTAAAGGTCTTCCAGGAAACGATCAAAGCATAGACTGTTTGATGCATTACCCCCATGGAGGAAAGTCCGCATGGTGACTGTTGTATTCAATCTCGATGCAATTTTTGTGTTTCGTCAATACTTTGAAGGTCCTCAGATTACAGAATGCCTCCAGATGTCCATCGGAAACTACTACTTTTCTTCCAGTGAACGATCAAGACGTAGACTGTTTGAGACATTACTCACATGGAGGAAAGTGCGAATGGTGACTGTTGTTTCAATCCCGATGCAATTACTGTGTTTCATCAACACTCTGCAGTCCACAGATTACAGAATGCCACTAGATGTGCATCGGAAACTACTACTGGTCTTCCAGGGAACGATCAAAGCGTAGACTGTTTGAGACATTACTCCAGTGGAGGAAAGTGCGCATGGTGACTGTTGTATTCAATCCCGATGCAATTTCTGTGTTTCATCAACACTCTGATAGTGCACAGATTAAGGAATGTTCCAGATGTGCATCGGAAACAACTACTGGTCTTCAAGGGAACGATCAAAGCGTAGACTGTTTGAGACATTACTCAAGTGGAGGAATGTGCGCATGGTGACTGTTGTATTCAATCTCGATGCAATTTCTGTGTTTCGTCAATACTTTGAAGGTCCTCAGATTACAGAATGCCTCCAGATGACCATCGGAAACTACTACATTTCTTCCAGGGAACGATCAAGGCGTAGACTGTTTGAGACATTACTCACATGGAGGAAAGTGCGAATGGTGACTGTTGTTTCAATCCCGATGCAATTACTGTGTTTCATCAACACTCTGTAGTCCACAGATTACAGAATGCCACTAGATGGGCATGGGAAACTACTACCGGTCTTCCAGTGAACGATCAAAGCGTAGACTGTTTGAGACATTACTCAAGTGGAGGAATGTGCGCATGGTGACTGTTGTATTCAATCGCGATGCATTTTCTGTGTTTCATCAACACTTTGAAGGTCCACAGATTACAGAATGCCTCCTGATGTGCATCGGAAACTACAACTAGTCTTCCAGGAAACGATCAAAGCGTAGACTGTTTGAGACATTACTCCCTTGGATTAAAGTGCTCATGGTGACTGTTGTATTCAATCCCGATGCAATTTCTGTGTTTCATCAACACTCTGATAGTGCACAGATTACAGAATGATACCAGATGTGCATCGGAAACAACTACTGGTCTTCCAGGGAACGATCAAATCGTAGACTGTTTGAGACATTACTCCAGTGGAGGAAAGTGCGCATGGTGACTGTTGTATTCAATCATGATGCAATTTCTGTGATTCGTCAATACTTTGAAGGTCCACAGATTACAGAATGCCTCCAGATGTGCATAGGATACTACTACTGGTCTTCTGGGAACGATCAAATCGGTGGCAGTTTGAGACATTACTCCCATAGAGGAAAGTGCGAATGGTGACTGTTGTATTCACTCGCGATGAAATTTCTGTGTTTCATCAACACTTTGAAGGTCCACAGATCACAGAATGCCTCAAGATGTACATCGGAAACTACTACTGGTATTCCAGGGAACGATCAAAGCGTAGACTGTGTGAGATATTACTGCCATTGAGGAAAGTACGCATGGTTACCGTTGTATTCAATCCCGATGAAATTTCTGTGTTTCAACAACACTCTGATAGTCCACAGCTTACAGAATGCCACCGGATGTGCATCGGATGCAACTACTGGTCTTCCAGGGAACGATAAACTGTAGACTGTTTGAGACATTTCTCCCTTGGAGGAAAGTGCGCATGGTGACTGTTGTATTCAATCACGATGCAAATTCTGTCTTTCATCAACACTTTGAAGGTCCACAGATGACAGAATGGCTCCAGATGTGCATTGGAAACTACTACTGGTCTTCGAGGAAACGATCAAAGCATAGACTGTTTGAGACATAACTCCTGTGGAAGAAAGTGCGCATGGTGACTGTTGTATTCAATCCCGATGCTATTACTGTGTTTCATCAACACTCACTTAGACCACAGATTACAGAATGCCTCCAGATGTGCATCGGAAACTACTACTGGTCTTCCAGGGAACGATCAAAGCGTAGACTGTTTGAGACATTACTCCCGTGGAGGAAAGTGGGCATGGTGACTGTTGTATTCTATCCCGATGCAATTTCTGTGTTTCATCAACACTCTGATAGACCACAGATTACAGAATGCCTCCAGATGTGCATCGGAAACTACTACTTTCCTTCCATGGAACGATCAAGGCGTAGACTGTTTGAGGCATTACTCCCAAGGAGGAAAGTTCGCATGGTGACTGTTGTATTCAATGCCGATGCAATTTCTGTGTTTCATCAACACCCGGATAGACCACAAATTACAGAATGCCTCCAGATGTGCATAGGAAACTACTACTTGTGTTCAGGGAACGATCAAATCGACGACAGTTTGAGCCATTACTCCCATG
The DNA here is from genome assembly GCF_023897955.1 of Schistocerca gregaria. Classification (NCBI taxonomy): domain Eukaryota; kingdom Metazoa; phylum Arthropoda; class Insecta; order Orthoptera; family Acrididae; genus Schistocerca; species Schistocerca gregaria. The sequence continues at coordinate 21,771,632 of NC_064927.1, read as the reverse complement.
GAGGAAAGTGGGAATGGTGACTGTTGTATTCAATCCAGATGCAATTTCTGTGTTTCACCAACACTCTGATAGTCCACAGATTACAGATTGCCTCCAGATGTGCATCGGAAACTACTACTGGTCTTCCTGGGAACGATCAGAGCATAGACTGTTTGAAACATTACTCCCATGGAGGAAAGTGCTCATGGTGACTGTTGTATTCAATCACGATGCAATTTCTGTGTTTCGTCATTACTTTGAAGGTCCACAGATTACAGAATGCCTCCAGATGTGCATCGGAAACTAGTACTGGTCTTCGAGGGAACGATCAAATCATAGACTGTTTGAGACATTACTCTCGTGGGGGAAAGTGCGCATGGTGACTGTTGTATTCAATCCCGATGCAATTTCTGTGTTTCATCAACACTCTGATAGTCCACAGTTTACAGATTGCCTCCACATGTGCATTGGAAACTACTACTGGTCTTCCTGGGAACGATCAAAGCATAGACTGTTTGAGGCATTACTCCCATGGAGGAAAGTGAGCATGGTGACTATTGTATTCAATCACGATGCATTTTCTGTGTTTCATCAACACTTTGAAGGTCCACAGATTACAGAAAGCCTTCTGATGTGCATCGGAAACTACTACTGGTCTTCCAGGGAACGACCAAAGCGTAGACTGTTTGAGACATTACTCCCATGGAGGAAAGTGTGAATGGTGACTGTTGTATTCAATCACGATGCAATATCTGTGTTTCATCAACACTTTGAAGGACCACAGATTACAGAATGCCTCCAGATGTGCATCGGAAACTACTAAAGGTCTTCCAGGAAACGATCAAAGCATAGACTGTTTGATGCATTACCCCCATGGAGGAAAGTCCGCATGGTGACTGTTGTATTCAATCTCGATGCAATTTTTGTGTTTCGTCAATACTTTGAAGGTCCTCAGATTACAGAATGCCTCCAGATGTCCATCGGAAACTACTACTTTTCTTCCAGTGAACGATCAAGACGTAGACTGTTTGAGACATTACTCACATGGAGGAAAGTGCGAATGGTGACTGTTGTTTCAATCCCGATGCAATTACTGTGTTTCATCAACACTCTGCAGTCCACAGATTACAGAATGCCACTAGATGTGCATCGGAAACTACTACTGGTCTTCCAGGGAACGATCAAAGCGTAGACTGTTTGAGACATTACTCCAGTGGAGGAAAGTGCGCATGGTGACTGTTGTATTCAATCCCGATGCAATTTCTGTGTTTCATCAACACTCTGATAGTGCACAGATTAAGGAATGTTCCAGATGTGCATCGGAAACAACTACTGGTCTTCAAGGGAACGATCAAAGCGTAGACTGTTTGAGACATTACTCAAGTGGAGGAATGTGCGCATGGTGACTGTTGTATTCAATCTCGATGCAATTTCTGTGTTTCGTCAATACTTTGAAGGTCCTCAGATTACAGAATGCCTCCAGATGACCATCGGAAACTACTACATTTCTTCCAGGGAACGATCAAGGCGTAGACTGTTTGAGACATTACTCACATGGAGGAAAGTGCGAATGGTGACTGTTGTTTCAATCCCGATGCAATTACTGTGTTTCATCAACACTCTGTAGTCCACAGATTACAGAATGCCACTAGATGGGCATGGGAAACTACTACCGGTCTTCCAGTGAACGATCAAAGCGTAGACTGTTTGAGACATTACTCAAGTGGAGGAATGTGCGCATGGTGACTGTTGTATTCAATCGCGATGCATTTTCTGTGTTTCATCAACACTTTGAAGGTCCACAGATTACAGAATGCCTCCTGATGTGCATCGGAAACTACAACTAGTCTTCCAGGAAACGATCAAAGCGTAGACTGTTTGAGACATTACTCCCTTGGATTAAAGTGCTCATGGTGACTGTTGTATTCAATCCCGATGCAATTTCTGTGTTTCATCAACACTCTGATAGTGCACAGATTACAGAATGATACCAGATGTGCATCGGAAACAACTACTGGTCTTCCAGGGAACGATCAAATCGTAGACTGTTTGAGACATTACTCCAGTGGAGGAAAGTGCGCATGGTGACTGTTGTATTCAATCATGATGCAATTTCTGTGATTCGTCAATACTTTGAAGGTCCACAGATTACAGAATGCCTCCAGATGTGCATAGGATACTACTACTGGTCTTCTGGGAACGATCAAATCGGTGGCAGTTTGAGACATTACTCCCATAGAGGAAAGTGCGAATGGTGACTGTTGTATTCACTCGCGATGAAATTTCTGTGTTTCATCAACACTTTGAAGGTCCACAGATCACAGAATGCCTCAAGATGTACATCGGAAACTACTACTGGTATTCCAGGGAACGATCAAAGCGTAGACTGTGTGAGATATTACTGCCATTGAGGAAAGTACGCATGGTTACCGTTGTATTCAATCCCGATGAAATTTCTGTGTTTCAACAACACTCTGATAGTCCACAGCTTACAGAATGCCACCGGATGTGCATCGGATGCAACTACTGGTCTTCCAGGGAACGATAAACTGTAGACTGTTTGAGACATTTCTCCCTTGGAGGAAAGTGCGCATGGTGACTGTTGTATTCAATCACGATGCAAATTCTGTCTTTCATCAACACTTTGAAGGTCCACAGATGACAGAATGGCTCCAGATGTGCATTGGAAACTACTACTGGTCTTCGAGGAAACGATCAAAGCATAGACTGTTTGAGACATAACTCCTGTGGAAGAAAGTGCGCATGGTGACTGTTGTATTCAATCCCGATGCTATTACTGTGTTTCATCAACACTCACTTAGACCACAGATTACAGAATGCCTCCAGATGTGCATCGGAAACTACTACTGGTCTTCCAGGGAACGATCAAAGCGTAGACTGTTTGAGACATTACTCCCGTGGAGGAAAGTGGGCATGGTGACTGTTGTATTCTATCCCGATGCAATTTCTGTGTTTCATCAACACTCTGATAGACCACAGATTACAGAATGCCTCCAGATGTGCATCGGAAACTACTACTTTCCTTCCATGGAACGATCAAGGCGTAGACTGTTTGAGGCATTACTCCCAAGGAGGAAAGTTCGCATGGTGACTGTTGTATTCAATGCCGATGCAATTTCTGTGTTTCATCAACACCCGGATAGACCACAAATTACAGAATGCCTCCAGATGTGCATAGGAAACTACTACTTGTGTTCAGGGAACGATCAAATCGACGACAGTTTGAGCCATTACTCCCATGGAGGAAAGTGGGAATGGTGACTGTTGTATTCAATCCAGATGCAATTTCTGTGTTTCACCAACACTCTGATAGTCCACAGATTACAGATTGCCTCCAGATGTGCATCGGAAACTACTACTGGTCTTCCTGGGAACGATCAGAGCATAGACTGTTTGAAACATTACTCCCATGGAGGAAAGTGCTCATGGTGACTGTTGTATTCAATCACGATGCAATTTCTGTGTTTCGTCATTACTTTGAAGGTCCACAGATTACAGAATGCCTCCAGATGTGCATCGGAAACTAGTACTGGTCTTCGAGGGAACGATCAAATCATAGACTGTTTGAGACATTACTCTCGTGGGGGAAAGTGCGCATGGTGACTGTTGTATTCAATCCCGATGCAATTTCTGTGTTTCATCAACACTCTGATAGTCCACAGTTTACAGATTGCCTCCACATGTGCATTGGAAACTACTACTGGTCTTCCTGGGAACGATCAAAGCATAGACTGTTTGAGGCATTACTCCCATGGAGGAAAGTGAGCATGGTGACTATTGTATTCAATCACGATGCATTTTCTGTGTTTCATCAACACTTTGAAGGTCCACAGATTACAGAAAGCCTTCTGATGTGCATCGGAAACTACTACTGGTCTTCCAGGGAACGACCAAAGCGTAGACTGTTTGAGACATTACTCCCATGGAGGAAAGTGTGAATGGTGACTGTTGTTTCAATCCCGATGCAATTACTGTGTTTCTTCAACACTGTGATAGTAGACAGATTACAGAATGCCACCAGATGTGCATCGGCAACTACAACTGGTCTTCCAGGGAACGATCAAAGCGTAGACTGTTTGAGACATTACTCCCTTGGATTAAAGTGCTCATGGTGACTGTTGTATTCAATCCCGATGCAATTTCTGTGTTTCATCAACACTCTGATAGTGCACAGATTACAGAATGATACCAGATGTGCATCGGAAACAACTACTGGTCTTCCAGGGAACGATCAAATCGTAAACTGTTTGAGACATAACTCCAGTGGAGGAAAGTGCGCATGGTGACTGTTGTATTCAATCACGATGCAATTTCTGTGATTCGTCAATACTTTGAAGGTCCACAGATTACAGAATGCCTCCAGATGTGCATAGGAAACTACTACTGGTCTTCTGGGAACGATCAAATCGGTGGCAGTTTGAGACATTACTCCCATAGAGGAAAGTGCGAATGGTGACAGTTGTATTCAATCCAGATGCAATATCTGTGTTTCATCAACACTCTGATAGTCCACAGATTACAGATTACCTCCAGATGTGCATCGGAAACTACTACTGGTCTTCCTGGGAACGATCAGAGCATAGACTGTTTGAGACATTACTGCCATGGACTAAATTGCGCATGGTGACTGTTGTATTCAATCACGATGCAATTTCTGTGATTCGTCATTACTTTGAAGGTCCACATATTACAGAATGCCTCCAGAAGTGCATCGGAAATTACTACTGGTCTTCGAGGGAACGATCAAATCATAGAGAGGTTGAGACATTACTCTCGTGGGGGAAAGTGCGAATGGTGACTGTTGTATTCAATCCCGATGCAATTTCTGTGTTTCATCAACACTCTGATAGTCCACAGATTACAGATTGCCTCCAGATGTGCATCGGAAACTACTACTGGTCTTCCTGGGAAAGATCAAAGTATAGACTGTTTGAGGCATTACTCCCATGGGGGAAAGTGCGCATGGTGACTGTTGTATTCTATCACGATGCAATTTCTGTGTTTCATCAACACTTTTAAGTTCCACAGATTACATCATGCCTCCAGATGTGCATCGGAAACTACTACTGGTCTTCGAGGAAACGATCAAAGCATAGACTGTTTAAGACATTACTCCCGTGGAAGAAAGTGGCATGGTGACTGTTGTATTCAATCCCGATGCAATTTCTGTGTTTCATCAACACTCACTTAGTCCACAGATTACAGAATGCCTCCAGATGTGCATCGGAAACTACTACTGGTCTTCCAAGGAACGATCAGAGCGTAGACTGTTTGAGACATTACTCCCACTGAGGAAAGTGCGAATGGTGACTGTTGTTTCAATCCCGATGCAATTTCTGTGTTTCATCAACACCCTGATAGTCCACAGATTACAGATTGCCTCCAGATGTGCTTGGAAACTACTACTGGTCTTCCTGGAAACGATCAAAGCATAGACTGTTTGAGGCATTACTCCCATGGAGGAAAGTGCGCATGGTGACTGTTGTATTCAATCACGATGCAATTTCTGTGTTTCATCAACACTTTGAAGGTCCACGGATTACAGAATGCCTCCTGATGTGCATCGGAAACTACTACTGGTTTTCGAGGAAACGATCAAAGCATAGACTCTTTGAGACATTACTCCCGTGGAAGAAAGTGCGCATGGTGACTGTTGTATTCAATCCCGATGCTACTTCTGTGTTTCATCAACACTCACTTAGTTCACAGATTGCAGAATGCCTCCAGATGTGCATCGGAAACTACTACTGGTCTTCCAGGGAACGATCAAAGCGTAGACTGTTTGAGACAATACTCCCACGGAGGAAAGTGCGAATGGTGACTGTTGTTTCAATCCCGATGAAATTACTGTGTTTCATCAACACTCTGATAGTCCACAGATTACAGATTGCCTCCAGATGTGCTTGGAAACTACTACTGGTCTTCCTGGAAACGATCAAAGCGTAGACTGTTTGAGACATTACTCCCTTGGATTAAAGTGCGCAAGGTGACTGTTGTATTCAATCCCGATGCAATTTCTGTGTTTCATCAACACTCTGATAGTGCACAGATTACAGAATGATACCAGATGTGCATCGGAAACAACTACTGGTCTTCCAGGGAACGATCAAATCGTAGACTGTTTGAGACATTACTCCAGTAGAGGAAAGTGCACATGGTGACTGTTGTATTCAATCCCGATGCAATTTCTATGTTTCATCAACACTCTGATAGTCCAGACACTACAGAATGCCTCCAGATGTGCATCGAAACTGCTACATTTCTTCCAGAGAACGATCAAGGCGTAGACTCTTTGAGACATTACTCCCATGGAGGAAAGTTCGAATGGTGACTGTTGTATTCAATGCCGATGCAATTTCTGTGTTTCATCAACACCCGGATAGCCCGCAAATTTCAGAATGCCTCATGATGTGCATCGGAAACTACTACTGGTCTTCAGGGAACGATCAAATCGATGACAGTTTGAGACATTACTCCCATGGAGGAAAGTGCGAATGGTGACTGTTGTATTCAATCCAGATGCAATTTCTGTGTTTCATCAACACTCTGATAGTCCACAGATTACAGATTGCCTCCAGATGTGCATCGGAAACTACTACTGGTCTTCGGGGAAACGATCAAAGCATAGAATGTTTGAGACATTACTCCCGTGGAAAAAAGTGCGCATGGTGACTGTTGTATTCAATCCCGATGCAATTTCTGTGTTTCATCAACACTCACTTAGTCCACAGATTACAGAATGCCTCCAGATGTGCATCGGAAACTACTACTGGTCTTCCAGGGAACGATCAAAGCGTAGACTGTTTGAGACATTACTCCAATGGAGGAAAGTCCGAATGGTGACTGTTGTTTCAATCCCGATGCAATTACTGTGCTTCTTCAACACTCTGATAGTAGACAGATTATAGAATGCCACCAGATGTGCATCGGAAACTACAACTGGTCTTCCAGGGAACGATCAAAGCGTAGACTGTTTGAGACATTACTCCCTTGCTTTAAAGTGCGCATGGTGACTGTTGTATTCAATCCCGATGCATTTTCTGTGTTTCATCAACACTCTGATTGTGCACAGATTACAGAATGATACAAAATGTGCATCGGAAACAACTACTGGTCTTCCAGGGAACGATCAAATCGTAGACTCTTTGAGACATTATTAAAGTGGAGGAAAGTGCGCATGGTGAGTGTTGTATTCAATCCAGATGCAATTTCTGTGTTTCATCAACACTCTGATAGTGCACAGATTACAGAATGATACCAGATGTGCATCGGAAACAACTACTGGTCTTCCAGGGAACGATCTAAGCGTAGACTGTTTGAGACATTACTCCCTTGCTTTAAAGTGCGCATGGTGACTGTTGTATTCAATTCCGATGCAATTTCTGTGTTTCATCAACACTCTGATAGTCCACAGATTACAGATTGCCTCCAGATGTGCATCGGAAACTACTACTGGTCTTAATGGGAACGATCAAAGCATAGAGTGTTTGAGGCATTATTCCCATGGAGGGAAGTGCGCATGGTGACTGTTGTATTCAATCCCGATGCAATTTCTGTGTTTCATCAACACTCTGATAGTGCACAGATTACAGAATGATACCAGATGTGCATCGGAAACAACTACTGGTCTTCCAGGGAACGATCAAAACGTAGACTGTTTGACACATTACTCCCGTGGATGAAAGTGCGCATGGTGAATGTTGTATTCAATCCCGATGCAATTTCTGTGTTTCATCAACACTCTAATAGTCCACAGATTGCAGAATGCCACCAGATGTGAATCGGAAACCACAACTGGTCGTCCAGTGAACGATCAAATCGTGGACTGTTTCAGACATTACTCCCATAAAGGAATGTGCGCATGGTGACTGTTGTATACAATCCCGATGCAATTTCTGTGTTTCATCAACAGTCTGATAGTGAACAGTATACAGAATGGCACCAGATGTGCATCGCAAACTACTTCTGGTCTTCCAGGGAACGATCAAAGCGTAGACTATTTGAGTAATTACTCCCATGGAGGAAAGTGCGCTTGGTGAATGTTGTATTAAATCGCGATGCAATGTCTGTGATTCATCATCACTCTGATAGTCCACAGAATACAGATTGCCTCCAGATGTGCATTGGAAACTACTACTGGTCTTCCTGGGAACGATCAGAGCATAGATTGTTTGAGACATTTCTCCCATGGAGGAAAGTGCGCATGGTGACTGTTTTATATAATCACGATGCCATTTCTGTGTTTCGTCAATACTTTGAAGGTCCACAGATTACAGAATGCCTCCAGATGTGCATCGGAAACTACTACTGGTCTTCGAGGGAACGATCAAATCATAGAGAGTTTGAGACATTACTCTCGTGGGGGAAAGTGCGCATGGTGACTGTTGTATTCAATCCCGATGCAATTTCTGTATTTCATCGACACTCTGATAGTCCACAGATTACAGATTGCCTCCAGATGTGCATCGGAAACTACTACTGGTCTTTCTGGGAACGATCAGAGCATAGACTGTTTGAGACCTTACTCCCATGGAGGAAATGCGCATGGTGAGTGCTGTTGTTTTCAATCACGATGCAATTTCTGTGTTTCGTCAATACTTTGAAGGTCCACAGATTACAGAATGCCTCCAGATGTGCATCGGAAACTACTACTGGTCTTCGAGGGAACGATCAAATCATAGACTGTTTGAGACATTACTCTCGTGGGGGAATGTGCGCATGGTGACTGTTGTATTCAATGCCGATGCAATTTCTGTGTTTCATCAACACTCTGATAGTCCACAGATTACAGATTGCCTCCAGATGTGCATCGGAAACTACATCTGGTCTTCGAGGGAACGATCAAATCATAGAGAGTTTGAGACATTACTCTCGTTTCGGAAAGTGCGCATGGTGACTGTTGTATTCAATCCCGATGCAATTTCTGTGTTTCATCAACACTCTGATAGTCCACAGATTACAGATTGCCTCCAGATGTGCATCGGAAACTACTACTGGTCTTCCTGGGAACGATCAAAGCATAGACTGTTTGAGGCATTACTCCCATGGAGGAAAGTGCGCATGGTGACTGTTGTATTCCATCACGAAGCAATTTCTGTGTTTCATCAACACTTTGAAGTTACATAGATTACAGAATGCCTCCAGATGTGGATCGGAAACTACTACTGGTCTTCCAGGGAACGATCAAATCGTAGACTGTTTGAGACATTACTCCAGTGGAGGAAAGTGCGCATGGTGACTGTTGTATTCAATCCAGATGCAATTTCTGTGTTTCATCAACACTCTGAAAATGCACAGATTACAGAATGATACCATATGTGCATCAGAAACAACTACTGGTCTTCCAGGAACGATCTAAGCGTAGACTGTTTGAGACATTACTCCCTTGCTTTAAAGTGTGCATGGTGACTGTTGCATTCAATCCCGATGCAATTTCTGTGTTTCATCAACACTCTGATAGTCCACAGATTACAGATTGCCTCCATATGTGCATCGGAAACTACTACTGGTCTTCCTGGGAACGATAAAAGCATAGACTGTTTCAGACATTACTCCCATGAGGAAAGTTCGCATGGTGACTGTTGTATTCAGTGCAGATGCAATTTCTGTGTTTCATCTACACTCTGATAGTCCACAGATTACAGAATGCCTCCAGATGTACATCGGAAAATACTACTGGTCTTCCAGGGAACGATCAAAGCGTAGACTGTTTGAGACATTACTCCGATGGAGGAAAGTGCGAATGGTGACTGTTGTTTCAATCCCGATGCAATTACTGTGTTTAATCAACACTCTGATAGTCCACAGATTACAGAATGCCACCAGATGTGCATCGGAAACTACTACTAGTCTTCCAGGGAACGATCAAAGCGTAGACTGTTTGAGACATTACTCCCTTGGAGGAAAGTGGGCATGGTGACTGTTGTATTCAATCCCGATGCAATTTCTGTGTTTCATCAACACTCTGATTGTCCAGAGATTACAGAATGCCTCCAGGTGTGCATCAGAAACTACTACTTTTTTTCCAGGGAACGATCAAGGCGTAGACTGTTTGAGACATTACTCCCATGGAGGAAAGTTCGCATGGTGACTGTTGTATTCAATGCCGATGCAATTTCTGTGTTTCATCAACACCCGGATGGACCACAAATTACAGAATGCCTCCAGATGTGCATCGGAAATTACTACTGGTTTTCAGGGAACGATCAAATCGATGACAGTTTGAGACATTACTCACATGGAGGAAAGTGCGAATGGTGACTGTTGTATTCAATCCAGATGCAATTTTTGTGTTTCATCAACACTCTGATGGTCCACAGATTACAGATTGCCTCCAGATGTGCATCGGAAACTGCTACTGGTCTTCCTGGGAACGATCAGAGCATAGACTGTTTGAGACATTACTCCCATGTAGGAAAGTGGTCATGGTGACTGTTGTATTCAATCCCGATGCAATTTCTGTGTTTCATCAACACTATGATAGACCAGAGATTACAGAATGCCTCCAGATGTGCATCGGAAACTACAACTGGTCTTCCAGGGAACGATCAAAACCTAGACTGTTTGAGACATTACTCCCATGGAGGAAAGTTCGCATGGTGACTGTTGTATTCAGTGCAGATGCAATTTCTGTGTTTCATCTACACTCTGATAGTCCACAGATTACAGATTGCCTCCAGATGTGCATCGGAAACTACTACCGGTCTTCCTGGGAACGATCAGAGCATAGACTGTTTCAGACATTACTCCCATGGAGGGAAGTTCGCATGGTGACTGTTGTATTCAATGCCGATGCAATATCTGTGTTTCATGAACACCCGGATAGGCCACAAATTACAGAATGCCTCCAGATGTGCATCGGAAACTACTACTGGTCTTCATTGAACGATCAAATCGATGACAGTTTGAGACATTACCCCCGTGGAAGAAAGTGCGCATGGTTACTGTTGTATTCAATCCCGATGCAATTTCTGTGTTTCATCAACACTCAGATAGTCCACAGATTACAGAATGCCTCCAGATGTACATCGGAAAATACAACTGGTCTTCCAGGGAACGATCAAAGCGTAGACTGTTTGAGACATTACTCCGATGGAGGAAAGTGCGAATGGTGACTGTTCTTTCAATCCCGATGCAATTACTGTGTTTCATCAACACTCTGATAGTCCACATATTACAGAATGCCAGCAGATGTGCATCGGAAACTACTACTGGTCTGCCAGGGAAAGATCAAAGCGTAGACTGTTTGAGACATTACTCCCTTGGAGGAAAGTGCGCATGGTGACTGTTGTATTCAGTCCCGATGCAAGTTCTGTGTTTCATCCACACTCTGATAGTGCACAGATTACAGAATGATACCATATGTGCATCGGAAACAACTACTGGTCTTCCAGGGAACGATCAAAGCGTAGACTGTTTGAGACATTACTCCAGTGGAGGAAAGTGCGCATGGTGACTGTTGTATTCAATCCAGATGCTATTTCTGTGTTTCATCAACACTCTGATAGTCCACAGATTACAGATTGCCTCCAGATGTGCATCGGAAACTACTACTGGTCTTCCTGGGAACGATCAGAGCATAGACTGTTTGAGGGATTACTCCCATGGAGGAAAGTTCGCATGGTGACTGTTGTATTCAGTGCAGATGCAATTTCTGTGTTTCATCAACACTCTGATAGTCCACAGATTACAGAATGCCACCAGATGTGCATCGGAAACAACTACTGGTCTTCGAGGAAACGATGAAAGCATAGACTGTTTGAGACATTACTCCGATGGAGGAAAGTGCGAATGGTGACTGTTGTTTCAATCCCGATGCAATTACTGTGTTTCATCAACACTCTGATAGTCCACAGATAACAGAATGCCACCAGATGTGCATCGGAAACAACTACTGGTCTTCCAGGGAACGATCAAATCGTAGACTGTTTGAGACATTACTCCAGTGGAGGAAAGTGCGCATGGTGACTGTTGTATTCAATCCAAATGCAATTTCTGTGTTTCATCAACACTCTGAAAATGCACAGATTACAGAATGATACCAGATGTACATCGGAAACAACTACTGGTGTTCCAGGGAACGATCTAAGCGTAGACTGTTTGAGACATTACTCCCGTGGAGGAAAGTGGGCATGGTGACTGTTCTATTCAATCCCGATGCAATTTCTGTGTTTCATCAACACTCTGATAGTCCACAGATTACAGATTGCCTCCAGATGTGCATCGGAAACTACTACTGGTCTTCCTGGGAACGATCAGAGCATAGACTGTTTGAGGGATTACTCCCATGGAGGAAAGTTCGCATGGTGACTGTTGTATTCAATCACGATGCAATTACTGTGTTTCGTCAATACTTTGAAGGTCCACAGATTGCAGAATGCCTCCAGATGTGCATCGGAAACTACTACTGGTCTTCGAGGGAACGATCAAATCATAGAGAGTTTAAGACATTACTCTCGTGGGGGAAAGTGCGCATGGTGACTGTTGTATTCAATCCCGATGCAATTTCTGTGTTTCATCAACACTCAGTTAGTCCACAGATTACAGAATGCCTCCAGATGTACATCGGAAAATACTACTGGTCTTCCAGGGAACGATCAAAGCGTAGACTGTTTGAGACATTACTCCGATGGAGGAAAGTGAGAATGGTGACTGTTGTTTCAATCCCGATGCAATTACTGTGTTTCATCAACACTCTGATAGTCCACATATTACAGAATGCCACTAGATGTGCATCGGAAACTACTACTGGTCTTCCAGGGAACGATCAAAGCGTAGACTGTTTGGGACATTACTCCCTTGGAGGAAAGTGCGCATGGTGACTGTTGTATTATATCCCGATGCAATTTCTGTGTTTCATCAACACTCTGATAGAGCACAGATTACAGATTGATACCATATGTGCATCGGAAACAACTACTGGTCTTCCAGGGAACGATCAAAGCGTAGACTGTTTGAGACATTACTCCCGTGGATGAAAGTGTGCATGGTGAGTGTTGTATTCAATCCCGATGCAATTTCTGTGTTTCATCAACACTCTGATAGTCCACAGGTTACAGAATGCCACCAGATGTGCATCGGAAACTACAACTGGTCGTCCAGTGGACGATCAAATCGTGGACTGTTTCTGACATTACTCCCATAAAGGAAAGTGCGCATGGTGACTGTTGTATTCAATCCCGATGCAATTTCAGTGTTTCATCAACAGTCTGATAGTGCACAGTTTACAGAATGCCACCAGATGAGCATTGCAAACTACTTCTGGTCTTCCAGGGAACGATCAAAGCGTAGACTATTTGAGTAATTACTCCCATGGAGGAAAGTGCGCTTGGTGACTGTTGTATTAAATCGTGATGCAATTTCTGTGTTTCATCACCACTCTGATAGTCCACAGATTACAGATTGCCTCCAGATGTGCATTGGAAACTACTACTGGTCTTCCTGGGAACGATCAAAAGCGTAGACTGTTTGAGACATTACTACAGTGGAGGAAAGTGCGCATGGTGATTGTTGTATTCAATCCAGATGCAATTTCTGTGTTTCACCAACACTCTGAAAATGCACAGATTACAGAATGATACCAGATGTGCATCGGAAACAACTACTGGTCTTCCAGGGAACGATCTAAGCGTAGATTGTTTGAGACATTATTCCCGTGGAGGAAAGTGAGCATGGTGACTGTTGTATTCAATCCCGATGCAATATCTGTGTTTCATCAACACTCTGATAGTCCAGAGATTACAGAATGCCTCCAGATGTGCATCGGAAACTACTACTTTTCTTCCAGGGAACGATCAAGGCGTAGACTGTTTGAGACATTACTCCCATGGAGGAAAGTTTGCATGGTTACTGTTGTATTCAATGCCGATGCAATTTCTGTGTTTCATCAACACTCGGATAGACCACAAATAACAGAATGGCTCCACATGTGCATCAGAAACTACTACTGGTCTTCAGGGAACGATCAAATCGATGACAGTCTGAGACATTACTCCCATGGAGGAAAGTGCGAATGGTGACTGTTGTATCTAATCACGATGCAATTTCTGTGTTTCGTCAATACTTTGAAGGTCCACAGATTACAGAATGCCTACAGATGTGCATCGGAAACTACTACTGGTCTTCGAGGGAACGATCAAATCATAGAGAGTTTGAGACATTACTCTTGTGGGGGAAAGTGCGCATGGTGACTGTTGTATTCAATCCCGATGCAATTTTTTTGTTTCATCAACCCTCTGATAGTCCACAGATTACAGATTGCCTCCAGATGTGCATCGAAAACTACTACTGGTCTTCCTGGGAACGATCAAAGCATAGACTGTTGTAGGGATTACTCCCATGGAGGAAAGTGCCCATGGTGACTGTTGTATTCAATCGCGATGCAATTTCTGTGTTTCATCAACACTCTGATAGTCCACAGATTACAGAATGCCAACAGATGTGCATCGGAAACTACTACTGGTCTTCCAGGGAACGATCAAAGCGTAGACTGTTTGAGACATTACTCCCGTGGATGAAAGTGCGCATGGTGACTGTTGTATTACATCGCGATGCAATTTCTGTGTTTCATCACCACTCTGATAGTCCACAGATTACAGATTGCCTCCAGATGTGCATCGGAAACTACTACTGGTCTTCCTGGGAACGATTAAAGCATAGACTGTTTGAGGCATTACTCCCATGGAGGAAAGTGCGCATGGTGACTGTTGTATTCAATCACGATGCAATTTCTGTGTTTCATCAACACTTTGAAGGTCCACAGATTACAGAATGCCTCCAGATGTGTATCGGAAACTACTACTGATCTTCGAGGAAACGATCAAAGCATAGACTGTTTGAGACATAACTCCCGTGTAAGAAAGTGCGCATGGTGACTGTTGTGTTCAATCACGGTGCAATTTCTCTGTGTCATCAACACTTTGAAGTTCCACAGAATACAGAATGCCTCCAGATGTGCATCGGAAACTACTACTGGTATTCCAGGGAACGATCAAAGCGTAAACTGTGAGAGATATTACTCCCATGGAGGAAAGTACGCATGGTTACTGTTGTATTCAATCCCGATGAAATTTCTGTGATTCAACAACACTCTGATAGTCCACAGATTACAGAATGCCACCGGATGTGCATCGGAAACTACTTCTTTTCTTCCAGGGAACGATCAAGGTGTAGACTGTTTGAGACATTACTCCCATGGAGGAAAGTTCGCATGGTGACTATTGTATTCAGTGCCGATGCAATTTCTGTGTTTCATCTACACTCTGATAGTCCACAGATTACAGATTGCCTCCAGATGTGCATCGGAAATAACTACTGATCTTCGAGGGGACGATCAAATCATAGACTGTTTGAGACATTAATCTCGTGGGGGAAAGTGCGCATGGTGACTGTTGTATTCAATCCCGATGCAATTTCTGTGTTTCATCAACACTCTGATAGTCCACAGATTACAGATTTTCTCCAGATGTGCATCGGAAACTATTACTGGTCCTCCTGGGAACGATCAAAGCATAGACTGAGGCATTACTCCCGTGGAAGAAACTGCGCATGGTGACTGTTGTATTCAATCACGATGCAATTTCTGTGTTTCATCAACACTTTGAAGTTCCACAGATTACAGAATGCCTCCAGATGTGCATCGGAAACTACTACTGGTCTTCCAGGGAACGAACAAAGCGTAGACTGTTTGAGACATTACTCCCGTGGAAGAAACTGCGCATGGTGACTGTTGTATTCAATCACGATGCAATTTCTGTGTTTCATCAACACTTTGAAGTTCCACAGATTACAGAATGCCTCCAGATGTGCATCGGAAACTACTACTGGTCTTCCTGGGAACGATCAAAGCATAGACTGTTTGAGGGATTACTCCCATGGAGGAAAGTGCGCATGGTGACTGTTGTATTCAATCACGATGCAATTTCTGTGTTTCATCAACACTTTGAAGTTCCAATGATTACAGAATGCCTCCATATGTGCATCGGAAACTACTACTGGTCTTCGAGGAAACAATCAGAGCTTAGACTGTTTGAGACATTACTCCGATGGAGGAAAGTGCGAATGGTGACTGTAGTTTCAATCCCGATGAAATTTCTGTGTTTCGTCAATACTTTGAAGGTCCACAGATTACAGAATGCCTCCAGATGTGCATCGGAAACTACTACTGATCTTCGAGGGAACGATCAAATCATAGACTGTTTGAGACATTAATCTCGTGGGAGAAAGTGCGCATGGTGACTGTTGTATTCAATCCCGATGCAATTTCTGTGTTTCATCAACACTCTGGTAGTCCACAGATTACAGATTGCCTCCAGATGTGCATCGGAAACTACTACTGGTCTTCCTGGGAACGATCAAAGCATAGACTATTTGAGGCATTACTCCCATGGAGGAAAGTGCGCATGGTGACTGTTGTATTCAATCACGATGCAATTTCTGTGTTTCATCAACACTTTGAGGGTCCACAGATTACAGAATGCCTCCAGATATGCATCGGAAAGTACTACTTTTCTTCCAGGGTCGATCAAGGCGTAGACTGTTTGAGACATTACGCCGATGGAGGAAAGTGCGAATGGTGACTGTTGTTTCAATCCCGATGCAATTACTGTGTTTCATCAACACTCTGATAGTCCACAGATTACAGAATGCCTTCAGATGTGCATCGGAAACTACTACTGGTCTCCCAGGGAACGATCAAAGCGAAGACTGTTTGAGACATTACTCCCATGGATGAAAGTGCGCATAGTGACTGTTGTATTCAATCCCGATGCAATTTCTGTGTTTCATCAACACTCTGATAGTCCACAGATTACAGAATGCCACCAGATGTGCATCGGAAACTACTACTGGTCGTCCAGTGAACGATCAAATCGTGGACTGTTTCAGACATTACTCCCATAAAGGAAAGTGCGCATGGTGACTGTTGTATTCAATCCCGATGCAATTATTGTGTTTCATCAACAGTCTGATAGTGCACAGTTTACGGAATGCCACCAGATGTGCATTGCAAACCACTTCTGGTCTTCCAGGGAACGATCAAAGCGTAGACTGTTAGAGTAATTACTCTAATGGAGGAAAGTGCGCTTGGTGTCTGTTGTATTAAATCGCGATGCAATTTCTGTTTTTCAACAACACTCTGATAGTCCACAGATTACAAAATGCCTCCAGATGTGCATCGGAAACTACTACTTTTCTTCCAGGGAACGATCAAGGCGTAGACTGTTTGAGACATTACTCCCATTGAGGAAAGTTCGCATGGTGACTGTTGTATTCAATGCCGATGCAATTACTGTGTTTCATCAAAACCCAGATAGACCACAAATTAAGGAATGCCTCCAGATGTGCATCGGAAACTACTACTGGTCTTCAGGGAACGATCAAATCGATGACAGTTTGAGACATTACTCCCATGGAGGAAAGTGCGCTTGATGACTCTTGTATTAAATCGCGATGCAATTTCTGTTTTTCAACAACACTCTGATAGTCCACAGATTACAGAATGCCTCCAGATGTGCATCGGAAACTACTACTTTTCATCCAGGGAACGATCAAGGCGTAGACTGTTTGAGACATTACTCCCATGGAGGAAAGTTCGCATGGTGACTGTTGTATTCAATGCCGATGCAATTTCTGTGTTTCATCAACACCCGGATAGACCACAAATTACAGAATGCCTCAAGATGTGCATCGGAAACTACTACTGGTCTTCAGGGAACGATCAAATCGATGACAGTTTGAGACATTACTCCCATAGGGGAAATTGCGCATGGTGACTGTTGTATTCAATCCCGTTGCAATTTCTGTGTTTCATCAGCACTCTGATAGTCCACAGATCACAGATTGCCTCCAGATGTGCATTGGAAACTACTACTGGTCTTCCTGGGAACGATCAAAGCATAGACTGTTCGAGACATTACTCCCATGGAGGAAACTGCGCATCGTGACTGTTGTATTCAATCACGATGCAATTTCTGTGTTTCATCAACACTTTGAAGGTCCACATATTACATAGTGCCAGCAGATGTGCATCGGAAACTACTACTGGTCTTCGAGGAAACGATCAAATCATAGACTGTTTGAGACATTGCTCCCGTGGAAGAAAGTGCGCATGTTGACTGTTGCATTCAATCCCGATGCAATTTTTGTGTTTCATCAACACTCAGTTAGTCCACAGATTACAGAATGCCTTCAGATGTGCATCGGAAACTACTACTGGTCTTCCAGGGAGCGCTCAAAGCGTGGACTGTTTGAGACATTACTCCCATGGAGGAAAGTGCGAATGGTGACCGTTGTTTCAATCCCGATGCAATTACTGTGTTTCTTGAACACTCTGATAGTAGACAGATTACAGAATGCCACCAGATGTGCATCGGAAACTACTACTGGTCTTCGAGGAAACGATCAAAGCATAGACTGTTTGAGACATTACTCCCGTGGAAGAAACTGCGCATGGTGACTGTTGTATTCAATCCCGATGCAATTTCTGTGTTTCATCAACACTCTGTTAGTCCACAGATTACAGAATGCCTCCAGATGTGCATCGGAAACTACTACTGGTCTTCCAGGGAACGATGAAAGCGTAGACTCTTAGAGACATTACTCCCATGGAGGAAAGTGCGATTGGTGACTGTTGTTTCAATTCCGATGCAATTACTGTGTTTTATCAACACTCTGATTGTCCACAGATTACAGAATGCTACCAGATATACATCGGAAACTACTACTGGTCTTCCAGGGAACGATCAAAGCGTAGACTGTTTGAGACATTACTCCAGTGGAGGAAAGTGCGCATGGTGACTGTTGTATTCAATCCCGATGCAATTTCTGTGTTTCATCAACACTCTGATAGTCCACAGTTTACAGAATGCCACCAGATGTGCATCGGAAACTACTACTGGTCTTCAGGGAACGATCAAATCGATGACAGTTTGAGACATTACTCCCATGGAGGAAAGTGCGCATGGTGACTGTTGTATTCAATCCAGATGCAATATCTGTGTTTCATCAACACTCAGATAGTCCACAGATTACAGATTGCCTCCAGATGTGCATCGGAAACTACTACTGGTCTTCCTCGCAACGATCAGAGCATAGATTGTTTGAGACATTACTCCCATGGAGGAAATTGCTCATGGTGACTGTTGTATTCAATCACGATGCTATTTCTGTGTTTCGTCAATACTTTGAAGGTCCACAGATTACAGAATGCCTCCAGATGTGCATCGGAAACTACTACTGGTCTTCAGGGAACGATCAAATCGATGACAGTTTGAGACATTACACTCATGGAGGAAAGTGCGCATGGTGACTGTTGTATTCAATCCCGATGCAATTTCTGTGTTTCATCAACACTCAGATAGTCCACAGATTAGAGATTGCCTCCAGATGTGCATTGGAAACTACTACTGGTCTTCCTGGGAACGATCAAAGCATAGACTGTTTGAGGCGTTACTCCCATGGAGGAAAGTTCGCATGGTGACTGTTGTATTCAATGCCGATGCAATTTCTGTGTTTCATCAACACTCAGATGGTCCACAGATTACAGAATGCCTCCAGATGTGCATCGGAAACTACTACTGGTCTTCGAGGGAACGATCAAGTCATAGACTGTTCGAGACATTACTCTAGTGGGAAAAGTGCGCATGATGAGTGTTGTATTCAATCCCGATGCAATTTCTGAGTTTCATCAGCACTCTGATAGTCCACAGATTACATATTGCCTCCAGATGTGCATTGGAAACTACTACTGGTCTTCCTGGGAACGATCAAAGCATAGACTGTTTGAGGCATTACTCCAATGGAGCAAAGTGCGCATGGTGACTGTTGTATTCAATCACGATGCAAAATCTGTGTTTCATCAACACTATGAAGGTCCACAGATTAAAGAATGCCTCCAGATGTGCATCGGAAACTACTACTGGTCTTCGAGGAAACGATCAAAGCATAGACTGTTTGAGGCATTACTCACGTGGAAGAAAGTGCGCATGGTGACTGTTGTATTCACTCCCGATTCAATTTCTGTGTTTCATTAACACTCAGTTAGTCCACAGATTAAAGAATGCCTCCAGATGTGCATCGGAAACTACTACTGGTCTTCCAGGGACCGATCAAAGCGTAGACTGTTTGAGACATTACTCCCATGGAGGAAAGTGCGAATTTTGACTGTTGTTTCAATCCCGATGCAATTACTGTGTTTCTTCAACACTCTGATAGTAGACAGATTGCAGAATGTGCATCGGAAACTACTACTGGTCTTCCAGGGAACGATCAAAGCCTAGACTGTTTGAGACATTACTCCCTTGGATTAAAGTGCGCATGGTGACTGTTGTATTCAATCCCGATGGATTTTCTGTGTTTCATCAACACTCTGATAGTGCACAGATTACACAATGATACCAGATGTGCATCGGAAACAACTACTGGTCTTCCAGGGAACGATCAAATCGTAGACTGTTTGAGACATTACTCCAGTGGAGGAAAGTGCGCATGGTGACTGTTGTATTCAATCCAGATGCAATATCTCTGTTTCATCAACACTCTGAAAATGCACAGATTACAGAATGATACCAGATGTGCATCGGAAACAACTACTGGTCATCCAGGGAACGATCTAAGCGTAGACTGTTGGTGACATTACTCCCGTGGAGGAAAGTGGGCATGGTGACTGCTGTATTCAATCCCGATGCAATTTCTGTGTTTCATCAACACTCTGATAGTCTACAGATTGCAGAATGCCTCCAGATGTGCATCGGAAACTACTACTTTTCTTCCAGGTAACGATCAAAGCGTAGACTGTTTGAGACATTACTCCCATGGAGGAAAGTTGGCATGGTGACTGTTGTATGCAATGCCGATGCAATTTCTGTGTTTCAACAACACCCGGATAGACCACAAATTACAGAATGCCTCGAGATGTGCATCGGAAACTACTACTGGTCTTCAGGGCACGATCAAATCGATGACAGTTAGAGACATTACTCTCGAGGGGGAAAGTGCGCATGGTGATTGTTGTATTCTATCCCGATGCAATTTCTGTGTTTCATCAACACTCTGATACTCCATAGATTAGAGATTGCCTCCAGATGTGCATTGGAAACTACTACTGGTCTTCCTGGGAACGATCAAAACATAGACTGTTTGAGGCATTACTCCCATGGAGGAAAGTTCGCATGGTGACTGTTGTATTCAATGCCGATGCAATTTCTGTGTTTATTCAACACCCGGATAGACCACAAATTACAGAATGCCTCCAGATGTGCATCGGAAACTACTACTGGTCTTCAGGGAACGAACAAATCAATGACAGTTTGAGACATTACTAACATGGAGGAAAGTGCGCATGGTGACTGTTGTATTCAATCCCGATGCAATTTCTGAGTTTCATCAGCACTCTGATAGTCCACAGATTACAGATTGCCTCCAGATGTGCATCGGCAACTACTACTGGTCTTCCAGGGACCGATCAAAGCGTAGACTGTTTGAGACATTACTCCCATGGAGGAAAGTTCGCATGGTGACTGTTGTATTCAATGCCGATGCAATTTCTGTGTTTCATCAACACCCGGATAGACCACAAATTACAGAATGCCACCAGATGTGCATCGGAAACTACTACTGGTCTTCAGGGAACGATCAAATCGATGACAGTTTGAGACATTACTCCCATGGAGGAAAGTGCGAAAGGTGACTGTTGTTTCAATCCCGATGCAATTTCTGTGTTTCGTCAATACTTTGAAGGTCCACAGATTACAGAATGCCTCCAGATGTGCATCGGAAACTACTACTGGTCTTCGAGGTAACGATCAAATCATAGACTGTTTGAGACATTACTCTCGTGGGGGAAAGTGCGCATGATGACTGTTGTATTCAATCCCGATGCAATTTCTGTGTTTCATCAGCACTCTGATAGTCCACAGATTACAGATTGCCTCCAGATGTGCATTGGAAACTACTACTGGTCTTCCTGGGAACGATCAAAGCATAGACTGTTTGAGGCATTACTCCCATGGAGGAAAGTGCGCATGGTGACTGTTGTATTCAATCACGATGCAAAATCTGTGTTTCATCAACACTTTGAAGGTCCACAGATTAAAGAATGTCTCCAGATGTTCATCGGAAGCTACTACTAGTCCTCGAGGAAACGATCAAAGCATAGACTGTTTGAGACATTACTCATGTGGAAGAAAGTGCGCATGGTGACTGTTGTATTCTTTCCCGATGCAATTTCTGTGTTTCATCAACACTCAGTTAGTCCACAGATTAAAGAATGCCTCCAGATGTGCATCGGCAACTACTACTGGTCTTCCAGGGAACGATCAAGGCGTAGACTGATTGAGACATTACTCCCATGGAGGAAAGTTCGCATGGTGACTGTTGTATTCAATGCCGATGCAATTTCTGTGTTTCATCAACACCCGGATAGACCACAAAGTACAGAATGCATCCAGATGTGCATCGGAAACTACTACTGGTCTTCAGGGACCGATCAAATCGATGACAGTTTGAGACATTACTCCCATGGAAGAAAGTGCGCATGGTGACTGTTGTATTCAATCCAAATGCAATTTCTGTGTTTCATCAACACTCAGATAGTCCACAGATTACAGATTGCCTCCAGATGTGCATCGGAAACTACTACTGGTCTTCCTGGGAACGATCAGAGCATAGAATGTTTGAGACATTACTCCCATGGAGGAAAGTGCGCATGGTGACTGTTGTATTCAATCACGATGCAATTTCTGTGTTTCGTCAATACTTTGAAGGTCCACAGATTACAGAATGCCTCCAGATGTGCATCGGAAACTACTACTGGTCTTCGAGGTAACGATCAAATCATAGACTGTTTGAGACATTACTCTCGTGGGGGAAAGTGCGCATGATGACTGTTGTATTCAATCCCGATGCAATTTCTGTGTTTCATCAGCACTCTGATAGTCCACAGATTACAGATTGCCTCCAGATGTGCATTGGAAACTACTACTGGTCTTCCTGGGAACGATCAAAGCATAGACTGTTTGAGGCATTACTCCCATGGAGGAAAGTGCGCATGGTGACTGTTGTATTCAATCACGATGCAAAATCTGTGTTTCATCAACATTTTGAAGGTCCACAGATTAAAGAATGTCTCCAGATGTTCATCGGAAACTACTACTAGTCCTCGAGGAAACGATCAAAGCATAGACTGTTTGAGACATTACTCATGTGGAAGAAAGTGCGCATGGTGACTGTTGTATTCTTTCCCGATGCAATTTCTGTGTTTCATCAACACTCACTTAGTCCACAGATTAAAGATTGCCTCCAGATGTGCATCGGAAACTATTACTGGTCTTCCAGGGAACGATCAAAGCGTATACTATGTGAGACATTACTCCTATGGAGGAAATTGCGAATGCTGACTGTTGTTTCAATCCCGATGCAATTACTGTGTTTCTTCAATACTCTGATAGTAGACAGATTAGAGAATGCCACCAGATGTGCATCGGAAACTACTACAGGTCTTCCAGGGAACGATCAAAGCCCAGACTGTTTGCAACATTACTCCCTTGGATTAAAGTGCGCATGGTGACTGTTGTATTCAATCCCGATGGAATTTCTGTGATTCATCAACATTCTGATAGAGCACAGATTACAGAATGATTCCAGATGAGCATCGGAGACAACTACTGGTCTTCCAGGCAACGATCAAATCGTAGACTGTTTGAGACATTACTCCAGTGGAGGAAAGTGCGCATGGTGACAGTTGTATTCAATCCAGATACATTATCTGTGTTTCATCAACACTCTGAAAATGCACAAATTACAGAATGATACCAGATTTGCATCGGAAACAACTACTGGTCTTCCAGGGAACGATCTAAGCGTAGACTGTTGGAGACATTACTCCCGTGGAGGAAAGTGGGCATGGTGAATGTTGTATTCAATCCCGATGCAATTTCTGTGTTTCATCAACACTCTGATATTCCACAGATTACAGAATGCCTTCAGATGTGCATCGGAAACTACTACTTTTCTTCCAGGGAACGATCAAGGCGTAGACTGTTTGAGACATTACTCCCATGGAGGAAAGTTCGCATGGTGACTGTTGTATTCAATACCGATGCAATTTCTGTGTTTCATCAACACCCGGATAGACCACAAATTACAGAATGCCTCCAGATGTGCATCAGAAACTACTACTGGTCTTCAGGGCACGATCAAATCCATGACATTTAGAGACATTACTCTCGTGGGGGAAAGTGCGCATGGTGACTGTTGTATTCAATCCCGATGCAATTTCTGTGTTTCATCAACACTCTGATAGTCCACAGATTACAGATTGCCTCCAGATGTGCATCGGAAACTACTACTGGTCTTCCTGGGAACGATCAAAGCATAGACTGTTTGAGGCATTACTCCCATGGAGGAAAGTGCGCATGGTGACTGTTGTATTCATTCACGATGCAATTTCTGTGTTTCATCAACACTTTGAAGGTCCACAGATTACAGATTGCCTCCAGATGTGCATCGGAAACTACTACTGTTCTCCCAGGGAACAGTCAAAACGTAGACTGTTTGAGACATTACTCCTGTGGAGGAAAGTGCGAATGGTGACTGTTGTATTCAATCCCGATGCAATTTCTGTGTTTCATCAACACTCTGATAGTCCACAGATTACAGAATGCCTCCAGATGTGCATCGGAAGCTACTACTGGTCTTCGAGGGAACGATCAAAGCATAGACTGTTTGAGACATTACTCCCGTGGAGGAATGTGCGCATATTGACTTTTGTATTCAATCCCGATCCAATTTCTGTGTTTCATCAACTCTCTGATAGTCCACAGATTACAGAATGCCTCCAGATGTGCATCGGAAACTACTACTGGCCTTCCAGGGAACGATCAAAGCGTAGACTTTTTGAGACATTACTCACATGGATGAAAGAGCGCATGGTGACAGTTGTATTCAATCCCGATGCAATTTCTGTGTTTCATCAACTCTCTGATAGTCCACAGATTACAGAATGCCTCCAGATGTTCGTCGGAAACTACTACTTTTCTTCCAGGGAACGACCAAGGCGTAGACTGTATGAGACATTACTCCCATGGAGGAAAGTTCGCATGGTGACTGTTGTATTAAATCGCGATGCAATTTCTGTGTTTCATCAACACTCTGATAGTCCGCAGATTACAGAATGCCTCCAGATGTGCATTGGAAGCTACTACTGGTCTTCGAGGGAACGATCAAAGCATAGACTGTTTGAGACATTACTCCCATGAAGGAAAGTGCCCTTGGTGACTGTTGTATTAAATCGCGATTCAATTTCTGTTTTTCAACAACACTCTGATAGTCACAGATTACAGAATGCCTCCAGATGTGCATCAGAAACTACTACTTTTCTTCCAGGGAACGATCAAGTCGTAGACTGTTTGAGACATTACTCCCATGGAGGAAAGTTCGCATGGTGACTGTTGTATTCTATGCCGATGCAATTTCTGTGTTTCATCAACACCCGGATAGACCAGAAATTACAGAATGCCTCCAGATGTGCATCGGAAACTACTACTGGTCTTCAGGGAACGATCAAATCGATGACAGTTTGAGACATTACTCCCATGGAGGAAAGTGTGCATGGTGACTGTTGTATTCAATCCAGATGAAATTTCTGTGTTTCATCAACACTCAGATAGTCCACAGATTACAGATTGCCTCCAGATGTGCATCGGAAACTACTACTGGTCTTCCTGGGAACGATCAGAGCATAGACTTTTTGAAACATTACTCCCATGAAGGAAAGTGCGAATGGTGACAGTTGTATTCAATCCTGATGCAATTTCTGTGTTTCATCAACACTCTGATAGTCCACAGATTACAGAATGCCTCCAGATGTGCATCGGAAGCTATTACTGGTCTTCGAAGGAACGATCAAAGCATAGACTGTTTGAGACATTACTCCCATGGAGGAAAGTGATCATATTGACTTTTGTATTCACTCCCGATCCAATTTCTGTGTTTCATCAACGCTCTGATAGTCCACAAATTACAGAATGCCTCCAGATGTGCATCGGAAACTCTTACTGGTCTTCCAGAGAACGATCAAAGCCTAGACTTTTTGAGACATTACTCACATGGATGAAAGTGCGCATGGTGACTGTTGTATTCAATCACGATGCAATTTCTGTGTTTCATCAACACTTTGAAGGTCCACAGATTACAGAATGCCTCCAGATGTGCATCGGAAACTACTACTGGTCTTCGAGGAAACGATCAAAGCATAGACTGTTTGAGACATTACTCCCGTGGAAAAAAGTGCGCATGGTGACTGTTGTATTCAATCCCGATGCATTTTTGTGTTTCATCAACACTCAGTTAGTCCACAGATTACAGAATGCCTTCAGATGTGCATCGGAAACTACTACTGGTCTTCCAGGGAGCGCTCAAAGCGTAGTCTGTTACAGACATTACTCCCATGGAGGAAAGAGCGAATGGTGACTGTTGTTTCAATCCCGATGCAATTACTGTGTTTTATCAACACTCTGATAGTCCACAGATTACAGAATGCCACCAGATGTGCATCTGAAAATACTACTGGTATTCCAGTGAACGATCAAAGCGTGGACTGTTTCCGACATTACTCCCATGGAGGAAAGTGCAGATGGTGACTGTTGTATTCAATCCCGATGCAATTTCTGTGTTTCATCAACACTCTGATACTCCACAGATTACAGAATGCTCCCAGATGTGCGTCGCAAACTACTTCTGGTCTTCCTGTGAACGATCAGAGCGTAGACTATTTAAGTAATTACTCCCATGGAGGAAAGTGCGCTTGGTGACTGTTGTATTAAATCGCGATGCAATTTCTGTTTTTCAACAACACTCTGATAGTCCACAGATTACAGAATGCCTCCAGATGTGCATCGGAAACTACTACTTTTTATCCAGGGAACAATCAAGTCGTAGACTGTTTGAGACATTACTCCCATGGAGGAAATTTCGCATGGTGACTGTTGTATTCAATACCGATGCAATTTCTGTGTTTCATCAAAACCCGGATAGACCACAAATTACAGAATGCCTCCAGATGTGCATCGGAAACTACTACTGGTCTTCAGGGAACGATCAAATCGATGACAGTTGGAGACATTACTCCCATGGAGGAAAGTGCGCATGGTGACTGTTGTATTCAATCCTGATGCAATTTGTGTTTTTCATCAACACTCAGATAGTCCACAGATTACAGATTGCCTCCAGATGTGCATCGGAAACTACTACTGGTCTTCCTGGGAACGATCAGAGCATAGACTGTTTGAGACATTACTCCCATGGAGGAAAGTGCGCATGGTGACAGTTGTATTCAATCACGATGCAATTTCTGTGTTTCGTCAATACTTTCAAGGTCCACAGATTACAGAATGCCTCCAGATGTGCATCGGAAACTACTACTGGTCTTCGAGATAACGATCAAATCATAGACTGTTTGAGACATTACTCTCGTGGGGGAAAGTGCGCATGGAGACTGTTGTATTCAATCCCGATGCAATTTCTGTGTTTCATCAGCATTCTGATAGTCCACAGATTACAGATTGCCTCCAGATGTGCATTGGAAACTACTACTGGTCTTCCTGGGAACGATCAAATCGTAGACTGTTTGAGACATTACTCCAGTGGAGGAAAGTGCGCATGGTGACTGTTGTATTCAATCCAGATGCAATATCTGTATTTCATCAACACTCTGAAAATGCACATATTACAGAATGATACCAGATGTGCATCGGAAACAACTACTGGTCTTCCAGGGAACGATCTAAGCGTAGACTGTAGGAGACATTACTCCCGTGGAGGAAAGTGGGCATGGTGACTGTTGTATTCAATCCCGATGCAATTTCTGTGTTTCATCAACACCCGGATAGTCCACAGATTACAGAATGGCCCCAGATGTGCATCGGAAACTACTACTTTTCTTCCAGGTAACGATGATGGCGTAGACTGTTTGAGACATTACTCCCACGGAGGAAAGTTCGCATGGTGACTGTTGTATTCAATGCCGATGCAATTTCTGTGTTTCATCAACACCCGGATAGACCACAAATTACAGAATGCCTCCAGATGTGCATCGGAAACTACTACTGGTCTTCAGGCCACGATCAAATCGATGACAGTTAGAGACATTACTCTCGTGGGGGAAAGTGCGCATGGTGACTGTTGTAATCAATCCCGATGCAATTTCTGTGTTTCATCAACACTCTGATAGTCCACAGATTACAGATTGTCTCCAGATGTGCATCGGAAACTACTACTGGTCTTCCTGGGACCGATCAAAGCATAGACTGTTTGAGGCATTACTCCCATGGAGGAAAGTGCGCATGGTGACTGTTGTATTCAATCACGATGCAATTTCTGTGTTTCATCAACACTTTGAAGGTCCACAGATTACAGAATGCCACCAGATATGCATCGGAAACTACTACTGGTCTTCCAGTGAACGATCAAAGCGTGGACTGTTTCCGACATTACTCCCATTTAGGAAAGTGCAGATGGTGACTGTTGTATTCAATCCCGATGCAATTTCTGTGTTTCATCAACACTCTGATACTCCACAGATTACAGAATGCCACCAGATGTGCGTCGCAAACTACTTCTGGTCTTCCTGTGAACGATCAAAGCGTAGACTATTTGAGTAATTACTCCCATGGAGGAAAGTGCGCTTGGTGATTGTTGTATGAAATCGCGACGCAATTTCTGTTTTTCAACAACACTCTGCTAGTCCACAGATTACAGAATGCCTCCAGATGTGCATCGGAAACTACTACTTTTCATCCAGGGAACGATCAAGGCGTAGACTGTTTGAGACATTACTCCCATGGAGGAAAGTTTGCATGGTGACTGTCGTATTCAATGCCGATGCAATTTCTGTGTTTCATCAACACCCGGATAGACCACAAATTACAGAATGCCTCCAGATGTGCATCGGAAGCTACTACTGGTCTTCAGGGAACGAGCAAATCGATGACTGTTTGAGACATTACTCCCATGGAGGAAAGTGCGCATGGTGACTGTTGTATTCAATCCTGATGCAATTTCTGTGTTTCATCAACACTCAGATAGTCCATAGATTACAGATTGCCTCCA
Source organism: Schistocerca gregaria (assembly GCF_023897955.1). Lineage (NCBI taxonomy): Eukaryota > Metazoa > Arthropoda > Insecta > Orthoptera > Acrididae > Schistocerca > Schistocerca gregaria. The sequence goes on along the minus strand of NC_064927.1, from coordinate 21,742,529 downwards.
GATGTGCATCGGAAACTACTACTGGTCTTCCTGGGAACGATCAGAGCATAGACTGTTTGAGACATTACTCCCATGGAGGAAAGTGCGCATGGTGACTGTTGTATTCAATCACGATGCAATTTCTGTGTTTCGTCAATACTTTGAAGGTCCACAGATTACAGAATGCCTCCAGATGTGCATCGGAAACTACTACTGGTCTTCCAGATAACGATCAAATCATAGACTGTTTGAGACATTACTCTCGTGGGGGAAAGTGCGCATGGAGACTGTTGTATTCAATCCCGATGCAATTTCTGTGTTTCATCAGCACTCTCATAGTCCACAGATTACAGATTGCCTCCAGATGTGCATTTGAAACTGCTACTGGTCTTCCTGGGAACGATCAAAGCATAGACTGTTTGAGGCATTACTCCCATGGAGGAAAGTGCGCATGGTGACTGTTGTATTCAATCACGATGCAATTTCAGTGTTTCATCAACACTTTGAAAGTCCACAGATTAAAGAATGCCTCCAGATGTGCATCGGAAACTACTACTGGTCTTCGAGGAAACGATCAAAGCACAGACTGTTTGAGACATTACTCCCGTGGAAGAAAGTGCGCATGGTGACTGTTGTATTCACTCCCGATGCAATTTCTGTGTTTCATCAACACTCAGTTAGTCCACAGATTAAAGAATGCCTCCAGATGTGCATCGGAAACTACTACTGGTCTTCCAGGGAACGATCAAGGCGTAGACTGTTTGAGACATTACTCCCATGGATGAAAGTTCGCATGGTGACTGTTGTATTCAATGCCGATGCAATTTCTGTGTTTCATCAACACCCGGATAGACCACAAATTACAGAATGCCTCCAGATGTGCATCGGAAACTACTACTGGTCTACAGGGAACGATCAAATCGATGACAATTTGAGACATTACTCCCATTGAAGAAAGTGCGCAAGGTTGTTGTATTCAATCCAGATGCAATTTCAGTGTTTCATCAACACTCAGATAGTTCACAGATTACAGATTGCCTCCAAATGTGCATCTGAAACTACTACTGGTCTTCCTGGGAACGATCAGAGCAGAGACTGTTTGAGACATTACTCCCATGGAGGAAAGTGCGAATGGTGACTGTTGTATTCAATCACGATGCAATTTTTGTGTTTCCTCAATACTTTGAAGGTCCACAGATTATAGAATGCCTCCAGATGTGCATCGGAAACTACTACTGGTCTTCGAGATAACGGTCAAATCATAGACTGTTTGAGACATTACTCTCGTGGGGGAATGTGCGCATGGAGACTGTTGTATTCAATCCCGATGCAATTTCTGTGTTTCATCAGCACTCTGATAGTCCACAGATTACATATTGCCTCCAGATGTGCATTGGAAACTACTACTGGTCTTCCTGGGAACGATCAAATCGTAGACTGTTTGAGACATTACTCCAGTGGAGGAAAGTGCGCATGGTGAATGTTGTATTCAATCCAGATGCAATATCTGTATTTCATCAACACTCTGAAAATGCACATATTACAGAATGATACCAGATGTGCATCGGAAACAACTACTGGTCTTCCAGGGAACGATCTAAGCGTAGACTGTAGGAGACATTACTCCCGTGGAGGAAAGTGGGCATGGTGACTGTTGTATTCAATCCCGATGCAATTTCTGTGTTTCATCAACACCCGGATAGTCCACAGATTACAGAATGGCCCCAGATGTGCATCGGAAACTACTACTTTTCTTCCAGGTAACGATGATGGCGTAGACTGTTTGAGACATTACTCCCACGGAGGAAAGTTCGCATGGTGACTGTTGTATTCAATGCCGATGCAATTTCTGTGTTTCATCAACACCCGGATATACCACAAATTACAGAATGCCTCCAGATGTGCATCGGAAACTACTACTGGTCTTCGAAGGAACGATCAAATCATAGACTGTTTGAGACATTACTCTCGTGGGGGAATGTGCGCATGATGACTGTTGTATTCAATCCCGATGCAATTTCTGTGTTTCATCAGCACTCTGATAGTCCACAGATTACAGATTGCCTCCAGATGTGCATTGGAAACTACTACTGGTCTTCCAGGGAACGATCTAAGCGTAGACTGTTGGAGACATTACTCCCGTGGAGGAAAGTGGGCATGGTGACTGTTGTATTCAATTCCGATGCAATTTCTGTATTTCATCAACACCCGGATACACCACAGATTACAGAATGCCCCCAGATGTGCATCGGAAACTACTACTTTTCTTCCAGGTAACGATCATGGCGTAGACTGTTTGAGACATTACTCCCATGGAGGAAAGTTCGCATGGTGACTGTTGTATTCAATGCCGATGCAATTTCTGTGTTTCATCAACACTCTGATAGTCCACAGATTACAGATTGTCTCCAGATGTGCATCGGAAAGTACTACTGGTCTTCCTGGGAACGATCAAAGCATAGACTGTTTGAGGCATAACTCCCATGGAGGAAAGTGCGCATGGTGACTGTTGTATTCAATCACGATGCAATTTCTGTGTTTCATCAACACTTTGAAGGTCCACAGATTACAGAATGCCACCAGATGTGCATCGGAAACTACTACTGGTCTTCCAGAGAACGATCAAAGCGTGGACTGTTTCCGACATTACTCCCATGGAGGAAAGTGCAGATGGTGACTGTTGTATTCAATCCCGATGCAATTTCAGTGTTTCATCAACACTCTGATACTCCACAGATTACAGAATGCCACCAGATGTGCGTCGCAAACTACTTCTGGTCTTCCTGTGAACGATCAAAGCGTAGACTATTTGAGTAATTACTCCCATGGAGGAAAGTGCGCTTGGTGACTGTTGTAATAAATCGCGATGCAATTTCTGTTTTTCAACAACACTCTGATAGTCCACAGATTACAGAATGCCTCCAGATGTGCATCGGAAACTACTACTTTTCATCCAGGGAACGATCAAGACGTAGACTGTTTGAGACATTACTCCCATGGAGGAAAGTTTGCATGGTGACTGTCGTATTCAATGCCGATGCAATTTCTGTGTTTCATCAACACCCGGATAGACCACAAATTACAGAATGCCTCCAGATGTGCATCGGAAGCTACTACTGGTCTTCAGGGAACGAGCAAATCGATGACAGTTTGAGACATTACTCCCATGGAGGAAAGTGCGCATGGTGACTGTTGTATTCAATCCTAATGGAATATCTGTGTTTCATCAACACTCAGATCGTCCACAGATTACAGATTGCCTCCAGATGTGCATCGGAAACTACTACTAGTCTTCCTGGGAACGATCAGAGCATAGACTGTTTGAGACATTACTCCCATGGAGGAAAGTGCGCATGGTGACTGTTGTATTCAATCACGATGCAATTTCTGTGTTTCGTCAATACTTTGAAGGTCCACAGATTACAGAATGCCTCCAGATGTGCATCGGAAACTACTACTGGTCTTCGAGGGAACGATCAAATCATAGACTGTTTGAGACATTACTCTCGTGGGGGAAAGTGCGCATGGAGACTGTTGTATTCAATCCCGATGCAATTTCTGTGTTTCATCAGCACTCTGATAGTCCACAGATTACAGATTGCCTCCAGATGTGCATTGGAAACTGCTACTGGTCTTCCTGGGAACGATCAAATCATAGACTGTTTGAGGCATTATTCCCATGGAGGAAAGTGCGCATGGTGACTGTTGTATTCAATCACGATGCAATTTCTGTGTTTCATCAACACTTTGAAAGTCCACAGATTAAAGAATGCCTCCACATATGAATCGGAAACTACTACTGGTCTACGAGGAAACGATCAAAGCACAGACTGTTTGAGACATTACTCCCGTGGAAGAAGGTGCGCATGGTGACTGTTGTATTCATTCCCGATGCAATTTCTGTGTTTCATCAACACTCAGTTATTCCACAGATTAAAGAATGCCTCCAGATGTGCATCGGAAACTACTACTGGTCTTCGAGGGAACGATCAAATCATAGACTGTTTGAGACATTACTCTCGTGGGGGAAAGTGCGCATGGAGACTGTTGTATTCAATCCCGATGCAATTTCTGTGTTTCATCAACACTCTGATACTCCACAGATTACAGAATGCCACCAGATGTGCGTCGCAAACTACTTCTGGTCTTCCTGTGAACGATCAAAGCGTAGACTATTTGAGTAATTACTCCCATGGAGGAAAGTGCGCATGGTGACTGTTGTATTCAATCCAGATGCAATATCTGTATTTCATCAACACTTTGAAAATGCACAGATTACAGAATGATACCAGATGTGCATCGGACACAACTACTGGTCTTCCAGGGAACGATCTAAGCGTAGACTGTTGGAGACATTACTCCCGTGGAGGAAAGTGGGCATGGTGACTGTTGTATTTAATCCCGATGCAATTTCTATATTTCATCAACACCCGGATAGTCCACAGATTACAGAATGCCTCCAGATGTGCATCGGAAACTACTACTTTTCTTCCAGGTAACGATAATGGCGTAGACTGTTTGAGACATTACTCCCATGGAGGAAAGTGCTCATATTGACTTTTGTATTCAATCCCGATCCAATTTCTGTGTTGCATCAACACTCTGATAGTCCACAAATTACAGAATGCCTCCAGATGTGCATCGGAAACTACTACTGGTCTTCCAGGGAACGATCAAAGCGTAGACTTTTTGAGACATTACTCACATGGATGAAAGTGCGCATGGTGACTGTTGTATTTAATCACGATCAACTTCAGTGTTTCATCAACACTTTGAAGGTCCACAGATTAAAGAATGCCTCCAGATGTGCATCGGAAACTACTACTGGTCTTCGAGGAAACGATCAAAGCACAGACTGTTTGATACATTACTCCCGTGGAAGAAAGTGCGCTTGGTGACTGTTGTATTCACTCTCGATGCAATTTCTGTGTTTCATCAACACTCAGTTAGTCCTCAGATTAATGAATGCCTCCAGATGTGCATCGGAAGCTACTACTGGTCTTCCAGGGAACGATCAAGGCGTAGACTGTTTGAGACATTACTCCCATGGAGGAAAGTTCGCATGGTGACTGTTGTATTCAATGCCAATGCAATTTCTGTGTTTCATCAACACCCGGATAGACCACAAATTACAGAATGCCTCCAGATGTGCATCGGAAACTACTACTGGTCTTCAGGGAACGATCAAATCGATGACAGTTTGAGACATTACTCCCATGGAGGAAAGTGCGAATGGTGACTGTTGTATTCAATCACGATGCAATTTCTGTGTTTCGTCAATACTTTGAAGGTCCACAGATTACAGAATGCCTCCAGATGTGCATCGGAAACTACTACTGGTCTTCGAGGGAACGATCAAATCATAGACTGTCTGAGACATTACTATCGTGGGGGAAAGTGCGCATGATGACTGTTGTATTCAATCCCGATGGAATTTCTGTGTTTCATCAGCACTCTGATAGTCCACAGATTACAGATTGCCTCCAGATGTGCATTGGAAACTACTACTGGTCTTCCAGGGAACGATCAAATCGTAGACTGTTTGAGACATTACTCCTGTTGAGGAAAGTGCGAATGGTGACTGTTGTATTCAATCACGATGCAATTTCTGTGTTTCATCAACACTCTGATAGTCCACAGATTACAGAATGCCTCCAGATGTGCATCGGAAGCTACTACTAGTCTTCGAGGGAACGATCAAAGCATAGACTGTTTGAGACATTACTCCCGTGGAGGAAAGTGCGCATGGTGACTGTTGTATTCAATCCCGATGCAATTTCTGTGTTTCATCAACACTCTGATAGTCCACAGATTAAGGAATGCCTCCAGATGTGCATCAGAAAATACTACTGGTCTTCCAGGGAACGCTCAAAACGTAGACTTTTTGAGACATTACTCACATGGATGAAAGTGCGCATGGTGACAGTTGTATTCAATCCCGATGCAATTTCAGTGTTTCAACAACACTCTGATTGTCCACAGATTACAGAATGCCTCCAGATGTGCATCGGAAACTACTACTGGTCTTCCAGGGAGCGATCAAAGCGTAGACTGTTTGAGACTTCCATGGTGGAAAGTGCGCATGGTGACTGTTGTATTCAATGCCGATGCAATTTCTGTGTTTCATCAACACTTTGAAGGTCCACAGATTACAGAATGCCTCCAGATGTGCATCGGAAACTACTACTGGTCTTCGAGGAAACGATCAAAGCATAGACTGTTTGAGACATTACCCCCGTGGATGAAAGTGCGCATGGTGAGTGTTGTATTCAATCACGATGCAATATCAGTGTTTCATCAACACTTTGAAGGTCCACAAATTACAGAATGCCTCCAGATGTGCATCGGAAACTACTACTGGTCTTCAGGGAACGATCAAATCGATGACAGTTTGAGACATTACTCCCATGGAGGAAAGTGCGCATGGTGGCTTTTGTATTCAATCCCGATGCAATTTCTGTGTTTCATTAACACTTTGAAGGTCCACAGATAACAGAATGCCTCAAGATGTGCATCGGAAACTACTACTGGTCTTCCAGGGAACGTTCAAAGCGTAGACTGTTTGAGATATTACTCCCATTGAGGAAAGTGCGCAAGGTTACTGTTGTATTCAATCCCGATGCAATTTCTGTGTTTCAACAACACTCTGATAGTCCACAGCTTACAGAAAGCCACCGGATGTGCATCGGAAACTACTACTGGTCTTCCAGGGAGCGATCAAAGCGTAGACTGTTTGAGACTTTACTCCCATGGAGGAAAGTGCGCATGGTGACTGTTGTATTCAATCCCGATGCAATATCTGTGTTTCATCAACACTTTGAAGGTCCACAGGTTACAGAATGCCTCCAGATGTGCATCGGAAACTACTACTGTTCTCCCAGGGAACAGTCAAAGCGTAGACTGCTTGAGACATTACTCCTGTTGACGAAAGTGCGAATGGTGACTGTTGTATTCAATCCCGATGCAATTTCTGTGTTTCATCAACACTCTGATAGTCCACAGATTACTGAATGCCTCCAGATGTGCATTGGAAGCTACTACTGGTCTTCGAGGGAACGATCAAAGCATAGACTGCTTGAGACATTACTCCCGTGGAGGAAAGTGCTCATATTGACTGTTGTATTCAATCCCGATCCAATTTCTGTGTTTCATCAACACTCTGATAGTCCACAAATTACAGAATGCCACCACATGTGCATCGGAAACTACTACTGGTCTTCCAGGGAACGATCAAAGCGTAGACTTTTTGAGACATTACTCACATGGATGAAATTGCGCATGGTGATTGTTGTATTCAATCACGATGCAATTTCTGTGTTTCATCAACACTTTGAAGGTCCACAGATTAAAGAATGCCTCCAGATGTGCATCGGAAACTACTACTGGTCTTCGAGGAAACGATCAAAGCACAGACTGTTTGATACATTACTCCCGTGGAAGAAAGTGCGCATGGTGACTGTTGTATTCACTCTCGATGCATTTTCTGTGTTTCATCAACACTCAGTTAGTCCTCAGTTATGCCTCCAGATGTGCATCGGAAACTAGTACTGGTCTTCCAGGGAACGATCAAGGCGTAGACTGTTTGAGGCATTACTCCCATGGAGGAAAGTGCGCATGGTGACTGTTGTATTCAATCACGATGCAATTTCTGTATTTCATCAACACTTTGAAGGTCCACAGATTACAGAATGCCACCAGATGTGCATCGGAAACTACTTCTGTTCTTCCTGTGAACGATCAAAGCATAGACTGTTTGAGGCATTACTCCCATGGAGGAAAGTGCTCATGGTGACTGTTGTATTCAATCCAGATGCAATATCTGTATTTCACCAACACTCTGAAAATGCACAGATTACAGAATGATACCAGATGTGCATCGGACATAACTACTGGTCTTCCAGGGAACGATCTAAGCGTAGACTGTTGGAGACATTACTCCCGTGGAGGAAAGTGGGCATGGTGACTGTTGTATTCAATCCCGATGCAATTTCTGTATTTCATCAACACCCGGATAGTCCACAGATTACAGAATGCCTCCAGATGTGCATCGGAAACTACTACTTTTCTTCCAGGTAACGATAATGGCGTAGACTGTTTCAGACATTAATCCCGTGGAGGAAAGTGCTCATATTGACTTTTGTATTCAATCCGGATCCAATTTCTGTGTTTCATCAACGACCGGATAGACCACAAATTACAGAATGCCTCCAGATGTCCATCGGAAACTACTACTGGTCTTCAGGCCACGATCAAATCGATGACAGTTAGAGACATTACTCTCGTGGGGGAAAGTGCGCATAGTGACAGTTGTATTCAATCCCGATGCAATTTCTGTGCTTCATTAACACTCTGATAGTCCACAGATTACAGATTGTCTCCAGATGTGCATCGGAAACTACTACTGGTCTTCCTGGGAACGATCAAAGCTTAGACTGTTTGAGGCATTACTCCCATGGAGGAAAGTGCGCATGGTGACTGTTGTATTCAATCACGATGCAATTTCTGTGTTTCATCAACACTTTGAAGGTCCACAGATTACAGAATGCCACCAGATGTGCATCGGAAACTACTACTGGTCTTACAGTGAACGATCAAAGCGTGGACTGTTTCCGACATTACTCCCATGGAGGAAAGTGCAGATGGTGACTGTTGTATTCAATCCCGATGCAATTTCTGTGTTTCATCAACACTCTGATACTCCACAGATTACAGAATGCCACCAGATGTGCGTCGCAAACTACTTCTGGTCTTCCTGTGAACGATCAAAGCGTAGACTATTTGAGTAATTACTACCATGGAGGAAAGTGCGCATTATGACTGTTGTATTCAATCCAGATGCAATATCTGTATTTCATCAACACTCTGAAAATGCACAGATTACAGAATGATACCTGATGTGCATCGGACACAACTACTGGTCTTCCAGGGAACGATCTAAGCGTAGACTGTTGGAGACATTACTCCCGTGGAGGAAAGTGGGCATGGTGACTGTTGTATTCAATCCCGATGCAATTTCTGTATTTCATCAACACCCGGATAATCCACGGATTACAGAATGCCTCCTGATGTGCATCGGAAACTACTAATTTTCTTCCAGGTAACGATAATGGCGTAGACTGGTTGAGACATTACTCCCGTGGAGGAAAGTGCTCATATTGACTTTTGTATTCAATCCCGATCCAATTTCTGTGTTTCATCAACACTCTGATAGTCCACAAATTACAGAATGCCTCCAGATGTGCATCGGAAACTACTACTGGTCTTCCAGGGAACGATCAAACCGTAGACTTTTTGAGACATTACTCACATGGATGAAAGTGCGCATGGTGACTGTTGTATTTAATCACGATGCAACTTCTGTGTTTCATCAACACTTTGAAGGTCCACAGATTAAAGAATGCCTCCAGATGTGCATCGGGAACTACTACTGGTCTTCGAGGAAACGATCAAAGCACAGACTGTTTGATACATTACTCCCGTGGAAGAAAGTGCGCATGGTGACTGTTGTATTCACTCTCGATGCAATTTCTGTGTTTCATCAACACTCAGTTAGTCCTCAGATTAATGAATGCCTCCAGATGTGCATCGGAAGCTACTACTGGTCTTCCAGGGAACGATCAAGGCGTAAACTGTTTGAGACATTACTCCCATGGGGGAAAGTTCGCATGGTGACTGTTGTATTCAATGCCGATGCAATTTCTGTGTTTCATTAACACTTTGAAGGGCCACAGATTACAGAATGCCTCAAGATGTGCATCGGAAACTACTACTGGTCTTCCAGGGAACGTTCAAAGCGTAGACTGTTTGAGATAATATTCCCATGGAGGAAAGTGCGCAAGGTTACTGTTGTATTCAATCCCGATGCAATTTCTGTGTTTCAACAACACTCTGATAGTCCACAGCTTACAGAAAGCCACCGGATGTGCATCGGAAACTACTACTGGTCTTCCAGGGATCGATCAAAGCGTAGACTGTTTGAGACTTTACTCCCATGGAGGAAAGTGCGCATGGTGACTGTTGTATTCAATCCCGATGCAATATCTGTGTTTCATCAACACTTTGAAGGTCCACAGGTTACAGAATGCCTCCAGATGTGCATCGGAAACTACTACTGTTCTCCCAGGGAACAGTCAAATCGTAGACTGTTTGAGACATTACTCCTGTTGAGGAAAGTGCGAATGGTGACTGTTGTATTCAATCCCGATGCAATTTCTGTGTTTCATCAACACTCTGATAGTCCACAGATTACTGAATGCCTCCAGATGTGCATTGGAAGCTACTACTGGTCTTCGAGGGAACGATCAAAGCATAGACTGTTTGAGACATTACTCCCGTGGAGGAAAGAGCTCATATTGACTTTTGTATTCAATCCCGATCCAATTTCTGTGTTTCATCAACACTATGATAGTCCACAAATTACAGAATGCCACCAGATGTGCATCGGAAACTACTACTGGTCTTCCAGGGAACGATCAAAGCGTAGACTTTTTGAGACATTACTCACATGGATGAAAGTGCGCATGGTGATTGTTGTATTCAATCACGATGCAATTTCTGTGTTTCATCAACACTTTGAAGGTCCACAGATTAAAGAATGCCTCCAGATGTGCATCGGAAACTACTACTGGTCTTCGAGGAAACGATCAAAGCACAGACTGTTTGATACATTACTCCCATGGAAGAAAGTGCGCATGGTGACTGTTGTATTCACTCTCGATGCATTTTCTGTGTTTCATCAACACTCAGTTAGTCCTCAGTTATGCCTCCAGATGTGCATCGGAAACTAGTACTGGTCTTCCAGGGAACGATCAAGGCGTAGACTGTTTGAGGCATTACTCCCATGGAGGAAAGTGCGCATGGTGACTGTTGTATTCAATCACGATGCAATTTCTGTGTTTCGTCAACACTTTGAAGGTCCACAGATTACAGAATGCCACCAGATGTGCATCGGAAACTACTTCTGGTCTTCCTGTGAACGATCAAAGCATAGACTGTTTGAGGCATTACTCCCATGGAGGAAAGTGCTCATGGTGACTGTTGTATTCAATCCAGATGCAATATCTGTGTTTCATCAACACTCTGAAAATGCACAGATTACAGAATGATACCAGATGTGCATCGGACACAACTACTGGTCTTCCAGGGAACGATCTAAGCGTAGACTGTTGGAGACATTACTCCCGTGGAGGGAAGTGGGCATGGTGACTGTTGTATTCAATCCCGATGCAATTTCTGTATTTCATCAACACCCGGATAGTCCACAGATTACAGAATGCCTCCAGATGTGCATCGGAAACTACTACTTTTCTTCCAGGTTACGATAATGGCGTAGACTGTTTGAGACATTACTCCCGTGGAGGAAAGTGCTCATATTGACTTTTGTATTCAATCCGGATCCAATTTCTGTGTTTCATCAACACCCGGATAGACCACAAATTACAGAATGCCTCCAGATGTCCATCGGAAACTACTACTGGTCTTCAGGCCACGATCAAATCGATGACAGTTAGAGACATTACTCTCGTGGGGGAAAGTGCGCATAGTGACTGTTGTATTCAATCCCGATGCAATTTCTGTGTTTCATCAACACTCTGATAGTCCACAGATTACAGATTGTCTCCAGATGTGCATCGGAAACTACTACTGGTCTTCCTGGGAACGATCAAAGCATAGACTGTTTGAGGCATTACTCCCATGGAGGAAAGTGCGCATGGTGACTGTTGTATTCAATCACAATGCAATTTCTGTGTTTCATCAACACTTTGAAGGTCCACAGATTACAGAATGCCACCAGATGTGCATCGGAAACTACTACTGGTCTTACAGTGAACGATCAAAGCGTGGACTGTTTCCGACATTACTCCCATGGAGGAAAGTGCAGATGGTGACTGTTGTATTCAATCCCGATGCAATTTCTGTGTTTCATCAACACTCTGATACTCCACAGATTACAGAATGCCACCAGATGTGCGTCGCAAACTACTTCTGGTCTTCCTGTGAACGATCAAAGCGTAGACTATTTGAGTAATTACACCCATGGAGGAAAGTGCGCATTATGACTGTTGTATTCAATCCAGATGCAATATCTGTATTTCATCAACACTCTGAAAATGCACAGATTACAGAATGATACCAGATGTGCATCGGACACAACTACTGGTCATCCAGGGAACGATCTAAGAGTAGACTGTTGGAGACATTACTCCCGTGGATGAAAGTGCGCATAGTGATTGTTGTCCACAGGTTACAGAATGCCTCCAGATGTGCATCGGAAACTACTACTGTTCTCCCAGGGAACAGTCAAAGCGTAGACTGTTTGAGACATTACTCCTGTTGAGGAAAGTGCGAATGGTGAATGTTGTATTCAATCCCGATGCAATTTCTGTGTTTCATCAACACTCTGATAGTCCACAAATTACAGAATGCCACCAGATGTGCATCGGAAACTACTACTGGTCTTCCAGGGAACGATCAAAGCGTAGACTTTTTGAGACTTTACTCACATGGATGAAAGTGCGCATAGTGATTGTTGTATTCAATCACGATGCAATTTCTGTGTTTCATCAACACTTTGAAGGTCCACAGATTACAGAATGCCTCCAGATGTGCATCGGAAACTACTACTGGTCTTCGAGGAAACGATCAAAGCATAGACTGTTTGAGACATTACCCCCGTGGATGAAAGTGCGCATGGTTAGTGTTGTATTCAATCACGATGCAATATCAGTGTTTCATCAACACTTTGAAGGTCCACAAATTACAGAATGCCTCCAGATGTGCATCGGAAACTACTACTGGTCTTCAGGGAACGATCAAATCGATGACAGTTTGAGACATTACTCCCATGGAGGAAAGTGCGCATGGTGGCTTTTGTATTCAATCCCGATGCAATTTCTGTGTTTCATTAACACTTTGAAGGTCCACAGATTACAGAATGCCTCCAGATGTGCATCGGAAGCTACTACTGGTCTTCGAGGGAACGATCAAAGCATAGACTGTTTGAGACATTACTCCCGTGGAGGAAAGTGCGCATGGTGACTGTTGTATTCAATCCCGATGCAATTTCTGTGTTTCATCAACACTTTGAAGGTCCACAGGTTACAGAATGCCTCCAGATGTGCATCGGAAACTACTACTGTTCTCCCAGGGAACAGTCAAAGCGTAGACTGTTTGAGACATTACTCCTGTTGAGGAAAGTGCGAATGGTGACTGTTGTATTCAATCCCGATGCAATTTCTGTGTTTCATCAACACCCCCCCATGAACCATGGACCTTGCCGTTGGTGGGGAGGCTTCCGTGCCTCAGCGATACAGATGGCCGTACCGTAGGTGCAACCACAACGGAGGGGTATCTGTTGAGAGGCCAGACAAACGTGTGGTTCCTGAAGAGGGGCAGCAGCCTTTTCAGTAGTTGCAGGGGCAACAGTCTGGATGATTGACTGATCTGGCCTTGCAACATTAACCAAAACGGCCTTGCTGTGCTGGTACTGCGAACGGCTGAAAGCAAGGGGAAACTACAGCCGTAATTTTTCCCGAGGACATGCAGCTTTACTGTATGATTAAATGATGATGGCATCCTCTTGGGTAAAATATTCCGGAGGTAAAATAGTCCCCCATTCGGATCTCCGGGCGGGGACTACTCAGGAGGATGTCGTTATCAGGAGAAAGAAAACTGGCGTTCTACGGATCGGAGCGTGGAATGTCAGATCCCTTAATCGGGCAGGTAGGTTAGAAAATTTAAAAAGGGAAATGGATAGGTTAAAGTTAGATATAGTGGGAATTAGTGAAGTTCGGTGGCAGGAGGAACAAGACTTCTGGTCAGGTGACTACAGGGTTATAAACACAAAATCAAATAGGGGTAATGCAGGAGTAGGTTTAATTATGAATAGGAAAATAGGAATGCGGGTAAGCTACTACAAACAGCATAGTGAACGCATTATTGTGGCCAAGATAGATACGAAGCCCACACCTACTACAGTAGTACAAGTTTATATGCCAACTAGCTCTGCAGATGATGAAGAAATTGAAGAAATGTATGATGAAATAAAAGAAATTATTCAGATAGTGAAGGGAGACGAAAATTTAATAGTAATGGGTGACTGGAATTCGATTGTAGGAAAAGGGAGAGAAGGGAACATAGTAGGTGAATATGGATTGGGGCTAAGAAATGAAAGAGGAAGCCGCCTAGTAGAATTTTGCACAGAGCACAACTTAATCATAGCTAACACTTGGTTTAAGAATCATGAAAGAAGGTTGTATACGTGGAAGAACCCTGGAGATACTAAAAGGTATCAGATAGATTATATAATGGTAAGACAGAGATTTAGGAACCAGGTTTTAAGTTGTAAGACATTTCCAGGGGCAGATGTGGACTCGGACCACAATCTATTGGTAATGACCTGTAGATTAAAACTGAAGAAACTGCAAAAATGTGAGAAATTAAAGAGATGGGACCTGGATAAACTGAAAGAACCAGAGGTTGTACAGAGTTTCAGAGAGAGCATAAGGGAACAATTGACAGGAATAGGGGAAAGAAATACAGTAGAAGAAGAATGGGTAGCTCTGAGGGATGTAGTAGTGAAGGCAGCAGAGGATAAAGTAGGTACAAAGACGAGGGCTGCTAGAAATCCTTGGGTAACAGAAGAAATATTGAATTTAATTGATGAAAGGAGAAAATATAAAAATGCAGTAAATGAAGCAGGCAAAAAGGAATACAAACGTCTCAAAAATGAGATCGACAGGAAGTGCAAAATGGCTAAACAGGTATGGCTAGAGGACAAATGTAAGGATGTAGAAGCTTATCTCACTAGGGGTAAGATAGATACTGCCTACAGGAAAATTAAAGAGACCTTTGGAGAGAAGAGAACCACGTGTATGAATATCAAGAGCTCAGATGGCAGCCCAGTTCTAAGCAAAGAAGGGAAGGCAGAAAGGTGGAAGGAGTATATAGAAGGTTTATACAAGGGCGATGTACTTGAGGACAATATTATGGAAATAGAAGAGGATGTAGATGAAGACGAAATGGGAGATACAATACTGCGTGAAGAGTTTGACAGAGCACTGAAAGACCTGAGTCGAAACAAGGCCCCCGGAGTAGACAACATTCCATTAGATCTACTGACGGCCTTGGGAGAGCCAGTCATGACAAAACTCTACCAGCTGGTGAGCAAGATGTATGAGACAGGCGAAATACCCTCAGACTTCAAGAAGAATATAATAATTCCAATCCCAAAGAAAGCAGGTGCTGACAGATGTGAAAATTACCGAACTATCAGTTTAATAAGCCACGGCTGCAAAATACTAACGCGAATTCTTTACAGACGAATGGAAAAACTGGTAGATGCAGACCTCGGGGAGGATCAGTTTGGATTCCGTCGAAATGTTGGAACACGTGAGGCAATACTGACCTTACGACTTATCTTAGAAGAAAGATTAAGAAAAGGCAAACCTACGTTTCTAGCATTTGTAGACTTAGAGAAAGCTTTTGACAATGTTGACTGGAATACTCTTTTTCAAATTCTAAAGGTGGCAGGGGTAAAATACAGGGAGCGAAAGGCTATTTATAATTTGTACAGAAACCAGATGGCAGTAATAAGAGTCGAGGGGCATGAAAGGGAAGCTATGGTTGGGAAAGGAGTGAGACAGGGTTGTAGCCTCTCCCCAATGTTATTCAATCTGTATATTGAGCAAGCAGTAAAGGAAACAAAAGAAAAATTTGGAGTAGGTATTAAAATTCATGGAGACGAAGTAAAAACTTTGAGGTTCGCCGATGACATTGTAATTCTGTCAGAGACGGCAAAGGACTTGGAAGAGCAGTTGAACGGAATGGACAGTGTCTTGAAAGGAGGATATAAGATGAACATTAACAAAAGCAAAACGAGGATAATGGAATGTAGTCAAATTAAATCGGGTGATGCTGAGGGAATTAGATTAGGAAATGAGACACTTAAAGTAGTAAAGGAGTTTTGCTATTTAGGAAGTAAAATAACTGATGATGGTCGAAGTAGAGAGGATATAAAATGTAGACTGGCAATGGCAAGGAAAGCGTTTCTGAAGAAGAGAAATTTGTTAACATCGAATATAGATTTATGTATCAGGAAGTCGTTTCTGAAAGTATTTGTTTGGAGTGTAGCCATGTATGGAAGTGAAACATGGACGATAACTAGTTTGGACAAGAAGAGAATAGAAGCTTTCGAAATGTGGTGCTACAGAAGAATACTGAAGATAAGGTGGATAGATCACGTAACTAATGAGGAGGTATTGAATAGGATTGGGGAGAAGAGAAGTTTGTGGCACAACTTGACTAGAAGAAGGGATCGGTTGGTAGGACATGTTTTGAGGCATCAAGGGATCACAAATTTAGCATTGGAGGGCAGCGTGGAGGGTAAAAATCGTAGAGGGAGACCGAGAGATCAGTACACTAAGCAGATTCAGAAGGATGTAGGTTGCAGTAGGTACTGGGAGATGAAGCAGCTTGCACAGGATAGAGTAGCATGGAGAGCTGCATCAAACCAGTCTCAGGACTGAAGACAACAACAACATCAACACTCTGATAGTCCACAGATTACTGAATGCCTCCAGATGTGCATCGGAAGCTACTACTGGTCTTCGAGGGAACGATCAAAGCATAGACTGTATGAGACATTACTCTCGTGGGGGAAAGTGCGCATGATGACTGTTGTATTCAATCCCGATGGAATTTCTGTGTTTCATCAGCACTCTGATAGTCCACAGATTACAGATTGCCTCCAGATGTGCATTGGAAACTACTACTGGTCTTCCAGGAAACGATCAAATCGTAGTCTGTTTGAGACATTACTCTCGTGGGGGGTAGTGCGCATGGTGACTGTTGTATTCAATCCCGATGCAATTTCTGTGTTTCATCTACACTCTGATAGTCCACAGATTACAGATTGCCTCCAGATGTGCATCGGAAACTACTACTGGTCTTCCTGGGAACGATCAAAGCATACACTGTTTGAGGCATTACTCCCATGGAGGAAGTGCGCATCGTGACTGTTGTATTCAATCACGATGCAATTTCTGTGTTTCATCAACACTTTGAAGGTCCACAGATTACAGAGTGCCTCCAGATGTGCATCGGAAACTACTACTGTTCTCCCAGGGAACAGTCAAAGCGTAGACTGTTTGAGACATTACTCCTGTTGAGGAAAGTGCGAATGGGGACTGTTGTATTCAATCCCGATGCAATTTCTGTGTTTCATCAACACTTTGACGGTCCACAGGTTACAGAATGCCACCAGATGTGCATCGGAAACTACTACTGGTCTTCCAGTGAACGATCAAAGCGTGGACTGTTTCCGACATTACTCCCATGCAGGAAAGTGCAGATGGTGACTGTTGTATTCAATCCCGATGCAATTGCTGTGTTTCATCAACACTCTGATACTCCACAGATTACAGAATGCCACCAGATGTGCGTCGCAAACTACTTCTGGTCTTCCTGTGAACGATCAAAGCGTAGACTATTTGAGTAATTACTCCCATGGAGGAAAATGCGCATGGTGACTGTTGTATTCAATCCAGATGCAATATCTGTATTTCATCAACACTCTGAAAATGCACAGATTACAAAATGATACCAGATGTGCATCGGACACAACTACTGGTCTTCCAGGGAACGATCTAAGCGTAGACTGTTGGAGACATTACTCCCGTGGAGGAAAGTGGGCATGGTGACTGTTGTATTCAATCCCGATGCAATTTCTGTATTTCATCAACACCCGGATAGTCCACAGATTACAGAATGCCTCCAGATGTGCATCGGAAACTACTACTTTTCTTCCAGGTAACGATAATGGCGTAGACAGCTTGAGACATTACTCCCGTGGAGGAAAGTGCTCATATTGACTTTTGTATTCAATCCCGATCCAATTTCTGTGTTTCATCAACACTCTGATAGTCCACAAATTACAGAATGCCTCCAGATGTGCATCGGAAACTACTACTGGTCTTCCAGGGAACGATCAAAGCGTAGACTTTTTGAGACATTACTCCCATGGATGAAAGTGCGCATGGTGACTGTTGTATTTAATCACGATGCAACTTCTGTGTTTCATCAACACTTTGAAGGTCCACAGATTAAAGAATGCCTCCAGATGTGCATCGGAAACTACTACTGGTCTTCGAGGAAACGATCAAAGCACAGACTGTTTGATACATTACTCCGTGAAAGAAAGTGCGCATGGTGACTGTTGTATTCACTCTCGATGCAATTTCTGTGTTTCATCAACACTCAGTTTGTCCTCAGATTAATGAATGCCTCCAGATGTGCATCGGAAGATACTACTGGTCTTCCAGGGAACGATCAAAGCGTAGACTTTTTGAGACATTACTCACATGGATGAAAGTGCGCATGGTGACTGTTGTATTTAATCACGATGCAACTTCTGTGTTTCATCAACACCCGGATAGACCACAAATTACAGAATGCCTCCAGCTACTGGTCTTCAGGGAACGATCAAATCGATGACAGTTTGAGACATTACTCCCATGGAGGAAAGTGCGAATGGTGACTGTTGTATTCAATCACGATGCAATTTATGTGTTTCGTCAATACTTTGAAGGTCCACAGTTTACAGAATGCCTCCAGATGTGCATCGGAAACTACTACTGGTCTTCGAGGGAACGATCAAACCATAGACTGTCTGAGACATTACTCTCGTGGGGGAAAGTGCGCATGATGACTGTTGTATTCAATCCCGATGGAATTTCTGTGTTTCATCAGCACTCTGATAGTCCACAGATTACAGATTGCCTCCAGATGTGCATTGGAAACTACTACTGGTCTTCCAGGGAACGATCAAATCGTAGACTGTTTGAGACATTACTCTCGTGGGGGAAAGTGCGCATGGAGACTGTTGTATTCAATCCCGATGCAATTTCTGTGTTTCATCAACACTCTGATAGTCCACAGATTACAGATTGCCTCCAGATGTGCATCGGAAACTACTACTGGTCTTCCTGGGAACGATCAAAGCATACACTGTTTGAGGCATTACTCCCATGGAGCTAGTGCGCATCGTGACTGTTGTATTCAATCACGATGCAATTTCTGTGTTTCAACAACACTCTGATAGTCCACAGCTTACAGAAAGCCACCGGATGTGCATCGGAAACTACTACTGGTCTTCCAGGGAGCGATCAAAGCGTAGACTGTTTGAGACTTTACTCCCATGGAGGAAAGTGCGCATGGTGACCGTTGTATTCAATCCCGATGCAATATCTGTGTTTCATCAACACTTTGAAGGTCCACAGGTTACAGAATGCCTCCAGATGTGCATCGGAAACTACTACTGTTCTCCCAGGGAACAGTCAAAGCGTAGACTGTTTGAGACATTACTCCTGTTGAGGAAAGTGCGAATGGTGACTGTTGTATTCAATCCCGATGCAATTTCTGTGTTTCATCAACACTCTGATAGTCCACAGATTACTGAATGCCTCCAGATGTGCATCGGAAGCTACTACTGGTCTTCGAGGGAACGATCAAAGCATAGACTGTTTGAGACATTACTCCCGTGGAGGAAAGTGCTCATATTGACTTTTGTATTCAATCCCGATCCAATTTCTGTGTTTCATCAACACTCTGATAGTCCACAAATTACAGAATGCCACCAGATGTGCATCGGAAACTACTACTGTTCTTCCAGGGAACGATCAAAGCGTAGACTTTTTGAGACATTACTCACATGGATGAAAGTGCGCATGGTGATTGTTGTATTCAATCACGATGCAATTTCTGTGTTTCATCAACACTTTGAAGGTCCACAGATTAAAGAATGCCTCCAGATGTGCATCGGAAACTACTACTGGTCTTCGAGGAAACGATCAAAGCACAGACTGTTTGATACATTACCCCCGTGGAAGAAAGTGCGCATGGTGACTGTTGTATTCACTCTCGATGCATTTTCTGTGTTTCATCAACACTCAGTTAGTCCTCAGTTATGCCTCCAGATGTGCATCGGAAAATAGTACTGGTCTTCCAGGGAACGATCAAGGCGTAGACTGTTTGAGGCATTACTCCCATGGAGGAAAGTGCGCATGGTGACTGTTGTATTCAATCACGATGCAATTTCTGTGTTTCATCAACACTTTGAAGGTCCACAGATTACAGAATGCCACCAGATGTGCATCGGAAACTACTTCTGGTCTTCCTGTGAACGATCAAAGCATAGACTGTTTGAGGCATTACTCCCATGGAGGAAAGTGCTCATGGTGACTGTTGTATTCAATCCAGATGCAATATCTGTATTTCATCAACACTCTGAAAATGCACAGATTACAGAATGATACCAGATGTGCATCGGACACAACTACTGGTCTTCCAATGAACGATCTAAGCGTAGACTGTTGGAGACATTACTCCCGTGGAGGAAAGTGGGCATGGTGATTGTTGTATTCAATCCCGATGCAATTTCTGTATTTCATCAACACCCGGATAGTCCACAGATTACAGAATGCCTCCAGATGTGCATCGGAAACTACTACTTTTCTTCCAGGTAACGATAATGGCGTAGACTGTTTGAGACATTACTCCCGTGGAGGAAAGTGCTCATATTGACTTTTGTATTCAATCCCGATCCAATTTCTGTGTTTCATCAACACTCTGATAGTCCACAAATTACAGAATGCCTCCAGATGTGCATCGGAAACTACTACTGGTCTTCTAGGGAACGATCAAAGCGTAGACTTTTTGAGACATTACTCACATGGATGAAAGTGCGCATGGTGACTGTTGTATTTAATCACGATGCAACTTCTGTGTTTCATCAACACTTTGAAGGTCCACAGATTAAAGAATGTCTCCAGATGTGCATCGGAAACTACTACTGGTCTTCGAGGAAACGATCAAAGCACAGACTGTTTGATACATTACTCCCGTGGAAGAAAGTGCGCATGGTGACTGTTGTATTCACTCTCGATGCAATTTCTGTGTTTCATCAACACTCAGTTAGTCCTCAGATTAATGAATGCCTCCAGATGTGCATCGGAAGATACTACTGGTCTTCCAGGGAACGATCAAGGCGTAGACTGTTTGAGACATTACTCCCATGGAGGAAAGTTCGCATGGTGACTGTTGTATTCAATCACGATGCAATTTCTGTGTTTCATCAATACTTTGAAGGTCCACAGATTACAGAATGCCTCAAGATGTGCATCGCAAACTACTACTGGTCTTCGAGGGAACGATCAAATCATAGACTGTCTGAGACATTACTCTCGTGGGGGAAAGTGCGCATGATGACTGTTGTATTCAATCCCGATGGAATTTCTGTGTTTCATGAGCACTCTGATAGTCCACAGATTACAGATTGCCTCCAGATGTGCATTGGAAACTACTACTGGTCTTCCAGGAAACGATCAAATCGTAGACTGTTTGAGACATTACTCTCGTGGGGGGTAGTGCGCATGGTGACTGTTGTATTCAATCCCGATGCAATTTCTGTGTTTCATCAACACTCTGATAGTCCACAGATTACAGATTGCCTCCAGATGTGCATCGGAAACTACTACTGGTCTTCCTGGGAACGATCAAAGCATACACTGTTTGAGGCATTACTCCCATGGAGGAAGTGCGTATCGTGACTGTTGTATTCAATCACGATGCAATTTCTGTGTTTCATCAACACTTTGAAGGTCCACAGATTACAGAGTGCCTCCAGATGTGCATCGGAAACTACTACTGTTCTCCCAGGGAACAGTCAAAGCGTAGACTGTTTGAGACATTACTCCTGTTGAGGAAAGTGCGAATGGGGACTGTTGTATTCAATCCCGATGCAATTTCTGTGTTTCATCAACACTTTGAAGGTCCACAGGTTACAGAATGCCTCCAGATGTGCATCGGAAACTACTACAGTTCTCCCAGGGAACAGTCAAAGCGTAGACTGTTTGAGACATTACTCCTGTTGAGGAAAGTGCGAATGGTGACTGTTGTATTCAATCCCGATGCAATTTCTGTGTTTCATCAACACTCTGATAGTCCACAGATTACTGAATGCCTCCAGATGTGCATCGGAAGCTACTACTGGTCTTCGAGGAAACGATCAAAGCACAGACTGTTTGATACATTACTCCCGTGGAAGAAAGTGCGCATGGTGACTGTTGTATTCAATCCCGATGCAATTTCTGTATTTCATCAACACCCGGATAGTCCACAGATTACAGAATGCCTCCAGATGTGCATCGGAAACTACTACTTTTCTTCCAGGTAACGATAATGGCGTAGACTGTTTGAGACATTACTCCCGTGGAGGAAAGTGCTCATATTGACTTTTGTATTCAATCCGGATCCAATTTCTGTGTTTCATCAGCACCCGGATAGACCACAAATTACAGAATGCCTCCAGATGTCCATCGGAAACTACTACTGGTCTTCAGGCTACGATCAAATCGATGACAGTTAGAGACATTACTCTCGTGGGGGAAAGTGCGCATAGTGACTGTTGTATTCAATCCCGATGCAATTTCTGTGTTTCATCAACACTCTGATAGTCCACTGATTACAGATTGTCTCCAGATGTGCATCGGAAACTACTACTGGTCTTCGAGGGAACGATCTAAGCATAGACTGTTTGAGGCATTACTCCCATGGAGGAAAGTGCGCATGGTGACTGTTGTATTCAATCACGATGCAATCTCTGTGTTTCATCAACACTTTGAAGGTCCACAGATTACAGAATGCCACCAGATGTGCATCGGAAACTACTACTGGTCTTCCAGTGAACGATCAAAGCGTGGACTGTTTCCGACATTACTCCCATGGAGGAAAGTGCAGATGGTGACTGTTGTATTCAATCCCGATGCAATTGCTGTGTTTCATCAACACTCTGCTACTCCACAGATTACAGAATGCCACCAGATGTGCGTCGCAAACTACTTCTGGTCTTCCTGTGAACGATCAAAGCGTAGACTATTTGAGTAATTACTCCCATGGAGGAAAATGCGCATGGTGACTGTTGTATTCAATCCAGATGCAATATCTGTATTTCATCAACACTCTGAAAATGCACAGATTACAAAATGATACCAGATGTGCATCGGACACAACTACTGGTCTTCCAGGGAACGATCTAAGCGTAGACTGTTGGAGACATTACTCCCGTGGCGGAAAGTGGGCATGGTGACTGTTGTATTCAATCCCGATGCAATTTCTGTATTTCATCAACACCCGGATAGTCCACAGATTACAGAATGCCTCCAGATGTGCATCGGAAACTACTACTTTTCTTCCAGGTAACGATAATGGCGTAGACAGCTTGAGACATTACTCCCGTGGAGGAAAGTGCTCATATTGACTTTTGTATTCAATCCCGATCCAATTTCTGTGTTTCATCAACACTCTGATAGTCCACAAATTACAGAATGCCTCCAGATGTGCATCGGAAACTACTACTGGTCTTCCAGGGAACGATCAAAGCGTAGACTTTTTGAGACATTACTCCCATGGATGAAAGTGCGCATGGTGACTGTTGTATTTAATCACGATGCAACTTCTGTGTTTCATCAACACTTTGAAGGTCCACAGATTAAAGAATGCATCCAGATGTGCATCGGAAACTACTACTGGTCTTCGAGGAAACGATCAAAGCACAGACTGTTTGATACATTACTCCGTGGAAGAAAGTGCGCATGGTGACTGTTGTATTCACTCTCGATGCAATTTCTGTGTTTCATCAACACTCAGTTTGTCCTCAGATTAATGAATGCCTCCAGATGTGCATCGGAAGATACTACTGGTCTTCCAGGGAACGATCAAAGCGTAGACTTTTTGTGACATTACTCCCATGGAGGAAAGTTCGCATGGTGACTGTTGTATTCAATAACGATGCAATTTCTGTGTTTCATCAAAACCCGGATAGACCACAAATTACAGAATGCCTCCAGATGTGCATCGGAAACTACTACTGGTCTTCAGGGAACGATCAAATCGATGACAGTTTGAGACATTACTCCCATGGAGGAAAGTGCGCATGGTGACTGTTGTATTCAATCCAGATGCAATTTCAGTGTTTCATCAACACTCAGTTAGTCCTCAGATTAATGAATGCCTCCAGATGTGCATCGGAAGATACTACTGGTCTTCCAGGGAACGATCAAAGCGTAGACTTTTTGAGACATTACTCCCATGGATGAAAGTGCGCATGGTGACTGTTGTATTTAATCACGATGCAACTTCTGTGTTTCATCAACACTTTGAAGGTCCACAGATTAAAGAATGCCTCCAGATGTGCATAGGAAACTACTACTGGTCTTCGAGGAAACGATCAAAGCACAGACTGTTTGATACATTACTCCGTGGAAGAAAGTGCGCATGGTGACTGTTGTATTCACTCTCGATGCAATTTCTGTGTTTCATCAACACTCAGTTTGTCCTCAGATTAATGAATGCCTCCAGATGTGCATCGGAAACTACTACTGGTCTTCGAGGGAACGATCAAACAATAGACTGTCTGAGACATTACTCTCGTGGGGGAAAGTGCGCATGATGACTGTTGTATTCAATCCCGATGGAATTTCTGTGTTTCATCAGCACTCTGATAGTCCACAGATTACAGATTGCCTCCAGATGTGCATTGGAAACTACTACTGGTCTTCCAGGGAACGATCAAATCGTAGACTGTTTGAGACATTACTCTCGTGGGGGAAAGTGCGCATGGTGACTGTTGTATTCAAGCCCGATGCAATTTCTGTGTTTCATCAACACTCTGATAGTCCACAGATTACAGAATGCCTCCAGATGTGCATCGGAAACTACTACTGTTCTCCCAGGGAACAGTCAAAGCGTAGACTGTTTGAGACATTACTCCTGTTGAGGAAAGGTCGAATGGTGACTGTTGTATTCAATCCCGATGCAATTTCTGTGTTTCATCAACACTCTGATAGTCCTCAGTTATGCCTCCAGATGTGCATCGGAAACTACTACTGCTCTTCCAGGGAACGATCAAGGCGTAGACTGTTTGAGACATTACTCCCATGGAGGAAAGTTCGCATGGTGACTGTTGTATTCAATAACGATGCAATTTCTGTGTTTCATCAACACCCGGATAGACCACAAATTACAGAATGCCTCCAGATGTGCATCGGAAACTACTACTGGTCTTCAGGGAACGATCAAATCGATGACAGTTTGAGACATTATTCCCATGGAGGAAAGTGCGCATGGTGACTGTTGTATTCAATCCAGATGCAATTTCAGTGTTTCATCAACACTCAGATAGTCCACAGATTACAGATTGCCTCCAGATGTGCATCGGAAACTACTACTGGTCTTCCTGGGAACGATCAAAGCATACACTGTTTGAGGCATTACTCCCAAGGAGGAAGTGCGCATCGTGACTGTTGTATTCAATCACGATGCAATTTCTGTGTTTCATCAACACTTTGAAGGTCCACAGATTACAGAGTGCCTCCAGATGTGCATCGGAAACTACTACTGTTCTCCCAGGGAACAGTCAAAGCGTAGACTGTTTGAGACATTACTCCTGTTGAGGAAAGTACGAATGGTGACTGTTGTATTCAATCCCGATGCAATTTCTGTGTTTCATCAACACTCTGATAGTCCACAGATTACAGAATGCCTCCAGATGTGCATCGGAAGCTACTACTGGTCTTCGGGGGAACGATCAAAGCATAGACTGTTTGATACATTATTCCCGTGGAAAAAAGTGCGCATTGTGACTGTTGTAATCAATCCCGATGCAATTTCTGTGTTTCATCAACACTCTGATAGTCCACAGATTAAAGAATGCCTCCAGATGTGCATCGGAAAATACTACTGGTCTTCCAGGGAACGCTCAAAACGTAGACTTTTTGAGACATTACTCACATGGATGAAAGTGCGCATGGTGACTGTTGTATTCAATCCCGATGCAATTTCTGTGTTTCATCAACACTCTGATAGTCCTCAGTTATGCCTCCAGATGTGCATCGGAAACTACTACTGGTCTTCCAGGGAACGATCAAGGCGTAGACTGTTTGAGACATTACTCCCATGGAGGAAAGTTCGCATGGTGACTGTTGTATTCAATAACGATGCAATTTCTGTGTTTCATCAAAACCCGGATAGACCACAAATTACAGAATGCCTCCAGATGTGCATCGGAAACTACTACTGGTCTTCAGGGAACGATCAAATCGATGACAGTTTGAGACATTACTCCCATGGAGGAAAGTGCGCATGGTGACTGTTGTATTCAATCCAGATGCAATTTCAGTGTTTCATCAACACTCAGTTAGTCCTCAGATTAATGAATGCCTCCAGATGTGCATCGGAAGATACTACTGGTCTTCCAGGGAACGATCAAGGCGTAGACTGTTTGAGACATTACTCCCATGGAGGAAAGTTCGCATGGTGACTGTTGTATTCAATCACGATGCAATTTCTGTGTTTCGTCAATACTTTGAAGGTCCACAGATCACAGAATGCCTCAAGATGTGCATCGGAAACTACTACTGGTCTTCGAGGGAACGATCAAATCATAGACTGTCTGAGACATTACTCTCGTGGGGGAAAGTGCGCATGATGACTGTTTTATTCAATCCCGATGGAATTTCTGTGTTTCATCAGCACTCTGATAGTCCACAGATTACAGATTGCCTCCAGATGTGCATTGGAAACTACTACTGGTCTTCCAGGAAACGATCAAATCGTAGACTGTTTGAGACATCACTCTCATGGGGGGTAGTGCGCATGGTGACTGTTGTATTCAATCCCGATGCAATTTCTGTGTTTCATCAACACTCTGATAATCCACAGATTACAGATTGCCTCCAGATGTGCATCGGAAACCACTACTGGTCTTCCTGGGAACGATCAAAGCATACACTGTTTGAGGCATTACTCCCATGGAGGAAGTGCGCATCGTGACTGTTGTATTCAATCACGATGCAATTTCTGTGTTTCATCAACACTTTGAAGGTCCACAGATTACAGAGTGCCTCCAGATGTGCATCGGAAACTACTACTGTTCTCCCAGGGAACAGTCAAAGCGTAGACTGTTTGAGACATTACTCCTGTTGAGGAAAGTGCGAATGGTGACTGTTGTATTCAATCCCGATGCAATTTCTGTGTTTCATCAACACTTTGAAGGTCCACAGGTTACAGAATTCCTCCAGATGTGCATCGGAAACTACTACAGTTCTCCCAGGGAACAGTCAAAGCGTAGACTGTTTGAGACATTACTCCTGTTGAGGAAAGTGCGAATGGTGACTGTTGTATTCAATCCCGATGCAATTTCTGTGTTTCATCAACACTCTGATAGTCCACAGATTACTGAATGCCTCCAGATGTGCATCGGAAGCTACTACTGGTCTTCGAGGAAACGATCAAAGCACAGACTGTTTGATACATTACTCCCGTGGAAGAAAGTGCGCATGGTAACTGTTGTATTCAATCCCGATGCAATTTCTGTATTTCATCCACACCCGGATAGTCCACAGATTACAGAATGCCTCCAGATGTGCATCGGAAACAACTACTTTTCTTCCAGGTAACGATAATGGCGTAGACTGTTTGAGACATTACTCCCGTGGAGGAAAGTGCTCATATTGACTTTTGTATTCAATCCGGATCCAATTTCTGTGTTTCATCAACACCCGGATAGACCAGAAATTACAGAATGCCTCCAGATGTCCATCGGAAACTACTACTGGTCTTCAGGCCACGATCAAATCGATGACAGTTAGAGACATTACTCTCGTGGGGGAAAGTGCGCATAGTGACTGTTGTGTTCAATCCCGATGCAATCTCTGTGTTTCATCAACACTTTGAAGGTCCACAGATTACAGAATGCCACCAGATGTGCATCGGAAACTACTACTGGTCTTCCAGTGAACGATCAAAGCGTGGACTGTTTCCGACATTACTCCCATGGAGGAAAGTGCAGATGGTGACTGTTGTATTCAATCCCGATGCAATTGCTGTGTTTCATCAACACTCTGATACTCCACAGATTACAGAATGCCACCAGATGTGCGTCGCAAACTACTTCTGGTCTTCCTGTGAACGATCAAAGCGTAGACTATTTGAGTAATTACTCCCATGGAGGAAAATGCGCATGGTGACTGTTGTATTCAATCCAGATGCAATATCTGTATTTCATCAACACTCTGAAAATGCACAGATTACAAAATGATACCAGATGTGCATCGGACACAACTACTGGTCTTCCAGGGAACGATCTAAGCGTAGACTGTTGGAGACATTACTCCCGTGGAGGAAAGTGGGCATGGTGACTGTTGTATTCAATCCCGATGCAATTTCTGTATTTCATCAACACCCGGATAGTCCACAGATTACAGAATGCCTCCAGATGTGCATCGGAAACTACTACTTTTCTTCCAGGTAACGATAATGGCGTAGACAGCTTGAGACATTACTCCCGTGGAGGAAAGTGCTCATATTGACTTTTGTATTCAATCCCGATCCAATTTCTGTGTTTCATCAACACTCTGATAGTCCACAAATTACAGAATGCCTCCAGATGTGCATCGGAAACTACTACTGGTCTTCCAGGGAACGATCAAAGCGTAGACTTTTTGAGACATTACTCCCATGGATGAAAGTGCGCATGGTGACTGTTGTATTTAATCACGATGCAACTTCTGTGTTTCATCAACACTTTGAAGGTCCACAGATTAAAGAATGCCTCCAGATGTGCATCGGAAACTACTACTGGTCTTCGAGGAAACGATCAAAGCACAGACTGTTTGATACATTACTCCGTGGAAGAAAGTGCGCATGGTGACTGTTGTATTCACTCTCGATGCAATTTCTGTGTTTCATCAACACTCAGTTTGTCCTCAGATTAATGAATGCCTCCAGATGTGCATCGGAAACTACTACTGGTCTTCGAGGGAACGATCAAACAATAGACTGTCTGAGACATTACTCTCGTGGGGGAAAGTGCGCATGATGACTGTTGTATTCAATCCCGATGGAATTTCTGTGTTTCATCAGCACTCTGATAGTCCACAGATTACAGATTGCCTCCAGATGTGCATTGGAAACTACTACTGGTCTTCCAGGGAACGATCAAATCGTAGACTGTTTGAGACATTACTCTCGTGGGGGAAAGTGCGCATGGTGACTGTTGTATTCAAGCCCGATGCAATTTCTGTGTTTCATCAACACTCTGATAGTCCACAGATTACAGAATGCCTCCAGATGTGCATCGGAAACTACTACTGTTCTCCCAGGGAACAGTCAAAGCGTAGACTGTTTGAGACATTACTCCTGTTGAGGAAAGGTCGAATGGTGACTGTTGTATTCAATCCCGATGCAATTTCTGTGTTTCATCAACACTCTGATAGTCCTCAGTTATGCCTCCAGATGTGCATCGGAAACTACTACTGCTCTTCCAGGGAACGATCAAGGCGTAGACTGTTTGAGACATTACTCCCATGGAGGAAAGTTCGCATGGTGACTGTTGTATTCAATAACGATGCAATTTCTGTGTTTCATCAACACCCGGATAGACCACAAATTACAGAATGCCTCCAGATGTGCATCGGAAACTACTACTGGTCTTCAGGGAACGATCAAATCGATGACAGTTTGAGACATTACTCCCATGGAGGAAAGTGCGCATGGTGACTGTTGTATTCAATCCAGATGCAATTTCAGTGTTTCATCAACACTCAGATAGTCCACAGATTACAGATTGCCTCCAGATGTGCATCGGAAACTACTACTGGTCTTCCTGGGAACGATCAAAGCATACACTGTTTGAGGCATTACTCCCAAGGAGGAAGTGCGCATCGTGACTGTTGTATTCAATCACGATGCAATTTCTGTGTTTCATCAACACTTTGAAGGTCCACAGATTACAGAGTGCCTCCAGATGTGCATCGGAAACTACTACTGTTCTCCCAGGGAACAGTCAAAGCGTAGACTGTTTGAGACATTACTCCTGTTGAGGAAAGTACGAATGGTGACTGTTGTATTCAATCCCGATGCAATTTCTGTGTTTCATCAACACTCTGATAGTCCACAGATTACAGAATGCCTCAAGATGTGCATCGGAAACTACTACTGGTCTTCGAGGGAACGATCAAATCATAGACTGTCTGAGACATTACTCTCGTGGGGGAAAGTGCGCATGATGACTGTTTTATTCAATCCCGATGGAATTTCTGTGTTTCATCAGCACTCTGATAGTCCACAGATTACAGATTGCCTCCAGATGTGCATTGGAAACTACTACTGGTCTTCCAGGAAACGATCAAATCGTAGACTGTTTGAGACATCACTCTCATGGGGGGTAGTGCGCATGGTGACTGTTGTATTCAATCCCGATGCAATTTCTGTGTTTCATCAACACTCTGATAATCCACAGATTACAGATTGCCTCCAGATGTGCATCGGAAACCACTACTGGTCTTCCTGGGAACGATCAAAGCATACACTGTTTGAGGCATTACTCCCATGGAGGAAGTGCGCATCGTGACTGTTGTATTCAATCACGATGCAATTTCTGTGTTTCATCAACACTTTGAAGGTCCACAGATTACAGAGTGCCTCCAGATGTGCATCGGAAACTACTACTGTTCTCCCAGGGAACAGTCAAAGCGTAGACTGTTTGAGACATTACTCCTGTTGAGGAAAGTGCGAATGGTGACTGTTGTATTCAATCCCGATGCAATTTCTGTGTTTCATCAACACTTTGAAGGTCCACAGGTTACAGAATTCCTCCAGATGTGCATCGGAAACTACTACAGTTCTCCCAGGGAACAGTCAAAGCGTAGACTGTTTGAGACATTACTCCTGTTGAGGAAAGTGCGAATGGTGACTGTTGTATTCAATCCCGATGCAATTTCTGTGTTTCATCAACACTCTGATAGTCCACAGATTACTGAATGCCTCCAGATGTGCATCGGAAGCTACTACTGGTCTTCGAGGAAACGATCAAAGCACAGACTGTTTGATACATTACTCCCGTGGAAGAAAGTGCGCATGGTAACTGTTGTATTCAATCCCGATGCAATTTCTGTATTTCATCCACACCCGGATAGTCCACAGATTACAGAATGCCTCCAGATGTGCATCGGAAACAACTACTTTTCTTCCAGGTAACGATAATGGCGTAGACTGTTTGAGACATTACTCCCGTGGAGGAAAGTGCTCATATTGACTTTTGTATTCAATCCGGATCCAATTTCTGTGTTTCATCAACACCCGGATAGACCACAAATTACAGAATGCCTCCAGATGTCCATCGGAAACTACTACTGGTCTTCAGGCCACGATCAAATCGATGACAGTTAGAGACATTACTCTCGTGGGGGAAAGTGCGCATAGTGACTGTTGTGTTCAATCCCGATGCAATCTCTGTGTTTCATCAACACTTTGAAGGTCCACAGATTACAGAATGCCACCAGATGTGCATCGGAAACTACTACTGGTCTTCCAGTGAACGATCAAAGCGTGGACTGTTTCCGACATTACTCCCATGGAGGAAAGTGCAGATGGTGACTGTTGTATTCAATCCCGATGCAATTGCTGTGTTTCATCAACACTCTGATACTCCACAGATTACAGAATGCCACCAGATGTGCGTCGCAAACTACTTCTGGTCTTCCTGTGAACGATCAAAGCGTAGACTATTTGAGTAATTACTCCCATGGAGGAAAATGCGCATGGTGACTGTTGTATTCAATCCAGATGCAATATCTGTATTTCATCAACACTCTGAAAATGCACAGATTACAAAATGATACCAGATGTGCATCGGACACAACTACTGGTCTTCCAGGGAACGATCTAAGCGTAGACTGTTGGAGACATTACTCCCGTGGAGGAAAGTGGGCATGGTGACTGTTGTATTCAATCCCGATGCAATTTCTGTATTTCATCAACACCCGGATAGTCCACAGATTACAGAATGCCTCCAGATGTGCATCGGAAACTACTACTTTTCTTCCAGGTAACGATAATGGCGTAGACAGCTTGAGACATTACTCCCGTGGAGGAAAGTGCTCATATTGACTTTTGTATTCAATCCCGATCCAATTTCTGTGTTTCATCAACACTCTGATAGTCCACAAATTACAGAATGCCTCCAGATGTGCATCGGAAACTACTACTGGTCTTCCAGGGAACGATCAAAGCGTAGACTTTTTGAGACATTACTCCCATGGATGAAAGTGCGCATGGTGACTGTTGTATTTAATCACGATGCAACTTCTGTGTTTCATCAACACTTTGAAGGTCCACAGATTAAAGAATGCCTCCAGATGTGCATCGGAAACTACTACTGGTCTTCGAGGAAACGATCAAAGCACAGACTGTTTGATACATTACTCCGTGGAAGAAAGTGCGCATGGTGACTGTTGTATTCACTCTCGATGCAATTTCTGTGTTTCATCAACACTCAGTTTGTCCTCAGATTAATGAATGCCTCCAGATGTGCATCGGAAACTACTACTGGTCTTCGAGGGAACGATCAAACAATAGACTGTCTGAGACATTACTCTCGTGGGGGAAAGTGCGCATGATGACTGTTGTATTCAATCCCGATGGAATTTCTGTGTTTCATCAGCACTCTGATAGTCCACAGATTACAGATTGCCTCCAGATGTGCATTGGAAACTACTACTGGTCTTCCAGGGAACGATCAAATCGTAGACTGTTTGAGACATTACTCTCGTGGGGGAAAGTGCGCATGGTGACTGTTGTATTCAAGCCCGATGCAATTTCTGTGTTTCATCAACACTCTGATAGTCCACAGATTACAGAATGCCTCCAGATGTGCATCGGAAACTACTACTGTTCTCCCAGGGAACAGTCAAAGCGTAGACTGTTTGAGACATTACTCCTGTTGAGGAAAGGTCGAATGGTGACTGTTGTATTCAATCCCGATGCAATTTCTGTGTTTCATCAACACTCTGATAGTCCTCAGTTATGCCTCCAGATGTGCATCGGAAACTACTACTGCTCTTCCAGGGAACGATCAAGGCGTAGACTGTTTGAGACATTACTCCCATGGAGGAAAGTTCGCATGGTGACTGTTGTATTCAATAACGATGCAATTTCTGTGTTTCATCAACACCCGGATAGACCACAAATTACAGAATGCCTCCAGATGTGCATCGGAAACTACTACTGGTCTTCAGGGAACGATCAAATCGATGACAGTTTGAGACATTACTCCCATGGAGGAAAGTGCGCATGGTGACTGTTGTATTCAATCCAGATGCAATTTCAGTGTTTCATCAACACTCAGATAGTCCACAGATTACAGATTGCCTCCAGATGTGCATCGGAAACTACTACTGGTCTTCCTGGGAACGATCAAAGCATACACTGTTTGAGGCATTACTCCCAAGGAGGAAGTGCGCATCGTGACTGTTGTATTCAATCACGATGCAATTTCTGTGTTTCATCAACACTTTGAAGGTCCACAGATTACAGAGTGCCTCCAGATGTGCATCGGAAACTACTACTGTTCTCCCAGGGAACAGTCAAAGCGTAGACTGTTTGAGACATTACTCCTGTTGAGGAAAGTACGAATGGTGACTGTTGTATTCAATCCCGATGCAATTTCTGTGTTTCATCAACACTCTGATAGTCCACAGATTACAGAATGCCTCCAGATGTGCATCGGAAGCTACTACTGGTCTTCGGGGGAACGATCAAAGCATAGACTGTTTGATACATTATTCCCGTGGAAAAAAGTGCGCATTGTGACTGTTGTATTCAATCCCGATGCAATTTCTGTGTTTCATCAACACTCTGATAGTCCACAGATTAAAGAATGCCTCCAGATGTGCATCGGAAAATACTACTGGTCTTCCAGGGAACGCTCAAAACGTAGACTTTTTGAGACATTACTCACATGGATGAAAGTGCGCATGGTGACTGTTGTATTCAATCCCGATGCAATTTCAGTGTTTCAACAACACTCTGATTGTCCACAGATCACAGAATGCCTCCAGATGTGCATCGGAAACTACTACTGTTCTCCCAGGGAACAGTCAAAGCGTAGACTGTTTGAGACATTACTCCTGTTGAGGAAAGGTCGAATGGTGACTGTTGTATTCAATCCCGATGCAATTTCTGTGTTTCATCAACACTCTGATAGTCCTCAGTTATGCCTCCAGATGTGCATCGGAAACTACTACTGGTCTTCGAGGGAACGATCAAACAATAGACTGTCTGAGACATTACTCTCGTGGGGGAAAGTGCGCATGATGACTGTTGTATTCAATCCCGATGGAATTTCTGTGTTTCATCAGCACTCTGATAGTCCACAGATTACAGATTGCCTCCAGATGTGCATTGGAAACTACTACTGGTCTTCCAGGGAACGATCAAATCGTAGACTGTTTGAGACATTACTCTCGTGGGGGAAAGTGCGCATGGTGACTGTTGTATTCAAGCCCGATGCAATTTCTGTGTTTCATCAACACTCTGATAGTCCACAGATTACAGAATGCCTCCAGATGTGCATCGGAAACTACTACTGTTCTCCCAGGGAACAGTCAAAGCGTAGACTGTTTGAGACATTACTCCTGTTGAGGAAAGGTCGAATGGTGACTGTTGTATTCAATCCCGATGCAATTTCTGTGTTTCATCAACACTCTGATAGTCCTCAGTTATGCCTCCAGATGTGCATCGGAAACTACTACTGCTCTTCCAGGGAACGATCAAGGCGTAGACTGTTTGAGACATTACTCCCATGGAGGAAAGTTCGCATGGTGACTGTTGTATTCAATAACGATGCAATTTCTGTGTTTCATCAACACCCGGATAGACCACAAATTACAGAATGCCTCCAGATGTGCATCGGAAACTACTACTGGTCTTCAGGGAACGATCAAATCGATGACAGTTTGAGACATTACTCCCATGGAGGAAAGTGCGCATGGTGACTGTTGTATTCAATCCAGATGCAATTTCAGTGTTTCATCAACACTCAGATAGTCCACAGATTACAGATTGCCTCCAGATGTGCATCGGAAACTACTACTGGTCTTCCTGGGAACGATCAAAGCATACACTGTTTGAGGCATTACTCCCAAGGAGGAAGTGCGCATCGTGACTGTTGTATTCAATCACGATGCAATTTCTGTGTTTCATCAACACTTTGAAGGTCCACAGATTACAGAGTGCCTCCAGATGTGCATCGGAAACTACTACAGTTCTCCCAGGGAACAGTCAAAGCGTAGACTGTTTGAGACATTACTCCTGTTGAGGAAAGTACGAATGGTGACTGTTGTATTCAATCCCGATGCAATTTCTGTGTTTCATCAACACTCTGATAGTCCACAGATTACAGAATGCCTCCAGATGTGCATCGGAAGCTACTACTGGTCTTCGGGGGAACGATCAAAGCATAGACTGTTTGATACATTACTCCCGTGGAAAAAAGTGCGCATGGTGACTGTTGTATTCAATCCCGATGCAATTTCTGTGTTTCATCAACACTCTGATAGTCCACAGATTAAAGAATGCCTCCAGATGTGCATCGGAAAATACTACTGGTCTTCCAGGGAACGCTCAAAACGTAGACTTTTTGAGACATTACTCACATGGATGAAAGTGCGCATGGTGACTGTTGTATTCAATCCCGATGCAATTTCAGTGTTTCAACAACACTCTGATTGTCCACAGATCACAGAATGCCTCCAGATGTGCATCGGAAACTACTACTGTTCTCCCAGGGAACAGTCAAAGCGTAGACTGTTTGAGACATTACTCCTGTTGAGGAAAGGTCGAATGGTGACTGTTGTATTCAATCCCGATGCAATTTCTGTGTTTCATCAACACTCTGATAGTCCTCAGTTATGCCTCCAGATGTGCATCGGAAACTACTACTGGTCTTCCAGGGAACGATCAAGGCGTAGACTGTTTGAGACATTACTCCCATGGAGGAAAGTTCGCATGGTGACTGTTGTATTCAATAACGATGCAATTTCTGTGTTTCATCAACACCCGGATAGACCACAAATTACAGAATGCCTCCAGATGTGCATCGGAAACTACTACTGGTCTTCAGGGAACGATCAAATCGATGACAGTTTGAGACATTACTCCCATGGAGGAAAGTGCGCATGGTGACTGTTGTATTCAATCCAGATGCAATTTCAGTGTTTCATCAACACTCAGATAGTCCACAGATTACAGATTGCCTCCAGATGTGCATCGGAAACTACTACTGGTCTTCCTGGGAACGATCAGAGCATAGACTGTTTGAGACATTACTCCCATGGAGGAAAGTGCGAATGGTGACTGTTGTATTCAATCACGATGCAATTTCTGTGTTTCGTCAATACTTTGAAGGTCCACATATTACAGAATGCCTCCAGATGTGCATCGGAAACTACTACTGGTCTTCGAGGGAACGATCAAATCATAGACTGTCTGAGACATTACTCTCGTGGGGGAAAGTGCGCATGATGATTGTTGTATTCAATCCCGATGGAATTTCTGTGTTTCATCAGCACTCTGATAGTCCACAGATTACAGATTGCCTCCAGATGTGCATTGGAAACTACTACTGGTTTTCTAGGGAACGATCAAATCGTAGACTGTTTGAGACATTACTCTCGTGGTGGAATGTGCGCATGGTGACTATTGTATTCAATCCCGATGCAATTTCTGTGTTTCATCTAAACTCTGATAGTCCACAGATTACAGATTGCCTCCAGATGTGGATCGGAAACTACTACTGGTCTTCCTGGGAACGATCAAATCATAGACTGTTTGAGGCATTACTCCCATGGAGGAAGTGCGCATGGTGACTGTTGTATTCAATCACGATGCAATTTCTGTGTTTCATCAACACTTTGAAGGTCCACAGATTACAGAGTGCCTCCAGATGTGCATCGGAAACTACTACCGTTCTCCCAGGGAACAGTCAAAGCGTAGACTGTTTGAGACATTACTCCTGTGGAGGAAAGTGCGAATGGTGACTGTTGTATTCAATCCCGATGCAATTTCTGTGTTTCATCAACACTCCGATAGTCCACAGATTACAGAATGCCTCCAGATGTGCATCGGAAGCTACTTCTGGTCTTCGAGGGAACGATCAAAGCGTAGACTGTTTGAGACATTACTCCCATGGAGGTAAGTGCGCTTGGTGACTGTTGTATTCAATCCCGATGCAATTTCGGTGTTTCATCAACACTCTGATAGTAAACAGATTACAGAATGCTTCCAGTTGTGCATCGGAAACTGCTACTGGTCTTCCAGGGAACGATCAAAGCGTAGACTGTTTGAGACATTTCTCCCATGCAGGAAAATGCGCATGGTACTGTTCTATTAAATCCCGATGCAATTTCTGTGTTCATCAACCCTTTGAAGGTCCACAGATTACAGATTGCCTCCAGATGTGCATCGGAATCTTCTATTGGTCTTCCAGGGAACGATCATACCGTAGACTGTTTGAGACATTACTCCCATGGGGGAAAGTGGTCAAGGTGACTGTAGTATTCAATCCCGATGGAATTTTTGTGTTTCATTAGCACTCGGATAGTCCGCAGATTACAGAATGCCTCCAGATGTTCATCGGAAACTACTACTGGATTTGAGGAAACGATCAAAGCGCTGACAGTTTGAGAAATTACTCCAATGTAGAAATGTACGCATGGTGCCGGTTGTGTTCCATCCCGATGCAATTTCTGCGTTTCATCAACACTTTGAAGGTCCACAGATTAGAGAATGTCTCCAGATGTGCATCGGAATCTACTACTGGTCTTGCAGGGAACGATCAAAGCGTAGACTGTTTTAGACATTACTCCTGTTGAGGAAAGTGCGAATGGTGACTGTTGTATTCAATCCCGATGCAATTTCTGTGTTTCATCAACACTCTGATAGTCCTCAGTTATGCCTCCAGATGTGCATCGGAAACTACTACTGGTCTTCCAGGGAACGATCAAGGCGTAGACTGTTTGAGACATTACTCCCATGGAGGAAAGTTCGCATGGTGACTGTTGTATTCAATGCCGATGCAATTTCTGTGTTTCATCAACACCCGGATAGACCACAAATTACAGAATGCCTCCAGATGTGCATCGGAAACTACTACTGGTCTTCAAGGAACGATCAAATCGATGACACTTTGAGACATTACTCTCATGGAGGAAAGTGCGCATGGTGACTGTTCTATTCAATCCAGATGCAATTTCAGTGTTTCATCAACACTCAGATAGTCCACAGATAACAGATTGCCTCCAGATGTGCATCGGAAACTACTACTGGTCTTCCTGGGAACGATCAGAGCATAGACTGTTTGAGACATTACTCCCATGGAGGAAAGTGCGAATGGTGACTGTTGTATTCAATCACGATGCAATTTCTGTGTTTCGTCAATACTTTGAAGGTCCACATATTACAGAATGCCTCCAGATGTGCATCGGAAACTACTACTGGTCTTCGAGGGAACGATCAAATCATAGACTGTCTGAGACATTACTCTCGTGGGGGAAAGTGCGCATGATGACTGTTGTATTCAATCCCGATGGAATTTCTGTGTTTCTTCAGCACTCTGATAGTCCACAGATTACAGATTGCCTCCAGATGTGCATTGGAAACTACTACTGGTTTTCCAGGGAACGATCAAATCGTAGACTTTTTGAGACATTACTCACATGGATGAAAGTGCGCATGGTGACTGTTGTATTCAATCCCGATGCAATTTCAGTGTTTCAACAACACCCTGATTGTCCACAGATTACAGAATGCCTCCAGATGTGCATCGGAAGCTACTACTGTTCTCCCAGGGAACAGTCAAAGCGTAGACTGTTTGAGACATTACTCCTGTTGAGGAAACTGCGAATGGTGACTGTTGTATTCAATCCCGATGCAATTTCTGTGTTTCATCAACACCCTGATAGTCCTCAGTTATGCCTCCAGATGTGCATCGGAAACTACTACTGGTCTTCCAGGGAACGATCAAGGCGTAGACTGTTTGAGACATTACTCCCATGGAGGAAAGTTCGCATGGTGACTGTTGTATTCAATGCCGATGCAATTTCTGTGTTTCATCAACACCCGGATAGACCACAAATTACAGAATGCCTCCAGATGTGCATCGGAAACTACTACTGGTCTTCAGGGAACGATCAAATCGATGACAGTTTGAGACATTACTCCCATGGAGGAAAGTGCGCATGGTGACTGTTGTATTCAATCCAGATGCAATTTCAATGTTTCATCAACACTCAGATAGTCCACAGATTACAGATTGCCTCCAGATGTGCATCGGAAACTACTACTGGTCTTCCTGGGAACGATCAGAGCACAGACTGTTTGAGACATTACTCCCATGGAGGAAAGTGCGAATGGTGACTGTTGTATTCAATCACGATGCAATTTCTGCGTTTCGTCAATACTTTGAAGGTCCACATATTACAGAATGCCTCCAGATGTGCATCGGAAACTACTACTGGTCTTCGAGGGAACGATCAAATCATAGACTGTCTGAGACATTACTCTCGTGGGGGAAAGTGCGCATGATGACTGTTGTATTCAATCCCGATGGAATTTCTGTGTTTCCTCAGCACTCTGATAGTCCACAGATTACAGATTGCCTCCAGATGTGCGTTGGAAACTACTACTGGTTTTCCAGGGAACGATGAAATCGTAGACTGTTTGAGACATTACTCTCGTGGGGGAAAGTGCGCATGGTGACTATTGTATTCAATCCCGATGCAATTTCTGTGTTTCATCAAAACTCTGATAGTCCACAGATTACAGATTGCCTCCAGATGTGGATCGGAAACTACTACTGGTCTTCCTGGGAACGATCAAAGCATAGACTGTTTGAGGCATTACTCCCATGGAGGAAGTGCGCATGGTGACTGTTGTATTCAATCAAGATGCAATTTCTGTGTTTCATCAACACTTTGAAGGTCCACAGATTACAGAGTGCCTCCAGATGTGCATCGGAAACTACTACCGTTCTCCCAGGGAACAGTCAAAGCGTAGACTGTTTGAGACATCACTCCTGTGGAGGAAAGTGCGAATGGTGACTGTTGTATTCAATCCCGATGCAATTTCTGTGTTTCATCAACACTCCGATAGTCCACAGATTACAGAATGCCTCCAGATGTGCATCGGAAGCTACTACTGGTCTTCGAGGGAACGATCAAAGCGTAGACTGTTTGAGACATTACTCCCATGGAGGTAAGTGCGCTTGGTGACTGTTGTATTCAATCACGATGCAATTTCGGTGTTTCATCAACACTCTGATAGTAAACAGATTACAGAATGCTTCCAGTTGTGCATCGGAAACTGCTACTGGTCTTCCAGGGAACGATCAAAGCGTAGACTGTTTGAGACATTTCTCCCATGGAGGAAAATGCGCATGGTGGCTGTTCTATTAAATCCCGATGCAATTTCTGTGTTCATCAACACTTTGAAGGTCCACAGATTACAGATTGCCTCCAGATGTGCATCGGAATCTTCTATTGGTCTTCCAGGGAACGATCAAACCGTAGACTGTTTGAGACATTACTCCCATGGGGGAAAGTGGTCATGGTGACTGTAGTATTCAATCCCGATGGAATTTTTGTGTTTCATTAGCACTCGGATAGTCCACAGATTACAGAATGCCTCCAGATGTTCATCGGAAACTACTACTGGATTTGAGGAAACGATCAAAGCGCTGACAGTTTGAGAAATTACTCCAATGTAGAAATGTACGCATGGTGCCGGTTGTGTTCCATCCCGATGCAATTTCTGCGTTTCATCAACACTTTGAAGGTCCACAGATTAGAGAATGTCTCCAGATGTGCATCGGAAATTTCTACTGGTCTTGCAGGGAACGATCAAAGCGTAGACTGATTTAGACATTACTCCTGTTGAGGAAAGTGCGAATGGTGACTGTTGTATTCAATCCCGATGCAATTTCTGTGTTTCATCAACACTCTGATAGTCCTCAGTTATGCCTCCAGATGTGCATCGGAAACTACTACTGGTCTTCCAGGGAACGATCAAGGCGTAGACTGTTTGAGACATTACTCCCATGGAGGAAAGTTCGCATGGTGACTGTTGTATTCAATGCCGATGCAATTTCTGTGTTTCATCAACACCCGGATAGGCCACAAATTACAGAATGCCTCCAGATGTGCATCGGAAACTACTACTGATCTTCAGGGAACGATCAAATCGATGACAGTTTGAGACATTACTCCCATGGAGGAAAGTGCGCATGGTGACTGTTGTATTCAATCCAGATGCAATTTCAGTGTTTCATCAACACTCAGATAGTCCACAGATTACAGATTGCCTCCAGATGTGCATCGGAAACTACTACTGGTCTTCCTGGGAACGATCAGAGCATAGACTGTTTGAGACATTACTCCCATGGAGGAAAGTGCGAATGGTGACTGTTGTATTCAATCACGATGCAATTTCTGTGTTCCGTCAATACTTTGAAGGTCCACATATTACAGAATGCCTCCAGATGTGCATCGGAAACTACTACTGGTCTTCGAGGCAACGATCAAATCATAGACTGTCTGAGACATTACTCTCGTGGGGGAAAGTGCGCATGATGACTGTTGTATTCAATCCCGATGGAATTTCTGTGTTTCTTCAGCACTCTGATAGTCCACAGATTACAGATTGCCTCCAGATGTGCATCGGAAACTACTACCGTTCTCCCAGGGAACAGTCAAAGCGTAGACTGTTTGAGACATTACTCCTGTGGAGGAAAGTGCGAATGGTGACTGTTGTATTCAATCCCGATGCAATTTCTGTGTTTCATCAACACTGGGCGATAGTCCACAGATTACAGAATGCCTCCAGATGTGCATCGGAAAATACTACTGGTCTTCGAGGGAACGATCAAAGCGTAGACTGTTTGAGACATTACTCCCGTGGAGGAAAGTGCGCATGGTGACTGTTGTATTCAATCCCGATGCAATTTCTGTGTTTCATCAACACTCTGATAGTCCACAGATTACAGAATGCCTCCAGATGTGCATCGGAAACTACTACTGGTCTTCCAGGGAACGATCAAAGCGTAGACTTTTTGAGACATTACTCACATGGATGAAAGTGCGCATGGTGACTTTTGTATTCAATCCCGATGCAATTTCAGTGTTTCAACAACACTCTGATTGTCCACAGATTACAGAATGCCTCCAGATGTGCATCGGAAACTACTACTGGTCTTCCAGGGAGCGATCAAAGCGTAGACTGTTTGAGACTTCCATGGAGGAAAGTGCGCATGGTGACTGTTGTATTCAATCACGATGCAATTTCTGTGTTTCATCAACACTTTGAAGGTCCAAAGATTACAGAATGCCTCCAGATGTGCATCGGAAACTACTACTGGTCTTCGAGGAAACGATCAAAGCATAGACTGTTTGAGACATTACTCCCGTGGATGAAAGTGCGCATGGTGACTGTTGTATTCAATCACGATGCAATATCAGTGTTTCATCAACACTTTGAAGGTCCACAAATTACAGAATGCCTCCAGATGTGCATCGGATCTACTACTGGTCTTCAGGGAACGATCAAATCGATGACAGTTTGAGACATTACTCCCATGGAGGAAAGTGCGCATGGTGGCTCTTGTATTCAATCCCGATGCAATTTCTGTGTTACATTAACACTTTGAAGGTCCACAGATTACAGAATGCCTCAAGATGTGCATCGGAAACTACTACTGGTCTTCCAGGGAACGTTCAAAGCGTAGACTGTTTGAGATATTACTCCCCTGGAGGAAAGTGCGCATGGTTACTGTTGTATTCAATCCCGATGCAATTTCTGTGTTTCATCAACACTCAGTTAGTCCTCAGTTATGCCTCCAGATGTGCATCGGAAACTACTACCGGTCTTCAGGGAACGATCAAATCGATGACCGTTTGAGACATTACTCCAATGGAGGAAAGTGCGAATGGTGACTGCTGTATTCAATCCAGATGCAATTTCTGTGTTTCATCAACACTCTGATAGTCCACAGATTACAGATTGCCTCCAGATGTGCATCGGAAACTACTACTGGTCTTTCTGGGAACGATCAGAGCATAGACTGTTTGAGACATTACTCCCATGGAGGAAAGTGCGCATGGTGAGTGTTGTTGTTTTCAATCACGATGCAATTTCTCTGTTTCGTCAATACTTTGAAGGTCCACAGATTACAGAATGCCTCCAGATGTGCATCGGAAACTACTACTGGTCTTCGAGGAAACGATCAAAGCATTGACTGTTTGAGACATTACTCCCGTGGATGAAAGTGCGCATGGTGACTGTTGTATTCAATCACGATGCAATATCAGTGTTTCACCAACACTTTGAAGGTCCACAAATTACAGAATGCCTCCAGATGTGCATCGGATCTACTACTGGTCTTCAGGGAACGATCAAATCGATGACAGTTTGAGACATTACTCCCATGGAGGAAAGTGCGCATGGTGGCTGTTGTATTCAATCCCGATGCCATTTCTGTGTTACATTAACACTTTGAAGGTCCACAGATTACAGAATGCCTCAAGATGTGCATCGGAAACTACTACTGGTCTTCCAGGGAACGTTCAAAGCGTAGACTGTTTGAGATATTACTCCCATGGAGGAAAGTGCGCATGGTTACTGTTGTATTCAATCCCGATGCAATTTCTGTGTTTCAACAACACTTTGAAGGTCCACAGATTACAGAATGCCTCCAGATGTGCATCGCAAACTACTACTGGTCTTCGAGGAAACGATCAAAGCATAGACTGTTTGAGACATTACTCCCGTGGATGAAAGTGCGCATGGTGACTGTTGTATTCAATCACGATGCAATATCAGTGTTTCATC
Organism: Schistocerca gregaria; assembly: GCF_023897955.1. NCBI lineage: Eukaryota > Metazoa > Arthropoda > Insecta > Orthoptera > Acrididae > Schistocerca > Schistocerca gregaria. Next base: position 21,698,777 of record NC_064927.1, on the reverse strand, counting down.
AACACTTTGAAGGTCCACAAATTACAGAATGCCTCCAGATGTGCATCGGAAACTACTACTGGTCTTCAGGGAACGATCAAATCGATGACAGTTTGAGACATTACTCCCATGGAGGAAAGTGCGCATGGTGACTGATGTATTCAATCCCGATGCAATTTCTGTGTTTCATTAACACTTTGAAGGTCCACAGATTACAGAATGCCTCCAGATGTACATCGGAAGCTACTACTGGTCTTCGAGGGAACGATCAAATCATAGACTGTCTGAGATATTACTCCCATGGAGGAAAGTGCGCATGGTTACTGTTGTATTCAATCCCGATGCAATTTCTGTGTTTCATCAACACTCAGTTAGTCCTCAGTTATGCCTCCAGATGTGCATCGGAAACTACTACTGGTCTTCAGGGAACGATCAAATCGATGACCGTTTGAGACATTACTCCAATGGAGGAAAGTGCGAATGGTGACTGCTATATTCAATCCAGATGCAATTTCTGTGTTTCATCAACACTCTGATAGTCCACAGATTACAGATTGCCTCCAGATGTGCATCGGAAACTACTACTGGTCTTTCTGGGAACGATCAGAGCATAGACTGTTTGAGACATTACTCCCATGGAGGAAAGTGCGCATGGTGAGTGTTGTTGTTTTCAATCACGATGCAATTTCTCTGTTTCGTCAATACTTTGAAGGTCCACAGATTACAGAATGCCTCCAGATGTGCATCGGAAACTACTACTGGTCTTCGAGGAAACGATCAAAAAATTGACTGTTTGAGACATTACTCCCGTGGATGAAAGTGCGCATGGTGACTGTTGTATTCAATCACGATGTAATATCAGTGTTTCATCAACACTTTGAAGGTCCACAAATTACAGAATGCCTCCAGATGTGCATCGGATCTACTACTGGTCTTCAGGGAACGATCAAATCGATGACAGTTTGAGACATTACTCCCATGGAGGAAAGTGCGCATGGTGGCTGTTGTATTCAATCCCGATGCAATTTCTGTGTTACATTAACACTTTGAAGGTCCACAGATTACAGAATGCCTCAAGATGTGCATCGGAAACTACTACTGGTCTTCCTGGGAACGATCAAAGCATAGACTGTTTGAGGCATTACTCCCATGGAGGAAGTGCGCATGGTGACTGTTGTATTCAATCAAGATGCAATTTCTGTGTTTCATCAACACTTTGAAGGTCCACAGATTACAGAGTGCCTCCAGATGTGCATCGGAAACTACTACCGTTCTCCCAGGGAACAGTCAAAGCGTAGACTGTTTGAGACATCACTCCTGTGGAGGAAAGTGCGAATGGTGACTGTTGTATTCAATCCCGATGCAATTTCTGTGTTTCATCAACACTCCGATAGTCCACAGATTACAGAATGCCTCCAGATGTGCATCGGAAGCTACTACTGGTCTTCGAGGGAACGATCAAAGCGTAGACTGTTTGAGACATTACTCCCATGGAGGTAAGTGCGCTTGGTGACTGTTGTATTCAATCACGATGCAATTTCGGTGTTTCATCAACACTCTGATAGTAAACAGATTACAGAATGCTTCCAGTTGTGCATCGGAAACTGCTACTGGTCTTCCAGGGAACGATCAAAGCGTAGACTGTTTGAGACATTTCTCCCATGGAGGAAAATGCGCATGGTGGCTGTTCTATTAAATCCCGATGCAATTTCTGTGTTCATCAACACTTTGAAGGTCCACAGATTACAGATTGCCTCCAGATGTGCATCGGAATCTTCTATTGGTCTTCCAGGGAACGATCAAACCGTAGACTGTTTGAGACATTTCTCCCATGGGGGAAAGTGGTCATGGTGACTGTAGTATTCAATCCCGATGGAATTTTTGTGTTTCATTAGCACTCGGATAGTCCACAGATTACAGAATGCCTCCAGATGTTCATCGGAAACTACTACTGGATTTGAGGAAACGATCAAAGCGCTGACAGTTTGAGAAATTACTCCAATGTAGAAATGTACGCATGGTGCCGGTTGTGTTCCATCCCGATGCAATTTCTGCGTTTCATCAACACTTTGAAGGTCCACAGATTAGAGAATGTCTCCAGATGTGCATCGGAAATTTCTACTGGTCTTGCAGGGAACGATCAAAGCGTAGACTGATTTAGACATTACTCCTGTTGAGGAAAGTGCGAATGGTGACTGTTGTATTCAATCCCGATGCAATTTCTGTGTTTCATCAACACTCTGATAGTCCTCAGTTATGCCTCCAGATGTGCATCGGAAACTACTACTGGTCTTCCAGGGAACGATCAAGGCGTAGACTGTTTGAGACATTACTCCCATGGAGGAAAGTTCGCATGGTGACTGTTGTATTCAATGCCGATGCAATTTCTGTGTTTCATCAACACCCGGATAGGCCACAAATTACAGAATGCCTCCAGATGTGCATCGGAAACTACTACTGATCTTCAGGGAACGATCAAATCGATGACAGTTTGAGACATTACTCCCATGGAGGAAAGTGCGCATGGTGACTGTTGTATTCAATCCAGATGCAATTTCAGTGTTTCATCAACACTCAGATAGTCCACAGATTACAGATTGCCTCCAGATGTGCATCGGAAACTACTACTGGTCTTCCTGGGAACGATCAGAGCATAGACTGTTTGAGACATTACTCCCATGGAGGAAAGTGCGAATGGTGACTGTTGTATTCAATCACGATGCAATTTCTGTGTTCCGTCAATACTTTGAAGGTCCACATATTACAGAATGCCTCCAGATGTGCATCGGAAACTACTACTGGTCTTCGAGGCAACGATCAAATCATAGACTGTCTGAGACATTACTCTCGTGGGGGAAAGTGCGCATGATGACTGTTGTATTCAATCCCGATGGAATTTCTGTGTTTCTTCAGCACTCTGATAGTCCACAGATTACAGATTGCCTCCAGATGTGCATCGGAAACTACTACCGTTCTCCCAGGGAACAGTCAAAGCGTAGACTGTTTGAGACATTACTCCTGTGGAGGAAAGTGCGAATGGTGACTGTTGTATTCAATCCCGATGCAATTTCTGTGTTTCATCAACACTGGGCGATAGTCCACAGATTACAGAATGCCTCCAGATGTGCATCGGAAAATACTACTGGTCTTCGAGGGAACGATCAAAGCGTAGACTGTTTGAGACATTACTCCCGTGGAGGAAAGTGCGCATGGTGACTGTTGTATTCAATCCCGATGCAATTTCTGTGTTTCATCAACACTCTGATAGTCCACAGATTACAGAATGCCTCCAGATGTGCATCGGAAACTACTACTGGTCTTCCAGGGAACGATCAAAGCGTAGACTTTTTGAGACATTACTCACATGGATGAAAGTGCGCATGGTGACTGTTGTATTCAATCCCGATACAATTTCAGTGTTTCAACAACACTCTGATTGTCCACAGATTACAGAATGCCTCCAGATGTGCATCGGAAACTACTACTGGTCTTCCAGGGAGCGATCAAAGCGTAGACTGTTTGAGACTTCCATGGAGGAAAGTGCGCATGGTGACTGTTGTATTCAATCACGATGCAATTTCTGTGTTTCATCAACACTTTGAAGGTCCAAAGATTACAGAATGCCTCCAGATGTGCATCGGAAACTACTACTGGTCTTCGAGGAAACGATCAAAGCATAGACTGTTTGAGACATTACTCCCGTGGATGAAAGTGCGCATGGTGACTGTTGTATTCAATCACGATGCAATATCAGTGTTTCATCAACACTTTGAAGGTCCACAAATTACAGAATGCCTCCAGATGTGCATCGGATCTACTACTGGTCTTCAGGGAACGATCAAATCGATGACAGTTTGAGACATTACTCCCATGGAGGAAAGTGCGCATGGTGGCTCTTGTATTCAATCCCGATGCAATTTCTGTGTTACATTAACACTTTGAAGGTCCACAGATTACAGAATGCCTCAAGATGTGCATCGGAAACTACTACTGGTCTTCCAGGGAACGTTCAAAGCGTAGACTGTTTGAGATATTACTCCCCTGGAGGAAAGTGCGCATGGTTACTGTTGTATTCAATCCCGATGCAATTTCTGTGTTTCATCAACACTCAGTTAGTCCTCAGTTATGCCTCCAGATGTGCATCGGAAACTACTACCGGTCTTCAGGGAACGATCAAATCGATGACCGTTTGAGACATTACTCCAATGGAGGAAAGTGCGAATGGTGACTGCTGTATTCAATCCAGATGCAATTTCTGTGTTTCATCAACACTCTGATAGTCCACAGATTACAGATTGCCTCCAGATGTGCATCGGAAACTACTACTGGTCTTTCTGGGAACGATCAGAGCATAGACTGTTTGAGACATTACTCCCATGGAGGAAAGTGCGCATGGTGAGTGTTGTTGTTTTCAATCACGATGCAATTTCTCTGTTTCGTCAATACTTTGAAGGTCCACAGATTACAGAATGCCTCCAGATGTGCATCGGAAACTACTACTGGTCTTCGAGGAAACGATCAAAGCATTGACTGTTTGAGACATTACTCCCGTGGATGAAAGTGCGCATGGTGACTGTTGTATTCAATCACGATGCAATATCAGTGTTTCACCAACACTTTGAAGGTCCACAAATTACAGAATGCCTCCAGATGTGCATCGGATCTACTACTGGTCTTCAGGGAACGATCAAATCGATGACAGTTTGAGACATTACTCCCATGGAGGAAAGTGCGCATGGTGGCTGTTGTATTCAATCCCGATGCAATTTCTGTGTTACATTAACACTTTGAAGGTCCACAGATTACAGAATGCCTCAAGATGTGCATCGGAAACTACTACTGGTCTTCCAGGGAACGTTCAAAGCGTAGACTGTTTGAGATATTACTCCCATGGAGGAAAGTGCGCATGGTTACTGTTGTATTCAATCCCGATGCAATTTCTGTGTTTCAACAACACTTTGAAGGTCCACAGATTACAGAATGCCTCCAGATGTGCATCGCAAACTACTACTGGTCTTCGAGGAAACGATCAAAGCATAGACTGTTTGAGACATTACTCCCGTGGATGAAAGTGCGCATGGTGACTGTTGTATTCAATCACGATGCAATATCAGTGTTTCATCAACACTTTGAAGGTCCACAAATTACAGAATGCCTCCAGATGTGCATCGGAAACTACTACTGGTCTTCAGGGAACGATCAAATCGATGACAGTTTGAGACATTACTCCCATGGAGGAAAGTGCGCATGGTGACTGATGTATTCAATCCCGATGCAATTTCTGTGTTTCATTAACACTTTGAAGGTCCACAGATTACAGAATGCCTCCAGATGTACATCGGAAGCTACTACTGGTCTTCGAGGGAACGATCAAATCATAGACTGTCTGAGATATTACTCCCATGGAGGAAAGTGCGCATGGTTACTGTTGTATTCAATCCCGATGCAATTTCTGTGTTTCATCAACACTCAGTTAGTCCTCAGTTATGCCTCCAGATGTGCATCGGAAACTACTACTGGTCTTCAGGGAACGATCAAATCGATGACCGTTTGAGACATTACTCCAATGGAGGAAAGTGCGAATGGTGACTGCTATATTCAATCCAGATGCAATTTCTGTGTTTCATCAACACTCTGATAGTCCACAGATTACAGATTGCCTCCAGATGTGCATCGGAAACTACTACTGGTCTTTCTGGGAACGATCAGAGCATAGACTGTTTGAGACATTACTCCCATGGAGGAAAGTGCGCATGGTGAGTGTTGTTGTTTTCAATCACGATGCAATTTCTCTGTTTCGTCAATACTTTGAAGGTCCACAGATTACAGAATGCCTCCAGATGTGCATCGGAAACTACTACTGGTCTTCGAGGAAACGATCAAAAAATTGACTGTTTGAGACATTACTCCCGTGGATGAAAGTGCGCATGGTGACTGTTGTATTCAATCACGATGTAATATCAGTGTTTCATCAACACTTTGAAGGTCCACAAATTACAGAATGCCTCCAGATGTGCATCGGATCTACTACTGGTCTTCAGGGAACGATCAAATCGATGACAGTTTGAGACATTACTCCCATGGAGGAAAGTGCGCATGGTGGCTGTTGTATTCAATCCCGATGCAATTTCTGTGTTACATTAACACTTTGAAGGTCCACAGATTACAGAATGCCTCAAGATGTGCATCGGAAACTACTACTGGTCTTCCAGGGAACGTTCAAAGCGTAGACTGTTTGAGATATTACTCCCATGGAGGAAAGTGCGCATGGTTACTGTTGTATTCAATCCCGATGCAATTTCTGTGTTTCAACAACACTTTGAAGGTCCACAGATTACAGAATGCCTCCAGATGTGCATCGCAAACTACTACTGGTCTTCGAGGAAACGATCAAACATAGACTGTTTGAGACATTACTCCCGTGGATGAAAGTGCGCATGGTGACTGTTGTATTCAATCACGATGCAATATCAGTGTTTCATCAACACTTTGAAGGTCCACAAATTACAGAATGCCTCCAGATGTGCATCGGAAACTACTACTGGTCTTCAGGGAACGATCAAATCGATGACAGTTTGAGACATTACTCCCATGGAGGAAAGTGCGCATGGTGACTGATGTATTCAATCCCGATGCAATTTCTGTGTTTCATTAACACTTTGAAGGTCCACAGATTACAGAATGCCTCCAGATGTGCATCGGAAGCTACTACTGGTCTTCGAGGGAACGATCAAATCATAGACTGTCTGAGACATTACTCTCGTGGGGGAAAGTGCGCATGATGACTATTGTATTCACTCTCGATGCAATTTCTGTGTTTCATCAACACTCAGTTAGTCCTCAGTTATGCCTCCAGATGTGCATCGGAAACTACTACTGGTCTTCGAGGGAACGATCAAATCATAGACTGTCTGAGACATTACTCTCGTGGGGGAAAGTGCGCATGATGACTGTTGTATTCAATCCCGATGGAATTTCTGTGTTTCATCAGCACTCTGATAGTCCACAGATTACAGATTGCCTCCAGATGTGCATTGGAAACTACTACTGGTTTTCCAGGGAACGATCAAATCGTAGACTGTTTGAGACATTACTCTCGTGGGGGAAAGTGCGCATGGTGACTATTGTATTCAATCCCGATGCAATTTCTGTGTTTCATCAAAACTCTGATAGTCCACAGATTACAGATTGCCTCCAGATGTGGATCGGAAACTACTACTGGTCTTCCTGGGAACGATCAAAGAATAGACTGTTTGAGGCATTACTCCCATGGAGGAAGTGCGCATGGTGACTGTTGTATTCAATCACGATGCAATTTCTGTGTTTCATCAACTCTTTGAAGGTCCACAGATTACAGAGTGCCTCCAGATGTGCATCGGAAACTACTACCGTTCTCCCAGGGAACAGTCAAAGCGTAGACTGTTTGAGACATTACTCCTGTGGAGGAAAGTGCGAATGGTGACTGTTGTATTCAATCCCGATGCAATTTCTGTGTTTCATCAACACTCCGATAGTCCACAGATTACAGAATGCCTCCAGATATGCATCGGAAGCTACTACTGGTCTTCGAGGGAACGATCAAAGCGTAGACTGTTTGAGACATTACTCCCGTGGAGGAAAGTGCGCATGGTGACTGTTGTATTCAATCCCGATGCAATTTCTGTGTTTCATCAACACTCTGATAGTCCACAGATTACAGAATGCCACCAGATGTGCATCGGAAACTACTACTGGTCTTCCAGGGAACGATCAAAGCGTAGACTTTTTGAGACATTACTCACATGGATGAAAGTGCGCATGGTGACTGTAGTATTCAATCCCGATGCAATTTCAGTGTTTCAACAACACTCTGATTGTCCACAGATTACAGAATGCCTCCAGATGTGCATCGGAAACTACTACTGGTCTTCCAGGGAGCGATCAAAGCGTAGACTGTTTGAGACTTCCATGGAGGAAAGTGCGCATGGTGACTGTTGTATTCAATCCCGATGCAATTTCTGTGTTTTATCAACACTTTGAAGGTCCACAGATTACAGAATGCCTCCAGATGTGCATCGGAAACTACTACTGGTCTTCGAGGAAACGATCAAAGCATAGACTGTTTGAGACATTACTCCCGTGGATGAAAGTGCGCATGGTGACTGTTGTATTCAATCACGATGCAATATCAGTGTTTCATCAACACATTGAAGGTCCACAAATTACAGAATGCCTCCAGATGTGCATCGGATCTACTACTGGTCTTCAGGGAACGATCAAATCGATGACAGTTTGAGACATTACTCCCATGGAGGAAAGTGCGCATGGTGGCTGTTGTATTCAATCCCGAAGCAATTTCTGTGTTACATTAACACTTTGAAGGTCCACAGATTACAGAATGCCTCAAGATGTGCATCGGAAACTACTACTGGTCTTCCAGGGAACGTTCAAAGCGTAGACTGTTTGAGATATTACTCCCATGGAGGAAAGTGCGCATGGTTACTGTTGTATTCAATCCCGATGCAATTTCTGTGTTTCAACAACACTTTGAAGGTCCACAGATTACAGAATGCCTCCAGATGTGCATCGCAAACTACTACTGGTCTTCGAGGGAACGATCAAAGCATAGACTGTTTGACACATTACTCCCGTGGATGAAAGTGCGCATGGTGACTGTTGTATTCAATCACGATGCAATATCAGTGTTTCATCAACACTTTGAAGGTCCACAAATTACAGAATGCCTCCAGATGTGCATCGGAAACTACTACTGGTCTTCAGGGAACGATCAAATCGATGACAGTTTGAGACATTACTCCCATGGAGGAAAGTGCGCATGGTGACTGATGTATTCAATCCCGATGCAATTTCTGTGTTTCATTAACACATTGAAGGTCCACAGATTACAGAATGCCTCCAGATGTGCATCGGAAGCTACTACTGGTCTTCGAGGGAACGATCAAATCATAGACTGTCTGAGACATTACTCTCGTGGGGGAAAGTGCGCATGATGACTATTGTATTCACTCTCGATGCAATTTCTGTGTTTCATCAAAACTCAGTTAGTCCTCAGTTATGCCTCCAGATGTGCATCGGAAACAACTACTGGTCTTCCAGGGAACGATCAAGGCGTAGACTGTTTGAGACATTACTCCCATGGAGGAAAGTTCGCATGGTGACTGTTGTATTCAATGCAGATGCAATTTCTGTGTTTCATCAACACCCGGATAGACCACAAATTACAGAATGCCTCCAGATGTGCATCGGAAACTACTACAGGACTTCAGGGAACGATCAAATAGATGACAGTTTGAGACATTACTCCCATGGAGGAAATTGCGCATGGTGACTGTTGTATTCAATCCAGATGCAATTTCTGTGTTTCATCAACACTCAGATAGTCCACAGATTACAGCTTGCCTCCAGATGTGCATCGGAAACTACTACTGGTCTTCCTGGGAACGATCAGAGCATAGACTGTTTGAGACATTAATCCCATGGAGGAAAGTGCGAATGGTGACTGTTGTATTCAATCACGATGCAATTTCTGTGTTTCGTCAATACTTTGACGGTCCTCATATTACAGAATGCCTCCAGATGTGCATCGGAAACTACTACTGGTCTCCGAGGGAACGATCAAATCAATGACTGTCTGAGACATTACTCTCGTGGAGGAAAGTGCGCATGATGACTGTTGTATTCAATCCCGATGGAATATCTGTGTTTCATCAGCACTCTGATAGTCCACAGATTACAGATTGCCTCCAGATGTGCATTGGAAACTACTACTGGTCTTCCAGGGAACGATCTAATCGTAGACTGTTTGAGACATTACTCTCGTGGGGGAAAGTGCGCATGGTGACTATTGTATTCAATCCCGATGCAATTTCTGTGTTTCATCAACACTCTGATAGTCCACGGTTTACAGATTGCCTCCAGATGTGCATTGGAAACTACTACTGGTCTTCCAGGGAACGATCAAAGCGTAGACTGTTTGAGACATTACTCCCTTGGATTAAAGTGCGCAAGGTGACTGTTGTATTCAATCACGATGCAATTTCTGTGTTTCATCAACACTTGGAAGGTCCACAGATTACAGAGTGCCTCCAGATGTGCATCGGAAACTACTACCGTTCTCCCAGGGAACAGTCAAAGCGTAGACTTTTTGAGACATTACTCACATGGATGAAAGTGCGCATGGTGACTGTTGTATTCAATCCCGATGCAATTTCAGTGTTTCAACAACACTCTGATTGTCCACAGATTACAGAATGCCTCCAGATGTGCATCGGAATCTACTACTGGTCTTCCAGGGAGCGATCAAAGCTTAGACTGTTTGAGACTTCCATGGAGGAAAGTGCGCATGGTGACTGTTGTATTCAATCCCGATGCAATTCCTGTGTTTCATCAACACTTTGAAAGTCCACAGATTACAGAATGCCTCCAGATGTGCATCGCAAACTACTACTGGTCTTCGAGGAAACGATCAAAGCATAGACTGTTTGAGACATTACTCCCGTGGATGAAAGTGCGCATGGTGACTGTTGTATTCAATCACGATGCAATATCAGTGTTTCACCAACACTTTGAAGGTCCACAAATTACAGAATGCCTCCAGATGTGCATCGGATCTACTACTGGTCTTCAGGGAACGATCAAATCGATGACAGTTTGAGACATTACTCCCATGGAGGAAAGTGCGCATGTTGGCTGTTGTATTCAATCCCGATGCAATTTCTGTGTTTCAACAACACTTTGAAGGTCCACAGATTACAGAATGCCTCCAGATGTGCATCGCAAACTACTACTGGTCTTCGAGGAAACGATCAAAGCATAGACTGTTTGAGACATTACTCCCGTGGATGAAAGTGCGCATGGTGACTGTTGTATTCAATCACGATGCAATATCAGTGTTTCATCAACACTTTGAAGGTCCACAAATTACAGAATGCCTCCAGATGTGCATCGGAAACTACTACTGGTCTTCAGGGAACGATCAAATCGATGACAGTTTGAGACATTACTCCCATGGAGGAAAGTGCGCATGTTGGCTGTTGTATTCAATCCCGATGCAATTTCTGTGTTTCAACAACACTTTGAAGGTCCACAGATTACAGAATGCCTCCAGATGTGCATCGGAAGCTACTACTGGTCTTCGAGGGAACGATCAAATCATAGACTGTCTGAGATATTACTCCCATGGAGGAAAGTGCGCATGGTTACTGTTGTATTCAATCCCGATGCAATTTCTGTGTTTCATCAACACTCAGTTAGTCCTCAGTTATGCCTCCAGATGTGCATCGGAAACTACTACTGGTCTTCAGGGAACGATCAAATCGATGACCGTTTGAGACATTACTCCAATGGAGGAAAGTGCGAATGGTGACTGCTATATTCAATCCAGATGCAATTTCTGTGTTTCATCAACACTCTGATAGTCCACAGATTACAGATTGCCTCCAGATGTGCATCGGAAACTACTACTGGTCTTTCTGGGAACGATCAGAGCATAGACTGTTTGAGACATTACTCCCATGGAGGAAAGTGCGCATGGTGAGTGTTGTTGTTTTCAATCACGATGCAATTTCTCTGTTTCGTCAATACTTTGAAGGTCCACAGATTACAGAATGCCTCCAGATGTGCATCGGAAACTACTACTGGTCTTCGAGGAAACGATCAAAAAATTGACTGTTTGAGACATTACTCCCGTGGATGAAAGTGCGCATGGTGACTGTTGTATTCAATCACGATGTAATATCAGTGTTTCATCAACACTTTGAAGGTCCACAAATTACAGAATGCCTCCAGATGTGCATCGGATCTACTACTGGTCTTCAGGGAACGATCAAATCGATGACAGTTTGAGACATTACTCCCATGGAGGAAAGTGCGCATGGTGGCTGTTGTATTCAATCCCGATGCAATTTCTGTGTTACATTAACACTTTGAAGGTCCACAGATTACAGAATGCCTCAAGATGTGCATCGGAAACTACTACTGGTCTTCCAGGGAACGTTCAAAGCGTAGACTGTTTGAGATATTACTCCCATGGAGGAAAGTGCGCATGGTTACTGTTGTATTCAATCCCGATGCAATTTCTGTGTTTCAACAACACTTTGAAGGTCCACAGATTACAGAATGCCTCCAGATGTGCATCGCAAACTACTACTGGTCTTCGAGGAAACGATCAAACATAGACTGTTTGAGACATTACTCCCGTGGATGAAAGTGCGCATGGTGACTGTTGTATTCAATCACGATGCAATATCAGTGTTTCATCAACACTTTGAAGGTCCACAAATTACAGAATGCCTCCAGATGTGCATCGGAAACTACTACTGGTCTTCAGGGAACGATCAAATCGATGACAGTTTGAGACATTACTCCCATGGAGGAAAGTGCGCATGGTGACTGATGTATTCAATCCCGATGCAATTTCTGTGTTTCATTAACACTTTGAAGGTCCACAGATTACAGAATGCCTCCAGATGTGCATCGGAAGCTACTACTGGTCTTCGAGGGAACGATCAAATCATAGACTGTCTGAGACATTACTCTCGTGGGGGAAAGTGCGCATGATGACTATTGTATTCACTCTCGATGCAATTTCTGTGTTTTATCAACACTCAGTTAGTCCTCAGTTATGCCTCCAGATGTGCATCGGAAACTACTACTGGTCTTCGAGGGAACGATCAAATCATAGACTGTCTGAGACATTACTCTCGTGGGGGAAAGTGCGCATGATGACTGTTGTATTCAATCCCGATGGAATTTCTGTGTTTCATCAGCACTCTGATAGTCCACAGATTACAGATTGCCTCCAGATGTGCATTGGAAACTACTACTGGTTTTCCAGGGAACGATCAAATCGTAGACTGTTTGAGACATTACTCTCGTGGGGGAAAGTGCGCATGGTGACTATTGTATTCAATCCCGATGCAATTTCTGTGTTTCATCAAAACTCTGATAGTCCACAGATTACAGATTGCCTCCAGATGTGGATCGGAAACTACTACTGGTCTTCCTGGGAACGATCAAAGAATAGACTGTTTGAGGCATTACTCCCATGGAGGAAGTGCGCATGGTGACTGTTGTATTCAATCACGATGCAATTTCTGTGTTTCATCAACTCTTTGAAGGTCCACAGATTACAGAGTGCCTCCAGATGTGCATCGGAAACTACTACCGTTCTCCCAGGGAACAGTCAAAGCGTAGACTGTTTGAGACATTACTCCTGTGGAGGAAAGTGCGAATGGTGACTGTTGTATTCAATCCCGATGCAATTTCTGTGTTTCATCAACACTCCGATAGTCCACAGATTACAGAATGCCTCCAGATATGCATCGGAAGCTACTACTGGTCTTCGAGGGAACGATCAAAGCGTAGACTGTTTGAGACATTACTCCCGTGGAGGAAAGTGCGCATGGTGACTGTTGTATTCAATCCCGATGCAATTTCTGTGTTTCATCAACACTCTGATAGTCCACAGATTACAGAATGCCACCAGATGTGCATCGGAAACTACTACTGGTCTTCCAGGGAACGATCAAAGCGTAGACTTTTTGAGACATTACTCACATGGATGAAAGTGCGCATGGTGACTGTAGTATTCAATCCCGATGCAATTTCAGTGTTTCAACAACACTCTGATTGTCCACAGATTACAGAATGCCTCCAGATGTGCATCGGAAACTACTACTGGTCTTCCAGGGAGCGATCAAAGCGTAGACTGTTTGAGACTTCCATGGAGGAAAGTGCGCATGGTGACTGTTGTATTCAATCCCGATGCAATTTCTGTGTTTTATCAACACTTTGAAGGTCCACAGATTACAGAATGCCTCCAGATGTGCATCGGAAACTACTACTGGTCTTCGAGGAAACGATCAAAGCATAGACTGTTTGAGACATTACTCCCGTGGATGAAAGTGCGCATGGTGACTGTTGTATTCAATCACGATGCAATATCAGTGTTTCATCAACACATTGAAGGTCCACAAATTACAGAATGCCTCCAGATGTGCATCGGATCTACTACTGGTCTTCAGGGAACGATCAAATCGATGACAGTTTGAGACATTACTCCCATGGAGGAAAGTGCGCATGGTGGCTGTTGTATTCAATCCCGAAGCAATTTCTGTGTTACATTAACACTTTGAAGGTCCACAGATTACAGAATGCCTCAAGATGTGCATCGGAAACTACTACTGGTCTTCCAGGGAACGTTCAAAGCGTAGACTGTTTGAGATATTACTCCCATGGAGGAAAGTGCGCATGGTTACTGTTGTATTCAATCCCGATGCAATTTCTGTGTTTCAACAACACTTTGAAGGTCCACAGATTACAGAATGCCTCCAGATGTGCATCGCAAACTACTACTGGTCTTCGAGGGAACTATCAAAGCATAGACTGTTTGACACATTACTCCCGTGGATGAAAGTGCGCATGGTGACTGTTGTATTCAATCACGATGCAATATCAGTGTTTCATCAACACTTTGAAGGTCCACAAATTACAGAATGCCTCCAGATGTGCATCGGAAACTACTACTGGTCTTCAGGGAACGATCAAATCGATGACAGTTTGAGACATTACTCCCATGGAGGAAAGTGCGCATGGTGACTGATGTATTCAATCCCGATGCAATTTCTGTGTTTCATTAACACATTGAAGGTCCACAGATTACAGAATGCCTCCAGATGTGCATCGGAAGCTACTACTGGTCTTCGAGGGAACGATCAAATCATAGACTGTCTGAGACATTACTCTCGTGGGGGAAAGTGCGCATGATGACTATTGTATTCACTCTCGATGCAATTTCTGTGTTTCATCAAAACTCAGTTAGTCCTCAGTTATGCCTCCAGATGTGCATCGGAAACAACTACTGGTCTTCCAGGGAACGATCAAGGCGTAGACTGTTTGAGACATTACTCCCATGGAGGAAAGTTCGCATGGTGACTGTTGTATTCAATGCAGATGCAATTTCTGTGTTTCATCAACACCCGGATAGACCACAAATTACAGAATGCCTCCAGATGTGCATCGGAAACTACTACAGGTCTTCAGGGAACGATCAAATAGATGACAGTTTGAGACATTACTCCCATGGAGGAAATTGCGCATGGTGACTGTTGTATTCAATCCAGATGCAATTTCTGTGTTTCATCAACACTCAGATAGTCCACAGATTACAGCTTGCCTCCAGATGTGCATCGGAAACTACTACTGGTCTTCCTGGGAACGATCAGAGCATAGACTGTTTGAGACATTAATCCCATGGAGGAAAGTGCGAATGGTGACTGTTGTATTCAATCACGATGCAATTTCTGTGTTTCGTCAATACTTTGACGGTCCTCATATTACAGAATGCCTCCAGATGTGCATCGGAAACTACTACTGGTCTCCGAGGGAACGATCAAATCATAGACTGTCTGAGACATTACTCTCGTGGAGGAAAGTGCGCATGATGACTGTTGTATTCAATCCCGATGGAATATCTGTGTTTCATCAGCACTCTGATAGTCCACAGATTACAGATTGCCTCCAGATGTGCATTGGAAACTACTACTGGTCTTCCAGGGAACGATCAAATCGTAGACTGTTTGAGACATTACTCTCGTGGGGGAAAGTGCGCATGGTGACTATTGTATTCAATCCCGATGCAATTTCTGTGTTTCATCAACACTCTGATAGTCCACGGTTTACAGATTGCCTCCAGATGTGCATTGGAAACTACTACTGGTCTTCCAGGGAACGATCAAAGCGTAGACTGTTTGAGACATTACTCCCTTGGATTAAAGTGCGCAAGGTGACTGTTGTATTCAATCACGATGCAATTTCTGTGTTTCATCAACACTTGGAAGGTCCACAGATTACAGAGTGCCTCCAGATGTGCATCGGAAACTACTACCGTTCTCCCAGGGAACAGTCAAAGCGTAGACTTTTTGAGACATTACTCACATGGATGAAAGTGCGCATGGTGACTGTTGTATTCAATCCCGATGCAATTTCAGTGTTTCAACAACACTCTGATTGTCCACAGATTACAGAATGCCTCCAGATGTGCATCGGAATCTACTACTGGTCTTCCAGGGAGCGATCAAAGCTTAGACTGTTTGAGACTTCCATGGAGGAAAGTGCGCATGGTGACTGTTGTATTCAATCCCGATGCAATTCCTGTGTTTCATCAACACTTTGAAAGTCCACAGATTACAGAATGCCTCCAGATGTGCATCGCAAACTACTACTGGTCTTCGAGGAAACGATCAAAGCATAGACTGTTTGAGACATTACTCCCGTGGATGAAAGTGCGCATGGTGACTGTTGTATTCAATCACGATGCAATATCAGTGTTTCATCAACACTTTGAAGGTCCACAAATTACAGAATGCCTCCAGATGTGCATCGGAAACTACTACTGGTCTTCAGGGAACGATCAAATCGATGACAGTTTGAGACATTACTCCCATGGAGGAAACTGCGCATGGTGACTGATGTATTCAATCCCGATGCAATTTCTGTGTTTCATTAACACTTTGAAGGTCCACAGATTACAGAATGCCTCCAGATGTGCATCGGAAGCTACTACTGGTCTTCGAGGGAACGATCAAATCATAGACTGTCTGAGACATTACTCTCGTGGGGGAAAGTGCGCATGATGACTATTGTATTCACTCTCGATGCAATTTCTGTGTTTCATCAAAACTCAGTTAGTCCTCAGTTATGCCTCCAGATGTGCATCGGAAACAACTACTGGTCTTCCAGGGAACGATCAAGGCGTAGACTGTTTGAGACATTACTCCCATGGAGGAAAGTTCGCATGGTGACTGTTGTATTCAATGCAGATGCAATTTCTGTGTTTCATCAACACCCGGATAGACCACAAATTACAGAATGCCTCCAGATGTGCATCGGAAACTACTACAGGTCTTCAGGGAACGATCAAATAGATGACAGTTTGAGACATTACTCCCATGGAGGAAATTGCGCATGGTGACTGTTGTATTCAATCCAGATGCAATTTCTGTGTTTCATCAACACTCAGATAGTCCACAGATTACAGCTTGCCTCCAGATGTGCATCGGAAACTACTACTGGTCTTCCTGGGAACGATCAGAGCATAGACTGTTTGAGACATTAATCCCATGGAGGAAAGTGCGAATGGTGACTGTTGTATTCAATCACGATGCAATTTCTGTGTTTCGTCAATACTTTGACGGTCCTCATATTACAGAATGCCTCCAGATGTGCATCGGAAACTACTACTGGTCTCCGAGGGAACGATCAAATCATAGACTGTCTGAGACATTACTCTCGTGGAGGAAAGTGCGCATGATGACTGTTGTATTCAATCCCGATGGAATATCTGTGTTTCATCAGCACTCTGATAGTCCACAGATTACAGATTGCCTCCAGATGTGCATTGGAAACTACTACTGGTCTTCCAGGGAACGATCAAATCGTAGACTGTTTGAGACATTACTCTCGTGGGGGAAAGTGCGCATGGTGACTATTGTATTCAATCCCGATGCAATTTCTGTGTTTCATCAACACTCTGATAGTCCACGGTTTACAGATTGCCTCCAGATGTGCATTGGAAACTACTACTGGTCTTCCAGGGAACGATCAAAGCGTAGACTGTTTGAGACATTACTCCCTTGGATTAAAGTGCGCAAGGTGACTGTTGTATTCAATCACGATGCAATTTCTGTGTTTCATCAACACTTGGAAGGTCCACAGATTACAGAGTGCCTCCAGATGTGCATCGGAAACTACTACCGTTCTCCCAGGGAACAGTCAAAGCGTAGACTTTTTGAGACATTACTCACATGGATGAAAGTGCGCATGGTGACTGTTGTATTCAATCCCGATGCAATTTCAGTGTTTCAACAACACTCTGATTGTCCACAGATTACAGAATGCCTCCAGATGTGCATCGGAATCTACTACTGGTCTTCCAGGGAGCGATCAAAGCTTAGACTGTTTGAGACTTCCATGGAGGAAAGTGCGCATGGTGACTGTTGTATTCAATCCCGATGCAATTCCTGTGTTTCATCAACACTTTGAAAGTCCACAGATTACAGAATGCCTCCAGATGTGCATCGCAAACTACTACTGGTCTTCGAGGAAACGATCAAAGCATAGACTGTTTGAGACATTACTCCCGTGGATGAAAGTGCGCATGGTGACTGTTGTATTCAATCACGATGCAATATCAGTGTTTCATCAACACTTTGAAGGTCCACAAATTACAGAATGCCTCCAGATGTGCATCGGAAACTACTACTGGTCTTCAGGGAACGATCAAATCGATGACAGTTTGAGACATTACTCCCATGGAGGAAAGTGCGCATGGTGACTGATGTATTCAATCCCGATGCAATTTCTGTGTTTCATTAACACTTTGAAGGTCCACAGATTACAGAATGCCTCCAGATGTGCATCGGAAGCTACTACTGGTCTTCGAGGGAACGATCAAATCATAGACTGTCTGAGACATTACTCTCGTGTGGGAAAGTGTGCATGATGACTGTTGTATTCAATCCCGATGGAATTTCTGTGTTTCATCAGCACTCTGATAGTCCACAGCTTACAGAATGCCACCGGATGTGCATCGGAAACTACTACTGGTCTTCCAGGGAGCGATCAAAGCGTAGACTGTTTGAGACATTACTCCCATGGAGGAAAGTGCGCATGGTGACTTTTGTATTCAATCCCGATGCAATTTCTGTGTTTCATCAACACTTTGAAGGTCCACAGATTACAGAATGCCTCCAGATGTGCATCGCAAACTACTACTGGTCTTCGAGGAAACGATCAAAGCATAGACTGTTTGAGACATTACTCCCGTGGATGAAATTGCGCATGGTGACTGTTGTATTCAATCACGATGCAATATCAGTGTTTCATCAACACTTTGAAGGTCCACAAATTACAGAATGCCTCCAGATGTTCATCGGGAACTACTACTGGTCTTCAGGGAACGATCAAATCGATGATAGTTTGAGACATTACTCCCATGGAGGAAAGTGCGCATGGTGACTGATGTATTCAATCCCGATGCAATTTCTGTGTTTCGTTAACACTTTGAAGGTCCACAGATTACAGAATGCCTCCAGATGTGCATCGGAAACTACTACTGGTCTTCGAGGAAACGATCAAAGCATAGACTGTTTGAGACATTACTCCCGTGTGTGAAAGTGCGCATTGTGACTGTTGTATTCAATCACGATGCAATATCAGTGTTTCATCAACACTTTGAAGGTCCACATATTACAGAATGCCTCCAGATGTGCATCGGAAACTACTACTGGTCTTCAGGGAAGGATCAAATCGATGACAGTTTGAGACATTACTCCCATGGAGGAAAGTGCGCATGGTGTCTGATGTATTCAATCCCGATGCAATTTCTGGGTTTCATTAACACTTTGATGGTCCACAGATTACAGAATGCTTCAAGATGTGCATCGGAAACAACTACTGGTCTTCCTGGGAAAGATCAAAGCGTAGACTGTTTGAGACATTACTACCATGGAGGAAAGTGCGCATGGTGACTGTTGTATTAAATCCCGATGCAATATCTGTGATTCAACAACACTTTGAAGGTCCACAGATTACAGAATGCCTCCAGATGTGCATCCGAATATTCAACTGGTCTTCCAGGGAACGATCAAACCGTAGACTGTTTGAGACATTACTCCCACGGAGGAAAGTGCGCATGATGACTGTTGTATTCAATCCCGATGGAATTTCTGTGTTTCATCAGCACTCTGATAGTCCACAGCTTACAGAATGCCACCGGATGTGCATCGGAAACTACTACTGGTCTTCCAGGGAGCGATCAAAGCGTAGACTGTTTGAGACATTACTCCCATGGAGGAAAGTGCGCATGGTGACTTTTGTATTCAATCCCGATGCAATTTCTGTGTTTCATCAACACTTTATAGGTCCACAGATTACAGAATGCCCCCAGATGTGCATCGCAAACTACTACTGGTCTTCGAGGAAACGATCAAAGCATAGACTGTTTGAGACATTACTCCCGTGGATGAAAGTGCGCATGGTGACTGTTGTATTCAATCACGATGCAATATGAGTGTTTCATCAACACTTTGAAGGTCCACAAATTACAGAATGCCTGCAGATGTGCATCGGAAAATACTACTGGTCTTCAGGGAACGATCAAATCGATGACAGTTTGAGACATTACTCCCATGGAGGAAAGTGCGCATGGTGACTGATGTATTCAATCCCGATGCAATTTCTGTGTTTCATTAACACTTTGAAGGTCCACAGATTACAGAATGCCTCCAGATGTGCATCGGAAACTACTACTGGCCTTCGATGAAACGATCAAAGCATAGACTGTTTGAGACATTACTCCCGTGGATGAAAGTGCGCATGGTGACTGTTGTATTCAATCACGATGCAATATCAGTGTTTCATCAACACTTTGAAGGTCCACAAATTACAGAATGCCTCCAGATGTGCATCGGAAACTACTACTGGTCTTCAGGGAAGGATCAAATCGATGACAGTTTGAGACATTACTCCCATGGAGGAAAGTGCGCATGGTGACTGATGTATTCAATCCCGATGCAATTTCTGTGTTTCATCAACGCTTTGAAGGTCCACAGATTACAGAATGACTCCAGATGTGCATCGGAAACTACTACTGTTCTCCCAGGGAACAGTCAAATCGTAGACTGTTTGAGACATTACTCCTGTGGAGGAAAGTGCGAATGGTGACTGCTGTATTCAATCCCGATGCAATTTCTGTGTTTCATCAACACTCTGATAGTCCACAGATTACAGAATGCCTCCAGATGTGCATCGGAAGCTACTACTGGTCTTCGAGGGAACGATCAAAGCATAGACTGTTTGAGACATTACTCCCATGGAGGAAAGTGCGCATATTGACTTTTGAATTCAATCCCGATCCAATTTCTGTGTTTCATCAACACTCTGATAGTCCACAGATTACAGAATGCCTCCAGATGTGCATCGGAAACTACTACTGGTCTTCCAGGGAACGATCAAAGCGGAGACTTTTTGAGACATTACTCACATGGATGAAAGTGCGCATGGTGACTGTTGTATTCAATCCCGAAGCAATTTTAGTGTTTCAACAACACTCTGATTGTCCACAGATTACAGAATGCCTCCAGATGTGCATCGGAAACTACTACTGGTCTTCCGGGGAGCGATCAAACCGTAGACTGTTTGAGACATTACTCCCATGGAGGAAAGTGCGCATGGTGAATGTTGTATTCAATACCGATGAAATTTCTGTGTTTCATCAACACTTTGAAGGCCCACAGATTTCAGAATGCCTCAAGATGTGCATCGGAAACTACTACTGGTCTTCCAGGGAACGATCAGAGCGTAGACTGTGTGAGATATTACACCCATGGTGGAAAGTGCGTATGGTTAATGTTGTATTCAATCCCGATGCAATTTCTGTGTTTCAGCAACACTCTGATAGTCCACAGCTTTCAGAATGCCACCAGATGTGCATCGGAAGCAACTACTTGTCTTCCAGGGAACGATCAAACCGTAGACTGTTTGAGACATTACTCCCATGGAGGAAAGTGCGCATGGTGACTGTTGTATACAATCCCGATGCAATATCTGTGTTTCAACAACACTCTGATAGTCCACAGATTACAGAATGCCTCCAGATGTGCATCGGAACCTACTACTGGTCCTCCAGGGAACGATGAAAGCGTAGACTCTTTGAGACATTACTCCCATGGAGGAAAGTGCGCATGGTGACTGTTGTATTCAATCGCGATGCAATATCTGTGTTTCAACAACACTCTGATAGTCCACAGATTACAGAATGCCTCCAGATGTGCATCGGAACCTACCACTGGTCTTCCAGGGAACGATGAAAGCGTAGACTCTTTGAGACATAACCCCAAGGATGAAAGTGCGCATGGTGACTGTTGTATTCAATCCCGATGCAATATCTGTGTTTCATCGACACTTTGAAGGTCCACAGATTACAGAATGCCTCCATATGTGAATCGAAACTACTACTGGTCTTCCAGGGAACAATCAAAGCGTTGACTGTTTGTGACATTACTCCCATGGAGGAAAGTGGTCATGGTGACTGCTGTATTCAATCCTGATGCAATTTCTGTGTTTCATTACCACTCGGATAGTCCACAGATTACAGAATGCCTCCAGATGTGCATCGGAAACTACGACTGGTCTTGAGGAAACGATCAAAGCGATGACAGTTTGAGAAATTACTCCAATGTAGAAATGTACGCATGGTGCCTGTTGTTTTCAATCCCGATGCAATTTCTGCGTTTCATCAACACTTTGAAGGTCCACAGATTACAGAATGCCTTTAGATGTGCATCGGAATCTACAACTGGTCTTCCAGGGAACGATCAAAGCGTAGACTGTTTGAGACATTACTCCCATGGAGGATATTGCGCATGGTGAGTGTTGTATTCAATCCCGATGCAATTTCAGTGTTTCAACAACTCTCTGTTTGTCCACAGATTACAGAATACCTCCAGATGTGCATCGGAAACTACTACTGGTCTTCCAGGGAGCGATCAAAGCGTACACTGTTTGTGACATTACTCCCATGGAGGAAAGTGCGCACGGTGACTCTTGTATTCAATCCCGATGCAATTTCTGTGTTCATCAACACTCAGATAGTCTACAGATTACAGAATGCCTCCAGATGTGCATCGGATACTACTACCGGTCTTCCAGTGAGCGATCAAAGCGTAATCTGTTTGAGACATTACTCCCATGGAGGAAAGTGGGCATGGTGACTGTTGTATTCAATCCCGATGCAATTTCTGTGTTTCATCAACACTCTGATAGTTTACAGATTACAGAATGACTCCAGATGTGCATCGGAAACTACTACTGGTCTTCCAGGGAGCGATCAAAGCGTAGACTGTTTGAGACATTACTCCCATGGGGGAAAGTGCGCATGGTAACTGTTGTATTCAATCCCAATGCAATTTCTGTGTTTCATCAACACTCTGATAGTTTACAGATTACAGAATGCCTCCAGATGTGCATCGGAAACTACTACTGGTCTTCCAGGGAACGATCAAAGGGCAGACTGTTTGAGACATTACTCCCATGGAGGAAAGTCCGCATGGTGAATGTTGTATTCAATCCCGAGGCAATTACTGTGTTTCAACAACACTCTGATAGTCCACAGATTACAGAATGCCTCCAGATGTGCATCAGAAACTACTACTGGTCTTCCAGGGAACGATCAAAGCGTAGACAGTTTGAGACATTACTCCCATGGAGGAAAGTGGGCATGGTGACTGTTGTATTCAATCCCGATGCAATTTCTGTGTTTCATCAACGCTCTGATAGTTTACAGATTACAGAATGCCTCCAGATGTGCATCGGAAACTACTACTGGTCTTCCAGGGAGCGATCAAAGCGTAGACTGTTTGAGACATTACCCCCATGGGGGAAAGTGCGCATGGTAACTGTTGTATTCAATCCCGATAGAATTTCTGTTGTTCATCAACACTCTCATAGTCCACAGATTACAGAATGCCTCCAGATGTGCATCGGAAACTACTACTGGTCTTCCAGAGAACGATTAAAGCGTACACTGTTTGATACATTACTCCCATGGAG
This sequence comes from Schistocerca gregaria, assembly GCF_023897955.1. Lineage (NCBI taxonomy): Eukaryota > Metazoa > Arthropoda > Insecta > Orthoptera > Acrididae > Schistocerca > Schistocerca gregaria. Next base: position 21,675,188 of record NC_064927.1, on the reverse strand, counting down.
GAAAGTGCGCATGGTGACTGTTGTGTTCAATCCCGATGCAATTTCTGTGTTCATCAACACTCTGATAGTCCGCAGATTACAGAATGCCTCCAAATGTGCATCGGATACTACTACCGGTCTTCCAGTGAGCGATCAAAGCGTAAACTGTTTGAGACATTACTCCCATGGAGGAAAGTGCGCATGGTGATTTTTGAATTCAATCCCGATCCAATTTCGGTGTTTCATCAACACTCTGACAGAACACAGATTACCGAATGCTTCCAGTTGAGCATCGGAAACTGCTACTGGTCTTCCAGGGAACGATCAAAGCGTAGACTGTTTGAGACATTACTCCTATGTAGGAAAGTGCGCATGGTGACTGTTGTATTCAATACCGATGCAATTTCTGTGTTTCATCAACAGTCTGATAGTCCACAGATTACAGAATGCCTCCAGATGTGCATCGGAAACTACTACTTTTCTTCCAGGGTACGATCAAAGCGTAGACTGTTTGAGACATTACTCCCATGGAGAAAAGTCGGCATGGTGGGTGTTGTATTCAATCCCGAGGCAATTACTGTGTTTCAACAACACACTGATAGTCCACAGATTACAGTATGCCTCCAGATGTGCATCGGAAACTACTACTGGTCTTCCAGGGAACGAACAAAGCGTAGACTGTTTGAGACATTACTCCCATGGAGGAAAGTGGGCATGGTGACTGTTGTATCCAATCCCGATGCAATTTCCGTGTTTCATCGACACTCTGATAGTTTACAGATTACAGAATGTCTCCAGATGTGCATCGGAAACTACTACTGGTCTTCCAGGGAGCGATCAAAGCGTAGACTGTTTGAGACATTACTCCCATGGGGGAAAGTGCGCATGGTGACTGTTGTATTCAATCCCGAAGCAATTTCTGTGTTTCATCAACACTCTGATAGTCCACAGATTACAGAATGCATCCAGATGTGCATCGGAAACTACTACTGGTCTAACAGGGATCTTTCAAAGCGTAGAATGTTTCAGACATTACTCCCATAGGTGAAAGTGCGAAAGGAGACTGTTGTATTCAATCCCGATGCAATTTCTGTGTTTCATCAACACTCAATCGTCCACAGATTACAGAATGCCTCCAGATGTGCATCGGAATCTAGTACTGGTCTTCCAGGGAACGATCAAGGCGTACACTCTTTGAGAATTACTCCTATGGAGGAAAGTGGTCATGGTGACTGTTGTATTCAATCCCGATGCAATATCTGTTTTTCAACAACACTCTGATAGTCCACAGATTACAGAATGCCTCCAGATGTGCATCGGAACCTACTACTGGTCTTCCAGGTAAAGATGAAAGCGTAGACTCTTTGAGACACTACTCCTGTGCAGGAAAGTGCGAATGGTGACTGTTGTATTCAATCCCGATGCAATTTCTGTGTTTTATCAACACTCTGAAAGTCCACAGATTACAGAATGACTGTAGATGTGCATCGGAAATTACTACTGGTCTTCCAGGGAACGATAAAAGCGTAGAGTGTTTGAGACATTACTCCCATGGGGGAAAGTGCGCATGGTGACTGTTGTATTCAATCCCGATGCAGTTTCTGTGTTTCATCAACACTCTGATAGTCCACAGATTACAGAACGCCTCCAGATGTGCATCGGAAACTACTACTGGTCTTCCAGGGAATGATTAAAGCGTAAAGTGTTTGAGACATTACTCCCATGGAGGAAAGTGCGCATGGTGACTGTTGTATTCAATCCCGATGCAATTTCTGTGTTTCATCAACACTCTGATAGTCCACAGATTACAGAATGCCTCCAGATGTGCATCGGAAACTACTACTGGTCTTCCAGGGAACGATTAAAGCGTAAACTGTTTGATACATTACTCCCATGGAGGAAAGTGCGCATGTTGACTGTTGTATTCAATCCCGATGCAATTTCTGTGTTCATCAACACTCTGATAGTCCGCAGATTACAGAATGCCTCCAAATGTGCATCGGATACTACTACCGGTCTTCCAGTGAGCGATCAAAGCGTAAACTGTTTGAGACATTACTCCCATGGAGGAAAGTGCGCATGGTGATTTTTGAATTCAATCCCGATGCAATTTCTGTGTTGCATCAACACTCAATCGTCCACAGATTACGGAATGCCTCCAGATGTGCATCAGAAACTGCTACTGGTCTTCCAGGGAACGATCAAGGCGTACACTGTTTGAGAATTACGCCCATGGAGGAAAGTGGTCATGGTGACTGTTGTATTCAATCCCGACGCAATATCTGTGTTTCAACAACACTCTGATAGTCCACAGATTACAGAATGCCTCCAGATGTGCATCGGAACCTACTACTGGTCTTCCAGGGAAAGATGAAAGCGTAGACTCTTTGAGACATTACTCCTGTGGAGGAAAGTGCGAATGGTGACTGTTGTATTCAATCCCGATGCAATTTCTGTGTTTCATCAACACTCTGATAGTCCACAGATTACAGAATGCCTCCAGATGTGCATCGGAAACTACTACTGGTCTTCGAGGGAACGATGAAAGCATAGACTGTTTGAGACATTACTCCCGTGGAGGAAAGTGCACATGGTGACTTTTGTTTTCCATCCCGATGCAATTTCTGTGTTTCATCAACACTCTGATAGTCCACAGATTACACAATGCCTCCAGATGTGCATCAGAAACTACTACTGGTCTTCCACGGAACGATCAAAGCGTAAACTGTTTGAGACCTTACTCCCACGGTGGAAAGTGCGCATGGTGACTGTTGTATTCAATCCCGATGCAATTTCTGAGTTTCATCAACACTCTGATAGTCCACAGATTACAGATTGCCTCCAGATGTGCATCGGAAACTACTACTGGTCTTCCAGGCAACGATCGAAGCGTAGACTGTTTGAGTCATTACTCCCATGGAGGAAAGTTCGCATGGTGACTGTTGTATTAAATCGCGAAGCAATTTCTGTGTTTCAACTACACTCTGATAGTCCACAGATTACAGAATGCCGCCAGATGTGCATCGGATACTACGACTGGTCTTCTAGGAAACGATCAAAGTGTAGACTGTTTGAGACATTACTCACATGGAGCAAAGTGCGCATGGTGACTGTTGTATTCAATCACGATGCAATTTCTGTGTTTCATCAACACTCTGATAGTCCACAGATTACAGAATGCCCCTAGATGTGCATCGTAAACTACTACTGCTCTGCCTGGGAACGATCAAATAATAGACTGTTTGAGACATTACTCCCATGGAGGAAAGTGCGCATGGTGACTGTTGTATTCAATCCCAATGCAATTTCTGTGTTTCATCAACCCTCTGATACTCATCAGATTACAGAAGGCCTCCAGATGTGCATCGGTAACTACTACTGGTCTTCCAGGGAACGATCAAAGCGTAGACTGTTTGAGATATTACTCCCATGGAGGAAGGTGCACATGGTGACTGTTGTGTTGAATCCCGATGCAATTTCTGTGTTTCATCAACACTGTGATAGTCCACAGATTACAGAATGCCCCCAGATGTTCATCGGAAACCACTACTGGTCTTCCAGGGAACGATCAAAGCGTAAACTGTTAGAGACATTCCTCCCATGGAGGAAAGTGTGCATGGTGACTGTTGTATTCAATCCCGATGCAATATCTGTGTTTCATCAACACTCTGATGGTCCACAGATTACAGATTGCCTCCAGAAGTGCATCGGAAACTACTACTGGTCTTCCTGGGAACGATCAAAGCTTAGACTGTTTGTGACATTATTCCCATGGAGGAAAGTTTGCATGGTGACTGTTGTATTCAATCCCGATGCAATTTCTGTGTTTCATCAACACTTTGAAGATCCACAGATTACTGATCGCCTCCAGATGTGCATCGGAAACTACTACTGGTCTTCCAGGGAACGATCAAAGCGTAGACTGTTTGAGTCATTACTCCCATGAGGAAAATGCGCATGGTGACTGTTGAATTCAATCCCGACGAAATTTCGGTGTTTTATCAAAACTCCGATAGAACACAGATTACAGAATGCTTCCAGTTGTGCATCGGAAACTGCTACTGGTCTTCCAGAGAATGATCAAATCGTAGACTGTTTGAGACATTACTCCTATGTAGGAATGTGCGCATGGTGACTGTTGTATTCAATCCCGATGCAATTTCAGTGTTTCAACAACACTCTGATAGTCCACAGATTACAGAATGCCTCCAGATGTGCATCGGAAACTACTACTGGCCTTCCAGGGAACGATCAAAGCGTAGACTGTTTGAGACATTACTCATATGGAGGAAAGTGGGAATGGTGACTGTTGTATTCAATCCCGATGCAATTTCTGTGTTTCATCAACACTCTGAAAGTCCACAGATTACAGAATGACTAAAGACGTGCATCGGAAATTACTATTGGTCTTCCAGGGAACGATCAAAGCGTAGAGTGTTTGAGACATTACTCCCATGGGGGAAAGTGCGCATGGTGACTGTTGAATTCAATCACGATGCAGTTTCTGTGTTTCATCAACACTCTGATAGTCCACAGATTACACAATGCAATTTCTGTGTTTCATTAACACTGTGATAGTCCACAGATTACAGAATGCCTCTAGATGTGCATCGTAAACTGCTACTGGACTTCCTGGGAACGATCAAAGCTTAGACTGTTTGAGACATTATTCCCATGGAGGAAAGTGTGCATGGTGACTGTTGTACTCAATCCCGATGCAATTTCTGTGTTTCATCAACACTTTGAAGATCCTCAGATTACTGATCGCATCCAGATGTGCATCGGAAACTAATACTGGTCTTCCAGGGAACGATCAAAGCGTAGACTGTTTGAGACATTACTCCCATGGGGGAAAGTGCGCATGGTAACTGTTGTATTGAATCCCGATGCAATTTCTGTGTTCATCAACACTCCCATAGTCCACAGATTACAGAATGCCTCCAGATGTGCATCGGAAACTACAACTGGTCTTCCAGGGAACGATTAAAGCGTAAACTGTTTGAGATATTACTCCCATGGAGGAAAGTGCGCATGGTGACTGTTGTATTCAATCCCGATGCCATTTCTGTGTTTCATCAACACTCAGATACTCATCAGATTACAGAAGGACTCCAGATGTGCATCGGAAACTACTACTGGTCTTCCAGGGAACGATCAAAGCGTAGAATGTTTGAGATATTACTCCCAAGGAGAAAGGCAACGATCGAAGTGTAGACTGTTTGAGTCATTACTCCCATGGAGGAAAGTGCGCATGGTGACTGTTGTATTAAATCGCGAAGCAGTTTCTGTGTTTCAACTACACTCTGATAGTCCACAGATTACAGAATGCCGCCAGATGTGCATCGGATACTACTACTGGTCATCCAGGTAACGATCAAAGTGTAGACTGTTTGAGACATTACTCCCCTGGAGGAAATACGGCATGGCGAGTGTTGTATTCAATCCCGATGCAATTTCTGTGTTTCATCAACACTCTGATAGTCCACAGATTACAGAATGCCTCCAGATGTGCATCGGAAACTACTACTGGTCTTCCAGGGAACGATCAAAGCGTAGACTGTTTGAGATATTACTCCCATGGAGGAAAGTGCGCATGGTGACTGTTGTATTCAATACCGAAGCAATTTCTGTGTTTCATCAACACTCTGATAGTCCACAGATTACAGAATGCCTCCAGATGTGCATCGGAAACTACTACTGGTCTTCCAGGGAACGATCAAAGCGTAGACTGTTAGAGACATTACTCCCATGGAGGAAAGTGTGCATGGGGACTGTTGTATTCAATCCCGATGCACTTTCTGTGTTTCATCAACACTCTGATAGTCCACAGATTACAGATTGCCTCCAGAAGTCAATCGGAAACTACTACTGGTCTTCCTGGGAACGATCAAAGCTTAGACTGTTTGAGACATTATTCCCATGGAGAAAAGTGTGCATGGTGACTGTTGTGTTCAATCCCGATGCAATTTCTGTGTTTCATCAACACTCTGATAGGCCACAGATTACAGAATTCCTCTACATGAGCATCGTAAACAACTACTGCTCTTCCTGGGAACGATCAAATAATAGAGTGTTTGAGACATTACTCCCATGGAGGAAAGTGTGCATGGTGACTGTTGTATTCAATCCTAATGCAATTTCTGTGTTTCATCAACACTCAGATACTCATCAGATTACAGAAGGACTCCAGATGTGCATCGGAAACTACTACTGGTCTTCCAGGGAACGATCAAAGCGTAGAATGTTTGAGATATTACTCCCATGGAGAAAGGTGCACATGGTGACTGTTGTATTGAATCCCAATGCAATTTCTGTGTTTCATCAACACTGTGATAGTCCACAGATTACAGAATGCCTCTAGATGTGCATCGTATACTGCTAGTGGACTTCCTGGGAACGATCAAAGCGTAGACTGTTTAAGACATTATTCCCATGGAGGAAAGTGTGCATGGTGACTGTTGTACTCAATCCCGACGCAATTTCTGTGTTTCATCAACACTCTCATAGTTTACAGACTACAGAATGCCTCCAGATGTGCATCGGAAACTACTACTGGTCTTCCAAGGAGCGATCAAAGCGTAGACTGTTTGAGACATTACTCCCATGGGGGAAAGTGCGCATGGTAACTGTTGTATTGAATCCCGATGCAATTTCTGTGTTCATCAACACTCCCATAGTCCACAGATTACAGAATGCCTCCAGATGTGCATCGGAAACTACAACTGGTCTTCCAGGGAACGATTAAAGCGTAAACTGTTTGAGATATTACTCCCATGGAGGAAAGTGCGCATGGTGACTGTTGTATTCAATCCCGATGCCATTTCTGTGTTTCATCAACACTCTGATAGTCCACAGATTACAGAATGCCTCCAGATGTGCATCGGAAACTACTACTGGTCTTCCAATGAACGATCAAAGCGTAGACTGTTTGGGACATTACTCCCATGGAGGAAAGTCGGCATGGCGAGTGTTGTATTCAATCCCGATGCAATTTCTGTGTTTCATCAACACTCTGATAGTCCACAGATTACACAATGCCTCCAGATGTGCATCGGAAACCACTACTGGTCTTCCAGGGAACGATCAAAGCGTAAACTGTTTGAGACATTACTCCCACGGAGGAAAGTGCACATGGTGACTGTTGTATTCAATCCCGATGCAATTTCTGAGTTTCATCAACATTCCGATAGTCCACAGATTACAGATTGCTTCCAGATGTGCATCGGAAACTACTACTGGTCTTCCAGGGAACGATCAAAGTGTAGACTGTTAGAGACATTACTCACATGGAGCAAAGTGCGCATGGTGACTGTTGTATTTAATCCAGATGAAATTTCTGTGTTTCATCAACACTTTGAAGATCCTAAGATTACTGATCACATCCAGATGTGCATCGGAAACTAATACTGGTCTTCCAGGTAACGATCAAAGCGTAGAGTGTTTGAGTCATTACTCCCATGGAGGAAAGTGCGCATGGTGACTGTTGAACTAAATCCCGATGCAATTTCGGTGTTTCATCAACACTCTGATAGAACACAGATTACAGAATGCTTCCAGTTGTGCATCGGAAACTGGTACTGGTCTTCCAGGAACGATCAAATCGTAGACTGTTTGAGACATTACTCCTATGTAGGAAAGTGCGCATGGTGACTGTTGTATTCAATCCCGATGCAATTTCTATATTTCATCAACACTCTGATTGTCCACAGATTACAGAATGCTTCCAAATATGCATCGGAAACTACTACTTTTCTTCCAGGGTACGATCAAAGCGTAGACTTTTTGAGACATTACCCCCATGGATGAAAGTGCGCATGGTGACTGTTGTATTCAATCCCGATGCAATTTCAGTGTTTCAACAACACTCTGATAGTCCACAGATTACAGAATGCCTCCAGATGTGCATCGGAAACTCTTACTGGTCTTCCAGGGAACGATCAAAGCGTAGACTTTTTGAGACATTACCCCCATGGATGAAAGTGCGCATGGTGACTGTTGTATTCAATCCCGAGGCAATTACTGTTTTTCAACAACACTCTGATAGTCCACAGATTACAGAATGCCTCCAGATGTGCATCGGAAACTACTACTGGTCTTCCAGGGAACGATCAAAGCGTAGACTGTTTGAGACATTACTTCCATGGAGGAAAGTGGGCATGGTGACTGTTGTATTCAATCCCGACGCAATTTCTGTGTTTCATCAACACTCTCATAGTTTACAGACTACAGAATGCCTCCAGATGTGCATCGGAAACTACTACTGGTCTTCCAAGGTGCGATCAAAGCGTAGACTGTTTGAGACATTACTCCCATGGGGGAAAGTGCGCATGGTAACTGTTGTATTGAATCCCGATGCAATTTCTGTTTTCATCAACACTCCCATAGTCCACAGATTACAGAATGCCTCCAGATGTGCATCGGAAACTACAACTGGTCTTCCAGGGAACGATTAAAGCGTAAACTGTTTGAGATATTACTCCCATGGAGGAAAGTGCGCATGGTGACTGTTGTATTCAATCCCAATGCCATTTCTGTGTTTCATCAACACTCTGATAGTCCACAGATTACAGAATGCCTCCAGATGTGCATCGGAAACTACTACTGGTCTTCCAATGAACGATCAAAATCGTAGACTGTTTGGGACATTACTCCCATGGAGGAAAGTCGGCATGGCGAGTGTTGTATTCAATCCCGATGCAATTTCTGTGTTTCATCAACACTCTGATAGTCCACAGATTACAGAATGCCTCCAGATGTGCATCGGAAACTACTACTGGTCTTCCAGGGAACGATCAAAGCGTAGACTGTTTGAGATATTACTCCCATGGAGGAAAGTGCGCATGGTGACTGTTGTATTCAATCCCGAAGCAATTTCTGTGTTTCATCAACACTCTGATAGTCCACAGATTACAGAATGCCTCCAGATGTGCATCGGAAACTACTACTGGTCTTCCAGGGAACGATCAAAGCGTAGACTGTTAGAGACATTACTCCCATGGAGGAAAGTGTGCATGGGGACTGTTGTATTCAATCCCGATGCAATTTCTGTGTTTCATCAACACTCTGATAGTCCACAGATTACAGATTGCCTCCAGAAGTCAATCGGAAACTACTACTGGTCTTCCTGGGAACGATCAAAGCTTAGACTGTTTGAGACATTATTCCCATGGAGAAAAGTGTGCATGGTGACTGTTGTATTCAATCCCGATGCAGTTTCTGTGTTTCATCAACACTCTGATAGTCCACAGATTACACAATGCGTCCAGATGTGCATGGGAAACTACTACTGGTCTTCCATTGAACGGTCAATTAATAGACTGTTTGAGACATTACTCCCATGGAGGAAAGTGCGCATGGGGACTGTTGTATTAAATCGCGAAGCAATTTCTGTGTTTCAACTACACTGTGATAGTCCACAGATTACAGATTGCTTCCAGATGTGCATCGGAAACTACTACTAGTCTTCCAGGGAACGATCAAAGTGTAGACTGTTAGAGACATTACTCACATGGAGCAAAGTGCGCATGGTGACTATTGTATTTAATCCAGATGCAATTTCTGTGTTTCATCAACACTCTGATCTTCCACAGATTACAGAATGCCTCTAGATGTGCAAAGGAAATTACTACTGGTCTTCCAGGGCACGATCAAAGCGTAGACTGTTTGAGACATTACTCCCATGGAGGAAAGTGCGCATGGTGACTGTTGTATTCAATCCCGATGCACTTTCTGTGTTTCATCAACACTCTGATAGTCCACAGATTACACAATGCCTCCAGATGTGCATCGGAAACCACTACTGGTCTTCCAGGGGACGATCAAAGCGTAAACTGTTTGAGACATTACTCCCACGGAGGAAAGTGCGCATGGTGACTGTTGTATTCAATCCCGATGCAATTTCTGAGTTTCATCAACATTCCGATAGTCCACAGATTACAGATTGCTTCCTGATGTGCATCGGAAACTACTACTGGTCTTCCAGGCAACGATCGAAGTGTAGACTGTTTGAGTCATTACTCCCATGGAGGAAAGTGCGCATGGTGACTGTTGTATTAAATCGCGAAGCAATTTCTGTGTTTCAACTACACTCTGATAGTCCACAGTTTACAGAATGCCGCCAGATGTGCATCGGATACTACTACTGGTCTTCCAGGGAACGATCAAAGTGTAGACTGTTAGAGACATTACTCACATGGAGCAAAGTGCGCATGGTGACTGTTGTATTCAATCCCGATGCAATTTCTGTGTTTCATCAACACTCTGATCTTCCACAGATTACAGAATGCCTCCAGATGTGCATCGGAAACTACTACTGGTCTTCCTGGGATCGATCAAATAATAGGCTGTTTGAGACATTACTCCCATGGAGGAAAGTGCGCATGGGGACTGTTGTATTCAATCCCAATGCAATTTCTGTGTTTCATCAACACTCAGATACTCATCAGATTACAGAAGCCCTCCAGATGTGCATCGGAAACTACTACTGGTCTTCCAGGGAACGATCAAATCGTAGACTGTTGGAGATATTACTCCCATGGAGGAAGGTGCACATGGTGACTGTTGTAATGAGTCCCGATGCAATATCTGTGTTTCATCAACACTGTGATAGTCCACAGATTACAGAATGCCCCCAGATGTTCATCGGAAACTACTACTGGTCTTCCAGGGAACGATCAAAGCGTAGACTGTTAGAGACATTACTCCCATGGAGGAAAGTGTGCTTGGTGACTGTTGTATTCAATCCCGATGCAATTTCTGTATTTCATCAACACTCTGATAGTCCACAGATTACAGAATGCCTCCAGATGTGCATCGGAAACTACTACTGGTCTTCCTGGGATCGATCAAATAATAGGCTGTTTGAGACATTACTCCCATGGAGAAAAGTGCGCATGGGGACTGTTGTATTCAATCCCAATGCAATTTCTGTGTTTCATCAACACTCAGGTACTCATCAGATTACAGAAGGCCTCCAGATGTGCATCGGAAACTACTACTGGTCTTCCTGGGAACGATCAAAGCTTAGACTGTTTGAGACATTACTCCCACGGAGCAAAGTGCGCATGGTGACAGTTGTATTCAATCCCGATGCAATTTCTGAGTTTCATCAACACTCCGACAGTCCACAGATTACAGATTGCTTCCAGATGTGCATCGGAAACTACTACTGGTCTTCCAGGCAACGATCGAAGCGTAGACTGTTTGAGTCATTACTCCCATGGAGGAAAGTGCGCATGGTGACTGTTGTATTAAATCGCGAAGCAATTTCTGTGTTTCAACTACACTCTGATAGTCCACAGATTACAGAATGCCGCCAGATGTGCATCGGATACTACTACTGGTCTTCCAGGGAACGATCAAAGTGTAGACTGTTAGAGACATTACTCACATGGAGCAAAGTGCGCATGGTGACTGTTGTATTCAATCCCGATGCAATTTCTGTGTTTCATCAACACTCTGATCTTCCACAGATTACAGAATGCCTCCAGATGTGCATCGGAAACTACTACTGGTCTTCCTGGGATCGATCAAATAATAGGCTGTTTGAGACATTACTCCCATGGAGGAAAGTGCGCATGGGGACTGTTGTATTCAATCCCAATGCAATTTCTGTGTTTCATCAACACTCAGAGACTCATCAGATTACAGAAGGCCTCCAGATGTGCATCGGAAACTACTACTGGTCTTCCTGGGAACGATCAAAGCTTAGACTGTTTGAGACATTACTCCCACGGAGGAAAGTGCGCATGGTGACAGTTGTATTCAATCCCGATGCAATTTCTGAGTTTCATCAACACTCCGATAGTCCACAGATTACAGATTGCTTCCAGATGTGCATCGGAAACTACTACTGGTCTTCCAGGCAACGACTGTTTAAACATTTCTCCCATGGAGGAAAGTGCGCATGGTGACTGTTGTATTCAATCCCAATGCAATTTCTGTGTTTCATCAACACTCAGATACTCATCAGATTACAGAAGGCCTCCAGATGTGCATCGGAAACTACTACTGGTCTTCCAGGGAACGACTAAAGCGTAGACTGTTTGAGATATTACTCCCATGGAGGAAGGTGCACATGGTGACTGTCGTACTGAATCCCAATGCAATTTCTGTGTTTCATCGACACTGTGATAGTCCACAGATTACAGAATGCCCCCAAGTATTCATCGGAAACCACTACTGGTCTTCCAGGGAACGATCAAAGCGTAGACTGTTAGAGACATTACTCCCATGGAGGAATGTGTGCATGGTGACTGTTGTATTCAATCCCGATGCAATGACTTTGTTTCATCAACAGTCTGATAGTCCACAGATTACAGATTGCCTCCAGAAGTGCATCGGAAGCTACTACTGGTCGTCCTGGGAACGATCAAATCATCGACTGTTTGAGACATTATTCCCATGTAGGAAAGTGTGCATGGTGACTGTTGTATTCAATCCCTATGCAATTTCTGTGTTTCATCAACACTTTGAAGATCCACAGATTACTGATCGCCTCCAGATGTGCATCGAAACTACTACTGGTCTTCCTGGGAACGATCAAAGCGTAGACTGCATGAAACATTACTCAAATGGAGGAAAGTGGGCATGGTGACTGTTTTATTCAAACCCGTAGCAATTTCAGTGTTTCATCAACACTTTGAAGATCCACAGATTACAGATCGCCTCCAGATGTGCATCGGAAACTACTACTGGTCTTCCAGGGAACGATCAAAGCGTAGACTGTTTGAGTCATTACTCCCATGGAGGAAAGTGCGCATGGTGACTGCTGAATTCAATCCCGATGCAATTTCGGTGTTTCATCAACACTCTGATAGAACACAGATTACATAATGCTTCGAGTTGTGCATCGGAAACTGCTACTGGTCTTCCAGGGAACGATCAAATCGTAGACATTTTGAGACATTACTCCTATGTAGGAAAGTGCGCATGGTGACTGTTGTATTCAATGCCGATGCAATTTTAGTGTTTTATCAACACTCTGATAGTCCACAGATTACAGAATACCTCCAGATGTGCATCGGAAACTACTACTGGTCTTCCAGGGAACGATCAAAGCGTAGACTGTTTGAGACATTACTCCCATAGGTGAAAGTACGCAAGGTGACTATTGTATTCAATCCCGATGCAATTTCTGTGTATCATCAACACTCAATCGTCCACACATTACAGAATGCCTCCAGATGTGCATCGGAAACTACTACTGGTCTTCCAGGGAAAGATTAAAGCGTAGACTGTTTGAGATATTACTCCCATGGAGGAAAGTGCGCATGGTGACTGTTGTATTCAATCCCGAAGCAATTTCTGTGTTTCATCAACACTCTGATAGTCCACAGATTACAGAATGACTCCAGATGTGCATCGGAAACTACTACTGGTGTAACAGGGAACGATCAAAGCGTAGAATGTTTGAGACATTACTCCCATAGGTGAAAGTGCGCATGGTGACTGTTGTATTCAATCCCGATGCAATTTCTGTGTTTCATTAACACTCTGATAGGCCACAGATTACGGAATGCCTCCAGATGTGCATCGGAAACTACTACTGGTCTTCCAGGGAACGACCAGGGCGTACACTGTTTGAGAATTACTCCCATTGAGGAAAGTGGTCATGGTGACTGTTGAATTCAATCCCGATGCAATATCTGTGTTTCAACAACACTCTGATAGTCCACAGATTACAGAATGCCTCCAGATGTGCATCGGAACATAGTACTGGACTTCCAGGGAAAGATGAAAGCGTAGACTCTTTGAGACATTACTCCTGTATAGGAAAGTGCGAATGGTGACTGTTGTATTCAATCCCGATGCAATATCTGTGTTTCATCAACACTCTGATAGTCCACAGATTACAGAATGCCTCCAGATGTGCATCGGAAACTACTACTGGTCTTCCAGGCAACGATCGAAGTGTAGACTGTTTGAGTCATTACTCCCATGGAGGAAAGTGCGCATGGTGACTGTTGTATTAAATCGCGAACCATTTTCTGTGTTTCAACTTAACTCTGATAGTCCACAGATTACAGAATGCCGCCAGATGTGCATCGGATACTACTACTGGTCATCCAGGTAACGATCAAAGTGTAGACTGTTTGAGACATTACTCACATGGAGCAAAGCGCGCATGGTGACTGTTGTATTCAATCCCGATGCAATTTCTGTGTTTCATCAACACTCTGATAGAACACAGATTACAGAATGCTTCCAGTTGTGCATCGGAAACTGCTACTGGTCTTCCAGGGAACGATGAAATCGTAGACTGTTTGAGACATTACTCCTATGTAGGAAAATGCGCATGGTGACTGTTGTATTCAATCCCGATGCAATTTCTGTATTTCATCAACACTCTGATAGTCCACATATTACAGAATGCCTCCAAATGTGCATCGGTAACTAATACTTTTCTTCCAGGGTACGATCAAAGCGTAGACTTTTTGAGACATTACTCCCATGGATGAAAGTGCGCATGGTGACTGCTGTATTCAATCCCGATGCAATTTCAGTGTTTCAACAACACTCTGATAGTCCTCTGATTACAGAATGCCTCCAGATGTGCATCGGAAACTACTACTGGCCTTCCAGGGAACGATCAAAGCGTAGACTGTTTGAGACATTACTCATATGGAGGAAAGTGGGAATGGTGACTGTTGTATTCAATCCCGATGCAATTTCTGTGTTTCATCAACACTCTGAAAGTCCACAGATTACAGAATGACTAAAGATGTGCATCGGAAATTACTATTGGTCTTCCAGGGAACGATCAAAGCGTAGAGTGTTTGAGACATTACTCCCATGGGGGAAAGTGCGCATGGTGACTGTTGAATTCAATCCCGATGCAGTTTCTGTGTTTCATCAACACTCTGATAGTCCACAGATTACACAATGCAATTTCTGTGTTTCATTAACACTGTGATAGTCCACAGATTACAGAATGCCTCTAGATGTGCATCGTAAACTGCTACTGGACTTCCTGGGAACGATCAAAGCTTAGACTGTTTGAGACATTATTCCCATGGAGGAAAGTGTGCATGGTGACTGTTGTACTCAATCCCGATGCAATTTCTGTGTTTCATCAACACTTTGAAGATCCTCAGATTACTGATCGCATCCAGATGTGCATCGGAAACTAATACTGGTCTTCCAGGGAACGATCAAAGCGTAGAGTGTTTGAGTCATTACTCCCATGGAGGAAAGTGGGCATGGTGACTGTTGTATTCAATCCCGACGCAATTTCTGTGTTTCATCAACACTCTCATAGTTTACAGACTACAGAATGCCTCCAGATGTGCATCGGAAACTACTACTGGTCTTCCAAGGAGCGATCAAAGCGTAGACTGTTTGAGACATTACTCCCATGGGGGAAAGTGCGCATGGTAACTGTTGTATTGAATCCCGATGCAATTTCTGTGTTCATCAACACTCCCATAGTCCACAGATTACAGAATGCCTCCAGATGTGCATCGGAAACTACAACTGGTCCTCCAGGGAACGATTAAAGCGTAAACTGTTTGAGATATTACTCCCATGGAGGAAAGTGCGCATGGTGACTGTTATATTCAATCCCGATTCAATTTCTGTGTTTTATCAACACTCTGATAGTCCACAGATTACAGAATGACTAAAGATGTGCATCGGAAATTACTACTGGTCTTCCAGGGAACGATCAAAGCGTAGAATGTTTGAGATATTACTCCCAAGGAGAAAGGCAACGATCGAAGTGTAGACTGTTTGAGTCATTACTCCCATGGAGGAAAGTGCGCATGGTGACTGTTGTATTAAATCGCGAAGCAGTTTCTGTGTTTCAACTACACTCTGATAGTCCACAGATTACAGAATGCCGCCAGATGTGCATCGGATACTACTACTGGTCATCCAGGTAACGATCAAAGTGTAGACTGTTTGAGACATTACTCCCCTGGAGGAAATACGGCATGGCGAGTGTTGTATTCAATCCCGATGCAATTTCTGTGTTTCATCAACACTCTGATAGTCCACAGATTACAGAATGCCTCCAGATGTGCATCGGAAACTACTACTGGTCTTCCAGGGAACGATCAAAGCGTAGACTGTTTGAGATATTACTCCCATGGAGGAAAGTGCGCATGGTGACTGTTGTATTCAATACCGAAGCAATTTCTGTGTTTCATCAACACTCTGATAGTCCACAGATTACAGAATGCCTCCAGATGTGCATCGGAAACTACTACTGGTCTTCCAGGGAACGATCAAAGCGTAGACTGTTAGAGACATTACTCCCATGGAGGAAAGTGTGCATGGGGACTGTTGTATTCAATCCCGATGCACTTTCTGTGTTTCATCAACACTCTGATAGTCCACAGATTACAGATTGCCTCCAGAAGTCAATCGGAAACTACTACTGGTCTTCCTGGGAACGATCAAAGCTTAGACTGTTTGAGACATTATTCCCATGGAGAAAAGTGTGCATGGTGACTGTTGTATTCAATCCCGATGCAATTTCTGTGTTTCATCAACACTCTGATAGGCCACAGATTACAGAATTCCTCTACATGAGCATCGTAAACAACTACTGCTCTTCCTGGGAACGATCAAATAATAGAGTGTTTGAGACATTACTCCCATGGAGGAAAGTGCGCATGGTGACTGTTGTATTCAATCCTAATGCAATTTCTGTGTTTCATCAACACTCAGATACTCATCAGATTACAGAAGGACTCCAGATGTGCATCGGAAACTACTACTGTTCTTCCAGGGAACGATCAAAGCGTAGAATGTTTGAGATATTACTCCCATGGAGAAAGGTGCACATGGTGACTGTTGTATTAAATCCCAATGCAATTTCTGTGTTTCATCAACACTGTGATAGTCCACAGATTACAGAATGCCTCTAGATGTGCATCGTAAACTGCTAGTGGACTTCCTGGGAACGATCAAAGCGTAGACTGTTTAAGACATTATTCCCATGGAGGAAAGTGTGCATGGTGACTGTTGTACTCAATCCCGACGCAATTTCTGTGTTTCATCAACACTCTCATAGTTTACAGACTACAGAATGCCTCCAGATGTGCATCGGAAACTACTACTGGTCTTCCAAGGAGCGATCAAAGCGTAGACTGTTTGAGACATTACTCCCATGGGGGAAAGTGCGCATGGTAACTGTTGTATTGAATCCCGATGCAATTTCTGTGTTCATCAACACTCCCATAGTCCACAGATTACAGAATGCCTCCAGATGTGCATCGGAAACTACAACTGGTCTTCCAGGGAACGATTAAAGCGTAAACTGTTTGAGATATTACTCCCATGGAGGAAAGTGCGCATGGTGACTGTTGTATTCAATCCCGATGCCATTTCTGTGTTTCATCAACACTCTGATAGTCCACAGATTACAGAATGCCTCCAGATGTGCATCGGAAACTACTACTGGTCTTCCAATGAACGATCAAAGCGTAGACTGTTTGGGACATTACTCCCATGGAGGAAAGTCGGCATGGCGAGTGTTGTATTCAATCCCGATGCAATTTCTGTGTTTCATCAACACTCTGATAGTCCACAGATTACACAATGCCTCCAGATGTGCATCGGAAACCACTACTGGTCTTCCAGGGAACGATCAAAGCGTAAACTGTTTGAGACATTACTCCCACGGAGGAAAGTGCGCATGGTGACTGTTGTATTCAATCCCGATGCAATTTCTGAGTTTCATCAACATTCCGATAGTCCACAGATTACAGATTGCTTCCAGATGTGCATCGGAAACTACTACTGGTCTTCCAGGGAACGATCAAAGTGTAGACTGTTAGAGACATTACTCACATGGAGCAAAGTGCGCATGGTGACTGTTGTATTTAATCCAGATGAAATTTCTGTGTTTCATCAACACTTTGAAGATCCTAAGATTACTGATCACATCCAGATGTGCATCGGAAACTAATACTGGTCTTCCAGGTAACGATCAAAGCGTAGAGTGTTTGAGTCATTACTCCCATGGAGGAAAGTGCGCATGGTGACTGTTGAACTAAATCCCGATGCAATTTCGGTGTTTCATCAACACTCTGATAGAACACAGATTACAGAATGCTTCCAGTTGTGCATCGGAAACTGGTACTGGTCTTCCAGGAACGATCAAATCGTAGACTGTTTGAGACATTACTCCTATGTAGGAAAGTGCGCATGGTGACTGTTGTATTCAATCCCGATGCAATTTCTATATTTCATCAACACTCTGATTGTCCACAGATTACAGAATGCTTCCAAATATGCATCGGAAACTACTACTTTTCTTCCAGGGTACGATCAAAGCGTAGACTTTTTGAGACATTACCCCCATGGATGAAAGTGCGCATGGTGACTGTTGTATTCAATCCCGATGCAATTTCAGTGTTTCAACAACACTCTGATAGTCCACAGATTACAGAATGCCTCCAGATGTGCATCGGAAACTCTTACTGGTCTTCCAGGGAACGATCAAAGCGTAGACTTTTTGAGACATTACCCCCATGGATGAAAGTGCGCATGGTGACTGTTGTATTCAATCCCGAGGCAATTACTGTTTTTCAACAACACTCTGATAGTCCACAGATTACAGAATGCCTCCAGATGTGCATCGGAAACTACTACTGGTCTTCCAGGGAACGATCAAAGCGTAGACTGTTTGAGACATTACTTCCATGGAGGAAAGTGGGCATGGTGACTGTTGTATTCAATCCCGACGCAATTTCTGTGTTTCATCAACACTCTCATAGTTTACAGACTACAGAATGCCTCCAGATGTGCATCGGAAACTACTACTGGTCTTCCAAGGTGCGATCAAAGCGTAGACTGTTTGAGACATTACTCCCATGGGGGAAAGTGCGCATGGTAACTGTTGTATTGAATCCCGATGCAATTTCTGTTTTCATCAACACTCCCATAGTCCACAGATTACAGAATGCCTCCAGATGTGCATCGGAAACTACAACTGGTCTTCCAGGGAACGATTAAAGCGTAAACTGTTTGAGATATTACTCCCATGGAGGAAAGTGCGCATGGTGACTGTTGTATTCAATCCCAATGCCATTTCTGTGTTTCATCAACACTCTGATAGTCCACAGATTACAGAATGCCTCCAGATGTGCATCGGAAACTACTACTGGTCTTCCAATGAACGATCAAAGCGTAGACTGTTTGGGACATTACTCCCATGGAGGAAAGTCGGCATGGCGAGTGTTGTATTCAATCCCGATGCAATTTCTGTGTTTCATCAACACTCTGATAGTCCACAGATTACAGAATGCCTCCAGATGTGCATCGGAAACTACTACTGGTCTTCCAGGGAACGATCAAAGCGTAGACTGTTTGAGATATTACTCCCATGGAGGAAAGTGCGCATGGTGACTGTTGTATTCAATCCCGAAGCAATTTCTGTGTTTCATCAACACTCTGATAGTCCACAGATTACAGAATGCCTCCAGATGTGCATCGGAAACTACTACTGGTCTTCCAGGGAACGATCAAAGCGTAGACTGTTAGAGACATTACTCCCATGGAGGAAAGTGTGCATGGGGACTGTTATATTCAATCCCGATGCAATTTCTGTGTTTCATCAACACTCTGATAGTCCACAGATTACAGATTGCCTCCAGAAGTCAATCGGAAACTACTACTGGTCTTCCTGGGAACGATCAAAGCTTAGACTGTTTGAGACATTATTCCCATGGAGAAAAGTGTGCATGGTGACTGTTGTATTCAATCCCGATGCAGTTTCTGTGTTTCATCAACACTCTGATAGTCCACAGATTACACAATGCGTCCAGATGTGCATGGGAAACTACTACTGGTCTTCCATTGAACGATCAATTAATAGACTGTTTGAGACATTACTCCCATGGAGGAAAGTGCGCATGGGGACTGTTGTATTAAATCGCGAAGCAATTTCTGTGTTTCAACTACACTGTGATAGTCCACAGATTACAGATTGCTTCCAGATGTGCATCGGAAACTACTACTGGTCTTCCAGGGAACGATCAAAGTGTAGACTGTTAGAGACATTACTCACATGGAGCAAAGTGCGCATGGTGACTGTTGTATTTAATCCAGATGCAATTTCTGTGTTTCATCAACACTCTGATCTTCCACAGATTACAGAATGCCTCTAGATGTGCAAAGGAAATTACTACTGGTCTTCCAGGGCACGATCAAAGCGTAGACTGTTTGAGACATTACTCCCATGGAGGAAAGTGCGCATGGTGACTGTTGTATTCAATCCCGATGCACTTTCTGTGTTTCATCAACACTCTGATAGTCCACAGATTACACAATGCCTCCAGATGTGCATCGGAAACCACTACTGGTCTTCCAGGGAACGATCAAAACGTAAACTGTTTGAGACATTACTCCAACGGAGGAAAGTGCGCATGGTGACTGTTGTATTCAATCCCGATGCAATTTCTGAGTTTCATCAACATTCCGATAGTCCACAGATTACAGATTGCTTCCTGATGTGCATCGGAAACTACTACTGGTCTTCCAGGCAACGATCGAAGTGTAGACTGTTTGAGTCATTACTCCCATGGAGGAAAGTGCGCATGGTGACTGTTGTATTAAATCGCGAAGCAATTTCTGTGTTTCAACTACACTCTGATAGTCCACAGATTACAGAATGCCGCCAGATGTGCATCGGATACTACTACTGGTCTTCCAGGGAACGATCAAAGTGTAGACTGTTAGAGACATTACTCACATGGAGCAAAGTGCGCATGGTGACTGTTGTATTCAATCCCGATGCAATTTCTGTGTTTCATCAACACTCTGATCTTCCACAGATTACAGAATGCCTCCAGACGTGCATCGGAAACTACTACTGGTCTTCCTGGGATCGATCAAATAATAGGCTGTTTGAGACATTACTCCCATGGAGGAAAGTGCGCATGGGGACTGTTGTATTCAATCCCAATGCAATTTCTGTGTTTCATCAACACTCAGATACTCATCAGATTACAGAAGCCCTCCAGATGTGCATCGGAAACTACTACTGGTCTTCCAGGGAACGATCAAATCGTAGACTGTTGGAGATATTACTCCCATGGAGGAAGGTGCACATGGTGACTGTTGTAATGAGTCCCGATGCAATATCTGTGTTTCATCAACACTGTGATAGTCCACAGATTACAGAATGCCCCCAGATGTTCATCGGAAACTACTACTGGTCTTCCAGGCAACGATCGAAGCGTAGACTGTTTGAGTCATTACTCCCATGGAGGAAAGTGCGCATGGAGACTGTTGCATTAAATCGCGAATTAATTTCTGTGTTTCAACTACACTCTGATAGTCCACAGATTACAGAATGCCGCCAGATGTGCATCGGATACTACTACTGGTCTTAGAGGGAACGATCAAACTGTTGACTGTTTGAGACATTACTCACATGGAGCAAAGTGCGCATGGCGACTGTTGTATTCAATCCCGATGCAATTTCTGAGTTTCATCAACATTCCGATAGTCCACAGATTACAGATTGCTTCCTGATGTGCATCGGAAACTACTACTGGTCTTCCAGGCAACGATCGAAGTGTAGACTGTTTGAGTCATCACTCCCATGGAGGAAAGTGCGCATGGTGACTGTTGTATTAAATCGCGAAGCAATTTCTGTGTTTCAACTACACTCTGATAGTCCACAGATTACAGAATGCCGCCAGATGTGCATCGGATACTACTACTGGTCTTCCAGGGAACGATCAAAGTGTAGACTGTTAGAGACATTACTCACATGGAGCAAAGTGCGCATGGTGACTGTTGTATTCAATCCCGATGCAATTTCTGTGTTTCATCAACACTCTGATCTTCCACAGATTACAGAATGCCTCCAGATGTGCATCGGAAACTACTACTGGTCTTCCTGGGATCGATCAAATAATAGGCTGTTTGAGACATTACTCCCATGGAGGAAAGTGCGCATGGGGACTGTTGTATTCAATCCCAATGCAATTTCTGTGTTTCATCAACACTCAGAGACTCATCAGATTACAGAAGGCCTCCAGATGTGCATCGGAAACTACTACTGGTCTTCCTGGGAACGATCAAAGCTTAGACTGTTTGAGACATTACTCCCACGGAGGAAAGTGCGCATGGTGACAGTTGTATTCAATCCCGATGCAATTTCTGAGTTTCATCAACACTCCGATAGTCCACAGATTACAGATTGCTTCCAGATGTGCATCGGAAACTACTACTGGTCTTCCAGGCAACGATCGAAGCGTAGACTGTTTAAACATTTCTCCCATGGAGGAAAGTGCGCATGGTGACTGTTGTATTCAATCCCAATGTAATTTCTGTGTTTCATCAACACTCAGATACTCATCAGATTACAGAAGGCCTCCAGATGTGCATCGGAAACTACTACTGGTCTTCCAGGGAACGACTAAAGCGTAGACTGTTTGAGATATTACTCCCATGGAGGAAGGTGCACATGGTGACTGTCGTATTGAATCCCAATGCAATTTCTGTGTTTCATCGACACTGTGATAGTCCACAGATTACAGAATGCCCCCAAGTATTCATCGGAAACCACTACTGGTCTTCCAGGGAACGATCAAAGCGTAGACTGTTAGAGACATTACTCCCATGGAGGAATGTGTGCATGGTGACTGTTGTATTCAATCCCGATGCAATGACTTTGTTTCATCAACAGTCTGATAGTCCACAGATTACAGATTGCCTCCAGAAGTGCATCGGAAGCTACTACTGGTCTTCCTGGGAACGATCAAATCATCGACTGTTTGAGACATTATTCCCATGTAGGAAAGTGTGCATGGTGACTGTTGTATTCAATCCCTATGCAATTTCTGTGTTTCATCAACACTTTGAAGATCCACAGATTACTGATCGCCTCCAGATGTGCATCGAAACTACTACTGGTCTTCCTGGGAACGATCAAAGCGTAGACTGCATGAAACATTACTTAAATGAAGGAAAGTGGGCATGGTGACTGTTTTATTCAAACCCGTAGCAATTTCAGTGTTTCATCAACACTTTGAAGATCCACAGATTACAGATCGCCTCCAGATGTGCATCGGAAACTACTACTGGTCTTCCAGGGAACGATCAAAGCGTAGACTGTTTGAGTCATTACTCCCATGGAGGAAAGTGCGCATGGTGACTGCTGAATTCAATCCCGATGCAATTTCGGTGTTTCATCAACACTCTGATAGAACACAGATTACATAATGCTTCGAGTTGTGCATCGGAAACTGCTACTGGTCTTCCAGGGAACGATCAAATCGTAGACATTTTGAGACATTACTCCTATGTAGGAAAGTGCGCATGGTGACTGTTGTATTCAATCCCGATGCAATTTTAGTGTTTTATCAACACTCTGATAGTCCACAGATTACAGAATACCTCCAGATGTGCATCGGAAACTACTACTGGTCTTCCAGGGAACGATCAAAGCGTAGACTGTTTGAGACATTACTCCCATAGGTGAAAGTACGCAAGGTGACTATTGTATTCAATCCCGATGCAATTTCTGTGTATCATCAACACTCAATCGTCCACACATTACAGAATGCCTCCAGATGTGCATCGGAAACTACTACTGGTCTTCCAGGGAACGATCAAAGCGTAGACTGTTTGAGATATTACTCCCATGGAGGAAAGTGCGCATGGTGACTGTTGTATTCAATCCCGAAGCAATTTCTGTGTTTCATCAACACTCTGATAGTCCACAGATTACAGAAGGCCTCCAGATGTGCATCGGAAACTACTACTGGTCTTCCACGGAACGATCAAAGCGTAGACTGTTTGAGATATTACTCCCATGGAGAAAGGTGCACATGGTGACTGTTGTATTGAATCCCAATGCAATTTCTGTGTTTCATCAACACTGTGATAGTCCACAGATTACAGAATGCCTCTAGATGTGCATCGCAAACTACTACTGGTCTTCCTGGGAACGATCAAAGCTTAGACTGTTTGAGACATTATTCCCATGGAGGAAAGTGTGCATGGTGACTGTTGTACTCAATCCCGATGCAATTTCTGTGTTTCATCAACACTTTGAAGATCCTCAGATTACTGATCGCATCCAGATGTGCATCGGAAACTACAACTGGTCTTCCAGGGAAAGATTAAAGCGTAAACTGTTTGAGATATTACTCCCATGGAGGAAAGTGCGCATGGTGACTGTTGTATTCAATCCCGATGCAATTTCTGTGTTTCATCAACACTCTGATAGTCCACAGATTACAGAATGCCTCCAGATGTGCATCGGAAACTACTACTGGTCTTCCAGGCAACGATCGAAGTGTAGACTGTTTGAGTCATTACTCCCATGGAGGAAAGTGCGCATGGTGACTGTTGTATTAAATCGCGAGGCAATTTCTGTGTTTCAACTACACTCTGATAGTCCACAGATTACAGAATGCCGCTAGATGTGCATCGGTTACTAATACTGGTCATCCAGGTAACGATCAAAGTGTAGACTGTTTGAGACATTACTCACATGGAGCAAAGCGCGCATGGTGACTGTTGTATTCAATCCCGATGCAATTTCTGTGTTTCATCAACACTCTGATAGGCCACAGATTACAGAATGCCTCTACATGTGCATCGTAAACTACTACTGTTCTTCCTGGGAACGATCAAAGCTTACACTGTTTGAGACATTATTCCCATGGAGGAAAGTGTGCATGGTGACTGTTGTACTCAATCCCAATGCAATTTCTGTGTTTCATCAACACTTTGAAGATCCTCAGATTACTGATCGCATCCAGATGTGCATCGGAAACTAATACTGGTCTTCCAGGGAACGATCAAAGCGTAGACTGTTTGAGTCATTACTCCCATGAAGGAAAGTGCGCATGGTGACTGTTGAATTAAATCCCGATGCAATTTCGGTGTTTCATCAACACTCTGATAGAACACAGATTACAGAATTCTTCCAGTTGTGCATCGGAAACTGCTACTGGTCTTCCAGGGAACGATGAAATCGTAGACTGTTTGAGACATTACTCCTATGTAGGAAAGTGCCCATGGTGACTGTTGTATTCAATCCCGATGCAATTTCTGTATTTCATCAACACTCTGATAGTCCACAGATTACAGAATGCCTCCAAATGTGCATCGGAAACTAACACTTTTCTTCCAGGGTACGATCAAAGCGTAGACTTTTTGAGACATTACTCCCATGGATGAAAGTGCGCATGGTGACTGTTGTATTCAATCCCGATGCAATTTCAGTGTTTCAACAACACTCTGATAGTCCACTGATTACAGAATGCCTCCAGATGTGCATCGGAAACTAATACTGGTCTTCCAGGGAACGATCAAAGCGTAGACTGTTTGAGACATTACTCCCATAGAGGAATGTCCGCATGGTGAGTGTTGTATTCAATCCCGAGGCAATTACTGTTTTTCAACAACACTCTGATAGTCCACAGATTACAGAATGCCTCCAGATGTGCATCGGAAACTACAACTGGTCTTCCAGGGAACGATTAAAGCGTAAACTGTTTGAGATATTACTCCCATGGAGGAAAGTGCGCATGGTGACTGTTGTATTCAATCCCGATGCAATTTCTGTGTTTCATCAACACTCTGATAGTCCACAGATTACAGAATGCCTCCAGATGTGCATCGGAAACTACTACTGGTCTTCCAGGCAACGATCGAAGTGTAGACTGTTTGAGTCATTACTCCCATGGAGGAAAGTGCGCATGGTTACTGTTGTATTAAATCGCGAAGCAATTTCTGTGTTTCAACTACACTCTGATAGTCCACAGATTACAGAATGCCGCCAGATGTGCATCGGATACTACTACTGGTCATCCAGGTAACGATCAAAGTGTAGACTGTTTGAGACATTACTCACATGGAGCAAAGCGCGCATGGTGACTGTTGTATTCAATCCCGATGCAATTTCTGTGTTTCATCAACACTCTGATAGGCCACAGATTACAGAATGCCTCTACATGTGCATCGTAAACTACTACTGCTCTTCCTGGGAACGATCAAATAATAGAGTGTTTGAGACATTACTCCCATGGAGGAAAGTGCGCATGGTGACTGTTGTATTCAATCCCAACGCAATTTCTGTGTTTCATCAACACTCAGATACTCATCAGATTACAGAACGCCTCCAGATGTGCATCGGAAACTACTACTGGTCTTCCAGGGAACGATCAAAGCGTAGACTGTTTGAGACATTACTCCCATGGAGAAAGGTGCACATAGTGACTGTTGTATTGAATCCCAATGCAATTTCTGTGTTTCATCAACTCTGTGATAGTCCACAGATTACAGAATGCCTCTAGATGTGCATCGTAAACTACTACTGGTCTTCCTGGGAACGATCAAAGCTTAGACTGTTTGAGACATTATTCCCATGGAGGAAAGTGTGCATGGTGACTGCTGTACTCAATCCTGATGCAATTACTGTGTTTCATCAACACTTTGAAGATCCTCAGATTACTGATCGCATCCAGATGTGCATCGGAAACTAATACTGGTCTTCCAGGGAACGATCAAAGCGTAGACTGTTTGAGTCATTACTCCCATGAAGGAAAGTGCTCATGGTGACTGTTGAATTAAATCCCGATGCAATTTCGGTGTTTCATCAACAATCTGATAGAACACAGATTACAGAATGCTTCCAGTTGTGCATCGGAAACTGCTACTCGTCTTCCAGGGAACGATGAAATCGTAGACTGTTTGAGACATTACTCCTATGTAGGAAAATGCGCATGGTGACTGTTGTATTCAATCCCGATGCAATTTCTGTATTTCATCAACACTCTGATAGTCCACATATTACAGAATGCCTCCAAATGTACATCGGTAACTAATACTTTTCTTCCAGGGTACGATCAAAGCGTAGACTTTTTGAGACATTACTCCCATGGATGAAAGTGCGCATGGTGACTGCTGTATTCAATCCCGATGCAATTTCAGTGTTTCAACAACACTCTGATAGTCCTCTGATTACAGAATGCCTCCAGATGTGCATCGGAAACTACTACTGGTCTTCCAGGGAACGATCAAAGCGTAGACTGTTTGAGATATTACTCTCATGGAGAAAGGTGCACATGGTGACTGTTGTATTGAATCCCAATGCAATTTCTGTGTTTCATCAACACTGTGATAGTCGACAGATTACAGAATGCCTCTAGATGTGCATCGTAAACTACTACTGGTCATCCTGGGAACGATCAAAGCTTAGACAGTTTCAGACATTATTCCCATGGAGGAAAGTGTGCATGGTGACTGTTGTACTCAATCCCGATGCAATTTCTGTGTTTCATCAACACTTTGAAGATCCTCAGATTACTGATCGCATCCAGATGTGCATCGGAAACTAATACTGGTCTTCCAGCGAACGATCAAAGCGTAGACTGTTTGAGTCATTACTCCCAAGGAGGAAAGTGCGCATGGTGACTGTTGTATTCAATCCCGATGCAATTTCTGTGTTTCATCAACACTCTGATAGTCCACAGATTACAGAATGCCTCCAGATGTGCATCGGAAACTACTACTGGTCTTCCAGGCAACGATCGAAGTGTAGACTGTTTGAGTCATTACTCCCATGGAGGAAAGTGCGCATGGTGACTGTTGTATTAAATCCCGATGCAATTTCTGTGTTTCATCAACACTCTGATAGGCCACAGATTACAGAATGCCTCTACACGTGCATCGTAAACTACTACTGCTCTTCCTGTGAACGATCAAATAATAGAGTGTTTGAGACATTACTCCCATGGAGGAAAGTGCGCATGGTGACTGTTATATTCAATCCCAATGCAATTTCTGTGTTTCATCAACACTCAGATACTCATCAGTTTACAGAAGGCCTCCAGATGTGCATCGGAAACTACTACTGGTCTTTCAGGGAACGATCAAAGCGTAGACTGTTTGAGATATTACTCTCATGGAGAAAGGTGCACATGGTGACTGTTGTATTGAATCCCAAATCAATTTCTGTGTTTCATCAACACTGTGATAGTCGACAGATTACAGAATGCCTCTAGATGTGCAACGTAAACTACTACTGGTCATCCTGGGAACGATCAAAGCTTAGACTGTTTGAGACATTATTCCCATGGAGGAAAGTGTGCATGGTGACTGTTGTACTCAATCCCGATGCAATTTCTGTGTTTCAAAACACTTTGAAGATCCTCAGATTACTGATCGCATCCAGATGTGCATCGGAAACTAATACTGGTCTTCCAGCGAACGATCAAAGCGTAGACTGTTTGAGTCATTACTCCCATGGAGGAAAGTGCGCATGGTGACTGTTGAATTAAATCCCGATGCAATTTCGGTGTTTCATCAACACTCTGATAGAACACAGATTACAGTATGCTTCCAGTTGTGCATCGGAAACTGCTACTGGTCTTCCAGGGAACGATGAAATCGTAGACTGTTTGAGACATTACTCCTATGTAGGAAAGTGCGCATGGTGACTGTTGTATTCAATCCCGATGCAATTTCTGTATTTCATCAACACTCTGATAGTCCACAGATTACAGAATGCCTCCAAATGTGCATCGGAAACTAATACTTTTCTTCCAGGGTACGAACAAAGCGTAGACTTTTTGAGACATTACTCCCATGGATGAAAGTGCGCATGGTGACTGTTGTATTCAATCCCGATGCAATATCTGTGTTTCATCAACACTCTGATAGTCCACAGATTACAGAATGCCGCCAGATGTGCATCGGATACTACTACTGGTCATCCAGGTAACGATCAAAGTGTAGACTGTTCGAGATATTACTCCCATGGAGGAAAGTGCGCATGGTGACTGTTGTATTCAATCCCGATGCAATTTCTGTGTTTCATCAACACTCTGATAGTCCACAGATTACAGAATGCCTCCAGATGTGCAACGGAAACTACTACTGGTCTTCCAATGAACGATCAAAGCGTAGACTGTTTGAGACATTACTCCCATGGAGGAAAGTCGGCATGGTGAGTGTTGTATTCAATCCCGATGCAATTTCTGTGTTTCATCAACACTCAGATACTCATCAGATTACAGAAGGCCTCCAGATGTGCATCGGAAACTACTACTGGTCTTCCAATGAACGATCAAAGCGTAGACTGTTTGAGACATTACTCCCATGGAGGAAAGTCGGCATGTTGAGTGTTGTATTCAATCCCGATGCAATTTCTGTGTTTCATCAACACTCTGATAGTCCACAGATTACAGAATGCCTCCAGATGTGCATGGGAACCTACTACTGGTCTTCCAGGGAAAGATGAAAGCGTAGACTCTTTGAGACATTACTCCTGGGGTGGAAAGTGCGAATGGTGACTGTTGTATTCAATCCCGATGCAATTTCTGTGTTTCATCAACACTCTGATAGTCCACAGAATACAGAATGCGTCTAGATGTGCATCGGAAACTACTACTGGACTTCCTGGCATCGATCAAATAATAGACTGTTTGAGACATTACTCCCATGGAGGAAAGTGGGCATGGGGACTGTTGTATTCAATCCCAACGCAATTTCTGTGTTTCATCAACACTCAGATACTCATCAGATTACTGAAGGCCTGCAGATGTGCATCGGAAACTACAACTGGTCTTCCAGGGAACGATTAAAGCGTAAACTGTTTGAGATATTACTCCCATGGAGGAAAGTGCGCATGGTGACTGTTGTATTCAATCCCGATGCAATTTCTGTGTTTCATCAACACTCTGATAGTCCACAGATTACAGAATGCCTCCAGATGTGCATCGGAAACTACTACTGGTCTTCCAGGCAACGATCGAAGTGTAGACTGTTTGAGTCATTACTCCCATGGAGGAAAGTGCGCATGGTGATTGTTGTATTAAATCGCGAAGCAATTTCTCTGTTTCAACTACACTCTGATAGTCCACAGATTACAGAATGCCGCCAGATGTGCATCGGATACTACTACTGGTCATCCAGGTAACGATCAAAGTGTAGACTGTTTGAGACATTACTCACATGGAGCAAAGCGCGCATGGTGACTGTTGTATTCAATCCCGATGCAATTTCTGTGTTTCATCAACATTCTGATAGGCCACAGATTACAGAATGCCTCTACATGTGCGTCGTAAACTACTACTGCTCTTCCTGTGAACGATCAAATAATAGAGTGTTTGAGGCATTACTCCCATGGAGGAAAGTGCGCATGGTGACTGTTATATTCAATCCCAATGCAATTTCTGTGTTTCATCAACACTCAGATACTCATCAGATTACAGAAGGCCTCCAGATGTGCATCGGAAACTACTACTGGTCTTCCAGGGAACGATCAAATCGTAGACTGTTTGAGATATTACTCTCATGGAGAAAGGTGCACATGGTGACTGTTGTATTGAATCCCAATGCAATTTCTGTGTTTCATCATCACTGTGATAGTCGACAGATTACAGAAAGCCTCTAGATGTGCATCGTAAACTACTACTGGTCATCCTGGGAACGATCAAAGCTTAGACTGTATGAGACATTATTCCCATGGAGGAAAGTGTGCATGGTGACTGTTGTACTCAATCCCGATGCAATTTCTGTGTTTCATCAACACTTTGAAGATCCTCAGATTACTGATCGCATCCAGATGTGCATCGGAAACTAATACTGGTCTTCCAGGGAACGATCAAAGCGTAGACTGTTTGAGTCATTACTCCCATAGACGAAAGTGCGCATGGTGACTGTTGAATTAAATCCCGATGCAATTTCGGTGTTTCATCAACACTCTGATAGAACGCAGATTACAGAATGCTTCCAGTTGTGCATCGGAAACTGCTACTGGTCTTCCAGGGAACGATGAAATCGTAGACTGTTTGAGACATTACTCCTATGTAGGAAAGTGCGCATGGTGACTGTTGTATTCAATCCCGATGCAATTTCTGTATTTCATCAACACTCTGATAGTCCACAGATTACAGAATGCCTCCAAATGTGCATCGGAAACTAATACTTTTCTTCCAGGGTACGATCAAAGCGTAGACTTTTTGAGACATTACTTCCATGGATGAAAGTGCGCATGGTGACTGTTGTATTCAATCCCGATGCAATTTCTGTGTTTCATCAACACTCTGATAGTCCACAGATTACAGAATGCCTCCAGTTGTGCATCGGAAACTACAACTGGTCTTCCAGGGAACGATTAAAACGTAAACTGTTCGAGATATTACTCCCATGGAGGAAAGTGCGCATGGTGACTGTTGTATTCAATCCCGATGCAATTTCTGTGTTTCATCAATACTCTGATAGTCCACAGATTACAGAATGCCTCCAGATGTGCATCGGAAACTACTACTGGTCTTCCAATGAACGATCAAAGCGTAGACTGTTTGAGACATTACTCCCATGGAGGAAAGTCGGCATGGTGAGTGTTGTATTCAATCCCGATGCAATTTCTGTGTTTCATCAACACCCTGATAGTCCACAGATTACAGAATGCCTCCAGATGTGCATCGGAACCTACTACTGGTCTTCCAGGGAAAGATGAAAGCGTAGACTCTTTGAGACATTACTCCTGGGGTGGAAAGTGCGAATGGTGACTGTTGTATTCAATCCCGATGCAATTTCTGTGTTTCATCAACACTCTGATAGTCCACAGAATACAGAATGCGTCTAGATGTGCATCGGAAACTACTACTGGTCTTCCTGGGATCGATCAAATAATAGACTGTTTTTAGACATTACTCCCATGGAGGAAAGTGCGCATGGGGACTGTTGTATTCAATCCCAATGCAATTTCTGTGTTTCATCAACACTCAAATACTCATCAGATTACAGAAGGCCTCCAGATGTGCATCGACAACTACTACTGGTCTTCCAGGGAGCGATCAAAGCGTAGACTGTTTGAGATATTACTCCCATGGAGGAAGGTGTTCATGGTGAATGTTGTATTGAGTCCCGATGCAATTTCTGTGTTTCATCAACACTGTGATAGTCCACAGATTACAGAATGCCTCCAGATGTGCATCGGAACCTACTACTGGTCTTCCAGGGAACGATCAAAGCGTAGACTGTTAGAGACATTACTCCCATGGAGGAAAGTGTGCATGGGGACTGTTGTATTCAATCCCGAAGCTATTTCTGTGTTTCATCAACACTCTGATAGTCCACAGATTACAGATTGCCTCCAGAAGTCAATCGGAAACTACTACTGGTCTTCCTGGGAACGATCAAAGCTTAGACTGTTTGAGACATTATTCCCATGGAGAAATGTGTGCATGGTGACTGTTGTATTCAATCCCGATGCAATTTCTGTGTTTCACCAACACTTTGCAGATCCACAGATTACAGATCGCCTCCACATGTCCATCGGAAACTACTACTGGTCTTCCTGGGAACGATCAAAGCGTAGACTGCATGAGACATTACTCAAATGGAGGAAAGTGCGCATGGTGACTGTTGTATTCAATCCCGATTCAATTTCTGTGTTTTATCAACACTCTGAAAGTCCACAGATTACAGAATGACTAAAGATGTGCAAAGGAAATTACTACTGGTCTTCCAGGGCACGATCAAAGCGTAGACTGTTTGAGACATTACTCCCATGGAGGAAAGTGCGCATGGTGACTGTTGTATTCAATCCCGATGCAATTTCTGAGTTTCATCAACATTCCGATAGTCCACATATTACAGATTGCTTCCAGATGTGCATCGGAAACTACTACTGGTCTCCCAGGCAACGATCGAAGGGTAGACTGTTTGAGTCATTACTCCCATGGAGGAAAGTGCGCATGGTGACTGTTGTATTAAATCGCGAAGCAATTACTGTGTTTCAACTACACTCTGATAGTCCACAGATTACAGAATGCCGCCAGATGTGCATCGCATACTACTACTGGTCTTCCAGGGAACGATCAAAGTGTAGACTGTTAGGGACATTACTCACATGGAGCAAAGTGCAAATGGTGACTGTTGTATTCAATCCCGATGCAATTTCTGTGTTTCCTCAACACTCTGATCTTCCACAGATTACAGAATGCCTCCAGATGTGCATCGGAAACTACTACTGGTCTTCCTGGGATCGATCAAGTAATAGACTGTTTGAGACATTACTCCCATGGAGGAAAGTGCGCATAGGGACTGTTGTATTCAATCCCAATGCAATTTCTGTGTTTCATCAACACTCAGATACTCATCAGATTACAGAAGCCCTCCAAAAGTGCATCGGAAACTACTACTGGTCTTCCAGGGAACGATCAAATCGTAGACTGTTTGAGTTATTACTCCCATGAAGGAAGGTGCACATGGTGACTGTTGTATTGAGTCCCGATGCAATTTCTGTGTTTCATCAACTCTGTGATAGTCCACAGATTACAGAATGCCCACAGATGTTCATCGGAAACTACTACTGGTCTTCCAGGGAACGATCAAAGCGTAGACTGTTAGAGACATTACTCCCATGGAGGAAAGTGTGCATGGTGACTGTTGTATTCAATCCCGATGCAATTTCTGTATTTCATCAACACTCTGTTAGTCCACAGATTACAGAATGCCTCCAGATGTGCATCGGAAACAACTACTGGTCTTCCTGGGATCGATCAAATAATAACCTGTTTGAGACATTACTCCCATGCAGGAAAGTGCGCATGGGGACTGTTGTATTCAATCCCAATGCAATTTCTGTGTTTCATCAACACTCAGATACTCATCAGATTACAGAAGGCCTCCAGATGTGTATCGGAAACTACTACTGTTCTTCCTGGGAACGATTAAAGCTTAGACTGCTTGGGACATTACTCCCACGGAGGAAAGTGCGCATGGTGACTGTTGTATTCAATCCCGATGCAATTTCTGAGTTTCATCAACACTCCGATAGTCCACAGATTACAGATTGCTTCTAGATGTGCATCGGAAACTACTACTGGTCTTCCAGGCAACGATCGAAGCGTAGACTGTTTGAGTCATTACTCCCATGGAGGAAAGTGCGCATGGTGACTGTTGTATTAAATCGCGAAGCAATTTCTGTGTTTCAACTACACTCTGATAGTCCGCAGATTACAGAATGCCGCCAGATGTGCATCGGATACTACTACTGGTCTTCCAAGGAACGATCAAAGTGTAGACTGTTTGAGACATTACTCACATGGAGCAAAGTGCGCATGGTGACTGTTGTATTCAATCCCGATGCTATTTCTGTGTTTCATCAACACTCTGATCTTCCACAGATTACAGAATGCCTCCAGATGTGCATCGGAAACTACTACTGGTCTTCCTGGGATCGATCAAATAATAGACTGTTTGAGACATTACTCCCATGGAGGGAAGTGCGCATGATGACTGTTGTATTCAATCCCAATGCAATCTCTGTGTTTCATCAACAGTGTGATCGTCTACAGATTACAGAATGCCTCCAGATGTGCATCGGAACCTACTACTGGTCTTATGGAGAAAGATGAAAGCGTAGGCTCTTTGAGACTTTACTCCTGTGGAGGAAAGTGCGAATGGTGACTGTTGTATTCAATCCCGATACAGTTTCTGTGTTTCATCAACACTCTGATAGGCCACAGATTACACAATGCCTCCAGTTGTGCATCGGAAACTACTACTGGTCTTCCAGGGAACGATCAAAGCGTAAACTGTTTGAGACATTACTCCCATGGAGGGAAGTGCGCATGGTGACTGTTATATTCAATCCCGATTGAATTTCTGTGTTTTATCAACACTCTGATAGTCCACAGATTACAGAATGACTAAAGATGTGCATCGGAAATTACTACTGGTCTTCCTGGGAACGATCAAAGCGTAGACTGTTTGAGACATTACTCCCATGGAGGAAAGTGCGCATGGTGACTGTTGTATTGAATCCCGATGCAGTTTCTGTGTTTCATCAACACTCTGATAGTCCACAGATTACACAGTGCCTCCAGATGTGCATCGGAAACTACTACTGGTCTTCCAGGGAACGATCAAAGCTAAACTGCTTGAGACATTACTCCCACGGAGGAGAGTGCGCATGGTGACTGTTGTATTCAATCCCGATGCAATTTCTGTGTTTCATCAACACTCTGATAGTTCACAGATTACAGAATGCCTCCAGATGTGCATCGGAAACTACTACTGGTCTTCCAATGAACGATCAAAGCGTAGACTGTTTGAGACATTACTCCCATGGAGGAAAGTCGGCATGGTGAGTGTTGTATTCAATCCCGATGCAATTTCTGTGTTTCATCAGCAGTCTGATAGTCCACAGATTACACAATGCCTCCAGATGTGCATCGGAACCTACTACTGGTCTTCCAGGGAAAGATGAAAGCGTAGACTCTTTGAGACATTACTCCTGGGGTGGAAAGTGCGAATGGTGACTGTTGTATTCAATCCCGATGCAATTTCTGTGTTTCATCAACACTCTGATAGTCCACAGATTACAGAATGCGTCTAGATGTGCATCGGAAACTACTACTGGTCTTCCTGGGATCGATCAAAGCTTAGACTGTTTGAGACATTATTCCCATGGAGAAATGTGTGCATGGTGACTGCTGTATTCAATCCCGATGCAATTTCTGTGTTTCACCAACACTTTGCAGATCCACAGATTACAGATCGCCTCCAGATGTCCATCGGAAACTACTACTGGTCTTCCTGGGAACGATCTAAGCGTAGACTGCATGAGACATTACTCAAATGGAGGAAAGTGCGCATGGTGACTGTTGTATTCAATCCCGATTCAATTTCTGTGTTTTATCAACACTCTGAAAGTCCACAGATTACAGAATGACTAAAGATGTGCAAAGGAAATTACTACTGGTCTTCCAGGGCACGATCAAAGCGTAGACTGTTTGAGACATTACTCCCATGGAGGAAAGTGCGCATGGTGACTGTTGTATTCAATCCCGATGCAATTTCTGAGTTTCATCAACATTCCGATTGTCCACATATTACAGATTGCTTCCAGATGTGCATCGGAAACTACTACTGGTCTTCCAGGCAACGATCGAAGGGTAGACTGTTTGAGTCATTACTCCCATGGAGGAAAGTGCGCATGGTGACTGTTGTATTAAATCGCGAAGCAATTACTGTGTTTCAACTACACTCTGATAGTCCACAGATTACAGAATGCCACAGATGTGCATCGCAAACTACTACTGGTCTTCCAGGGAACGATCAAAGTGTAGACTGTTAGAGACATAACTCACATGGAGCAAAGTGCAAATGGTGACTGTTGTATTCAATCCCGATGCAATTTCTGTGTTTCATCAACACTCTGATCTTCCACAGATTACAGAATGCCTCCAGATGTGCATCGGAAACTACTACTGGTCTTCCTGGGATCGATCAAGTAATAGACTGTTTGAGACATTACTGCCATGGAGGAAAGTGTGCATGGTGACTGTTGTATTCAATCCCGATGCAATTTCTGTATTTCATCAACACTCTGATAGTCCACAGATTACAGAATGCCTCCAGATGTGCATCGGAAACTACTACTGGTCTTCCTGGGATCGATCAAATAATAGACTGTTTGAGACATTACTCCCATGGAGGAGAGTGCGCATGGGGACTGTTGTATTCAATCCCAATGCAATTTCTGTGTTTCATCAACACTCAGATACTCATCAGATTACAGAAGGCCTCCAGATGTGCATCGGAAACTACTACTGTTCTTCCTGGGAACGATTAAAGCTTAGACTGTTTGAGACATTACTCCCACGGAGGAAAGTGCGCATGGTGACTGTTGTATTCAATCCCGATGCAATTTCTGAGTTTCATCAACACTCCGATAGTCCACAGATTACAGATTGCTTCCAGATGTGCATCGGAAACTACTACTGGTCTTCCAGGCAACGATCGAAGCGTAAACTGTTTAAGTCATTACTCCCATGGAGTAAAGTGCGCATGGTGACTGTTGTATTAAATCGCGAAGCAATTTCTGTGTTTCAACTACTCTCTGATAGTCCGCAGAATACAGAATGCCGCCAGATGTGCATCGGATACTACTACTGGTCTTCCAAGGAACGATCAAAGTGTAGACTGTTTGAGACATTACTCACATGGAGCAAAGTGCGCATGGTGACTGTTGTATTCAATCCCGATGCTATTTCTGTGTTTCATCAACACTCTGATCTTCCACAGATTACAGAATGCCTCCAGATGTGCATCGGAAACTACTACTGGTCTTCCTGGGATCGATCAAATAATAGACTGTTTGAGACATTACTCCCATGGAGGAAAGTGCGCATGTTGACTGTTGTATTCAATCCCAATGCAATCTCTGTGTTTCATCAACAGTGTGATCGTCTACAGATTACAGAATGCCTCCAGATGTGCATCGGAACCTACTACTGGTCTTATGGGGAAAGATGAAAGCGTAGGCTCTTTGAGACATTACTCCTGTGGAGGAAAGTGCGAATGGTGACTGTTGTATTCAATCCCGATGCAATTTCTGTTTTTCATCAACACTCTTATAGTCCACAGATTACAGAATGCCTCCAGATGTGCATCGGAAACTACTACTGGTCTTCGAGGGAACGATGAAAGCATAGCCTGTTTGAGACATTACTCCCCTGGAGGAAAGTGCGCATGGTGACTTTTGTAATCCATCCCGATGCAATTTCTGTGTTTCATCAACACTCATTTAGTTTACAGATTACAGAATGCCTCCAGATGTGCATCGGAAACTACTACCGGTCTTCCAGGGAACGATCAAAGCGTAGACTGTTTGAGACATTACTCCCATGGAGGAAAGTGCGCATGGTGACTATTGTATTCAATCCCGATGCAGTTTCTGTGTTTCATCAACACTCTGATAGGCCACAGATTACACAATGCCTCCAGATGTGCATCGGAAACTACTACTGGTCTTCCTGGGAACGATCAAAGCGTAAACTGTTTGAGACAATACTCCCATGGAGGGAAGTGCGCATGGTGACTGTTATATTCAATCCCGATTCAATTTCTGTGTTTTATCAACACTCTGATAGTCCACAGATTACAGAATGACTAAAGATGTGCATCGGAAATTACTACTGGTCTTCCAGGGAACGATCAAAGCGTAGACTGTTTGAGACATTACTCCTATGGAGGAAAGGGCGCATGGTGACTGTTGTATTGAATCCCGATGCAGTTTCTGTGTTTCATCAACACTCTGATAGTCCGCAGATTACACAGTGCCTCCAGATGTGCATCGGAAACTACTACTGGTCTTCCAGGGAACGATCAAGCGTAAACTGCTTGAGACATTACTCCCACGGAGGAAAGTGCGCATGGTGACTGTTGTATTCAATCCCGATGCAATTTCTGAGTTTCATCAACACTCTGATAGTCCACAGATTACAGATTGCCTCCAGATGTGCATCGGAAACTACTACTGGTCTTCCAGGAAACGATCGAAGTGTAGACTGTTTGAGATATTACTCCCATGGAGGAAGGTGCTCATGGTGAATGTTGTATTGAGTCCCGATGCAATTTCTGTGTTTCATCAACACTGTGATAGTCCACAGATTACAGAATGCCTCCAGATGTGCATCGGAACCTACTACTGGTCTTCCAGGGAACGATCAAAGCGTAGACTGTTAGAGAAATTACTCCCATGGAGGAAAGTGTGCATGGGGACTGTTGTATTCAATCCCGATGCAATTTCTGTGTTTCATCAACACTCTGATAGTCCACAGATTACAGATTGCCTCCAGAAGTCAATCGGAAACTACTACTGGTCTTCCTGGGAACGATCAAAGCTTAGACTGTTTGAGAAATTATTCCCATGGAGAAATGTGTGCATGGTGACTGTTGTATTCAATCCCGATGCAATTTCTGTGTTTCACCAACACTTTGCAGATCCACAGATTACAGATCGCCTCCAGATGTCCATCGGAAACTACTACTGGTCTTCCTGCGAACGATCAAAGCGTAGACTGCATGAGACATTAGTCAAATGGAGGAAAGTGTGCATGGTGACTGTTGTATTCAATCCCGATTCAATTTCTGTGTTTTATCAACACTCTGAAAGTCCACAGATTACAGAATGACTAAAGATGTGCAAAGGAAATTACTACTGGTCTTCCAGGGCACGATCAAAGCGTAGACTGTTTGAGACATTACTCCCATGGAGGAAAGTGCGCATGGTGACTGTTGTATTCAATCCCGATGCAATTTCTGAGTTTCATCAACATTCCGATAGTCCACATATTACAGATTGCTTCCAGATGTGCATCGGAAACTACTACTAGTCTTCCAGGCAACGATCGAAGCGTAGACTGTTTGAGTCATTACTCCCACGGAGGAAAGTGCGCATGGTGACTGTTGTATTAAATCGCGAAGCAATTACTGTGTTTCAACTACACTCTGATAGTCCACAGATTACAGAATGCCGCCAGATGTGCATCGCATACTACTACTGGTCTTCCAGGGAACGATCAAAGTGTAGACTGTTAGAGACATTACTCACATGGAGCAAAGTGCAAATGGTGACTGTTGTATTCAATCCCGATGCAATTTCTGTGTTTCATCAACACTCTGATCTTCCACAGATTACAGAATGCCTCCAGATGTGCATCGGAAACTACTACTGGTCTTCCTGGGATCGATCAAGTAATAGACTGTTTGAGACATTACTCCCATGGAGGAAAGTGCGCATAGGGACTGTTGTATTCAATCCCAATGCAATTTCTGTGTTTCATCAACACTCAGATACTCATCAGATTACAGAAGCCCTCAAAAAGTGCATCGGAAACTACTACTGGTCTTCCAAGGAACGATCAAATCGTAGACTGTTTGAGATATTACTCACATGGAGGAAGGTGCACATGGTGACTGTTGTATTGAGTCCCGTTGCAATTTCTGTGTTTCATCAACACTGTGATAGTCCACAGATTACAGAATGCCCCCAGATGTTCATCGGAAACTACTACTGGTCTTCCAGGGAACGATCAAAGCGTAGACTGTTAGAGACATTACTCCCATGGAGGAAAGTGTGCATGGTGACTGTTGTATTCAATCCCGATGCAATTTCTGTATTTCATCAACACTCTGATAGTCCACAGATTACAGAATGCCTCCAGATGTGCATCGGAAACTACTACTGGTCTTCCTGGGATCGATCAAATAATAGACTGTTTGAGACATTACTCCCATGGAGGAAAGTGCGCATGGGGACTGTTGTATTCAATCCCAATGCAATTTCTGTTTTTCATCAACACTCAGATACTCATCAGATTACAGAAGGCCTCCAGATTTGCATCGGAAACTACTACTGTTCTTCCTGGGAACGATTAGAGCTTAGACTGTTTGAGACATTACTCCCACGGAGGAACGTGCGCATGGTGACTGTTGTATTCAATCCCGATGCAATTTCTGAGTTTCATCAACACTCCGATAGTTCACAGATTACAGATTGCTTCCAGATGTGCATCGGAAACTACTACTGGTCTTCCAGGCAACGATCGAAGCGTAGACTGTTTGAGTCATTACTCCCATGGAGTAAAGTGCGCATGGTGACTGTTGTATTAAATCGCGAAGCGATTTCTGTGTTTCAACTACACTCTGATAGTCCGCAGATTACAGAATGCCGCCAGATGTGCATCGGATACTACTACTGGTCTTCCAAGGAACGATCAAAGTGTAGACTGTTTGAGACATTACTCACATTTAGCAAAGTGCGCATGGTGACTGTTGTATTCAATCCCGATGCTATTTCTGTGTTTCATCAACACTCTGATCTTCCACAGATTACAGAATGCCTCCAGATGTGCATCGGAAACTACTACTGGTCTTCCTGGGATCGATCAAATAATAGACTGTTTGAGACGTTACTCCCATGGAGGAAAGTGCGCATGTTGACTGTTGTAATCAATCCCAATGCAATCTCTGTGTTTCATCAACACTGTGATCGTCTACAGATTACAGAATGCCTCCAGAGGTGCATCGGAACCTACTACTGGTCTTATGGGGAAAGATGAAAGCGATGACTCTTTGAGACATTACTCCTGTGGAGGAAAGTGCGAATGGTGACTGTTGTATTCAACCCCAATGCAATTTCTGTTTTTCATCAACACTCTTATAGTCCACAGATTACAGAATGCCTCCAGATGTGCATCGGAAACTACTACTGGTCTTCGAGGGAACGATGAAAGCATAGACTGTTTGAGACATTACTCCCGTGGAGGAAAGTGCGCGTGGTGACTTTTGTAATCCATCCCGATGCAATTTCTGTGTTTCATCAACACTCATTTAGTTTACAGATTACAGAATGCCTGCAGATGTGCTTCGGAAACTACAACCGGTCTTCCAGGGAACGATCAAAGCGTAGACTGTTTGAGAC
The DNA here is from genome assembly GCF_023897955.1 of Schistocerca gregaria. Taxonomy (NCBI): domain Eukaryota; kingdom Metazoa; phylum Arthropoda; class Insecta; order Orthoptera; family Acrididae; genus Schistocerca; species Schistocerca gregaria. The sequence goes on along the minus strand of NC_064927.1, from coordinate 21,634,003 downwards.
ATTTCTTCCATTGAGGAAAGTGCGCATGGTGACTGTTGTATTCAATCCCGATGCAGTTTCTGTGTTTCATCAACACTCTGATAGGCCACAGATTACACAATGCCTCCAGATGTGCATCGGAAACTACTACTGGTCTTCCAGGGAACGATCAAAGCGTAAACTGTTTGAGACATTACTCCCATGGAGGGAAGTGCCATGGTGACTGTTATATTCAATCCCGATTCAATTTCTGCGTTTTATCAACACTCTGATAGTCCACAGATTACAGAATGACTAAAGATGTGCATCGGAAATTACTACTGGTCTTCCAATGAACGATCAAAGCGTAGACTGTTTGAGACATTACTCCCATGGAGGAAAGTGCGCATGGTGACTGTTGTATTGAATCCCGATACAGTTTCTGTGTTTCATCAACACTCTGATAGTCCACAGATTACACAGTGCCTCCAGATGTGCATCGGAAACCACTACTGGTCTTCCAGGGAACGATCAAAGCGTAAACTGCTTGAGACATTACTCCCACGGAGGAAAGTGCGCATGGTGACTGTTGTATTCAATCCCGATGCAATTCCTGAGTTTCATCAACACTCTGATAGTCCACAGATTACAGATTGCCTCCAGATGTGCATCGGAAACTACTACTGGTCTTCCAGGAAACGATCAAAGTGTAGACTGTTTGAGACATTACTCACATGGAGCAAAGTGCACATGGTGACTGTTGTATTCAATCCCGATGCAATTTCTGTGTTTCATCAACACTCTGATAGTCCATAGGTTACAGAATGCCTTCAGATATGCATCGGAAACTACTACTGGTCTTCCAGGGAACGATCAAAGCGTAGACTGTTTAAACATTACTCCCATGGAGGAAAGTGCGCATGGTGACTGTTGTATTCAATCCCAATGCAATTTCTGCGTTTCATCAACACTCAGATACTCATCAGATTACAGAAGGCTTCCAGATGTGCATCGGAAACTACTACTGGTCTTCCAGGGAACGACCAAAGCGTAGACTGTTTGAGATATTACTCCCATGGAGGAAGGTGCACATGGTGACTGTTGTATTGAATCCCTATGCAATTTCTGTGTTTCATCAACACTGTGATAGTCCACAGATTACAGAATGCCCCCAGATGTTCATCGGAAACCACTACTGGTCTTCCAGGGAACGATCAAAGCGTAGACTGTTAGAGACATTACTCCCATGGAGGAAGTGTGCATGGTGACTGTTGTATTCAATCCCGATGCAATGACTGTGTTTCATCAACACTCTGATAGTCCACAGATTACAGATTGCCTCCAGAAGTGCATCGGAAACTACTACTGGTCTTCCTGGGAACGATCAAATCTTAGACTGTTTGAGACATTATTCCCATGTAGGAAAGTGTGCATGGTGACTGGTGTTCAATCCCGATGCAATTTCTGTGTTTCATCAACACTTTGAAGATCCACAGATTACTGATCGCCTCCAGATGTGCATCGAAACTACTACTGGTCTTCCTGGGAACGATCAAAGCGTAGACTGCATGAGGCATTACTCAGATGGAGGAAAGTGCGCATGGTGACTGTTGTATTCAAACCCGAACAATTTCAGTGTTTCATCACAACTTTGAAGATCCACAGATTACAGATCGCCTCCAGATGTGCATCGGAAACTACTACTGGTCTTCCAGGGATCGATCAAAGCGTAGACTGTTTGAGTCATTTCTCCCATGGAGGAAAGTGGGCATGGTGACTGTTGAATTCAATCCCGATGCAATTTCGGTGTTTCATCAACACTCTGATAGAACACAGATTACAGAATTTTTCCAGTTGTGCATCGGAAACTGCTACTGGTCTTCCAGGGAACGATCAAATCGTAGACAGTTTGAGACATTACTCTAATGTAGGAAAGTGCGCATGGTGACTGTTGTATTCAATCCCGATGCAATCTTAGTGTTTTATCAACACTCTGATAGTCCACAGATTACAGAATACGTCCTGATGTGCATCGGAAACTACTACTGGTCTTCCAGGGAACGATCAAAGCGTAGACTGTTTGAGACATACTTCCATGGAGGAAAGTGGGCATGGTGACTGTTGTATTCAATCCCGATGCAATTTCTGTGTTTCATCAACACTCATTTAGTTTATAGATTACAGAATGCCTCCAGATGTGCATCGGAAACTACTACTGGTCTTCCAGGGAGCGATCAAAGCGTAGACTGTTTGAGACATTACTCCCATGGGGGAAAGTCGCATAGTAACTGTTGTATTCAATCCCAATGCAATTTCTGTGTTCATCAACACTCTCATAGTCCACAGATTACAGAATGCCTCAAGATGTGCATCGGAAACTACAACTGGTCTTCCAGGCAACGATTAAAGCGTAATCTGTTTGAGACATTACTCCCATGGAGGAAAGTGCGCATGGTGACTGTTGTATTCAATCCCGATGCAATTTCTGTGTTTCATCAACACTCTGATAGTCCACAGATTACAGAATGCCTCCAGATGTGCATCGGAAACTACTACTGGTCTTCCAGGGAACGATCAAATCGTAGACTGTTTGAGACATTACTCCCATGGAGGAAAGTGCGCAAGGTGAATGTTGTATTCAATCCCGAAGCAATTTCTGTGTTTCATCAACACTCTGATAGTCCACAGATTACAGAATGCCTCCAGATGTGCATCGGAAACTACTACTGGTCTAACAGGGAACGATCAAAGCGTAGAATGTTTGAGACATTACTCCCATAGGTGAAAGTGCGCTTGGTGACTGTTGTATTCAATACCGATGCAATTTCTGAGTTTCATCAACACTCAATCGTCCACAGTTTACAGAATGCCTCCAGATGTGCATCGGAAACTACTACCGGTCTTCCAGGGAACGATCAAGGCGTACACTGTTTGAGAATTACTCCCACGGAGGAAAGTGTCCATGGTGACTGTTGTATTCAATCCCGATGCAATTTCTGAGTTTCTTCAACACTCTGATAGTCCACAGATTACAGATTGCCTCCAGATGTGCATCGGAAACTACTACTGGTCTTCCTGGGAACGATCAAATAATAGAACGTTTGAGACATTTCTCCCATGGATTAAAGTGCGCAGGGTGACTGTTGTATTCAATCCCAATCCAATTTCTGAGTTTCATCAACAGTAGATACTCATCAGATTACAGAAGGCCTCCAGATGTGCATCGGAAACTACAACTGGTCTTCCAGGGAACGATCAAAGCGTAGACTGTTTGAGATATTACTCCCATGGAGGAAGGTGCGCATGGTGACTGTTGTATTGAATCCCGATGCAATTTCTGTGTTTCATCAACACTGTAATAGTCCACAGATTACAGAATGCTCCCAGATGTTCATCGTCAACTACTACTGGTCTTCCAATGAACGACCAAAGCGTAGACTGTTAGAGACATTACTCCTACGGAGGAAAGTGTGCATGGTGACTGTTGTATTCAATCCCGATGCAATTTCTGTGTTTCATCAACACTTTGACGATCCACAGATTACAGATCGCCTCCGGATGTGCATCGGAAACTACAACTGGTCTTCCAGGGAACGATCAAAGCGTAGACTGTTTGAGTCATTACTCCCATGGAGGAAAGTGCGCATGGTGGCTGTTGTATTCAATCCCGATGCAATTTCTGTGTTTCATCAACACTCAGATCGTCCACAGATTACAGAATGCCTCCAGATGTGCATCGGAAACTACTACTGGTCTTCCAGGGAACGATCAAGGCGTACACTGTTTGAGAATTACTCCCATGGAGGGAAGTGGTCATGGTGACTGTTGTATTCAATCCCGATGCAATATCCGTGTTTCAGCAATACTCTGATAGTCCACAGATTACAGAACGCTTCCAGATGTGCATCGGAACCTACTACTGGTCTTCCAGGGAAAGATGAAAGCGTAGACTCTTTGAGACATTACTCCTGTGGAGGAAAGTGCGAATGGTGACTGTTGTATTCAATCCCGAATGTCCACAGATTACAGGAAGCCTGTAGACGTGCTTCGGAAACTACTACTGGTCTCCCAGGAATCGATCAAAACGTAGACAGCTTGAGACATTACTCCCATGGGGAAAAGTCCGCATGGTGCCTGTTGTATTCAATCCCGATGCAATTTCTGTGTTTCATTAACACTCTGATAGTAAACAGATTACAGAATGCTTCCAGTTGTGCATCGGAAACTGCTACTGGTCTCCCAGGGAACGATCAAAGCGTAGAATGTTTGAGACATTACTCCCATGGGGGAAAGTGTGCATGGTGACTGTTGTATTCAATCCCGATGCAATTTCTGTGTTTCATCAACACTCCGATAGTCCACGGAATACAGAATGCCTCCAGATGTGCATCGGAAACTACTACTGGTCTTCCTGGGAACTATCAAAGAATAGACTGTTTGAGACATTACTCCCATGGAGGAATGTGCTCATGGTGACAGTTGTATTCATTCCGGATGCAATTTCAGAGTTTCATCAACACTCAGATACTCATCAGATTACAGAAGGCCTCCAGATGTGCATCGGAAACAACTACGGGTCTCCCAGGGAACGATCAAAGCGTAGACTGTTAGAGACATTACTCCCATGGAGGATAGTGTGCTTGGTGACTGTTGTATTCAATCCCGATGCAATTTCTGTGTTTCATCAACACTCTGATAGTCCACAGATTACATATTGATTCCAGAAGTGCATCGGAAACTACTACTGGTCTTCCTGGGAACGATCAAAGCTTAGACTGTTTGAGACATTATTCCCATGGAGGAAAGTGTGCATAGTGACTGTTGAATTCAATCCCGATGCAATTTCTGTGTTTCATCAACACTTTGAAGATCCACATATTACAGATCGCCTCCAGATGTGCATCGGAAACTACTACTGGTCTTCCTGGGAACGATCAAAGGGTAGACTGTATGAGACATTACTGAAATAAAGGAAAGTGCGCATGGTGACTGTTGTATTAAATCGCGATGCAATTACTGTGTTTCAACAACACTCTGATAGTCCACAGATTACAGAATTGCACCAGATGTGCATCGGACACTACTACTGGTCTTCCAGGGAACGATCAAAGCGCAGAATATTTGAGACATTACTCCCATGGGGGAAAGTGTGCGTGGTGTCTGTTGTATTCAATCCCGATGCAATTTCTGTGTTTCATCAACACTCTGATACTCCACAGATTACAGAATGCCTCCAGATGTGCATCGGAAACTACTACTGGTCTTCCTGGGAACGATCAAAGCGTAGACTGTTTGTGACATTACTCCCACGGAGGAAACTGCGCATGGTGACAGTTGTATTCAATCCCGATGCAATTTCTGTGTTTCATCAACACTCTGATAGTCCACAGATTACAGAATGGCACCAGATGTGCATCGGACACTACTACTGGTCTTCCAGGGAACGATCAAAGCGAAGAATGTTTGAGACATTAATCCCAGGGAGATAAGTGCGCATGGTGACTGTTGTATTGAATCCCGATGCAGTTTCTGTGTTTCATCAACACTCTGATAGTCCACAGATAACACAATGCCTCCAGATATGCATCGGAAACTACTACTGGTCTTCCAGGGAACGATGAAATCGTAAACTGTTTGAGACATTACTCCCACGGAGGAAACTGCGCATGGTGACTGTTGTATTCAATCCCGATGCAATTTCTGAGTTTCATCAACACTCTGATAGTCCACAGATTACAGATTGCCTCCAGATGTGCATCGGAAACTACTACTGGTCCTCCTGGGAACGATCAAATAATAGACTGTTTGAGACATTACTCCCATGGATTAAAGTGCGCATGGTGACTGTTGTATTCAATCCCAATCCAATTTCTGTGTTTCATCAACACTCGATACTCATCAGATTACAGAAGGCCTCCAGATGTGCATCGGAAACTACTACTGGTCTTCCAGGGAACGATCAAAGCGTAGACTGTTAGAGACATAACTCCCATGGAGGAAATTGTGCATGGTGACTGTTGTGTACAATCCCGATGCAATTTCTGTGTTTCATCAACACTCTGATAGTCCACAGATTACAGATTCCTCCAGAAGTGCATCGGAAACTACTACTGGTCTTCCTGGGAACGATCAAAGCTTAGACTGTTTGAGACATTATTCCCATGGAGGAAAGTGTGCATGGTGACTGTTGTATTCAATCCCGATGCAATTTCTGTGTTTCACCAACACTTTGACGATCCACAGATTACAGGTCGCCTCCAGATGTGCATCGGAAACTACTACTGGTCTTCCTGGGAACGATCAAAGCGTAGACTGCATGAGACATTACTCAAATTGAGGAAAGTGTTCATGGTGACTGTTGTATCAAATCCGATGCAATTTCTGTGTTTCATCAACACTTTGAAGATCCACAAATTACAGATCGCCTCCAGATGTGCATCGGAAACTACTACTGATATTCCAGGGAACGATCAAAGCGTAGACTGTTTGAGTCATTACTCCCATGGAGGAAAGTGCGCATGGGGACTGTTGTATTCAATCCCGAAGCAATTTCTGTGTTTCATCAACACTCTGATAGTGCACAGATTACACAATGCCTAGAGATGGGCATCGGAAACTACTACTGGTCTAACAGGGAACGATCAAAGAATAGACTGTTTGAGACATTACTCCCATGGAGGAAAGTGTGCATGGTGACTGTTGTATTCAATCCCGATGCAATTTCTGTGATTCATCAACACTCCGATAGTCCACAGATTACAGAATGCAACCAGATGTTCATCGGAAACTACTGCTGGTCATCCAGGGAACGATCAAAGCTTACACTGTTAGAGACATCACTCCCATGGAGAAAAAGTGTGCATGGTGACTGTTGTATTCAATCCCGATGCAATTTCTGTGTTCCATCAACACTCTGATAGTCCACAGATTACAGATTAATACCAGAAGTACATCGGAAACTACTACTCGTCTTCCTGATAACGATCAAAAAATAGACTGTTTGAGACATTTCTCTAATTGAAGAAAGTGCGCATGGTGACTGTTATATTCAATCCGAATGCAATTTCTGTGTTTCATCAACACTCAGATACTCATCAGATTACAGAATGAATCCAGATGGTCGTCGGAAACTACTACTGGTCTGCCAGGGAACGATCAAAGCGTAGACTGTTTGAGACATTACTCCCATTGAGATAAGTGCGCTTGGTGACTGTTGTATTCAGTCCCGATGCAATTCCTGTGTTTCATCAACACTCTGATAGTCCACAGATTACAGAATGCCACCAGATGTGCATCGGAAACTACTACTGGTCTTCCAGGGAACGATCAAAGCGTAGACTGTTTGAGACATTACTCCCATGGAGGAAAGTGCGCCCGGTGACTGTTGTATTCAATCCCGATGCAATTTCTGTGTTCATCAACACTCTGATAGTCCACAGATTACAGAATGCCTCCAGATGTGCATCGGATACTACTACTGGTCTTCCAGTGAGCGATCAAAGCGTAAACTGTTTGAGACATTACTCCCATAGATTAAAGTGTGCATGGTGACTGTTGTATTCAATCCCGATGCAATTTCTGTGTTTCATCAACACTCTGTAGTCCACAGATTACAGATTGCCTCCAGAAGTGCATCGGAAACTACTACTGGTCTTCCAGGGAACGATCAAAGCGTAGACTGTTTGAGACATTACGCCCATGGATGAAAGTCTGCATGGTGACTGTTGTATTCAATCCCGGAGCAATTTCTGTGTTTCAACAACATTCTGATAGTCCACAGATTACAGAATGCCTCCAGATGTGCATCGGAAAGTACTACTGGTCTTCCAGGGAGCGATCAAAGCGTAGACTGTTTGAGACATTACTCCCATGGAGAAAAGTGCGCACGGTGACTGTTATATTCAATCCCGATGTAATTTCTGTGTTCATCAACACTCTGATAGACCACAGATTACAGAATGCCTCCAGATGTGCATCGGATACTACTACTGGTCTTCCAGTGAGCGATCAAATCGTAAACTGTTTGAGACATTACTCCCATGGAGGAAAGTGTTCATGGTGACTGTTGTATTCAATCCCAATGCAATTTCTGTGTTTCATCAACACTCTGATAGTCCACAGATTACAGAATGCCTCCAGATGTGCATCGGAAACTACTACTGGTCTTCCAGGGAACGATCAAAGAGTAGACTGTTTGAGATATTACTCCCATGGAGGAATGTGCTTATGATTACTGTTGTATTCAATCCCGATGCAATTTCTGTGTTTCATCAAAACTCTGATAGTCCACAGATTACAGAATGCCACCAGATGAGCATCGGAAACTACTACTGGTCTTCCAGGGAACGATCAAAGCGTAGACTGTTTGAGACATTACTCCCATGGAGGAAAGTGCGCACGGTGACTGTTGTATTCAATCCCGATGCAATTTCTGTGTTCATCAACACTCTGATAGTCCACAGATTACAGAATGCCTCCAGATGTGCATCGGATACCACTACTGGTCTTCCAGTGAGCGATCAAAGCGTAAACTGTTTGAGACATTACTCCCATGGGGGAAAGTGCGCATGGTGACTGTTGAATTCAATCCCGATGCAATATCGGTGTTTCATCAACACTCTGATAGTAAACAGATTACAGAATGCTTCCAGTTGTGCATCGGAAACTGCTACTGGTCTTCCAGGGAACGATCAAAGCGTAGACTGTTTGAGACATTTCTCCTATGGAGGAAAATGCGCATGGTGTCTGTTCTATTAAATCCCGATGCAATTTCTGTGTTTCATCAACACTTTGAAGGTCCATAGATTACAGAATGCCTCCAGATGTGCATCGGAATCTTCTACTGGTCTTCCAGGGAACGATCAAACCGTAGACTGTTTGAGACATTACTCCCATGGGGGAAAGTAGTCATGGTGACTGTTGTATTCAATCCCGATGGAATTTTTGTGTTTCATTAGCACTCGGATAGTCCACAGATTACAGAATGCCTCCAGATGTGCATCGGAAACTACTACTGGTTTTGAGGAAACGATCAAAGCGTAGACTGTTTTAGACATTACTCCCATGGAGGAAAGTGCGCATGGTGACTGTCGTGTTCAATCCCGATGCTATTTCAGTGTTTCATCAACACTCTGATAGTCCACAGATTACAGAATGCCTCCAGATGTGCAGCGGAAACTACTACTGGTCTTCCAGGGAACGATCAACCGTAGACTGTTTGAGACATTACTCCCATGGGGGAAAGTGGTCATGGTGAATGTTGTATTCAATCCAGATGGAATTTTTGTGTTTCATTAGCACTCGGATAATCCACAGATTACAGAATTCCTCCAGATGTGCATCGGAAACTACTACTGGTCTTGAGGAAACGATCAAAGCGCTGACAGTTTGAGAAATTACTCCAATGTAGAAATGTACGCATGGTGCCGGTTGTATTCCATCCCGATGCAATTTCTGCGTTTCATCAACACTTTGAAGGTCCACACATTAGAGAATGCCTCCAGATGTGCATCGGAATCTACTACTGGTCTTCCAGGGAACGATCAAAGCGTAGACTGTTTGAGACATTACTCCTATGTAGGAAAGTGCGCATGGTGACTGATGAATTCCATCCCGATGCAATTTCAGTGTTTCAACAACACTCTGATAGTCCACAGATTACAGAATGCCTCCATATGTGCATCTGAAACTACTACTGGCCTTCCAGGGAATGATCAAAGAGTAGACTTTTTGAGACATTAGTCCCATGGAGGAAAGTCCGCATGGTCACAAATGTATTCTATCCCGGAGCAATTTCCGTGTTTCAACAACATTCTGATAGTCCACAGATTACAGAATGCCTCGAGATGTGCATCGGAAACTACTACTGGTCTTCCAGGGAGCGATCAAAACGTAGACTGTTTGAGACATTACTCCCATGGAGGAAATTGCGCATGGTGACTGTTGTATTCAATCCCGATGAAATTTCTGTGTTGATCAACACTCTGATAGTCCACAGATTACAGAATGCCTCCAGATGTGCATCGGATACTACTACTGTTCTTCCAGGGAGCGATCAAAGCGTAAACAGTTCGAGACATTACTCCCATGGAGGAAAGTGCGCATGGTGACTGTTGAATTCAATCCCGATGCAATTTCGGTGATACATCAACACTCTGATAGTCCACAGATTACAGAATGCTTCCAGCTGTGCATCGGAAACTGCTACTGGTCTTCCAGGGAACGATCAAAGCGTAGACTGTTTGAGACATTACTCCTATGTAGGAAAGTGCGCATGGTGACTGTTGTATTCAATTCCGATGCAATTTCTGTGTTTCATCAACTCTCTGATAGTCCACAGATTACAGAATGCCACCAGATGTGCATCGAAAACAACTACTGCACTTCCAGGAAACAATCAAATCGTAGACTGTTTGAGACATTACGCCCATGGAGGAAAGTTCGCATGTGACTGTTGTATTCAATCCCGATGGAATTTCTGTGTTTCAACAACATTCTGATAGTCCTCAGATTACAGAATGCCTCCAGATGTGCATCGGAAACTACTACTGGTCTTCCAGGGAGCGATCAAAGCGTAGACTGTTTGAGACATTACTCCCATGGAGGAAAGTGCGCATGGTGACTGTTGTATTCAATTCCGATGTAATTTCTGTGTTCATCAGCACTCTGATAGACCATAGATTACAGAATGCCTCCTGATGTGCATCGGATACTACTACTGGTCTTCCAGTGAGCGATGAAAGCGTAAACTGTTTGAGATATTTCTCCTATGGAGGAAAATGCGCATGGTGGCTGTTCTATTAAATCCCGATGCAATATCTGTGTTCATCAACACTTTGAAGATCCACAGATTACAGATTGCCTCCAGATGTGTATCGGAATCTTCTACTGGTCTTCCAGGGAACGATCAACCGTAGACTGTTTGAGACATTACTCCCATGGGGGAAAGTAGTCATGGTGACTGTTGTATTCAATCCCGATGGAATTTTTGTGTTTCATTAGCACTCGGATATTCCACAGATTACAGAATGCCTCCAGATGTGCATCGGAAACTACTACTGGTCTTGAGGAAACGATCAAAGCGTAGACTGTTTTAGACATTACTCCCATGGAGGAAAGTGTGCATGGTGACTGTTGTGTTCAATCCCGATGCTATTTCAGTGTTTCATCAACACTCTGATAGTCCACAGATTACAGAATGCCTCCAGATGTGCAGCGGAAACGACTACTGGTCTTCCAGGGAACGATCAAAGCGTAGACTGTTTTAGACATTACTCCCATGGAGGAAAGTGCGCATGGTGACTGTTGTGTTCAATCCCGATGCAATTTCAGTGTTTCAACAACACTCTGATAGTCCACAGATTACAGAAAGCCTTCAGATGTGCATCGGAAACTACTACTGGTCTTCCAGGGAACGATCAAAGCGTAGACTGTTTGAGACATTACTCCCATGGAGGAAAGTCCGCATGGTCACTGTGATATTCAATCCCGGAGAAATTTCTGTGTTTCAACAACATTCTGAAAGTCCACAGATTACAGAATGCCTCCAGATGTGCATCGGAAACTACTACTGGTCTTCCAGGGAGCGATCAAAGCGTAGATTCTTTGAGACATTACCCCCATGGAGGAAAGTGCGCACGGTGACTTTTGTATTCAATCCCGATGTAATTTCTGTGTTCATCAACACTCTGATAGACCACTCATTACAGAATGCCTCCAGATGTGCATCGGATACTACTACTGGTCTTCCAGTGAGCGATCAAAGCGTAAACTGTTTGAGACATTACTCCCATGGAGGAAAGTGCTCATGGTGACTGTTGAATTCAATCCCGATGCAATTTCGGTGTTTCATCAACACTCTGATAGTCCACAGCTTACAGAATGCTTCCAGTTGTGCATCGGAAACTGCTACTGGTCTTCCAGGGAACGATCAAAGCGTAGACTGTTTGAGACATTACTCCTATGTAGGAAAGTGCGCATGGTGACTGTTGTATTCACTCCCGATGCAATTTCAGTGTTTCAACAACACTCTGACAGTCCACAGATTACAGAAAGCCCTCAGATGTACATCGGAAACTACTACTGGTCTTCCAGGGAACGATCAAAGCGTAGACTGTTTGAGACATTACGCCCATGGATGAAAGTCTGCATGGTAACTGTTGTATTCAATCCCGGAGCAATTTCTGTGTTTCAACAACATTCTGATAGTCCACAGATTACAGAACGCCTCCAGATGTGCATCGGAAAGTACTACTGGTCTTCCAGGGAGCGATCAAAGCGTAGACTGTTTGAGACATTACTCCCATGGAGAGAAGTGCACACGGTGACTGTTATATTCAATCCCGATGTAATTTCTGTGTTCATCAACACTCTGATAGACCACAGATTACAGAATGCCTCCAGATGTGCATCGGATACTACTACTGGTCTTCCAGTGAGCGATCAAATCGTAAACTGTTTGAGACATTATTCCCATGGAGGAAAGTGCTCATGGTGACTGTTGTATTCAATCCCAATGCAATTTCTGTGTTTCATCAACACTCTGATAGTCCACAGATTACAGAATGCCTCCAGATGTGCATCGGAAACTACTACTGGTCTTCCAGGGAACGATCAAAGAGTAGACTGTTTGAGATATTACTCCCATGGAGGAATGTGCTTATGATTACTGTTGTATTCAATCCCGATGCAATTTCTGTGTTTCATCAACACTCTGATAGTCCACAGATTACAGAATGCCACCAGATGTGCATCGGAAACTACTACTGGTCTTCCAGGGAACGATCAAAGCGTAGACTGTTTGAGACATTACTCCCATGGAGGAAAGTGCGCACGGTGACTGTTGTATTCAATCCCGATGCAATTTTGTGTGTTCATCAACACTCTGATAGTCCACAGATTACAGAATGCCTCCAGATGTGCATCGGATACCACTACTGGTCTTCCAGTGAGCGATCAAAGCGTAAACTATTTGAGACATTACTCCCATGGGGGAAAGTGCGCATGGTGACTGTTGAATTCAATCCCGATGCAATATCGGTGTTTCATCAACACTCTGATAGTAAACAGATTACAGAATGCTTCCAGTTGTGCATCGGAAACTGCTACTGGTCTTCCAGGGAACGATCAAAGCGTAGACTGTTTGAGACATTTCTCCTATGGAGGAAAATGCGCATGGTGTCTGTTCTATTAAATCCCGATGCAATTTCTGTGTTTCATCAACACTTTGAAGGTCCATAGATTACAGAATGCCTCCAGATGTGCATCGGAATCTTCTACTGGTCTTCCAGGGAACGATCAAACCGTAGACTGTTTGAGACATTACTCCCATGGATTAAAGTAGTCATGGTGACTGTTGTATTCAATCCCGATGGAATTTTTGTGTTTCATTAGCACTCGGATAGTCCACAGATTACAGAATGCCTCCAGATGTGCATCGGAAACTACTACTGGTCTTGAGGAAACGATCAAAGCGCTGACAGTTTGAGAAATTACTCCAATGTAGAAATGTACGCATGGTGCCGGTTGTATTCCATCCCGATGCAATTTCTGCGTTTCATCAACACTTTGAAGGTCCACACATTAGAGAATGCCTCCAGATCTGCATCGGAATCTACTACTGGTCTTCCAGGGAACGATCAAAGCGTAGACTGTTTGAGACATTACTCCTATGTAGGAAAGTGCGCATGGTGACTGATATATTCCATCCCGATGCAATTTCAGTGTTTCAACAACACTCTGATAGTCCACAGATTACAGAATGCCTCCATATGTGCATCTGAAACTACTACTGGCCTTCCAGGGAATGATCAAAGAGTAGACTTTTTGAGACATTAGTCCCATGGAGGAAAGTCCGCATGGTCACAAATGTATTCAATCCCGGAGCAATTTCCGTGTTTCAACAACATTCTGATAGTCCACAGATTACAGAATGCCTCGAGATGTGCATCGGAAACTAGTACTGGTCTTCCAGGGAGCGATCAAAACGTAGACTGTTTGAGACATTACTCCCATGGAGGAAATTGCGCATGGTGACTGTTGTATTCAATCCCGATGAAATTTCTGTGTTGATCAACACTCTGATAGTCCACAGATTACAGAATGCCTCCAGATGTGCATCGGATACTACTACTGGTCTTCCAGGGAGCGATCAAAGCGTAAACAGTTCGAGACATTACTCCCATGGAGGAAAGTGCGCATGGCGACTGTTGAATTCAATCCCGATGCAATTTCGGTGATACATCAACACTCTGATAGTCCACAGATTACAGAATGCTTCCAGCTGTGCATCGGAAACTGCTACTGGTCTTCCAGGGAACGATCAAAGCGTAGACTGTTTGAGACATTACTCCTATGTAGGAAAGTGCGCATGGTGACTGTTGTATTCAATTCCGATGCAATTTCTGTGTTTCATCAACTCTCTGATAGTCCACAGATTACAGAGTGCCACCAGATGTGCATCGAAAACAACTACTGCACTTCCAGGAAACAATCAAATCGTAGACTGTTTGAGACATTACGCCCATGGAGGTAAGTTCGCATGTGACTGTTGTATTCAATCCCGGAGCAATTTCTGTGTTTCAACAACATTCTGATAGTCCTCAGATTACAGAATGCCTCCAGATGTGCATCGGAAACTACTACTGGTCTTCCAGGGAGCGATCAAAGCGTAGACTGTTTGAGACATTACTCCCATGGAGGAAAGTGCGCACGGTGACTGTTGTATTCAATTCCGATGTAATTTCTGTGTTCATCAGCACTCTGATAGACCATAGATTACAGAATGCCTCCTGATGTGCATCGGATACTACTACTGGTCTTCCAGTGAGCGATCAAAGCGTAAACTGTTTGAGACATTTCTCCCATGGAGGAAAATGCGCATGGTGGCTGTTCTATTAAATCCCGATGCAATATCTGTGTTCATCAACACTTTGAAGATCCACAGATTACAGATTGCCTCCAGATGTGTATCGGAATCTTCTACTGGTCTTCCAGGGAACGATCAACCGTAGACTGTTTGAGACATTACTCCCATGGGGGAAAGTAGTCATGGTGACTGTTGTATTCAATCCCGATGGAATTTTTGTGTCTCATTAGCATTAGGATAGTCCACAGATTACAGAATGCCTCCAGATGTGCATCGGAAACTACTACTGGTCTTGAGGAAACGATCAAAGCGTACACTGTTTTAGACATTACTCCCATGGAGGAAAGTGCGCATGGTGACTGTTGTGTTCAATCCCGATGCTATTTCAGTGTTTCATCAACACTCTGATAGTCCACAGATTACAGAATGCCTCCAGATGTGCAGCGGAAACTACTACTGGTCTTCCAGGGAACGATCAACCGTAGACTGTTTGAGACATTACTCCCATGGGGGAAAGTGGTCATGGTGACTGTTGTATTCAATCCCGATGGAATTTTTGTGTTTCATTAGCACTCGGATAATCCACAGATTACAGAATGCCTCCAGATGTGCATCGGAAACTACTACTGGTCTTGAGGAAACGATCAAAGCGCTGACAGTTTGAGAAATTACTCCAATGTAGAAATGTACGCATGGTGCCAGTTGTATTCCATCCCGATGCAATATCTGCGTTTCATCAACACTTTGAAGGTCCACACATTAGAGAATGCCTCCAGATGTGCATCGGAATCTACTACTGGTCTTCCAGGGAACGATCAAAGCGTAGACTGTTTGAGACATTACTCCTATGTAGGAAAGTGCGCATGGTGACTGATGTATTCCATCCCGATGCAATTTCAGTGTTTCAACAACACTCTGATAGTCCACAGATTACAGAATGCCTCCATATGTGCATCTGAAACTACTACTGGCCTTCCAGGGAATGATCAAAGAGTAGACTTTTTGAGACATTAGTCCCATGGAGGAAAGTCCGCATGGTCACAAATGTATTCTATCCCGGAGCAATTTCCGTGTTTCAACAACATTCTGATAGTCCACAGATTACAGAATGCCTCGAGATGTGCATCGGAAACTAGTACTGGTCTTCCAGGGAGCGATCAAAACGTAGACTGTTTGAGACATTACTCCCATGGAGGAAATTGCGCATGGTGACTGTTGTATTCAATCCCGATGAAATTTCTGTGTTGATCAACACTCTGATAGTCCACAGATTACAGAATGCCTCCAGATGTGCATCGGATACTACTACTGGTCTTCCAGGGAGCGATCAAAGCGTAAACAGTTCGAGACATTACTCCCATGGAGGAAAGTGCGCATGGTGACTGTTGAATTCAATCCCGATGCAATTTCGGTGATACATCAACACTCTGATAGTCCACAGATTACAGAATGCTTCCAGCTGTGCATCGGAAACTGCTACTGGTCTTCCAGGGAACGATCAAAGCGTAGACTGTTTGAGACATTACCCCTATGTAGGAAAGTGCGCATGGTGACTGTTGTATTCAATTCCGATGCAATTTCTGTGTTTCATCAACTCTCTGATAGTCCACAGATTACAGAATGCCACCAGATGTGCATCGAAAACAACTACTGCACTTCCAGGAAACAATCAAATCGTAGACTGTTTGAGACATTACGCCCATGGAGGAAAGTTCGCATGTGACTGTTGTATTCAATCCCGGAGCAATTTCTGTGTTTCAACAACATTATGATAGTCCTCAGATTACATAATGCCTCCAGATGTGCATCGGAAACTACTACTGGTCTTCCAGGGAGCGATCAAAGCGTAGACTGTTTGAGACATTACTCCCATGGAGGAAAGTGCGCACGGTGACTGTTGTATTCAATTCCGATGTAATTTCTGTGTTCATCAGCACTCTGATAGACCATAGATTACAGAATGCCTCCTGATGTGCATCGGATACTGCTACTGGTCTTCCAGTGAGCGATCAAAGCGTAAACTGTTTGAGACATTTCTCCCATGGAGGAAAATGCGCATGGTGGCTGTTCTATTAAATCCCGATGCAATATCTGTGTTCATCAACACTTTGAAGATCCACAGATTACAGATTGCCTCCAGATGTGTATCGGAATCTTCTACTGGTCTTCCAGGGAACGATCAACCGTAAACTGTTTGAGACATTACTCCCATGAGGGAAAGTAGTCATGGTGACTGTTGTATTCAATCCCGATGGAATTTTTGTGTTTCATTAGCACTCGGATAGTCCACAGATTACAGAATGCCTCCAGATGTGCATCGGAAACTACTACTGGTCTTGAGGAAACGATCAAAGCGTAGACTGTTTTAGACATTACTCCCATGGAGGAAAGTGCGCATGGTGACTGTTGTGTTCAATCCCGATGCTATTTCAGTGTTTCATCAACACTCTGATAGTCCACAGATTACAGAATGCCTCCAGATGTACATCGGAAACTACTACTGGTCTTCCAGGTAACGATCAAAGCGTAGACTGTTTGAGTCTTTCCTCCCATGGAGGAAAGTCCGCATGGTGACTGTTGTATTCAATCCCGAGGCAATTACTGTGTTTCAACAACACTCTGATACTCCACAGATTACAGAATGCCTCCAGATGTGCATAAGAAACTACTACTGGTCTTCCAGGGAACGATCAAAGCGTAGACTGTTTGAGAAATTACTCCCATGGAGGAATGTGCGCATGGTAACTGTTGTATTCAATCAAGATGTAATTTCTGTGTTCATCAACACTCTCATAGTCCACAAATTACAGAATGCCTCCAGATATGCATCGGAAACTACTACTGGTCTTCCAGGGAACGATCAAAGCGTAAACTCTTTGAGATATTACTCCCATGGATAAAGTGCGCATGGTGACTGTTGTATCAATCCCGATCGAATTCCCGTGTTTCATTAATACTCTGACAGTCCACAGATTACAGAATGCCTCCAGATGTGCATCGGAAACTACTACTGGTCTTCCAGGGAACGATAAAAGCGCAGACTGTTTGAGACATTACTCCCATGGAGGAAAGTGGTCATGGTGACTGTTGTATTCAATCCCGATGCAATTTCTATGTTTCAACAACACTCTGATAGTCCACAGATTACAGAATGCCTCCAGATGTGCATCGGAAACTACTACTGGTCTTCCAGGGAACGATCAAAGCGAAAACTGTTTGAGACATTACTCCCATGGAGGAAAGTGCGAATTGTGACCGTTGTATTCAATCCCGATTCAATTTCTGTGTTTTATCAACACTCTGATAGTCCACAGATTACAGAATGACTAAAGATGTGCATCGGAAACTACTACTGGTCTTCCAGGGAACGATCAAATCGTGGACTGTTTGAGACATTACTCCCATGGAGGTAAGTGCGCTTGGTGACTGTTGTATTCAATCACGATGCAATTTCGGTGTTTCATCAACACTCTGATAGTAAACAGATTACAGAATGCTTCCAGTTGTGCATCGGAAACTGCTACTGGTCTTCCAGGGAACGATCAAAGCGTAGACTGTTTTAGACTTTCCTCCCATGGAGGAAAGTTCGCATGGAGACTGTTGTATTCAATCCCGAGGCAATTACTGTGTTTCAACAACACTCTGATACTCCACAGATTACAGAATGCCTCCAGATGTGCATAAGAAACTACTACTGGTCTTCCAGGGAACGATAAAAGCGTAGACTGTTTGAGACATTACTCCCATGGATGAAAGTCCGCATGGTCACTGTGGTATTCAATCCCGGAGCAATTACTGTGTTTCAACAACATTCTGATAGTCCACAGATTACAGAATGACTCCAGATGTGCATCGGAAGCTACTACTGGTCTTCCAGGGAGCGATCAAAGCGTAGACTGTTTGAGACATTACTCCCATGGAGGAAATTGCGCATGGTGACTGTTGTATTCAATCCCCATGAAATTTCTGTGTTCATCAACACTCTGATAGTCCACAGATTACAGAATGCCTCCAGATGTGCATCGAATACTACTACTGGTCTTCCAGGGAGCGATCAAAGCGTAAACTGTTTGAGACATTACTCCCATGGAGGAAAGTGCGCATGGTGACTGTTGAATTCAATCCCGATGCAATTTCGGTGTTAATCAACACTCTGATAGTCCACAGATTACAGAATGCTTCCAGCTGTGCATCGGAAACTGCTACTGATCTTCCAGGGAACGATCAAAGCGTAAACGGTTTGAGACATTACTCCTATGTAGGAAAGTGCGCATGGTGACTGTTGTATTCAATTCCGATGCAATTTCTGTGTTTCATCAACACTCTGATAGTCCACAGATTACAGAATGCCTCCAGATGTGCATCGGAATCTACTACTGGTCTTCCAGGGAACGATCAAAGCGTAGACTGTTTGAGACATCACGCCCATGGAGGAAAGTATGCATGGTGACTGTTGTATTCAATCCCGATGCAATTTCAGTGTTTCAACAACACACTGATAGTCCACAGATTACAGAATGCCTCCAGATGTGCATCGGAAACTACTACTGGTCTTCCAGGGAGCGATCAAAGCGTAGATTGTTTGAGACATTACTCCCATGGAGGAAATTGCGCATGGTGACTGTTGTATTCAATCCCCATGAAATATCTGTGTTCATCAACACTCTGATAGTCCACAGATTACTGAATGCCTCCAGATGTGCATCGAATACTACTACTGGTCTTCCAGGGAGCGATCAAAGCGTAAACTGTTTGAGACATTACTCCCATGGAGGAAAGTGCGCATGGTGACTGTTGAATTCAATCCCGATGCAATTTTGGTGTTACATCAACACCCTGATAGTCCACAGATTACAGAATGCTTCCAGCTGTGCATCGGAAACTGCTACTGATCTTCCAGGGAACGATCAAAGCGTAGACGGTTTGAGACATTACTCCTATGTAGGAAAGTGCGCATGGTGACTGTTGTATTCAATTCCGATGCAATTTCTGTGTTTCATCAACACTCTGATAGTCCACAGATTACAGAATGCCTCCAGATGTGCATCGGAATCTACTACTGGTCTTCCAGGAAACGATCAAAGCGTAGACTGTTTGAGACATTACGCCCATGGAGGAAAGTATGCATGGTGACTGTTGTATTCAATCCCGGAGCAATTTCTGTGTTTCAACAACATTCTGATTGTCCACAGATTACAGAATGCCTCCAGATGTGCATCGGAAACTACTACTGGTCTACCAGGGAGCGATCAAAGCGTAGACTGTTTGAGACATTACTCCCATGGAGGAAAGTGCGCACGGTGACTGTTG
Source organism: Schistocerca gregaria (assembly GCF_023897955.1). Classification (NCBI taxonomy): domain Eukaryota; kingdom Metazoa; phylum Arthropoda; class Insecta; order Orthoptera; family Acrididae; genus Schistocerca; species Schistocerca gregaria. The sequence continues at coordinate 21,613,869 of NC_064927.1, read as the reverse complement.
TATTCAATTCCGATGTAATTTCTGTGTTCATCAGCACTCTGATAGACCACAGATTACAGAATGCCTCCTGATGTGCATCGGATACTACTACTGGTCTTCCAGTGAGCGATCAAAGCGTAAATTGTTTGAGACATTACTCCCATTGAGGAAAGTTCGCATGGTGACTGTTGTATTCAATCCCAATGCAATTTCTGTGTTTCATCAACACTCAGATACTCATCAGATTACAGAATACCTCCAGATGTGCATCGGAAACTACTACTGGTCTTCCAGGGAACGATCAAATCGTGGACTGTTTGAGATATTACTCCCATGGATGTAAGTGCGCTTGGTGACTGTTGTATTCAATCCCGATGCAATTTCGGTGTTTCTTCAACACTCTGATAGTAAACAGATTACAGAATGCTTCCAGTTGTGCATCGGAAACTGCTACTGGTCTTCCAGGGAACGATCAAAGCGTAGACTGTTTGAGACATTTCTCCCATGGAGGAAATTGCGCATGGTGGCTGTTCTATTAAATCCCGATGCAATTTCTGTGTTCATCAACACTTTGAAGATCCACAGATTACAGATTGCCTCCAGATGTGCATCGGAATCTTCTACTGGTCTTCCAGGGAACGATCAAACCGTAGACTGTTTGAGACATTACTCCCATGGGGGAAAGTGGTCATGGTGACTGTTGTATTCAATCCCGATGGAATTTTTGTGTTTCATTAGCACTCGTATAATCCACAGATTACAGAATGCCTCCAGATGTGCATCGGAAACTACTACTGGACTTGAGGAAACGATCAAAGCGCTGACAGTTTGAGAAATTACTATAATGTAGAAATGTACGCATGGTGCCGGTTGTATTCCATCCCGATGCAATTTCTGCGTTTCATCAACACTTTGAAGGTCCACACATTAGAGAATGCCTCCAGATGTGCATCGGAATCTACTACTGGTCTTGCAGGGAACGATCAAAGCGTAGACTGTTTTAGACATTACTCCCATGGAGGAAAGTGCGCATGGTGACTGTTGTGTTCAATCCCGATGCAATTTCAGTGTTTCAACAACACTCTGATAGTCCACAGATTACAGAATGCCTCCAGATGTGCATCGGAAACTACTACTGGTCTTCCAGGGAACGATCAAAGCGTAGACTGTTTGAGACATTACTCCCATGGAGGAAAGTCCGCATGGTCGCTGTGGTATTCAATCCCGGAGCAATTTCTGTGTTTCAACAACGTTCTGAAAGTCCACAGATTACAGAATGCCTCCAGATGTGCATCGGAAACTGCTACTGGTCTTCCAGGGAGCGATCAAAGCGTAGATTCTTTGAGACATTACTCCCATGGAGGAAAGTGCGCTCGGTGACCTTTGTATTCAATCCCGATGTAATTTCTGTGTTCATCAACACTCTGATAGACCACTCATTACAGAATGCCTCCAGATGTGCATCGGATACTACTACTGGTCTTCCAGTGAGCGATCAAAGCGTAAACTGTTTGAGACATTACTCCCATGGAGGAAAGTGCTCATGGTGACTGTTGAATTCAATCCCGATGCAATTTCGGTGTTTCATCAACACTCTGATAGTCCACAGCTTACAGAATGCTTCCAGTTGTGCATTGGAAACTGCTACTGGTCTTCAAGGGAACGATCAAAGCGTAGACTGTTTGAGACATTACTCCTATGTAGGAAAGTGCGCATGGTGACTGTTATATTCAATCCCAATGCAATTTCTGTGTTTCATCAACACTCAGATACTCATCAGATTACAGAATGAATCCAGATGGTCATCGGAAACTACTACTGGTCTGCCAGGGAACGATCAAAGCGTAGACTGTTTGAGACATTACTCCCATTGAGATAAGTGCGCTTGGTGACTGTTGTATTCAATCCCGATGCAATTCCTGTGTTTCATCAACACTCTGATAGTCCACAGATTACAGAATGGCACCAGATGTGCATCGGAAACTACTACTGGTCTTCCAGGGAACGATCAAAGCGTAGACTGTTTGAGACATTACTCCCATGCAGGAAAGTGCGCCCGGAGACTGTTGTATTCAATCCCGATGCAATTTCTGTGTTCATCAACACTCTGATAGTCCACAGATTACAGAATGCCTCCAGATGTGCATCGGATACTACTACTGGTCTTCCAGTGAGCGATCAAAGCGTAAACTGTTTGAGACATTACTCCCATAGATTAAAGTGTGCATGGTGACTGTTGTATTCAATCCCGATGCAATTTCTGTGTTTCATCAACACTCTGTAGTCCACAGATTACAGATTGCCTCCAGAAGTGCATCGGAAACTACTACTGGTCTTCCAGGGAACGATCAAAGCGTAGACTGTTTGAGACATTACGCCCATGGATGAAAGTCTGCATGGTGACTGTTGTATTCAATCCCGGAGCAATTTCTGTGTTTCAACAACATTCTGATAGTCCACAGATTACAGAATGCCTCCAGATGTGCATCGGAAAGTACTACTGGTCTTCCAGGGAGCGATCAAATCGTAGACTGTTTGAGACATTACTCCCATGGAGAAAAGTGCGCACGGTGACTGTTATATTCAATCCCGATGTAATTTCTGTGTTCATCAACACTCTGATAGACCACAGATTACAGAATGCCTCCAGATGTGCATCGGATACTACTACTGGTCTTCCAGTGAGCGATCAAATCGTAAACTGTTTGAGACATTACTCCCATGGAGGAAAGTGCTCATGGTGACTGTTGTATTCAATCCCAATGCAATTTCTGTGTTTCATCAACACTCTGATAGTCCACAGATTACAGAATGCCTCCAGATGTGCATCGGAAACTACTACTGGTCTTCCAGGGAACGATCAAAGAGTAGACTGTTTGAGATATTTCTCCCATGGAGGAATGTGCTTATGATTACTGTTGTATTCAATCCCGATGCAATTTCTGTGTTTCATCAACACTCTGATAGTCCACAGATTACAGAATGCCACCAGATGTGCATCGGAAACTACTACTGGTCTTCCAGGGAACGATCAAAGCGTAGACTGTTTGAGACATTACTCCCATGGAGGAAAGTGCGCACGGTGACTGTTGTATTCAATCCCGATGCAATTTCTGTGTTCATCAACACTCTGATAGTCCACAGATTACAGAATGCCTCCAGATGTGCATCGGATACCACTACTGGTCTTCCAGTGAGCGATCAAAGCGTAAACTGTTTGAGACGTTACTCCCATGGGGTAAAGTGCGCATGGTGACTGTTGAATTCAATCCCGATGCAATATCGGTGTTTCATCAACACTCTGATAGTAAACAGATTACAGAATGCTTCCAGTTGTGCATCGGAAACTGCTACTGGTCTTCCAGGGAACGATCAAAGCGTAGACTGTTTGAGACATTTCTCCTATGGAGGAAAATGCGCATGGTGTCTGTTCTATTAAATCCCGATGCAATTTCTGTGTTTCATCAACACTTTGAAGGTCCATAGATTACAGAATGCCTCCAGATGTGCATCGGAATCTTCTACTGGTCTTCCAGGGAACGATCAAACCGTAGACTGTTTGAGACATTACTCCCATGGGGGAAAGTAGTCATGGTGACTGTTGTATTCAATCCCGATGGAATTTTTGTGTTTCATTAGCACTCGGATAGTCCACAGATTACAGAATGCCTCCAGATGTGCATCGGAAACTACTACTGGTCTTGAGGAAACGATCAAAGCGTAGACTGTTTTAGACATTACTCCCATGGAGGAAAGTGCGCATGGTGACTGTTGTGTTCAATCCCGATGCTATTTCAGTGTTTCATCAACACTCTGATAGTCCACAGATTACAGAATGCCTCCATATGTGCATCTGAAACTACTACTGGCCTTCCAGGGAATGATCAAAGAGTAGACTTTTTGAGACATTAGTCCCATGGAGGAAAGTCCGCATGGTCACAAATATATTCAATCCCGGAGCAATTTCCGTGTTTCAACAACATTCTGATAGTCCACAGATTACAGAATGCCTCGAGATGTGCATCGGAAACTACTACTGGTCTTCCAGGGAGCGATCAAAACGTAGACTGTTTGAGACATTACTCCCATGGAGGAAATTGCGCATGGTGACTGTTGTATTCAATCCCGATGAAATTTCTGTGTTGATCAACTCTCTGATAGTCCACAGATTACAGAATGCCTCCAGATGTGCATCGGATACTACTACTGGTCTTCCAGGGAGCGATCAAAGCGTAAACAGTTCGAGACATTACTCCCATGGAGGAAAGTGCGCATGGTGACTGTTGAATTCAATCCCGATGCAATTTCGGTGATACATCAACACTCTGATAGTCCACAGATTACAGAATGCTTCCAGCTGTGCATCGGAAACTGCTACTGGTCTTCCAGGGAACGATCAAAGCGTAGACTGTTTGAGACATTACTCCTATGTAGGAAAGTGCGCATGGTGACTGTTGTATTCAATTCCGATGCAATTTCTGTGTTTCATCAACTCTCTGATAGTCCACAGATTACAGAATGCCACCAGATGTGCATCGAAAACAACTACTGCACTTCCAGGAAACAATCAAATCGTAGACTGTTTGTGACATTACGCCCATGGAGGAAAGTTCGCATGTGACTGTTGTATTCAATCCCGGAGCAATTTCTGTGTTTCAACAACATTCTGATAGTCCTCAGATTACAGAATGCCTCCTGATGTGCATCGGAAACTACTACTGGTCTTCCAGGGAGCGATCAAAGCGTAGACTGTTTGAGACATTACTCCCATGGAGGAAAGTGCGCACGGTGACTGTTGTATTCAATTCCGATGTAATTTATGTGTTCATCAGCACTCTGATAGACCATAGATTACAGAATGCCTCCTGATGTGCATCGGATACTACTACTGGTCTTCCAGTGAGCGATCAAGGCGTAAACTGTTTGAGACATTTCTCCCATGGAGGAAAATGCGCATGGTGGCTGTTCTATTAAATCCCGATGCAATATCTGTGTTCATCAACACTTTGAAGATCCACAGATTACAGATTGCCTCCAGATGTGTATCGGAATCTTCTACTGGTCTTCCAGGGAACGATCAACCGTAGACTGTTTAAGACATTACTCCCATGGGGGAAAGTAGTCATGGTGACTGTTGTATTCAATCCCGATGGAATTTTTGTGTTTCATTAGCACTCGGATAGTCCACAGATTACAGAATGCCTCCAGATGTGCATCGGAAACTACTACTGGTCTTGAGGAAACGATCAAAGCGTAGACTGTTTTAGACATTACTCCCATGGAGGAAAGTGCGCATTGTGACTGTTGTGTTCAATCCCGATGCTATTTCAGTGTTTCATCAACACTCTGATAGTCCACAGATTACAGAATGCCTCCAGATGTGCAGCGGAAACTACTACTGGTCTTCCAGGGAACGATCAAAGCGTAGACTGTTTTAGACATTACTCCCATGGAGGAAGGTGCGCATGGTGACTGTTGTGTTCAATCCCGATGCAATTTCAGTGTTTCAACAACACTCTGATACTCCACAGATTACAGAAAGCCTTCAGATGTGCATCGGAAACTACTACTGGTCTTCCAGGGAACGATCAAAGCGTAGACTGTTTGAGACATTACTCCCATGGCGGAAAGTCCGCATGGTCACTGTGGTATTCAATCCCGGAGAAATTTCTGTGTTTCAACAACATTCTGAAAGTCCACAGATTACAGAATGCCTCCAGATGTGCATCGGAAACTACTACTGGTCTTCCAGGGAGCGATCAAAGCGTAGATTCTTTGAGACATTACCCCCATGGAGGAAAGTGCGCACGGTGACTTTTGTATTCAATCCCGATGTAATTTCTGTGTTCATCAACACTCTGATAGACCACTCATTACAGAATGCCTCCAGATGTGCATCGGATACTACTACTGGTCTTGCAGTGAGCGATCAAAGCGTAAACTGTTTGAGACATTACTCCCATGGAGGAAAGTGCTCATGGTGACTGTTGAATTCAATCCCGATGCAATTTCGGTGTTTCATCAACACTCTGATAGTCCACAGCTTACAGAATGCTTCCAGTTGTGCATCGGAAACTGCTACTGGTCTTCCAGGGAACGATCAAAGCGTAGACTGTTTGAGACATTACTCCTATGTAGGAAAGTGCGCATGGTGACTGTTGTATTCACTCCCGATGCAATTTCAGTGTTTCAACAACACTCTGACAGTCCACAGATTACAGAACGCCTCCAGATGTACATCGGAATCTACTACTGGTCTTCCAGGTAACGATCAAAGCGTAGACTGTTTGAGACTTTCCTCCCATGGAGGAAAGTCCGCATGGTGACTGTTGTATTCAATCCCGAGGCAATTACTGTGTTTCAACAACACTCTGATACTCCACAGATTACAGAATGCCTCCAGATGTGCATAAGAAACTACTACTGGTCTTCCAGGGAACGATCAAAGCGTAGACTGTTTGAGAAATTACTCCCATGGAGGAATGTGCGCATGGTAACTGTTGTATTCAATCAAGATGTAATTTCTGTGTTCATCAACATTCTCATAGTCCACAAATTACAGACAAATTACAGAATGCCTCCAGATATGCATCGGAAACTACTACTGGTCTTCCAGGGAACGATCAAAGCGTAAACTCTTTGAGATATTACTCCCATGGAGAAAGTGCGCATGGTGACTGTTGTATCAATCCCGATCGAATTCCCGTGTTTCATTAATACTCTGACAGTCCACAGATTACAGAATGCCTCCAGATGTGCATCGGAAACTACTACTGGTCTTCCAGGGAACGATCAAAGCGCAGACTGTTTGAGACATTACTCCCATGGAGGAAAGTGGTCATGGTGACTGTTGTATTCAATCCCGATGCAATTTCTATGTTTCATCAACACTCTGATAGTCCACAGATTACAGAATGCCTCCAGATGTGCATCGGAAATTATTACTGGTCTTCGAGGGAACGATCAAAGCATAGACTGTTTGAGACACTACTCCCGTGGAGGAAAGTGCGCATGGTGACTTTTGTATTCAATCCCGATGCAATTTCTGTCTTTCATCAACACTCATTTAGTCACAGATTACAGAATGCCTCCAGATGTGCATCGGAAACTACTACTGGCCTTCCAGGGAACGATCAAAGCGTAGACTGTTAGAGACATTACTCCCGTGGAGGAAAGTGCGCATGGTGACTGTTGTATTCAATCCCGATGCCGTTTCTGTGTTTCATCAACACTCTGATAGTCCACAGATTACACATTGCCGCCAGATGTGCATCGGAAACTACTACTGGTCTTCCAGGGAACGATCAAAGCGTAAACTGTTTGAGACATTACTCCCATGGAGGAAAGTGCGCATTGTGACCGTTGTATTCAATCCCGATTCAATTTCTGTGTTTTATCAACACTCTGATAGTCCACAGATTACAGAATGACTAAAGATGTGCATCGGCAACTACTACTGGTCTTCCAGGGAACGATCAAATCGTGGACTGTTTGAGACATTACTCCCATGGAGGTAAGTGCGCTTGGTGACTGTTGTATTCAATCCCGATGCAATTTCGGTGTTTCATCAACACTCTGATAGTAAACAGATTACAGAATGCTTCCAGTTGTGCATCGGAAACTGCTACTGGTCCTCCAGGGAACGATCAAAGCGTAGACTGTTTTAGACTTTCCTCCCATGGAGGAAAGTTCGCATGGAGACTGTTGTATTCAATCCCGAGGCAATTACTGTGTTTCAACAACACTCTGATACTCCACAGATTACAGAATGCCTCCAGATGTGCATAAGAAACTACTACTGGTCTTCCAGGGAACGATAAAAGCGTAGACTGTTTGAGACATTACTCCCATGGAGGAAAGTCCGCATGGTCACTGTGGTATTCAATCCCGGAGCAATTTCTGTGTTTCAACAACATTCTGATAGTCCACAGCTTACAGAATGACTCCAGATGTGCATCGGAAGCTACTACTGGTCTTCCAGGGAGCGATCAAAGCGTAGACTGTTTAAGACATTACTCCCATGGAGGAAATATCGCATGGTGACTGTTGTATTCAATCCCCATGAAATTTCTGTGTTCATCAACACTCTGATAGTCCACAGATTACAGAATGCCTCCAGATGTGCATCGAATACTACTACTGGTCTTCCAGGGAGCGATCAAAGCGTAAACTGTTTGAGACATTACTCCCATGGAGGAAAGTGCGCATTGTGACCGTTGTATTCAATCCCGATTCAATTTCTGTGTTTTATCAACACTCTGATAGTCCACAGATTACAGAATGACTAAAGATGTGCATCGGAAACTACTACTGGTCTTCCAGGGAACGATCAAATCGTGGACTGTTTGAGACATTACTCCCATGTAGGAAAGTGCGCATGGTGACTGTTGTATTCAATTCCGATGCAATTTCTGTGTTTCATCAACACTCTGATAGTCCACAGATTACAGAATGCCTCCAGATGTGCATCGGAATCTACTACTGGTCTTCCAGGGAACGATCAAAGCGTAGACTGTTTTAGACATTACTCCCATGGAGGAAAGTGCGCATGGTGACTGTTGTGTTCAATCCCGATGCTATTTCAGTGTTTCATCAACACTCTGATAGTCCACAGATTACAGAATGCCTCCAGATGTGCAGCGGAAACTACTACTGGTCTTCCAGGTAACGATCAACCGTAGACTGTTTGAGACATTACTCCCATGGGGGAAAGTGGTCATGGTGACTGTTGTATTCAATCCCGATGGAATTTTTGTGTTTCATTAGCACTCGGATAATCCACAGATTACAGAATGCCTCCAGATGTGCATCGGAAACTACTACTGGTCTTGAGGAAACGATCAAAGCGCTGACAGTTTGAGAAATTACTCCAATGTAGAAATGTACGCATGGTGCCGGTTGTATTCCATCCCGATGCAATTTCTGCGTTTCATCAACACTTTGAAGGTCCACACATTAGAGAATGCCTCCAGATGTGCATCGGAATCTACTACTGGTCTTCCAGGGAACGATCAAAGCGTAGACTGTTTGAGACATTACTCCTATGTAGGAAAGTGCGCATGGTGACTGATGTATTCCATCCCGATGCAATTTCAGTGTTTCAACAACACTCTGATAGTCCACAGATTACAGAATGCCTCCATATGTGCATCTGAAACTACTACTGGCCTTCCAGGGAATGATCAAAGAGTAGACTTTTTGAGACATTAGTCCCATGGAGGAAAGTCCGCATGGTCACAAATGTATTCAATCCCGGAGCAATTTCCGTGTTTCAACAACATTCTGATAGTCCACAGATTACAGAATGCCTCGAGATGTGCATCGGAAACTACTACTGGTCTTCCAGGGAGCGATCAAAACGTAGACTGTTTGAGACATTACTCCCATGGAGGAAATTGCGCATGGTGACTGTTGTATTCAATCCCGATGAAATTTCTGTGTTGATCAACTCTCTGATAGTCCACAGATTACAGAATGCCTCCAGATGTGCATCGGATACTACTACTGGTCTTCCAGGGAACGATCAAAGCGTAGACTGTTTGAGACATTACTCCCATGGAGGAAAGGGCGCACGGTGACTGTTGTATTGAATTCCGATGTAATTTCTGTGTTCATCAGCACTCTGATAGACCATAGATTACAGAATGCCTCCTGATGTGCATCGGATACTACTACTGGTCTTCCAGTGAGCGATCAAAGCGTAAACTGTTTGAGACATTTCTCCCATGGAGGAAAATGCGCATGGTGGCTGTTCTATTAAATCCCGATGCAATATCTGTGTTCATCAACACTTTGAAGATCCACAGATTACAGATTGCCTCCAGATGTGTATCGGAATCTTCTACTGGTCTTCCAGGGAACGATCAACCGTAGACTGTTTGAGACATTACTCCCATGGGGGAAAGTAGTCATGGTGACTGTTGTATTCAATCCCGATGGAATTTTTGTGTTTCATTAGCACTCGGATAGTCCACAGATTACAGAATGCCACCAGATGTGCATCGGAAACTACTACTGGTCTTGAGGAAACGATCAAAGCGTAGACTGTTTTAGACATTACTCCCATGGAGGAAAGTGCGCATTGTGACTGTTGTGTTCAATCCCGATGCTATTTCAGTGTTTCATCAACACTCTGATAGTCCACAGATTACAGAATGCCTCCAGATGTGCAGCGGAAACTACTACTGGTCTTCCAGGGAACGATCAAAGCGTAGACTGTTTTAGACATTACTCCCATGGAGGAAAGTGCACATGGTGACTGTTGTGTTCAATCCCGATGCAATTTCAGTGTTTCAACAACACTCTGATACTCCACAGATTACAGAAAGCCTTCAGATGTGCATCGGAAACTACTACTGGTCTTCCAGGGAACGATCAAAGCGTAGACTGTTTGAGACATTACTCCCATGGAGGAAAGTCCGCATGGTCACTGTGGTATTCATTCCCGGAGAAATTTCTGTGTTTCAACAACATTCTGAAAGTCCACAGATTACAGAATGCCTCCAGATGTGCATCGGAAACTACTACTGGTCTTCCAGGGAGCGATCAAAGCGTAGATTCTTTGAGACATTACCCCCATGGAGGAAAGTGCGCACGGTGACTTTTGTATTCAATCCCGATGTAATTTCTGTGTTCATCAACACTCTGATAGACCACTCATTACAGAATGCCTCCAGATGTGCATCGGATACTACTACTGGTCTTCCAGTGAGCGATCAAAGCGTAAACTGTTTGAGACATTACTCCCATGGAGGAAAGTGCTCATGGTGACTGTTGAATTCAATCCCGATGCAATTTCGGTGTTTCATCAACACTCTGATAGTCCACAGCTTACAGAATGCTTCCAGTTGTGCATCGGAAACTGCTACTGGTCTTCCAGGGAACGATCAAAGCGTAGACTGTTTGAGACATTACTCCTATGTAGGAAAGTGCGCATGGTGACTGTGGTATTCACTCCCGATGCAATTTCAGTGTTTCAACAACACTCTGACAGTCCACAGATTACAGAAAGCCTCCAGATGTACATCGGAAACTACTACTGGTCTTCCAGGTAACGATCAAAGCGTAGACTGTTTGAGACTTTCCTCCCATGGAGGAAAGTCCGCATGGTGACTGTTGTATTCAATCCCGAGGCAATTACTGTGTTTCAACAACACTCTGATACTCCACAGATTACAGAATGCCTCCAGATGTGCATAAGAAACTACTACTGGTCTTCCAGGGAACGATCAAAGCGTAGACTGTTTGAGAAATTACTCCCATGGAGGAATGTGCGCATGGTAACTGTTGTATTCAATCAAGATGTAATTTCTGTGTTCATCAACACTCTCATAGTCCACAAATTACAGAATGCCTCCAGATATGCATCGGAAACTACTACTGGTCTTCCAGGGAACGATCAAAGCGTAAACTCTTTGAGATATTACTCCCATGGAGAAAGTGCGCATGGTGACTGTTGTATCAATCCCGATCGAATTCCCGTGTTTCATTAATACTCTGACAGTCCACAGATTACAGAATGCCTCCAGATGTGCATCGGAAACTACTACTGGTCTTCCAGGGAACGATCAAAGCGCAGACTGTTTGAGACATTACTCCCATGGAGGAAAGTGGTCATGGTGACTGTTGTATTCAATCCCGATGCAATTTCTATGTTTCATCAACACTCTGATAGTCCACAGATTACAGAATGCCTCCAGATGTGCATCGGAAATTATTACTGGTCTTCGAGGGAACGATCAAAGCATAGACTGTTTGAGACACTACTCCCGTGGAGGAAAGTGCGCATGGTGACTTTTGTATTCAATCCCGATGCAATTTCTGTCTTTCATCAACACTCATTTAGTCACAGATTACAGAATGCCTCCAGATGTGCATCGGAAACTACTACTGGCCTTCCAGGGAACGATCAAAGCGTAGACTGTTAGAGACATTACTCCCATGGATGAAAGTGCGCATGGTGACTGTTGTATTCAATCGCGATGCCGTTTCTGTGTTTCATCAACACTCTGATAGTCCACAGATTACACATTGCCGCCAGATGTGCATCGGAAACTACTACTGGTCTTCCAGGGAACGATCAAAGCGTAAACTGTTTGAGACATTACTCCCATGGAGGAAAGTGCGCATTGTGACCGTTGTATTCAATCCCGATTCAATTTCTGTGTTTTATCAACACTCTGATAGTCCACAGATTACAGAATGACTAAAGATGTGCATCGGAAACTACTACTGGTCTTCCAGGGAACGATCAAATCGTGGACTGTTTGAGACATTACTCCCATGGAGGTAAGTGCGCTTGGTGACCCGATGCAATTTCGGTGTTTCATCAACACTCTGATAGTAAACAGATTACAGAATGCTTCCAGTTGTGCATCGGAAACTGCTACTGGTCCTCCAGGGAACGATCAAAGCGTAGACTGTTTTAGACTTTCCTCCCATGGAGGAAAGTTCGCATGGAGACTGTTGTATTCAATCCCGAGTCAATTACTGTGTTTCAACAACACTCTGATACTCCACAGATTACAGAATGCCTCCAGATGTGCATAAGAAACTACTACTGGTCTTCCAGGGAACGATAAAAGCGTAGACTGTTTGAGACATTACTCCCATGGAGGAAAGTCCGCATGGTCACTGTGGTATTCAATCCCGGAGCAATTTCTGTGTTTCAACAACATTCTGATAGTCCACAGATTACAGAATGACTCCAGATGTGCATCGGAAGCTACTACTGGTCTTCCAGGGAGCGATCAAAGCGTAAACTGTTTGAGACATTACTCCCATGGAGGAAAGTGCGCTTTTTGACTGTTGAATTCAATCCCGATGCAATTTCGGTGTTAATCAACACTCTGATAGTCCACAGATTACAGAATGCTTCCAGCTGTGCATCGGAAACTGCTACTGATCTTCCAGGGAACGATCAAAGCGTAAACGGTTTGAGACATTACTCCTATGTAGGAAAGTGCGCATTGTGACTGTTGTATTCAATCCCGATGCAATTTCTGTGTTTCATCAACACTCTGATAGTCCACAGATTACAGAATGCCTCCAGATGTGCATCGGAAATTATTACTGGTCTTCGAGGGAACGATCAAAGCATAGACTGTTTGAGACACTACTCCCGTGGAGAAAAGTGCACATGGTGACTTTTTTATTCAATCCCGATGCAATTTCTGTCTTTCATCAACACTCATTTAGTCACAGATTACAGAATGCCTCCAGATGTGCATCGGAAACTACTACTGGCCTTCCAGGGAACGATCAAAGCGTAGACTGTTAGAGACATTACTCCCATGGAGGAAAGTTCGCATGGTGACTGTTGTATTCAATCCCGAGATATTACTGTGTTTCAACAACACTCCGATACTCCACAGATTACAGAATGCCTCCAGATGTGCATAAGAAACTACTACTGGTCTTCCAGGGAACGATAAAAGCGTAGACTGTTTGAGACATTACTCCCATGGAGGAAAGTCCACATGGTCACTGTGGTATTCAATCCCGGAGCAATTTCTGTGTTTCAACAACATTCTGATAGTCCACAGATTACAGAATGACTCCAGATGTGCACCGGAAGCTACTACTGGTCTTCCAGGGAGCGATCAAAGCGTAGATTGTTTGAGACATTACTCCCATGGAGGAAATTGCGAATGGTGACTGTTGTATTCAATCCCCATGAAATTGCTGTGTTCATCAACACTCTGATAGTCCACAGATTACAGAATGCCTCCAGATGTGCATCGAATACTACTACTGGTCTTCCAGGGAGCGATCAAAGCGTACACTGTTTGAGACATTACTCCCATGGAGGAAAGTGCGCATGGTGACTGTTGAATTCAATCCCGATGCAATTTTGGTGTTACATCAACACCCTGATAGTCCACAGATTACAGAATGCTTCCAGCTGTGCATCGGAAACTGCTATTGATCTTCCAGGGAACGATCAAAGCGTAGACGGTTTGAGACATTACTCCTATGTAGGAAAGTGCGCATGGTGACTGTTGTATTCAATTCCGATGCAATTTCTGTGTTTCATCAACACTCTGATAGTCCACAGATTACAGAATGCCTCCAGATGTGCATCGGAATCTACTACTGGTCTTCCAGGAAACGATCAAAGCGTAGACTGTTTGAGACATTACGCCCATGGAGGAAGGTATGCATGGTGACTGTTGTATTCAATCCCGGAGCAATTTCTGTGTTTCAACAACATTCTGATAGTCCACAGATTACAGAATGCCTCCAGATGTGCATCGGAAACTACTACTGGACTTGAGGAAACGATCAAAGCGCTGACAGTTTGAGAAATTACTATAATGTAGAAATGTACGCATGGTGCCGGTTGTATTCCATCCCGATGCAATTTCTGCGTTTCATCAACACTTTGAAGGTCTACACATTAGAGAATGCCTCCAGATGTGCATCGGAATCTACTACTGGTCTTGCAGGGAACGATCAAAGCGTAGACTGTTTTAGACATTACTCCCATGGAGGAAAGTGCGCATGGTGACTGTTGTGTTCAATCCCGATGCAATTTCAGTGTTTCAACAACACTCTGATAGTCCACAGATTACAGAATGCCTCCAGATGTGCATCGGAAACTACTACTGGTCTTCCAGGGAACGATCAAAGCGTAGACTGTTTGAGACATTACTCCCATGGAGGAAAGTCTGCATGGTCACTGTGGTATTCAATCCCGGAGCAATTTCTGTGTTTCAACAACGTTCTGAAAGTCCACAGATTACAGAATGCCTCCAGATGTGCATCGGAAACTGCTACTGGTCTTCCAAGGAGCGATCAAAGCGTAGATTCTTTGAGACATTACTCCCATGGAGGAAAGTGCGCTCGGTGACCTTTGTATTCAATCCCGATGTAATTTCTGTGTTCATCAACACTCTGATAGACCACTCATTACAGAATGCCTCCAGATGTGCATCGGATACTACTACTGGTCTTCCAGTGAGCGATCAAAGCGTAAACTGTTTGAGACATTACTCCCATGGAGGAAAGTGCTCATGGTGACTGTTGAATTCAATCCCGATGCAATTTCGGTGTTTCATCAACACTCTGATAGTCCACAGCTTACAGAATGCTTCCAGTTGTGCATTGGAAACTGCTACTGATCTTCAAGGGAACGATCAAAGCGTAGACTGTTTGAGACATTACTCCTATGTAGGAAAGTGCGCATGGTGACTGTTGTATTCACTCCCGATGCAATTTCAGTGTTTCATCAACACTCTGATAGTCCACAGATTACAGAATGCCTCCAGATGTGCATCGGAAATTATTACTGGTCTTCGAGGGAACGATCAAAGCATAGACTGTTTGAGACACTACTCCCGTGGAGGAAAGTGCGCATGGTGACTTTTGTATTCAATCCCGATGCAATTTCTGTGTTTCATCAACACTCATTTAGTCACAGATTACAGAATGCCTCCAGATGTGCATCGGAAACTACTACTGGCCTTCCAGGGAACGATCAAAGCGTAGACTGTTAGAGACATTACTCCCATGGAGGAAAGTGCGCATGGTGACTGTTGTATTCAATCCCGATGCCGTTTCTGTGTTTCATCAACACTCTGATAGTCCACAGATTACACATTGCCTCCAGATGTGCATCAGAAACTACTACTGGTCTTCCAGGGAGCGATCAAAGCGTAAACTGTTTGAGACATTACTCCCATGGAGGAAAGTGCGCATTGTGACCGTTGTATTCAATCCCGATTCAATTTCTGTGTTTTATCAACACTCTGATAGTCCACAGATTACAGAATGACTAAAGATGTGCATCGGAAACTACTACTGGTCTTCCAGGGCACGATCAATGCGTAGGCTGTTTGACACATTACTCCCATGGAGGAAAGTCCGCATGGTCACTGTGGTATTCAATCCCGATGCCGTTTCTGTGTTTCATCAACACTCTGATAGTCCACAGATTACAGAATGCCTCTAGATGTGCATCGGAATTTATTACTGGTCTTCGAGGGAACGATCAAAGCATAGACTGTTTGAGACACTACTCCCGTGGAGGAAAGTGCGCATGGTGACTTTTGTATTCAATCCCGATGCAATTTCTGTGTTTCATCAACACTCATTTAGTCACAGATTACAGAATGCCTCCAGATATGCATCGGAAACTACTACTGGCCTTCCAGGATACGATCAAAGCGTAGACTGATAGAGACATTACTCCCATGGAGGAAAGTGCGAATGGTGACTGTTGTATTCAATCCCGATGCAATTTCTGTGTTTCATCAACATTCTCATAGTCCACAGATTACAGAAAGCCTCCAGAGGTGCATCGGAAACTACTACTGGTCTTCCAGGGATCGATCAAAGCGTAGACTGTTAGAGACATTACTCCCATGGAGGAAAGTGCGAATGGTGACTGTTGTATTCAATCCCGATGCAATTTCTGTGTTTCATCAACATTCTCATAGTGCACAGATTACAGAAAACCTCCAGATGTGCATCGGAAACTACTACTGGTCTTCCAGGGAGCGATCAAAGCGTAGACTGTTAGAGACATTACTCCCATGGAGGAAATTGCGCATGGTGACTGTTGTATTTAATCCCCATGAAATTTCTGTGTTCATCAACCCTCTGATAGTCCACAGATTACAGAATGCCTCCAGATGTGCATCGGATACTACTACCTGTCTTCCAGGGAGCGATAAAAGCGTAAACTTATTCAGACATTACTCCCATGGAGGAAAGTGCGCATGGTGACTGTTGTATTCAAATCCGATGCAATTTCTGTGTTTCATCAACACACTGATAGTCCACAGATTACAGAATTCCTCCAGATGTGCATCGGAAACTACTACTGGTCTTCCAGGGAACGATCAAAGCGTAGACGGTTTGAGACATTACGCCCATGGAGGAAAGTATGCATGGTGACTGTTGTATTCAATCCCGATGCAATTTCAGTGTTTCAACAACACTCTGATAGTCCACAGATTACAGAATGCCTCCAGACATGCATCGGAAACTGCTACTGGTCTTCCAGGGAACGATCAAAGCGTAGACTGTTTGAGACATTACGCCCGTGGAGGAAAGTCCGCATGGTGACTGTTGTATTCAATCCCGGAGCAATTTCTGTGTTTCAACAACATTCTGATAGTCCACAGATTACAGAATGCCTCCAGATGTGCATCGGAAACTACTACTGGTCTTCCAGGGAGCGATCAAAGAATAGATTCTTTGAGACATTACTCCCATGGAGGAAAGTGCGCACGGTGACTTTTGTATTCAATCCCGATGTAATTTCTGTGTTCATCAACACTCTGATAGACCACTCATTACAGAATGCCTCCAGATGTGCATCGGATACTACTACTGGTCTTCCAGTGAGCGATCAAAGCGTAAACTGTTTGAGACATTACTCCCATGGAGGAAAGTGCTCATGGTGACTGTTGAATTCAATCCCGATGCAATTTCGGTGTTTCATCAACACTCTGATAGTCCACAGCTTACAGAATGCTTCCAGTTGTGCATCGGAAACTGCTACTGGTCTTCCAGGGAACGATCAAAGCGTAGACTGTTTGAGACATTACTCCTATGTAGGAAAGTGCGCATGGTGACTTTCGTATTCACTCCCGATGCAATTTTAGTGTTTCAACAACACTCTGATACTCCACAGATTACAGAATGCTTCCAGATGTGCATAAGAAACTACTACTGGTCTTCCAGGGAACGATCAAAGCGTAGACTGTTTGAGACATTACTCCCATGGAGGAATGTGAGCATGGTAACTGTTGTATTCAATCAAGATGTAATTTCTGTGTTCATCAACACTCTCATAGTCCACAAATTACAGAATGCCTCCAGATGTGCATCGGAAACTACTACTGGCCTTCCAGGGACGATCAAAGTGCAGACTGTTTGAGACATTACTCCCATGGAGGAAAGTGGTCATGGTGACGGTTTTATTCAATCCCGATGCAATTTCTGTGTTTCATCAACACTCTGATAGTCCACAGATTACAGAATGCCTCCAGATGTGCATCGGAAATTACTACTGGTCTCCGAGGGAACGATCAAAGCATAGACTGTTTGAGACACTTCTCCCGTGGAGGAAAGTGCGCATGGTGACTTTTGTATTCAATCCCGATGGAATTTCAGTGTTTCATCAACACTCATTTAGTCACAGATTACAGAATGCCTCCAGATGTGCATCGGAAACTACTACTGGCCTTCCAGGGAACGATCAAAGCGTAGACTGTTTGAGACATTACTCCCATGGAGGAAAGTGCGCATGGTGACTGTTGTATTCAAACCCGATGCCGTTTCTGTGTTTCATCAACACTCTTATAGTCCACAGACTACACATTGCCTCAAGATGTGCATCGGAAACTACTACTGGTCTTCCAGGGAACGATCAAAGCGTAAACTGTTTGAGACATTACTCCCATGAAGGAAAGTGCGCATTGTGACCGTTGTATTCAATCCCGATTCAATTTCTGTGTTTTATCAACACTCTGATAGTCCACAGATTACAGAATGCCTCCAGATGTGCATCGGAAACTACTACTGGTCTTCCAGGGAACGATCAAATCGTGGACTGTTTGAGACATTACTCCTATGTAGGAAAGTGCGCATGGTGACTGTTGTATTCAATCCCGGAGCAATTTCTGTGTTTCAACAACATTCTGATAGTCCACAGATTACAGAATGACTCCAGATGTGCATCGGAAACTACTACTGGTCTTCCAGGGAGGGATCAAAGCGTAGATTCTTTGAGACATTACTCCCATGGAGGAAAGTGCGCACAGTGACTTTTGTATTCAATCCCGATGTAATTTCTGTGTTCATCAACACTTAGATAGACCACTCATTACAGAATGCAACCAGATGTGCATCGGATACTACTACTGGTCTTCCAGTGAGCGATCAAAGCGTAAACTGTTTGAGACATTACTCCCATGGAGGAAAGTGCTCATGGTGACTGTTGAATTCAATCCCGATGCAATTTCGGTGTTTCATCAACACTCTGATAGTCCACAGCTTACAGAATGCTTCCAGTTGTGCATCGGAAACTGCTACTGGTCTTCCAGGGAACGATCAAAGCGTAGACTGTTTGAGACATTACTCCTATGTAGGAAAGTGCGCATGGTGACTGTTGTATTCACTCCCGATGCAATTTCAGTGTTTCAACAACACTCTGATAGTCCACAGATTACAAAAAGCCTCCAGATGTACATCGGAAACTACTACTGGTCTTCCAGGGAACGATCAAAGCGTAGACTGTTTGAGACTTTCCTCCCATGGAGGAAAGTCCGCATGGTGACTGTTGTATTCAATCCCGAGGCAATTACTTTGTTTCAAAAACACTCTGATACTCCACAGATTACAGAATGCCTCCAGATGTGCATAAGAAACTACTACTGGTCTTCCAGGGAACGATCAAAGCGTAGACTGTTTGAGACATTACTCCCATGGAGGAATGTGAGCATAGTAACTATTGTATTCAATCAAGATGTAATTTCTGTGTTCATCAACACTCTCATAGTCCACAAATTACAGAATGCCTCCAGATGTGCATCGGAAACTACTACTGGTCTTCCAGGGAACGATCAAAGCGTAAACTTTTTGAGACATTACACCCATGGAGGAAAGTGCGCATGGTGACTGTTGTATCAATCCCGATCGAATTTCGGTGATTCGTTAATATTCTGACAGTCCACAGATTACTCTCATGGAGGAAAGTGCTCATGGTGACTGTTGTATTCAATCCCAATGCAATTTCTGTGTTTCATCAACACTCAGATACTCATCAGATTACAGAATGCCTCCAGATGTGCATCGGAAACTACTACTGGTCTTCCAGGGAACTATCGAATCGAGGACTGTTTGAGACATTACTCCCATGGAGGTAAGTGCGTTTGGTGACTGTTGTACTCAATCCCGATGCAATTTCGGTGTTTCATCAACACTCTGATAGTAAACAGATTACAGAATGCTTCCAGTTGTGCATCGGAAACTGCTACTGGTCTTCCAGGGAACGATCAAACCGTAGACTGTTTGAGACATTACTCCTATGTGGGAAAGTGCGCATGGTGACTGTTGTATTCACTCCCAATGCAATTTCAGTGTTTCAACAACACTCTGATAGTCCACAGATTACAAAAAGCCTCCAGATGTACATCGGAAACTACTACTGGTCTTCCAGGGAACGATCAAAGCGTAGACTGTTTGAGACTTTCCTCCTATGGAGGAAAGTCCGCATGGTGGCTGTTGTATTCAATCCCGAGGCAATTTCTGTGTTTCATCAACACTCATTTAGTCACAGATTACAGAATGCCTCCAGATGTTCATCGGAAACTACTACTGGATTTGAGGAAACGATCAAAGCGCTGACAGTTTGAGAAATTACTCCAATGTAGAAATGTACGCATGGTGCCGGTTGTGTTCCATCCCGATGCAATTTCTGCGTTTCATCAACACATTGAAGGTCCACAGATTAGAGAATGTCTCCAGATGTGCATCGGAATGTACTACTGGTCTTGCAGGGAACGATCAAACCGTAGACTGATTTAGACATTACTCCCATGGAGGAAAGTGCGCATGGTGACTGTTGTGTTCAATCCCGATGCAATTTCAGTGTTTCAACAACACTCTGATAGTCCACAGATTACAGAATGCATCCAGATGTGCATCGGAAACTACTACTGGTCTTCCAGTGAACGATCAAAGCGTAGACGGTTTGAGACATTACTCCCATGGAGGAAAGTCCGCATGGGCATTGTGGTATTCAATTCCGGAGCAATTTCTGTGTTTCAACAACATTCTGATAGTCCACAGATTCCAGAATGACTCCAGATGTGCATCTGAAGCTACTACTGGTCTTCCAGTTAGCGATCAAAACGTAGACTGTTTGAGACATTACTCCCATGGAGGAAATTGCGCATGGTGACTGTTGTATTCAATTCCGATGCCGTTTCTGTGTTTCATCAACACTCTGATAGTCCACAGATTACACATTGCCTCCAGATGTGCATCGGAAACTACTACTGGTCTTCCAGGGAACGATCAAAGCGTAAACTGTTTGAGACATTACTCCCATGGAGGAAAGTGCGCATTGTGACCGTTGTATTCAATCCCGATTCAATTTCTGTGTTTTATCAACACTCTGATAGTCCACAGATTACAGAATGACTAAAGATGTGCATCGGATACTACTACTTGTCTTCCAGGGAGCGATAAAAGCGTAAACTGATTGAGACATTACTCCCATGGAGGAAAGTGCGCATGGTGACTGTTGTATTCAAATCCGATGCAATTTCTGTGTTTCATCAATACTCTGATAGTCCACAGATTACAGAATGCCTCCAGATGTGCATCGGAAACTACTACTGGTCTTCCAGGGAACGATCAAAGCGTAGACTGTTTGAGACATTACGCCCATGGAGGAAAGTATGCATGGTGACTGTTGTATTCAATCCCGATGCAATTTCAGTGTTTCAACAACACTCTGTTAGTCCACAGATTACAGAATGCCTCCAGATATGCATCGGAAACTACTACTGGTCTTCCAGGGAACGATCAAAGCGTAGACTGTTTGAGACATTACGCCCATGGAGGAAAGTCCGCATGGTGACTGTTGTATTCAATCCCGGAGCAATTTCTGTGTTTCAACAACATTCTGATAGTCCACAGATTACAGAATGCCTCCAGATGTGCATCGAAAACTACTACTGGTCTCCCAGGGAGCGATCAAAGCGTAGATTCTTTGAGACATTACTCCCATGGAGGCAAGTGCGTACGGTGACTTTTGTATTCAATCCCGATGTAATTTCTGTGTTCATCAACACTTAGATAGACCACTCATTACAGAATGCCTCCAGATGTGCATCGGATACTACTACTGGTCTTCCAGTGAGCGATCAAAGTGTAAACTGTTTTAGACATTACTCCCATGGAGGAAAGTGCTCATGGTGACTGTTGAATTCAATCCCGATGCAATTTCGGTGTTTCATCAACACTCTGATAGTCCACAGCTTACAGAATGCTTCCAGTTGTGCATCGGAAACTGCTACTGGTCTTCCAGGGAACGATCAAAGCGTAGACTGTTTGAGACATTACTCCTATGTAGGAAAGTGCTCATGGTGACTGTTGTATTCACTCCCGATGCAATTTCAGTGTTTCAACAACACTCTGATAGTCCACAGATTACAAAAAGCCTCTAGATGTACATCGGAAACTACTACTGGTCTCCCAGGGAACGATCAAAGCGTAGACTGTTTGAGACTTTCCTCCCATGGAGGAAGGTCCGCATGGTGACTGTTGTATTCAATCCCGAGGCAATTACTGTGTTTCAAAAACACTCTGATACTCCACAGATTACAGAATGCCTCCAGATGTGCATAAGAAACTACTACTGGTCTTCCAGGGAACGATCAAAGCGTAAACTGTTTGAGACATTACTCCCATGGAGGAATGAGAGCATGGTAACTGTTGTATTCAATCAAGATGTAATTTCTGTATTCATCAACACTCTCATAGTCCACAAATTACAGAATGCCTCGAGATGTGCATCGGAAACAACTACTGGTCTTCCAGGGAACGATGAAATCGTGGACTGTTTGAGACATTACTCCCATGGAGGTAAGTGCGTTTGGTGACTGTTGTATTCAATCCCGATGCAATTTCGGTGTTTCATCAACACTCTGATAATAAACAGATTACAGAATGCTTCCAGTTGTGCATCGGAAACTGCTACTGGTCTTCCAGGGAACGATCAAAGCATAGACTGTTTGAGACATTTCTCCCATGGAGGAAAATGCGCATGGTGGCTGTTCTATTAAATCCCGATGCAATTTCTGTGTTCATCAACACTTTGAAGGTCCACAGATTACAGATTGCCTACAGATGTGCATCGGAATCTTCTACTGCTCTTCCAGGGGACGATCAAACCGTAGACTGTTTGAGACATTACTCCCAAGGGGGAAAGTGGTCATGGTGACTGTTGTATTCAATCCCGAGGCAATTACTGTGTTTCAACAACACTCTGATACTCCACAGATTACAGAATGCCTCCAGATGTGCATAAGAAACTACTACTGGTCTTCCAGGGAACGATCAAAGCGTAGACTGTTTGAGACATTACTCCCATGGAGGAATGTGCGCATGGTAACTGTTGTATTCAATCAAGATGTAATTTCTGTGTTCATCAACACTCTCATAGTCCACAGATTACTGAATGCCTCCAGATGTGCATCGGAAACTACTACTGGTCTTCCAGGGAACGATCAAAGCGTAAACTCTTTGAGACATTACTCCCATGGAGGAAAGTGGTCATGGTGACTGTTGTATTCAATCCCGAAGCAATTTCTGTGTTTCATCAACACTCTGATAGTCCACAGATTACAGAATGCCTCCAGATGTGCATCGGAAATTTCTACTGGTCTTCGAGGGAACGATCAAAGCATAGACTGTTTGAGACACTACTCCCGTGGAGGAAAGTGCGCATGGTGCCTTTGTATTCAATCCCGACGCAATTTCTGTGTTTCATCAACACTCATTTAGTCACAGATTACAGAATGCCTCCAGATGTGCATCGGAAACTGCTACTGGTCTTCCAGGGAACGATCAAAGCGTAGACTGTTTGAGACATTACTCCCATGGAGGAAAGTGCGCATGGTGACTGTTGTATTCAATCCCGATGCCGTTTCTGTGTTTCATCAACACTCTGATAGTCCACAGGTTACACATTGCCTCCAGATGTGCATCGGAAACTACTACTGGTCTTCCAAGGAACGATCAAAGCGTAAACTGTTTGAGACATTACTCCAATGGAGGAAATTTGCGCATTGTGACCGTTGTATTCAATCCCGATTCAATTTCTGTGTTTTATCAACACTCTGATAGTCCACAGATTACAGAATGCCTCCAGATGTGCATCGGAAACTACCACTGGTCTTCCTGGGAACGATCAAAGCGTAGCCTTTTTGTGACATTACTCCCACGGAGGAAAGTGCGCATGGTGACTGTTGTATTCAATCCCGATGCAATTTCTGTGTTTCATCAACACTCAGATTGTCCACAGATTACAGAATGCCTCCAGATGTGCATCGGAAACTACTACTGGTCTTCCTGGGAACGATCAAAGCGTAGACTGTTTGTGACATTACTCCCACGGAGGAAAGTGCGCATGGTGACTGTTGTATTCAATCCCGATGCAATTTCTGAGTTTCATCAACACTCTGATAGTCCACAGATTACAGAATGCCTCCAGATGTGCATCGGAAACTACCACTGCTCTTCCAGGGAACGATCAAAGCGTAGACTGTTTGAGACATTACTCCTATGTTGGAAAGTGCGCATGGTGACTGTTGTATACACTCCCGATGCAATTTCAGTGTTTCAACAACACTCTGATAGTCCACAGATTACAGAAAGCCTCCAGATGTACATCGGAAACCACTACTGGTCTTCCAGGGAACGATCAAAGCGTAGACTGTTTGAGACTTTACTCCCATGGAGGAACGTCCGCATGGTGACTGTTGTATTCAATCCCGATGCAATTTCTGTGTTTCATCAACACTCATTTAGTCACAGATTACAGAATGCCTCCAGATGTGCATCGGAAACTACTACTGGTCTTCCAGGGAACGATCAAAGCGTAGACTGTTTGAGACATGACTCCCATGGAGGAAAGTGCGCGTGGTGACTGTTGTATTCAATCCCGATGCAATTTCTGTGTTTCATCAACACTCTGATAGTCCACAGATTACAGAATGCCTCCAGATGTGCATCGGAAATTACTACTGGTCTTCGAGGGAACGATCAAAGCATAGACTGTTTGAGACACTACTAACGATGGGGAAAGTGCGCATGGTGACTTTTGTATTCAATCCCGATGCAATTTCTGTGTTTCATCTACACTCATTTAGTCACAGATTACAGAATGCCTCCAGATGTGCATCGGAAACTACTACTGGTCTTCCAGGGAACGATCAAAGCGTAGACTGTTTGAGACATTACTCCCATGGAGGAAAGTGCGCGTGGTGACTGTTGTATTCAATCCCGATGCCATTTCTGTGTTTCATCAACACTCTGATAGTCCACAGATTTCACATTGCCTCCAGATGTGCATCGGAAACTACTACTGGTCTTCCAGGGAACGATCAAAGCGTAAACTGTTTGAGACATTACTCCCATGGAGGAATGTGCGCATTGTGACCGTTGTATTCAATCAGGATTCACTTTCTGTGTTTTATCAACACTCTGATAGTCCACAGATAACAGAATGACTAAAGATGTGCATCGGAAACTACTACTGGTCTTCCAGGGAACGATCATAGCGTAGACTGTTTGAGACATTACTCCCATGGAGGATAGTGCGCATGATGACTGTTGTATTCAATCCCGAAGCAATCTCTGTGTTTCATCAACAATCTGATAGTCCACAGATTACAGAATGCCTCCAGATATGCATCGGAAACTACCACTGGTCTTCCTGGGAACGATCAAAGCGTAGACTGTTTGTGACATTACTCCCACGGAGGAAAGTGCGCATGGTGACTGTTGTATTAAATCGCGATGCAATTTCTGTGTTAAAACAACACTCTGATAGTAAACAGATTACAGAATGCCACCAGATGTGCATCGGACACCACTACTGGTCTTCCAGGGAACGATCAAAGCGTAGACTGTTTGAGACATTACTCCCATTGAGGAAGGTGCACATGGTGACTGTTGTATAGAATCCCGAGGCAATTACTGTGTTTCAACAACACTCTGATACTCCACAGATTACAGAATGCCTCCAGATGTGCATAAGAAACTACTACTGGTCTTCCAGGGAACGATCAAAGCGTAGACTGTTTGAGACATTACTCCCATGGAGGAATGTCCGCATGGTAACTGTTGTATTCAATCAAGATGTAATTTCTGTGTTCATCAACACTCTCATAGTCCACAGATTACAGAATGCCTCCAGATGTGCATCGGAAACTACTACTGGTCTTCGAGGGAACGATCAAAGCATAGACTGTTTGAGACACTACTCCCGATGAGGAAAGTGCGCATGGTAACTTTTGTATTCAATCCCGATGCAATTTCTGAGTTTCATCAACACTCTGATAGTCCACAGATTACAGAATGCCTCCAGATGTGCATCGGAAACTACCACTGGTCTTCCAGGGAACGATCAAAGCGTAGACTGTTTGAGACATTACTCCTATGTTGGAAAGTGCGCATGGTGACTGTTGTATACACTCCCGATGCAATTTCAGTGTTTCAACAACACTCTGATAGTCCACAGATTACAGAAAGCCTCCAGATGTACATCGGAAACTACTACTGGTCTTCCAGGGAACGATCAAAGCGTAGACTGTTTGAGACTTTACTCCCATGGAGGAAAGTCCGCATGGTGACTGTTGTATTCAATCCCGATGCAATTTCTGTGTTTCATCAAAACTCATTTAGTCACAGATTACAGAATGCCTCCAGATGTGCATCGGAAACTACTACTGGTCTTCCAGGGAACGATCAAAGCGTAGACTGTTTGAGACATTACTCCCATGGAGGAATGTCCGCATGGTAACTGTTGTATTCAATCAAGATGTAATTTCTGTGTTCATCAACACTCTCATAGTCCACAGATTACAGAATGCCTCCAGATGTGCATAGGAAATTACTACTGGTCTTCGAGGGAACGATCAAAGCATAGACTGTTTGAGACACTACTCCCGATGAGGAAAGTGCGCATGGTGACTTTTGTATTCAATCCCGATGCAATATCTGTGTTTCATCAACACTCATTTAGTCACAGATTACAGAATGCCTCCGGATGTGCATCGGAAACTACTACTGGTCTTCCAGGGAACGATCAAAGCGTAGACTGTTTGAGACATTACTCCCATGGAGGAAAGTGCGCGTGGTGACTGTTGTATTCAATCCCGATGCCGTGTCTGTGTTTCATCAACACTCTGATAGTCCACAGATTTCACATTGCCTCCAGATGTGCATCGGAAACTACTACTGGTCTTCCAGGGAACGATCAAAGCGTAAACTGTTTGAGACATTACTCCCATGGAGGAAAGAGCGCATTGTGACCGTTGTATTCAATCCCGATGCAATTTTTGTGTTTCATCAACACTCTGATAGTCCACAGATTACAGAATGCCTCCAGATGTGCATCGGAAATTACTACTGGTCTTCGAGGGAACGATCAAAGCATAGACTGTTTGAGACACTACTCCCGATGAGGAAAGTGCGCATGGTGACTTTTGTATTCAATCCCGATGCAATTTCTGAGTTTCATCAACACTCTGATAGTCCACAGATTACAGAATGCCTCCAGATGTGCATCGGAAACTACCACTGGTCTTCCAGGGAACGATCAAAGCGTAGACTGTTTGAGACATTACTCTTATGATGGAAAGTGCGCATGGTGACTGTTGTATACACTCCCGATGCAATTTCAGTGTTTCAACAACACTCTGATAGTCCACAGATTACAGAAAGCCTCCAGATGTACATCGGAAACTACTACTGGTCTTCCAGGGAACGATCAAAGCGTAGACTGTTTGAGACTTTACTCCCATGGAGGAAAGTCCGCATGGTGACTGTTGTATTCAATCCCGATGCAATTTCTGTGTTTCATCAAAACTCATTTAGTCACAGATTACAGAATGCCTCCAGATGTGCATCGGAAACTACTACTGGTCTTCCAGGGAACGATCAAAGCGTAGACTGTTTGAGACATTACTCCCATGGAGGAATGTCCGCATGGTAACTGTTGTATTCAATCAAGATGTAATTTCTGTGTTCATCAACACTCTCATAGTCCACAGATTACAGAATGCCTCCAGATGTGCATCGGAAATTACTACTGGTCTTCGAGGGAACGATCAAAGCATAGACTGTTTGAGACACTACTCCCGATAAGGAAAGTGCGCATGGTGACTTTTGTATTCAATCCCGATGCAATTTCTGTGTTTCATCAACACTCATTTAGTCACAGATTACAGAATGCCTCCGGATATGCATCGGAAACTACTACTGGTCTTCCAGGGAACGATCAAAGCGTAGACTGTTTGAGACATTACTCCCATGGAGGAAAGTGCGCGTGGTGACTGTTGTATTCAATCCCGATGCCGTTTCTGTGTTTCATCAACACTCTGATAGTCCACAGATTTCACATTGCCTCCAGATGTGCATCGGAAACTACTACTGGTCTTCCAGGGAACGATCAAAGCATAAACTGTTTGAGACATTACTCCCATGGAGGAAAGTGCGCATTGTGACCGTTGTATTCAATCAGGATTCAATTTCTGTGTTTTATCAACACTCTGATAGTCCACAGATAACAGAATGACTAAAGATGTGCATCGGAAACTACTACTGGTCTTCCAGGGAACGATCAAAGCGTAGACTGTTTGAGACATTATTCCCATGGAGGATAGTGCGCATGATGACTGTTGTATTAAATCGCGATGCAATTTCTGTGTTAAAACAACACTCTGATAGTAAACAGATTACAGAATGCCACCAGATGTGCATCGGACACCACTACTGGTCTTCCAGGGAACGATCAAAGCGTAGACTATTTGAGACATTACTCACATCGAGGAAAGTGCGCATGGTGACTGTTGTAATCAATCCCATTGCAATTTCTGTGTTTCATCAACACTCAGTTACTCATCAGATTACAGAATGCCTCTAGATGTGCATCGGAAGCTACTACTGGTCTTCCAGGGAACGATCAAAGCGTAGACTGTTTGAGACATTACTCCCATTGAGGAAGGTGCACATGGTGACTGTTGTATAGAATCCCGAGGCAATTACTGTGTTTCAACAACATTCTGATACTCCACAGAGTACAGAATGCCTCCAGATGTGCATAAGAAACTACTACTGGTCTTCCAGGGAACGATCAAAGCGTAGACTGTTTGAGACATTACTCCCATGGAGGAATGTCCGCATGGTAACTGTTGTATTCAATCAAGATGTAATTTCTGTGTTCATCAACACTCTCATAGTCCACAGATTTCAGAATGCCTCCAGATGTGCATCGGAAGCTACTACTGGTCTTCCAGGGAACGATCAAAGCGTAGACTGTTTGAGACACTACTCCCGATGAGGAAAGTGCGCATGGTGACTTTTGTATTCAATCCCGATGCAATATCTGTGTTTCATCAACACTCATTTAGTCACAGATTACAGAATGCCTCCGGATGTGCATCGGAAACTACTACTGGTCTTCCAGGGAACGATCAAAGCGTAGACTGTTTGAGACATTACTCCCATGGAGGAAAGTGCGCGTGGTGACTGTTGTATTCAATCCCGATGCCGTGTCTGTGTTTCATCAACACTCTGATAGTCCACAGATTTCACATTGCCTCCAGATGTGCATCGGAAACTACTACTGGTCTTCCAGGGAACGATCAAAGCGTAAACTGTTTGAGACATTACTCCCATGGAGGAAAGAGCGCATTGTGACCGTTGTATTCAATCCCGATGCAATTTTTGTGTTTCATCAACACTCTGATAGTCCACAGATTACAGAATGCCTCCAGATGTGCATCGGAAATTACTACTGGTCTTCGAGGGAACGATCAAAGCATAGACTGTTTGAGACACTACTCCCGATGAGGAAAGTGCGCATGGTGACTTTTGTATTCAATCCCGATGCAATTTCTGAGTTTCATCAACACTCTGATAGTCCACAGATTACAGAATGCCTCCAGATGTGCATCGGAAACTACCACTGGTCTTCCAGGGAACGATCAAAGCGTAGACTGTTTGAGACATTACTCTTATGATGGAAAGTGCGCATGGTGACTGTTGTATACACTCCCGATGCAATTTCAGTGTTTCAACAACACTCTGATAGTCCACAGATTACAGAAAGCCTCCAGATGTACATCGGAAACTACTACTGGTCTTCCAGGGAACGATCAAAGCGTAGACTGTTTGAGACTTTACTCCCATGGAGGAAAGTCCGCATGGTGACTGTTGTATTCAATCCCGATGCAATTTCTGTGTTTCATCAAAACTCATTTAGTCACAGATTACAGAATGCCTCCAGATGTGCATCGGAAACTACTACTGGTCTTCCAGGGAACGATCAAAGCGTAGACTGTTTGAGACATTACTCCCATGGAGGAATGTCCGCATGGTAACTGTTGTATTCAATCAAGATGTAATTTCTGTGTTCATCAACACTCTCATAGTCCACAGATTACAGAATGCCTCCAGATGTGCATCGGAAATTACTACTGGTCTTCGAGGGAACGATCAAAGCATAGACTGTTTGAGACACTACTCCCGATAAGGAAAGTGCGCATGGTGACTTTTGTATTCAATCCCGATGCAATTTCTGTGTTTCATCAACACTCATTTAGTCACAGATTACAGAATGCCTCCGGATATGCATCGGAAACTACTACTGGTCTTCCAGGGAACGATCAAAGCGTAGACTGTTTGAGACATTACTCCCATGGAGGAAAGTGCGCGTGGTGACTGTTGTATTCAATCCCGATGCCGTTTCTGTGTTTCATCAACACTCTGATAGTCCACAGATTTCACATTGCCTCCAGATGTGCATCGGAAACTACTACTGGTCTTCCAGGGAACGATCAAAGCATAAACTGTTTGAGACATTACTCCCATGGAGGAAAGTGCGCATTGTGACCGTTGTATTCAATCAGGATTCAATTTCTGTGTTTTATCAACACTCTGATAGTCCACAGATAACAGAATGACTAAAGATGTGCATCGGAAACTACTACTGGTCTTCCAGGGAACGATCAAAGCGTAGACTGTTTGAGACATTATTCCCATGGAGGATAGTGCGCATGATGACTGTTGTATTAAATCGCGATGCAATTTCTGTGTTAAAACAACACTCTGATAGTAAACAGATTACAGAATGCCACCAGATGTGCATCGGACACCACTACTGGTCTTCCAGGGAACGATCAAAGCGTAGACTATTTGAGACATTACTCACATCGAGGAAAGTGCGCATGGTGACTGTTGTAATCAATCCCATTGCAATTTCTGTGTTTCATCAACACTCAGTTACTCATCAGATTACAGAATGCCTCTAGATGTGCATCGGAAGCTACTACTGGTCTTCCAGGGAACGATCAAAGCGTAGACTGTTTGAGACATTACTCCCATTGAGGAAGGTGCACATGGTGACTGTTGTATAGAATCCCGAGGCAATTACTGTGTTTCAACAACATTCTGATACTCCACAGAGTACAGAATGCCTCCAGATGTGCATAAGAAACTACTACTGGTCTTCCAGGGAACGATCAAAGCGTAGACTGTTTGAGACATTACTCCCATGGAGGAATGTCCGCATGGTAACTGTTGTATTCAATCAAGATGTAATTTCTGTGTTCATCAACACTCTCATAGTCCACAGATTTCAGAATGCCTCCAGATGTGCATCGGAAGCTACTACTGGTCTTCCAGGGAACGATCAAAGCGTAGACTGTTTGAGACATTACTCCCATGGAGGAAAGTGCGCGTGGTGTCTGTTGTATTCAATCCCGATGCATTTTCTGTGTTTCATCAACACTCTGATAGTCCACAGATTACAGAATGCCTCCAGATGTGCATCGGAAATTACTACTGGTCTTCGAGGGAACGATCAAAGCATAGACTGTTTGAGACACAACTCCCGATGAGGAAAGTGCGCATGGTGACTTTTGTATTCAATCCCGATGCAATATCTGTGTTTCATCAACACTCATTTAGTCACAGATTACAGAATGCCTCCAGATGTGCATCGGAAACTACTACTGGTCTTCCAGGGAACGATCAAAGCGTAGACTGTTTGAGACATTACTCCCATGGAGGAAAGTGCGCGTGGTGACTGTTGTATTCAATCCCGATGCCGTTTCTGTGTTTCATCAACACTCTGATAGTCCACAGATTTCACATTGCCTCCAGATGTGCATCGGAAACTACTACTGGTCTTCCAGGGAACGATCAAAGCGTATAATGTTTGAGACATTACTCCCATGGAGGAAAGTGCGCATTGTGACCGTTGTATTGAATCAGGATTCAATTTCTGTGTTTTATCAACACTCTGATAGTCCACAGATAACAGAATGACTAAAGATGTGCATTGGAAACTACTACTGGTCTTCCAGGGAACGATCAAAGCGTAGACTGATTGAGGCATTACTCCCATGGAGGATAGTGCGCATGATGACTGTTGTAATCAATCCCGAAGCAATTTCTGTGTTTCATCAACACTCTGATAGTCCACAGATTACAGAATGCCTCCAGATATGCATCGGAAACTACCACTGGTCTTCCTGGGAACGATCAAAGCGTAGACTGTTTGTGACATTACTCCCACGGAGGAAAGTGCGCATGGTGACTGTTGTATTAAATCGCGATGCAATTTCTGTGTTAAAACAACACTCTGATAGTAAACAGATTACAGAATGCCACCAGATGTGCATCGGACACCACTACTGGTCTTCCAGGGAACGATCAAAGCGTAGACTATTTGAGACATTACTCACATCGAGGAAAGTGCGCATGGTGACTGTTGTAATCAATCCCATTGCAATTTCTGTGTTTCATCAACACTCAGTTACTCATCAGATTACAGAATGCCTCTAGATGTGCATCGGAAGCTACTACTGGTCTTCCAGGAAACGATCAAAGCGTAGACTGTTTGAGACATTACTCCCATTGAGGAAGGTGCACATGGTGACTGTTGTATAGAATCCCGAGGCAATTACTGTGTTTCAACAACACTCTGATACTCCACAGAGTACAGAATGCCTCCAGATGTGCATAAGAAACTACTACTGGTCTTCCAGGGAACGATCAAAGCGTAGACTGTTTGAGACATTACTCCCATGGAGGAATGTCCGCATGGTAACTGTTGTATTCAATCAAGATGTAATTTCTGTGTTCATCAACACTCTCATAGTCCACAGATTACAGAATGCCTCCAGATGTGCATCGGAAACTACTACTGGTCTTCCAGGGAACGATCAAAGCGTAGACTGTTTGAGACATTACTCCCATGGAGAAAAGTGCGCATGGTGACTGTTGTATTCAATCCCGATGCCGTTTCTGTGTTTCATCAACACTCTGATAGTCCACAGATTACAGAATGCCTCATGATAAGCATCGGAAACTACCACTGGTCTTCCTGGGAACGATCAAAGCGTAGACTGTTTGTGACATTACTCCCACGGAGGAAAGTGCGCATGGTGACTGTTGTATTAAATCGCGATGCAATTTCTGTGTTAAAACAACACTCTGATAGTAAACAGATTACAGTATGCCACCAGATGTGCATCGTACACTACTGCTGGTCTTCCAGGGAACGATCAAAGCGTAGACTATTTGAGACATTACTCACATCGAGGAAAGAGCGCATGGTGACTGTTGTAACAATCCCAATGCAATTTCTGTGTTTCATCAACACTCAGTTACTTATCAGATTACAGAATGCCTATAGATGTTCATCGGAAACTACTACTGGTCTTCCAGTGAACGATCAAAGCTTAGACTGTTAGAGACATTACTCCCATGGAGGAAAGTGTGCATGATGACTGTTGTATTCAATCCCGATGCAATTTCTGTGTTTCATCAACACTCTGATAGTCCACAGATTACAGATTGCCTCCAGAAGTGCATCGGAAACTACTACTGGTCTTCCTGGGAACGATCAAAGCTTAGACTCTTTGAGACATTATTCCCATGAAGGAAAGTGTGCATGGTGACTGTTGTACTCAATCCCGATGCAGTTTCTGTGTTTCATCAACACTTTGAAGGTCCACAGATTACAGAATGCCTCCAGATGTGCATCGGAAACTACTACTTGTCTTCCAGGGAACGATCAAAACGTAGACTGTTTGAGACATTACTCCCATGGAGGTAAGTGCGCTTGGTGACTGTTGTATTCAATCCCCATGCTATTTCTGTGTTTCATCAACACTCTGATAGTCCACAGATTACAGAATGCCACCAGATGTGCATCGGAAACTACTACTTGTCTTCCGTGGAGCGATCAAAGCGTAGACTGCTTGAGACATTACTCCCATGGAGGAAAGTGCGGATGGTGACTGTTGTATTCAATCCCGATGCAATTTCTGTGTTTCATCTACACTCTGATACTCCACAGATTACAGAATGCCACCAGATGCACATCGGGAACTACTACTGGTCTTCCAGGGAACGATCAAAGCGTAGCCTGTTTGACACATTACTCCCGCGGAGGTAAGTGCGCACGGCGTCTGTTGTATTCAATCCCGATGCAATTTCTGTGTTTCATCAACACTCTGATAGTCCACATATTACAGAATGCCACCAGATGTGCATCGGAAACTACTACTGGTCTTTCAGGGAACGATTAAAGCGAGGAATGTTTCAGACATTACTCCCATGGCGAAAAGTGCGGATGGTGACTGTTGTATTCAATCCCGATGCAATTTCTGGGTTTCATCAACACTCTGATATTCCACAGATTACAGAATGCCATCAGAAGTTCATCGGAAACTACTACTGGTCTTCCATTGAACGATCAAAGCGTAGACAGTTTGAGACATTACGCTGCTGGAGGGAAGTGCGCATGGTGACTGTTGTATTCAATCCCGATTCAATTTCGGTGTTTCATCAACAATCAGTTAATCCACAGATTCCAGAATGCATCCAGGTGTGCATCGGAAACTACTACTGGTCTTCCTGGGAACGATCAAAGCGTAGACTCTACCAGAAATTACTCCCATTGAGGTAACTGTGGATTGTGACAGTTGTATTCACTCCTGATGCAATTACTGTGTTTCATCAACACTTTGAAGGTCCACAGATTACAGAATGCCTCCAGATGTGCATCGGAAACTACCACTGGTCTTCCAGGGAACGATCAAAGCGTAGACTGTTTGAGACATCACTCCTATGTAGGAAAGTGCGCATGGTGACTGTTGTATTCACTCCCGATGCAATTTCAGTGTTTCAACAACACTCTGATAGTATACAGATTACAGAAAGCCTCCAGATGTACATCGGAAACTACTACTGGTCTTCCAGGGAACGATCAAAGCGTAGACTGTTGAGACTTTACTCCCATGGAGGAAAGTGGTCATGGTGACTGTTGTATTCAATCCCGATGCAATTTCTGTGTTTCATCAACACTCTGATAGTCCACAGATTACAGAATGCTTCCAGATGTGCATCGGAAATTACTACTGGTCTTCGAGGGAACGATCAAAGCATAGACTGTTTGAGACACTTCTCCCGTGGAGGAATGTGCGCATGGTGACTTTTGTATTCAATCCCGATGCAATTTCAGTGTTTCATCAACACTCATTTAGTCACAGATTACAGAATGCCTCCACATGTGCATCGGAAACTACCACTAGTCATCCAGGGAACGATCAAAACGTAGACTGTTTGAGTCATTACTCCCAGGGAGGAAAGTGCGCATGGTGACTGTTGTATTAAATCGCGATGCAATTTCTGTGTTAAAACAACACACTGATAGTAAACAGATTACAGAATGCCACCAGATGTGCATCGGACACTACTACTGGTCTTCCAGGGAACGATCAAAGCGTAGATTGTTTGAGACATTACTCACATCGAGGAAAGTGCGCATGGTGACTGTTGTAATCAATCTCAATGCAATGTCTGTGTTTCATCAACACTCAGATACTCATCAGATTACAGAATGCCTCTAGATGTGCATCGGAAACTACTACTGGTCTTCCAAGGAACGTTCAAAGCGTAAACTGTTTGAGACATTACTCCAATGGAGGAAATTTGCGCATTGTGACCGTTGTATTCAATCCCGATTCAATTTCTGTGTTTTATCAACACTCTGATAGTCCACAGATTACAGAATGCCTATAGATGTTCATCGGAAACTACTACTGGTCTTTCAGGGAACGATCAAAGCGTAGACTGTTAGAGACTTTACTCCCATGGAGGAAAGTGTGCATGGTGACTGTTGTATTCAATCCCGATGCAATTTCTGTGTTTCATCAACAGTCTGATAGTCCACAGATTACAGATTGCCTCCGGAAGTGCATCGGAAACTACTACTGGTCTTCCTGGGAACGATAAAAGCTTAGACTGTTTGAGACATTATTCCCATGGAGGAAAGTGTGCATGGTGACTGTTGTATTCAATCCCGATGCATTTTCTGTGTGTCATCAACACTCTGATAGTCCACAGATTACAGATTGCCTCCAGATGTGCATCGGAAACTACTACTGGTCTTCCTGGCAACGATCAAAGCGAAGACTGTATAAGAACATTACTCAAATGGAGGTAAGTGCGCATGGTGACTGTTGTATACAAACCCGATGCAATTTCTGTGTTTCATCAACACTTTGAAGATCCACAGATTACAGAATGCCTCCAGATGTGCATCGGAAACGACTACTGGTCTTCCAGGGAACGATCAAAACGTAGACTGTTTAAGACATTACTCCCATGGAGGTAAGTGCGCTTGGTGACTGTTGTATTCAATCCCCATGCAATTTCTGTGTTTCATCAACACTCTGGTAGTCCACATATTACAGAATGCCACCAGATGTGCATCGGAAACTACTACTGGTCTTTCAGGGAACGATTAAAGCGAGGAATGTTTCAGACATTACTCCCATGGCGGAAAGTGCGGATGGTGACTGTTGTATTCAATCCCGATGCAATTTCTGTGTTTCATCAACACTCTGATAGTCCACAGATTACAGAATGCCATCAGATGTGCATCGGAAACTACTACTGGTCTTTCAGGGAACGATTAAAGCGAGGAATGTTTCAGACATTACTCCCATGGCGGAAAGTGCGGATGGTGACTGTTGTATTCAATCCCGATGCAATCTCTGTGTTTCATCAACACTCTGATAGTCCACAGATTACAGATTGCCTCCAGATGTGCATCGGAAACTACTACTGGTCTTCCTGGCAACGATCAAAGCGAAGACTGTATAAGAACATTACTCAAATGGAAGTAAGTGCGCATGGTGACTGTTGTATTCAAACCCGATGCAATTTCTGTGTTTCATCAACACTTTGAAGATCCACAGATTACAGAATGCCTCCAGATGTGCTTCGGAAACTACTACTGGTCTTCCAGGGAACGATCAAAACGTAGACTGTTTAAGACATTACTCCCATGGAGGTAAGTGCGCTTGGTGACTGTTGTATTCAATCCCCATGCAATTTCTGTGTTTCATCAACACTCTGGTAGTCCACATATTACAGAATGCCACCAGATGTGCATCGGAAACTACTACTGGTCTTTCAGGGAACGATTAAAGCGAGGAATGTTTCAGACATTACTCCCATGGCGGAAAGTGCGGATGGTAACTGTTGTATTCAATCCCGATGCAATTTCTGTGTTTCATCAACACTCTGATAGTCCACAGATTACAGAATGCCATCAGATGTGCATCGGAAACTACTACTGGGCTTCCAGAGAACGATCAAAGCGCAGACAGTTTGAGACATTACGCCCCTGGAGCGAAGTGCGCATGGTGACTGTTGTATTCAATCCCGATGCAATTTCTGTGTTTCATCAACACTCTGATAGTCCACAGATTACATAATGCCAAAAGATGTGCACGGGAACTACTACTGGTCTTCTAGGGAACGATCATAGCGTAGACCGTTTGAGACATTACTCCCATGGAGGAAAGTGCGCATGGTGACTGTTGTAATCAATCCCGATGGAATTTCTGTGTTTTATCGATACTCTGATAGTCCACATATTACAGAATACCTCCAGGTGTGTATCGGAAACTACTACTGGTATTCCAGGGAACGTTCAACGCGTAGACTGTTTGAGACATTACTCCCATGGAGGAAAGTGCGCATGGTGACTGTTCTATTCAATCCCGATGCAATTTTTGTGTTTCATCAACACTCTGATAGTCCACAGATTACAGAATGCCTCCAGATGTGCATCGGATATTACTACTGGTCTTCCAGGGAACGATCAAATCGTAGACTGTTTGAGACATTACTCCCATGGAGGAAAGTGCGCATAGTGACTGTTGTATTCAATCCCGATGCAATTTCTGTGTTTCATCAACACTCTGATAGTCCACAGATTACATAATGCCAAAAGATGTGCACGGGAACTACTACTGGTCTTCCAGGGAACGATCAAAGGGTAGACAGATTGAGACATTACTCCCGTGGAGGAAAGTGCGCATGGTGACTGTTGTATTCACTCCCGATGCAATTTCAGTGTTTCAACAACACTCTGATAGTCCACAGATTACAGAAAGCCTCCAGATGTACATCGGAAGCTACTACTGGTCTTCCAGGGAACGATCAAAGCGTAAACTCTTTGAGACATTACTCCCATGGAGGAAAGTGCGCATGGTGACTGTTGTGTCAATCCCGATAGAATTTCCTTGTTTCATTAATACTCTGACAGTCCACAGATTACAGAATGCCTCCAGATGTGCATCGGAAACTACTACTGGTCTTCCAGGGAACGATCAAAGCGCAGACTGTTTGAGACATTACTGACATGGAGGAAAGTGGTCTTGGTGACTGTTGTATTCAATCCCGATGCAATTTCTGTGTTTCATCAACACTCTGATAGTCCACAGATTACAGAATGCCTCCAGATGTGCATCGGAAATTACTACTGGTCTTCGAGGGAACGATCAAATCATAGGCTGTTTGAGACACTACTCTCGTGGAGGAAAGTGCGCATGGTGACTGTTGTATTCAATCCCGATGCAATTTCTGAGTTTCATCAACACTCTGATAGTCCACAGATTACAAAATGCCTCCAGATGTCCATCGGAAACTACCACTGGTCTTCCAGGGAACGATCAAAACGTAGACTGTTTGAGTCATTACTCCCAGGGTGGAAAGTGCGCATGGTGACTGTTGTATTAAATCGCGATGCAATTTCTGTGTTAAAACAACACTCTGATATTAAACAGATTACAGAATGCCACCAGATGTGCATCGGACACTACTACTGGTCTTCCAGGGAACGATCAAAGCGTAGATTGTTTGAGACATTACTCACATCGAGGAAAGTGCGCATGGTGACTGTTGTAATCAATCCCAATGCAATGTCTGTGTTTCATCAACACTCAGATACTCATCAGATTACAGAATGCCTCTAGATGTGCATCGGAAACTACTACTGGTCTTCCAGAGAACGATCAAAGCGTAGACTGTTTGAGACATTACTCCCATGGAAGAAGGTGCACATGCTGACTGTTGTATAGAATCCCGATGCAATTTCTGTGTTTCATCAACAATGTGATAGTCCACTGATTACAGAATGCCTATAGATGTTCATCGGAAACTACTACTGGTCTTTCAGGGAACGATCAAAGCGTAGACTGTTAGAGACTTTACTCCAATGGAGGAAAGTGTGCATGGTGACTGTTGTATTCAATCCCGATGCAATTTCTGTGTTTCATCAACACTCTGATAGTCCACAGATTACAGATTGCCTCCAGAAGTGCATTGGAAACTACTACTGGTCTTCCTGGGAACGATCAAAGCTTAGACTGTTTGAGACATTATTCCCATGGAGGAAAGTGTGCATGGTAACTGTTGTATTCAATCCCGAAGCATTTTCTGTGTGTCATCAACACTTTGAAGATCCACAGATTACAGATTGCCTCCAGATGTGCATCGGAAACTACTACTGGCCTTCCTGGCAACGATCAAAGCGTAGACTGTATAAGAACATTACTCAAATGGAGGTAAGTGCGCATGGTGACTGTTGTACTCAAACCCGATGCAATTTCTGTGTTTCATCAACACTTTGAAGATCCACAGATTACAGAATGCCTCCAGATGTGCATCGGAAACTACTGGTCTTCCAGGGAACGATCAAAACGTAGACTGTTTGAGACATTACTCCCATGGATGTAAGTGAGTTTGGTGACTGTTGTATTCAATCCCCATGCAATTTCTGTGTTTCATCAACACTCTGATAACCCACAGATTACAGAATGCCACCAGATGTGCATCGGAAACTACTACTTGTCTTCCCTGGAGCGATCAAAGCGTAGACTGTTTGAGACATTACTCCCATGGAGGAAAGTGCGGATGGTGACTGTTGTATTCAATCCCGATGCAATTTCTGTGTTTCATCTACACTCTGATACTCCACAGATTACAGAATGCCACCAGATGCACATCGGGAACTACTACTGGTCTTCCAGGGAACGATCAAAGCGTAGCCTGTTTGACACATTACTCCCGCGGAAGTAAGTGCGCATGGTGTCTGCTGTATTCAATCCCGATGCAATTTCTGTGTTTCATCATCACTCTGGTAGTCCACATATTACAGAATGCCACCAGATGTGCATCGGAAACTACTACTGGTCTTTCAGGGAACGATTAAAGCGAGGAATGCTTCAGACATTACTCCCATGGCGGGAAGTGCGGATGGTGACTGTTGTATTCAATCCCGATGCATTTTCTGTGTTTCATCAACACTCTGATAGTCCACAGATTACAGAATGCCATCAGATGTGCATCGAAAACTACTACTGGGCTTCCAGAGAACGATCAAAGCACAGACAGTTTGAGACATTACGCCCCTGGAGCGAAGTGCGCATGGTGACTGTTGTATTCAATCCCGATGCAATTTCTGTGTTTCATCAACACTCTGATAGTCCACAGATTACATAATGCCACCAGATGTGCACGGGAACTACTACTGGTCTTCCAGGGAACGATCAAAGCGTAGACCGTTTGAGACATTACTCCCATGGAGGAAAGTGCGCTTGGTGACTGTTGTAATCAATCCCGATGCAAATTCTGTGTTTTATCAATACTCTGATAGTCCACATATTACAGAATACCTCCAGGTGTGCATCGGAAACTACTACTGGTATTCCAGGGAACGTTCAACGCGTAGACTGTTTGAGACATAACTCCCGTGGAGGTAAGTGCGCATGGTGACTGTTGTTATCAATCCCGATGAAATTTCTTTGTTTCATCAACACTCTGATAGTCCATAGATTACAGAATGCCACCAGCTGGGCATCGGAAACTACTACTGGTCTTCCAGGGAACGATCAAAGCGTAGAATGTTTGAGACATAACTCCCGTGGAGGAAAATGCGCATGGTGACTGTTGTTATCAATCACGATGCAATTTCTGTGTGTCATCAACACTCTGACAGTCCACAGATTACAGAATGCCACCAGATGTGCATCGGAAACTACTACTGGTCTTCCAGGGAACGATCAAAGCGTAGAATGTTTGAGACATTACTCTCATGGAAGAAAGTGCGCATGGTGACTGTTGTTATCAATCACGATGCAATTTCTGTGTGTCATCAACACTCTGACAGTCCACAGATTACAGAATGCCACCAGATGTGCATCGGAAACTACTACTGGTCTTCCAGGGAACGATCAAAGCGTAGACTGTTTGAGACATTACTCTCATGGAAGAAAGTGCGCATGGTGACTGTTGTATTCAAACCCGATGCCATTTCTGTGTTTCATCAACACTCTGATAGTCCACAGATTACAGAATGCCATCAGATGTGCATCGAAAACTACTACTGGGCTTCCAGAGAACGATCAAAGCGCAGACAGTCTGAGACATTACGCCCCTGGAGAGAAGTGCGGATGGTGACTGTTGTATTCAATCCCGATGCAATTTCTGTGTTTCATCTACACTCTGATACTCCACAGATTACAGAATGCCACCAGATGCACATCGGGAACTACTACTGGTCTTCCAGGGAACAATCAAAGCGTAGCCTGTTTGACACATTACTCCCGCGGATGTAAGTGCGCATGGTGTCTGTTGTATTCAATCCCGATGCAATTTCTGTGTTTCATCAACACTCTGATAGTCCACATATTACAGAATGCCACCAGATGTGCATCGGAAACTACTACTGGTCTTTCAGGGAACGATTAAAGCGAGGTATGTTTCAGACATTACTCCCATGGCGGAAAGTGTGCATGGTGACTGTTGTATTCAATCCCGATGCAATTTCGGTGTTTCATCAACACTCAGTTAATCCACAGATTCCAGAATGCCTCCAGGTGTGCATCGGAAACTACTAATTGTCTTCCTGGGAACGATCAAAGAGTAGACTGTTTGAGAGATTACTCCCGTGGAGGAAAGTGCGCATGGTGAATGTTGTATTCATTTCCGATGCAATTTCGGTGTTTCATCAACACTCAGTTAATCCACAGATTCTAGAATGCCTCCAGG
Organism: Schistocerca gregaria; assembly: GCF_023897955.1. NCBI lineage: Eukaryota > Metazoa > Arthropoda > Insecta > Orthoptera > Acrididae > Schistocerca > Schistocerca gregaria. The sequence continues at coordinate 21,571,722 of NC_064927.1, read as the reverse complement.
TGTGCATCGGAAACTACTACTGGTCTTCCTGGGAACGATCAAAGCGTAGACTGTACCAGACATTACCCCCATTGAGGAAACTGTGGATTGTGACAGTTGTATTCACTCCTGATGCAATTACTGTGTTTCATCATCACTTTGAAGATCCACAGATTACAGAATGCCTCCAGATGTGCATCGGAAACTACTACTGGTCTTCCAGGGAACGATCAAAGCGTAGACTGTTTGAGACATTACTCCCATGGAGGAAAGTGCCCATGGTGACTGTTGTATTCCATCCCGATGCAATTTCTGAGTTTCATCAACACTCTGATAGTCCACAGATTACAGATTGCCTCCAGATGTGCATCGGAAACTACTACTGGTCTTCCAGGGAACGATCAAAAGGTAGACTGTTTGAGTCATTACTCCCAGGGAGGAAAGTGCGCATGGTGACTGTTGTATTAAATCGCGATGCAATTTCTGTGTTAAAACAACACTCTGATAGTAAACAGATTACAGAATGCCACCAGATGTGCATCGGACACTACTACTGGTCTACCAGGGAACGATCAAAGCGTAGACTGTTTGAGACATTACTCACATCGAGGAAAGTGCGCATGGTGACTGTTGTAATCAATCCCAATGCAATGTCTGTGTTTCATCAACACTCAGATACTTATCAGATTACAGAATGCCTCTAGATGTGCATCGGAAACTACTACTGGTCTTCCAGGGAACGATCAAAGCGTAGACTGTTTGAGACATTACTCCCATGGGGGACGGTGCACATGGTGACTGTTGTATAGAATCCCGATGCAATTTCTGTGTTTCATCAACACTGTGATAGTCCACAGATTACAGAATGCCTATAGATGTTCATCGGAAACTACTACTGGTCTTTCAAGGAACGATCAAAGCGTAGACTGTTAGAGACTTTACTCCCATGGAGGAAAGTGTGCATGGTGACTGTTGTATTCAATCCCGATGTAATTTCTGTGTTTCATCAACACTCTGATAGTCCACAGATTACAGATTGCCTCCAGATGTGCATCGGAAACTACTACTGGTCTTCCTGGCAACGATCAAAGCGTAGACTGTATAAGAACATTACTCAAATGGAGGGAAGTGCGCATGGTGACTGTTGTATTCAAACCCGATGCAATTTCTGTGTTTCATCAACACTTTGAAGATCCACAGATTACAGAATGCCTCCAGATGTGCATCGGAAACTACTACTGGTCTTCCAGGGAACGATCAAAACGTAGACTGTTTGAGACATTACTCGCAAGGAGGTAAGTGCGCTTGGTGTCTGTTGTATTCAATCCCCATGCAATTTTTGTGTTTCATCAACACTCTGATAGTCCACAGATTACAGAATGCCACCAGATGTGCATCGGAAACTACTACTTGTCTTCCCTGGAGCGATCAAAGCGTAGACTGTTTGAGACATTACTCCCATGGAGGAAAGTGCGGATGGTGACTGTTGTATTCAATCCCGATGCAATTTCTTTGTTTCATCAACACTCTGATAGTCCACAGATTACAGAATGCCATCAGATGTGCATCGGAAACTACTACTGGTCTTCCAGGGAACGATCAAACCGTAGACAGTTTGAGACATTACGCCTCTGGAGGGAAGTGCGCATGGTGACTGTTGTATTCAATCCCGATGCAATTTCTGTGTTTCATCAACACTCTGATAATCCACAGATTACATAATGCCACCAGATGTGCATCGGAAACTACTACTGGTCTTCCAGGGAACGATCAAAGCGTAGACCGTTTGAGACATTACTCCCATGGAGGAAAGTGCGCATGGTGACTGTTGTATTCTATCCCCGTGCTATTTCTGAGTTTCATCAACACTTTGAAAGTCCACAGATTACAGAATGCCTCCAGATGTGCATCAGAATCTACTACTGGTCTTCCAGGGAACGATCAAAGCATAGACTGTTTGAGAGATTACTCCCGTGGAGGAAAGTGCGCATGGTGACTGTTGTATTCATTTCCGATGCAATATCGGTGTTTCATCAACACTCAGTTAATCCACAGATTCCAGAATGCCTCCAGGTGTGCATCGGAAACTACTACTGGTCTTCCTGGGAACGATCAAAGCGTAGACAGTACCAGACATTACTCCTATTGAGGAAACTGTGGATTGTGACAGTTGTATTCACTCCTGATGCAATTACTGTGTTTCATCAACACTTTAAAGATCCACAGATTACAGAATGCCTCCAGATGTGCATCGGAAACTACTACTGGTCTTCCAGGGAACGATCAAAGCGTAGACTGTTTGAGACATTACTCCCATGGAGGTAAGTGCGCTTGGTGACTGTTGTATTCAATCCCGATGCCGTTTCTGTGTTACATCAACACTCTGATAGTCCACAGATTACACATTGCCTCCAGATGTGCATCGGAAACTACTACTGGTCTTCCAGGGAACGATCATAGCGTAAACTGTTTGAGACATTACTCCCATGGAGGAAAGTGCGCATTGTGACCGTTGTATTCAATCCCGAATCAATTTCTGTGTTTTATCAACACTCTGATAGTCCACAGATTACAGAATGACTAAAGATGTGCATCGGAAACTACTACTGGTCTTCCAGGGAACGATCAAAGCGTAGACTGTTTGAGACATTACTCCCCTTGAGGTAAGTGCGCTTGGTGACTGTTGTTTTCAATCCCGATGCCGTTTCTGTGTTTCATCAACACTCTGATACTCCACAGATTACACATTGCCTCCAGATGTGCATCGGAAACTACCACTGGTCTTCCAAGGAACGATCAAAGCGTAGACCGTTTGAGACATTACTCATATTTGGTAAGTGCGCATGGTGACTGTTGTATTCACTACCGATGCAATTTCAGTGTTTCAACAACATTCTGATAAACCACAGATTACAGAAAGCCTCCAGATGTACATCGGAAACTACTACTGGTCTTCCAGGGAACGATCAAAGCGTAGACTGTTTGAGACTTTACTCCCATGGAGGAAAGTCCGCATGGTGACTGTTGTATTCATTCCCGAGGCAATTACTGTGTTTCAACAACACTCTGATACTTCCCAGATTACAGAATGCCTCCAGATGTGCATAAGAAACTACTACTGGTCTTCCAGGGAACGATTAAATCGTAGACTGTTTGAGACATTACTCCCATGGAGGAATGTGCGCATGGTAACTGTTGCATTCAATCAAGATGTAATTTCTGTGTTCATCAACACTCTCATAGTCCACAGATTACAGAATGCCTCCAGATGTGCATCGGAAACTACTACTGGTCTTCCTGGGAAAGATCAAAGCGTAGACTGTTTGTGAGATTACTCCCACGGAGGAAAGTGCGCATGGTGACTGTTGTATTCAATCCCGATGCAATTTCTGAGTTTCATCAACACTCTGATAGTCCACAGATTACAGATTGCCTCCAGATGTGCATCGGAATCTACTACTGGTCTTCCAGGGAACGATCAAAACGTAGACTGTTTGAGTCATTACTCCCAGGGAGGAAAGTGCGCATGGTGACAGTTGTATTAAATCGCGATGCAATTTCTGTGTTAAAACAACACTCTGATAGTAAACAGATTTCAGAATGCCACCAGATGTGCATCGGACACTACTACTGGTCTTCCAGGGAACGATCAAAGCGTAGACTGTTTGAGACATTACCCACATCGAGGAAAGTGCGCATGGTGACTGTTGTAATCAATCCCAATGCAATGTCTGTGTTTCATCAACACTCAGATACTCATCAGATTACAGAATGCCTCTATATGTGCATCGGAAACTACTACTGGTCTTCCAGGGAACGATCAAAGCGTAGACTGTTTGAGACATTACTCCCATGGAGGACGGTGCACATGGTGACTCTTGTATAGTATCCCGATGCAATTTCTGTGTTTCATCAACACTGTGATGGTCCACAGATTACAGAATGCCTTTAGATGTTCATCGGAAACTACTACTGGTCTTTCAAGGAACGATCAAAGCGTAGACTGTTAGAGACTTTACTCCCATGGAGGAAAGTGTGCATGGTGACTTTTGTATTCAATCCCGATGCAATTTCTGTGTTTCATCAACACTCTGATAGTCCACAGATTACAGATTGCCTCCAGATGTGCATCGGAAACTACTACTGGTCTTCCTGGCAACGATCAAAGCGTAGACTGTATAAGAACATTACTCAAATGGAGGGAAGTGCGCATGGTGACTGTTGTATTCAAACCCGATGCAATTTCTGTGTTTCATCAACACTTTGAAGATCCACAGATTACAGAATGCCTCCAGATGTGCATCGGAAACTACTACTGGTGTTCCAGGGAACGATCAAAACGTAGACTGTTTGAGACATTACTCGCAAGGAGGTAAGTGCGCTTGGTGACTGTTGTATTCAATCCCCATGCAATTTCTGCGTTTCATCAACACTCTGATAGTCCACAGATTACAGAATGCCACCAGATATGCATCGGAAACTACTACTTGTCTTCCCTGGAGCGATCAAAGCGTAGACTGTTTGAGACATTACTCCCATGGAGGAATGTGCGGATGGTGACTGTTGTATTCAATCCCGATGCAATTTCTGTGTTTCATCTACACTCTGATACTCCACAGATTACAGAATGCCACCAGATGCAAATCGGGAACTACTACTGGTCTTCCAGGGAACGATCAAAGCGTAGCCGGTTTGACACATTACTCCCGCGGAAGTAAGTGCGCATGGTGTCTGTTGTATTCAGTCCCTATGCAATTTCTGTGTTTCATCAACATTCTGATAGTCCACATATTACAGAATGCCACCAGATGTGCATCGGAAACTACTACTGGTCTTTCAGGGAACGATTAAAGCGAGGAATGTTTCAGACATTACTCCCATGGCGGAAAGTGCGGATGGTGACTGTTGAATTCAATCCCGATGCAATTTCTGTGTTTCATCAACACTCTGATAGGCCACAGATTACAGAATGCCATCAGATGTGCATCGGAAACTACTACTGGTCTTCCAGGGAACGATCAAAGCGTAGACAGTTTGAGACATTACTCCCGTGGGGGAAAGTGCGCATGGTGACTGTTGTTATCAATCCCGATGAAATTTCTTTGTTTCATCAACACTCTGATAGTCCATAGATTACAGAATGCCACCAGATGGGCATCGGAAGCTACTACTGGTCTTCCAGGGAACGATCAAAGCGTACACTGTTTGAGACATTACTCCCATGGAGGAAAGTGCGCATGGTGACTGTTGTATTCAAACCCGATGCAATTTCTGTGTTTCATCAACACACTGATAGTCCACAGATTACAGATAGCCTCCAGATATGCATCGGAAACTACTACTGGTCTTCCTGTGAACGATCAAAGCGTAAACTGTTAGAGACATTACTCCCATGGAGGAAAGTGCGCATGGTGACTGTTGTATTCAATCCCGATGAAATTTCTTTGTTTCATCAACACTCTGATAGTCAATAGATTACAGAATGCCACCAGATGGGCATCGGAAACTACTACTGGTCTTCCAGGGAACGATCAAAGCGCAGAATGTTTGAGACATAACTCCCGTGGAGGAAAATGCGCATGGTGACTGTTGTTATCAATCACGATGCAATTTGTGTGTGTCATCAACACTCTGACAGTCCACAGATTACAGAATGCCACCAGATGTGCATCGGAAACTACTACTGGTCTTCCAGGGAACGATCAAAGCGTAGACTGTTTGAGACATTACTCTCATGGAAGAAAGTGCGGATGGTGACTGTTGTATTCAAACCCGATGCCATTTCTGTGTTTCATCAACACTCTGATAGTCCACAGATTACAGAATGCTACCAGATGTGCATCGAAAACTACTACTGGTCCTCCAGGGAACGATCAAATCGTAGACCGTTTGAGACATTACTTCCGTGGAGGAAAGTGCGCATTGTGACGGGTGTACTCAATCAAGATGCAATTTCTGTGTTTCATCAACACTCTGATAGTCCACAGATTATAGAATGCCACCAGACGTGCGTCGGAAACTACTATTGGTCTTCCAGGGAACGATCAAAGCGTAGACCGTTACAGACATTACTCGCATGGAAGAAAGTGCGCATGGTGACTGTTGTATTCAATCCCGATGCCGTTTCTGTGTTTCATCAACACTCTGATAGTCCACAGATTACACATTGCCTCCAGACGTGCATCGGAAACTACCACTGGTCTTCCAAGGAACGATCAAAGCGTAGACTGTTTGTGACATTACTCATATTTGGAAAGTGCGCATGGTGACTGTTGTATTCACTACCGATGCAATTTCAGTGTTTCAACAACATTCTGATAAACCACAGATTACAGAAAGCCTCCAGATGTACATCGGAAACTACTACTGGTCTTCCAGGGAACGATCAAAGCGTAGACTGTTTGAGACTTTACTCCCATGGAGGAAAGTCCGCATGGTGACTGTTGTATTCATTCCCGAGGCAATTACTGTGTTTCAACAACACTCTGATACTTCCCAGATTACAGAATGCCTCCAGATGTGCATAAGAAACTACTACTGGTCTTCCAGGGAACGATTAAAGCGTAGACTGTTTGAGACATTACTCCCATGGAGGAATGTGCGCATGGTAACTGTTGCATTCAATCAAGATGTAATTTCTGTGTTCATCAACACTCTCATAGTCCACAGATTACAGAATGCCCCCAGATGTGCATCGGAAACTACTACTGGTCTTCCTGGGAAAGATCAAAGCGTAGACTGTTTGTGAGATTACTCCCACGGAGGAAAGTGCGCATGGTGACTGTTGTATTCAATCCCGATGCAATTTCTGAGTTTCATCAACACTCTGATAGTCCACAGATTACAGATTGCCTCCAGATGTGCATCGGAATCTACTACTGGTCTTCCAGGGAACGATCAAAACGTAGACTGTTTGAGTCATTACTCCCAGGGAGGAAAGTGCGCATGGTGACAGTTGTATTAAATCGCGATGCAATTTCTGTGTTAAAACAACACTCTGATAGTAAACAGATTACAGAATGCCACCAGATGTGCATCGGACACTACTACTGGTCTTCCAGGGAACGATCAAAGCGTAGACTGTTTGAGACATTACTCACATCGAGGAAAGTGCGCATGGTGACTGTTGTAATCAATCCCAATGCAATGTCTGTGTTTCATCAACACTCAGATACTCATCAGATTACAGAATGCCTCTATATGTGCATCGGAAACTACTACTGGTCTTCCAGGGAACGATCAAAGCGTAGACTGTTTGAGACATTACTCCCATGGAGGACGGTGCACATGGTGACTCTTGTATAGTATCTCGATGCAATTTCTGTGTTTCATCAACACTGTGATGGTCCACAGATTACAGAATGCCTTTAGATGTTCATCGGAAACTACTACTGGTCTTTCAAGGAACGATCAAAGCGTAGACTGTTAGAGACTTTACTCCCATGGAGGAAAGTGTGCATGGTGATTGTTGTATTCAATCCCGATGCAATTTCTGTGTTTCATCAACACTCTGATAGTCCACAGATTACAGATTGCCTCCAGATGTGCATCGGAAACTACTACTGGTCTTCCTGGCAACGATCAAAGCGTAGACTGTATAAGAACATTACTCAAATGGAGGGAAGTGCGCATGGTGACTGTTGTATTCAAACCCGATGCAATTTCTGTGTTTCATCAACACTTTGAAGATCCACAGATTACAGAATGCCTCCAGATGTGCATCGGAAACTACTACTGGTGTTCCAGGGAACGATCAAAACGTAGACTGTTTGAGACATTACTCGCAAGGAGGTAAGTGCGCTTGGTGACTGTTGTATTCAATCCCCATGCAATTTCTGCGTTTCATCAACACTCTGATAGTCCACAGATTACAGAATGCCACCAGATATGCATCGGAAACTACTACTTGTCTTCCCTGGAGCGATCAAAGCGTAGACTGTTTGAGACATTACTCCCATGGAGGAATGTGCGGATGGTGACTGTTGTATTCAATCCCGATGCAATATCTGTGTTTCATCTACACTCTGATACTCCACAGATTACAGAATGCCACCAGATGCACATCGGGAACTACTACTGGTCTTCCAGGGAACGATCAAAGCGTAGCCGGTTTGACACATTACTCCCGCGGAAGTAAGTGCGCATGGTGTCTGTTGTATTCAGTCCCTATGCAATTTCTGTGTTTCATCAACACTCTGATAGTCCACATATTACAGAATGCCACCAGATGTGCATCGGAAACTACTACTGGTCTTTCAGGGAACGATTAAAGCGAGGAATGTTTCAGACATTACTCCCATGGCGGAAAGTGCGGATGGTGACTGTTGTATTCAAACCCGATGCAATTTCTGTGTTTCATCAACACTCTGATAGTCCACAGATTACAGATAGCCTCCAGATATGCATCGGAAACTACTACTGGTCTTCCTGTGAACGATCAAAGCGTAAACTGTTAGAGACATTACTCCCATGGAGGAAAGTGCGCATGGTGACTGTTGTATTCAATCCCGATGAAATTTCTTTGTTTCATCAACACTCTGATAGTCAATAGATTACAGAATGCCACCAGATGGGCATCGGAAACTACTACTGGTCTTCCAGGGAACGATCAAAGCGCAGAATGTTTGAGACATAACTCCCGTGGAGGAAAATGCGCATGGTGACTGTTGTTATCAATCACGATGCAATTTGTGTGTGTCATCAACACACTGACAGTCCACAGATTACAGAATGCCACCAGATGTGCATCGGAAACTACTACTGGTCTTCCAGGGAACGATCAAATCGTAGACCGTTTGAGACATTACTTCCGTGGAAGAAAGTGCGCATGGTGACTGTTGTATTCAATCCCGATGCAATTTCTGTGTTTCATCAACACTCTGATAGTCCACAGATTACAGAATGCCTCCAGATGTGCATCGGAAACTACCACTGGTCTTCCAGGGCACGATCAAAGCGTAGACTGTTTGAGACATTACTCCCATGGAGGAAAGTACGCATGGTGACTGTTGTATTCAATCCAAATGCTATTTCTCTGTTTCACCAACACTCTGATAGTCCACAGATTACAGAATGCCTATGGATGTTCATCGGAAACTACTACTGGTCTTCAAGGAACGATCAAAGCGTAGACTGTTAGAGACTTTACTCCCATATAGTAAAGTGTGCATGGTGACTGTTGTATTCAATCCCGATGCAATTTCTGTGTTTCATCAACACTCTGATAGTCCACAGATTACATAATGCCACCAGATGTGCCTCGGAAACTACTACTGGTCTTTAAGGGAACGATCAAAGCGTAGACCGTTTGTGACATTACTCCCATGGAGGAAAGTGCGCATGGTGACTGTTGTATTCAAACCCGATGCAATTTCTGTGTTTCATCATCACTCTGATAGTCCACAGATTACAGATAGCCTCCAGATGTGCATCGGAAACTACTACTGGTCTTCCAGGGAACGATCAAAGCGTAGCCTGTTTGACACATTACTCCAGCGGAGGTAAGTGCGCATGGTATCTGTTGTATTCAATCCCGATGCAATTTCTGTGTTTCATCAACACTCTGATAGTCCACATATTACAGAATGCCACCAGATGTCCATCGGAAACTACTACTGGTATTTCAGGGAACGATTAAAGCGAGGAATGTTTCAGACATTACTCCCATGGCGGAAAGTGCGGATGGTGACTGTTGTATTCAATCCCGATACAATTTCTTTGTTTCATCAACACTCTGATAGTCCATAGATTACAGAATGCCATCAGATGTGCATCGGAAACTACTACTGGTCTTCCAGGGCACGATCAAACCGTAGACAGTTTGAGACATTACGCCCCTGGAGGGAAGTGCGCATGGTGACTGTTGTATTCAATCCCGATGCAATTTCTGTGTTTCATCAACACTCTGATAGTCCACAGATTACATAATGCCACCAGATGTGCATCGGAAACTACTACTGGTCTTCCAGGGAACGATCAAAGCGTAGACCGTTTGAGACATTACTCCCATGGAGGAAAGTGCGCATGGTGACTGTTGTATTCTATCCCCGTGCTATTTCTGAGTTTCATCAACACTCTGATAGTCCACAGAATACAGAATGCCTCCAGATGTGCATCGGAAACTACCACTGGTCTTCCAGGGAACGATCAAAGCATAGACTGTTTGAGAGATTACTCCCGTGGAGGAAAGTGCGCATGGTGACTGTTGTATTCATTTCCGATGCAATTTCGCTGTTTCATCAACACTCAGTTAATCCACAGATTCCAGAATGCCTCCAGGTGTGCATCGGAAACTACTACTGGTCTTCCTGGGAACGATCAAAGCGTAGACAGTACCAGACATTACTCCTATTGAGGAAACTGTGGATTGTGACAGTTGTATTCACTCCTGATGCAATTACTGTGTTTCATCAACACTTTGAAGATCCACAGATTACAGAATGCCTCCAGATGTGCATCGGAAACTACTACTGGTCTTCCAGGGAACGATCAAAGCGTAGACTGTTTGAGACATTACTCCCATGGAGGTAAGTGCGCTTGGTGACTGTTGTATTCAATCCCGATGCCGTTTCTGTGTTTCATCAACACTCTGATAGTCCACAGATTACACATTGCCTCCAGATGTGCATCGGAAACTACTACTGGTCTTCCAGGGAACGATCAAAGCGTAGACTGTTTGAGACATTACTCCCCTGGAGGAAAGTGCGGATGGTGACTGTTGTATTCAATCCCGAAGCAATTTCTGTGTTTCATCAACACTCTGATAGTCCACAGATTACAGAATGCCTCCAGATGTGCATCGGAAACTACCACTGGTCTTCCTGGTAACAATCAAAGCGTAGACTGTATGTGACATTACTCCCACTGAGGAAAGTGCGCATGGTGACTGTTGTATTCAATCCCGATGCAATTTCTGTGTTTCATCAACACTCAGATTGTCCACAGATTACAGAATGCCTCCAGATGTGCATCGGAAACTACTACTGGTCTTCCTGGGAACGATCAAAGCGTAGACTGTTTGTGACATTACTCCCACGGAGGAAAGTGCGCATGGTGACTGTTGTATTCACTCCCGATGCAATTTCAGTGTTTCAACAACATTCTGATAAACCACAGATTACAGAAAGCCTCCAGATGTACATCGGAAACTACTACTGGTCTTCCAGGGAACGATCAAAGCGTAGACTGTTTGAGACTTTACTCCCATGGAGGAAAGTCCGCATGGTGACTGTTGTATTCATTCCCGAGGCAATTACTGTGTTTCAACAACACTCTGATACTTCCCAGATTACAGAATGCCCCCAGATGTGCATAAGAAACTACTACTGGTCTTCCAGGGAACGATCAAAGCGTAGACTGTTTGAGACATTACTCCCATGGAGGAATGTGCGCATGGTAACTGTTGCATTCAATCAAGATGTAATTTCTGTGTTCATCAACACTCTCATAGTCCACAGATTACAGAATGCAACCAGATGTGCATCGGAAACTACTACTGGTCTTTCTGGGAACGATCAAACCGTAGACAGTTTGAGACATTACGCCCCTGGAGGGAAGTGCGCATGGTGACTGTTGTATTCAATCCCGATGCAATTTCTGTGTTTCATCAACACTCTGATAGTCCACAGATTACATAATGCCACCAGATGTGCATCGGAAACTACTACTGGTCTTCCAGGGAACGATCAAAGCGTAGACCGTTTGAGACATTACTCCCATGGAGGAAAGTGCGCATGGTGACTGTTGTATTCTATCCCCGTGCTATTTCTGAGTTTCATCAACACTCTGATAGTCCACAGATTACAGAATGCCTCCAGATGTGCATCGGAAACTACCACTGGTCTTCCAGGGAACGATCAAAGCATAGACTGTTTGAGAGATTACTCCCGTGGAGGAAAGTGCGCATGGTGACTGTTGTATTCATTTCCGATGCAATTTCGGTGTTTCATCAACACTCAGTTAATCCACAGATTCCAGAATGCCTCCAGGTGTGCATCGGAAACTACTACTGGTCTTCCTGGGAACGATCAAAGCGTAGACAGTACCGGACATTACTCCTATTGAGGAAACTGTGGATTGTGACAGTTGTATTCACTCCTGATGCAATTACTGTGCTTCATCAACACTTGGAAGATCCACAGATTACAGAATGCCTCCAGATGTGCATCGGAAACTACTACTGGTCTTCCAGGGAACGGTCAAAGCGTAGACTGTTTGAGACATTACTCCCATGGAGGTAAGTGCGCTTGGTGACTGTTGTATTCAATCCCGATGCCGTTTCTGTGTTTCATCAACACTCTGATAGTCCACAGATTACACATTGCCTCCAGATGTGCATCGGAAACTACTACTGGTCTTCCAGGGAACGATCAAAGCGTAGACTGTTTGAGACATTACTCCCCTGGAGGAAAGTGCGGATGGTGACTGTTGTATTCAATCCCGAAGCAATTTCTGTGTTTCATCAACACTCTGATAGTCCACAGATTACAGAATGCCTCCAGATGTGCATCGGAAACTACCACTGGTCTTCATGGGAACAATCAAAGCGTAGACTGTTTGTGACATTACTCCCACTGAGGAAAGTGCGCACGGTGACTGTTGTATTCAATCCCGATGCAATTTCTGTGTTTCATCAACACTGTGATAGTCCACAGATTACAGAATGCCTATAGATTTTCATCGGAAACTACTACTTGTCTTCCAGGGAACGATCAAACCGTAGACAGTTTTAGACATTACGCCCCTGGAGGGAAGTGCGCATGGTGACTGTTGTATGCAATCCCGATGCTATTTTTGTGTTTCATCAACACTCTGATAGTCCACAGATTACATAATGCCACCAGATGTGCATCGGAAACTACTACTGGTCTTCCAGGGAACGATCAAAGCGTAGACCGTTTGAGACATTACTCATATGGAGGAAAGTGCGCATGGTGACTGTTGCATTCTATCCCCGTGCTATTTCTGAGTTTCATCAACACTTTGAAAGTCCACAGATTACAGAATGCCTCCAGATGTGCATCAGAATCTACTACTGGTCTTCCAGGGAACGATCAAAGCATAGACAGTTTGAGAGATTACTCCCGTGGAGGAAAGTGCGCATGGTGACTGTTGTATTCATTTCCGATGCAATTTCGGTGTTTCATCAACACTCAGTTAATCCACAGATTCCAGAATGCCTCCAGGTGTGCATCGGAAACTACTACTGGTCTTCCTGGGAACGATCAAAGCGTAGACAGTACCAGACATTACTCCTATTGAGGAAACTGTGGATTGTGACAGTTGTATTCACTCCTGATGCAATTTCTGTGTTTCATCAACACTTTGAAGATCCACAGATTACAGAATGCCTCCAGATGTGCATCGGAAACTACTACTGGTCTTCCAGGGAACGATCAAAGCGTAGACTGTTTGAGACATTACTCCCATGGGGGTAAGTGCGCTTGGTGACTGTTGTATTCAATCCCGATGCCGTTTCTGTGTTTCATCAACACTCTGATAGTCCACAGATTTCACATTGCCTCCAGATGTGCATCTGAAACTACTACTGGTCTTCCAGGGAACGATCAAAGCGTAAACTGTTTGAGACATTACTCCCATGGAGGAAAGTGCGCATTGTGACCGTTGTATTCAATCCCGATTCAATTTCTGTGTTTTATCAACACTCTGATAGTCCACAGATTACAGAATGACTAAAGATGTGCATCGGAAACTACTACTGGTCTTCCAGGGAACGATCAAAGCGTAGACTGTTTGAGACATTACTCCCCTGGAGGAAAGTGATCATGGTGACTGTTGTATTCAATCCCGAAGCAATTTCTGTGTTTCATCAACACTCTGATAGTCCACAGATTACAGAATGCCTCCAGATGTGCATCGGAAACTACCACTGGTCTTCCAGGGAACAATCAAAGCGTAGACTGTTTGTGACATTACTCCCACTGAGGAAAGTGCGCATGGTGACTGTTGTATTCAATCCCGATGCAATTTCTGTGTTTCATCAACACTCAGATTGTCCACAGATTACAGAATGCCTCCAGATGTGCATCGGAAACTACTACTGGTCTTCCTGGGAACGATCAAAGCGTAGACTGTTTGTGACATTACCCCTACGGAGGAAAGTGCGCATGGTGACTGTTGTATTCAATCCCGATGCAATTTCTGAGTTTCATCAACACTCTGATAGTCCACAGATTACAGAATGCCTCCAGATGTGCATCGGAAACTACCACTGGTCTTCCAAGGAACGATCAAAGCGTAGACTGTTTGAGACATTACTCATATTTGGAAAGTGCGCATGGTGACTGTTGTATTCACTCCCGATGCAATTTCAGTGTTTCAACAACATTCTGATAAACCACAGATTTCAGAAAGCCTCCAGATGTACATCGGAAACTACTACTGGTCTTTCAGGGAACGATCAAAGCGTAGACTGTTTGAGACTTTACTCCCATGGAGGAATGTCCGCATGGTGACTGTTGTATTCATTCCCGAGGCAATTACTGTGTTTCAACAACACTCTGATACGTCCCAGATTACAGAATGCCTCCAGATGTGCATAAGAAACTACTACTGGTCTTCCAGGGAACGATCAAAGCGTAGACTGTTTGAGACATTACTCCCATGGAGGAATGTGCGCATGGTAACTGTTGCATTCAATCAAGATGTAATTTCTGTGTTCATCAACACTCTCATGGTCCACAGATTACAGAATGCCTATAGATGTTCATCGGAAACTACTACTGGTCTTTCAAGGAAAGATCAAAGCGTAGTCAGTTAGAGACTTTACTCCCATGGAGGAAAGTGTGCATGGTGACTGTTGTATTCAATCCCGATGCAATTTCTGTGTTTCATCAACACTCTGATAGTCCACAGATTACAGATTGCCTCCAGATGTGCATCGGAAACTACTACTGGTCTTCCTGGCAACGATCAAAGCGTAGACTGTATAAGAACATTACTCAAATGGAGGGAAGTGCGCATGGTGACTGTTGTATTCAAACCCGATGCAATTTCTGTGTTTCTTCAACACTTTGAAGATCCACAGATTACAGAATGCCTCCAGATGTGCATCGGAAACTACTACTGGTCTTCCAGGGAACGATCAAAACGTAGACTGTTTGAGACATTACTCGCAAGGAGGTAAGTGCGCTTGGTGACTGTTGTATTCAATCCCCATGCCATTTCTGTGTTTCATCAACACTCTGATAGTCCACAGATTACAGAATACCACCAGATATGCATCGGAAACTACTACTTGTCTTCCCTGGAGCGATCAAAGCGTAGACTGTTTGAGACATTACTCCCATGGAGGAATGTGCGGATGGTGACTGTTGTATTCAATCCCGATGCAATTTCTGTGTTTCATCTACACTCTGATACTCCACAGTTTACAGAATGCCACCAGATGCACATCGGGAACTACTACTGGTCTTCCAGGGAACGATCAAAGCGTAGCCGGTTTGACACATTACTCCCGCGGAAGTAAGTGCGCATGGTGTCTGTTGTATTCAGTCCCGATGCAATTTCTGTGTTTCATCAACACTCTGATAGTCCACATATTACAGAATGCCACCAGATGTGCATCGGAAACTACTACTGGTCTTTCAGGGAACGATTAAAGCGAGGAATGTTTCAGACATTACTCCCATTGCGGAAAGTTCGGATGGTGACTGTTGAATTCAATCCCGATGCAATTTCTGTGATTCATCAACACTCTGATAGTCCACAGATTACAGAATGCCATCAGATGTGCATCGGAAACTACTACTGGTCTTCCAGGGAACGATCAATGCGTAGACAGTTTGAGACATTACTCCCGTGGGGGAAAGTGCGCATGGTGACTGTTGTTATCAATCCCGATGGAATTTCTTTGTTTCATCAACACTCTGATAGTCCATAAATTACAGAATGCCACCAGATGGGCACCGGAAGCTACTACTGGTCTTCCAGGGAACGATCAAAGCGTAGACTGTTTGAGACATTATTCCCATGGAGGAAAGTGCGCATGGTGACTGTTGTATTCAAACCCGATGCAATTTCTGTGTTTCATCATCACTCTGATAGTCCACAGATTACAGATAGCCTCCAGATGTGCATCGGAAACTACTACTGGTCTTCCTGTGAACGATCAAAGCGTAAACTGTTAGAGACATTACTCCCATGGAGGAAAGTGCGCATGGTGACTGTTGTATTCAATCCCGATGAAATATCTTTGTTTCATCAACACTCTCTGATAGTCCATAGATTACAGAATGCCACCAGATGGGCATCGGAAACTACTACTGGTCTTCCAGGGAACGATCAAAGTGTAGACTGTTTGAGACATTACTCCCATGGAGGAAAGTGCGCATGGTGACTGTTGTATTCAAACCCGATGCAATTTCTGTGTTTAATCAACACTCTGATAGTCCACAGATTACAGATAGCCTACCGGTTGTGCATCGGAAACTACTACAGGTCTTCCTGTAAACGATCAAAGCGTAAACTGTTAGAGACATTACTCCCATGGAGGAAAGTGCGCATGGTGACTGTTGTATTCAATCCCGATGCAATTTCAGTGTTTCATCAACACCCTGATAGTCCGCAGATTACAGAATTCCCCCAGATGTGCATCGGAAACTACTACTTGTCGTCCAGGGAACGATCAAAGCGTAAACTCTTTGAGACATTACTCCCATGGAGGAAAGTGCGCATGGTAACTGTTGTATTCAATCCCGTTGCATTTTCTGTGTTTCATCAACACTCTGATAGTCCACAGATTACAGGAAGGCCACCAGATGTGCATCGGAAACTACTACTGGTCTTCCAAGGAACGATCAACGCGTACACTGTTTGAGACATTACCCCCATGAAGGAAAGTGCAAATGGTGACTGTTGTATCAATCCCGATGCAATTTCTGTGTTTCATCAACACTCTGATAGTCCACAGATTACGTAAAGCCTGCAGATGTGCATCGGAACCTATTACTGCTCTTCCAGGGAACCATCAAAGCATCGACTGTTAAGGACATTACTCCCATGGAGGAAAGTGCGCATGGTGACTGTTGTATTCAATCCCGATGCAATTTCTATGTTTCATCAACACTCTGATACTAGACAGAATACAGAATGCCTCCAGATGTGCATCGGAACCTACTACTGGTCTTCCAGGGAACCATCAAAGCGTCGACTGTTAAGGACATTACTCCCATGGAGGAAAGTGCGCATGGTGACTGTTGTATTCAATCCCGATGCAATTTCTGTGTTTCATCAACACTCTGATAGTCCACAGATTACAGAATGCCTCCAGATGTGCATCGGAAACTTCTACTGGTCTTCCAGGGAACGATCAAAGCGTAGACTCTTTGAGACATTACTCCCATGGAGGAAAGTGCGCATGGTGACTGTTGTATTCAATCCCGATGCAATTTCTGTGTTTCATCAACACTCTGATAGTCCACAGATTACAGAATGCCTCCAGATGTGCAACCGAAACTACTACTGGTCTTCCAGGGAACGATCAAAGCGTAAACACCTTGAGACATTACTCCCATGGAGGAAAGCGCGCATGGTGATGTTGTACTCAATCCCGATGCAATTTCTGTGTTTCATCAACACTCTGATAGTCCACAGAATACAGAATGCCTCCAGATGTGCATCGGAAACTTCTACTGGTCTTTCAGGGAACGATCAAAGCGTAGACTGTTTGAGACATTACTCCCATGGAGGAAAGTGCGCATGGTGACTGTTGTATTCAATCCCGATGCAATTTCTGTGTTTCATCAACACCCTGATAGTCCGCAGATTACAGAATGCCCCCAGATGTGCATCGGAAACTACTACTGGTCTTCCAGGGAACGATCAAAGCGTAGACTGTTTGAGACATTACTTCTATGGATTAATGTGCGCATGGTGACTGTTGTATTCAATCCTGATCCAATTTCTGTGTTTCATCAACACTCTGATAGGCCACAGATTTCAGAATGCCTCCACATGTGCATCGGAAACTACTACTTGTCTTCCAGGGAACGATCAACGCGTAAACTCTTTGAGACATTACTCCCATGGAGGAAAGTGCGCATGGTAACTGTTGTATTCAATCCCGTTGCATTTTATGTGTTTCATCAACACTCTGATAGTCCACAGATTACAGGAAGGCCACCAGATGTGCATCGGAAACTACTACTGGTCTTCCAAGGAACGATCAACGCGTACACTGTTTGAGACATTACCCCCATGAAGGAAAGTGCAAATGGTGACTGTTGTATCAATCCCGATGCAATTTCTGTGTTTCATCAACACTCTGATAGTCCACAGATTACGTAAAGCCTGCAGATGTGCATCGGAACCTATTACTGCTCTTCCAGGGAACCATCAAAGCATCGACTGTTAACGACATTACTCCCATGGAGGAAAGTGCGCATGGTGACTGTTGTATTCAATCCCGATGCAATTTCTGTGTTTCATCAACACTCTGATAGTCCACAGATTACAGAATGCCTCCAGATATGCATCCGAAACTACTACTGGTCTTCCAGGGAACGATCATAGCGTAAACACCTTGAGACATTACTACCATGGAGGAAAGTGCGCATGGTGACTGTTGTACTCAATCCCGATGCAATTTCTGTGTTTCATCAACACTCTGATAGTCCACAGATTACAGAATGCCTCCAGATGTGCATCGGAAACTTCTACTGGTCTTCCAGGGAACGATCAAAGCGTAGACTGTTTGAGACATTCCTCCCATGGAGGAAAGTGCGCATGGTGACTGTTGTATTCAATCCTGATGCAATTTCTGTGTTTCATCAACACTCTGATAGTCCACAGATTACAGAATGCCTCCAGATGTGCATCGGAAACTACAACTGGACTTCCAGGGAACGATCAAAGCGTAGACTGTTTGAGACATTACTTTTATGGAGGAATGTGCGCATGGTGACTGTTGTATTCAATCCAGATCCAATTTCTGTGTTTCATCAACAATCTGATAGGCCACAGATTTCAGAATGCCTCCAGATGTGCATCGGAAACTACTACTGGTCTTCCAGGGACCGATCAAAGCGTAAACTCTTTGAGACATTACTCCCATATAGGAAAGTGCGCATGGTAACTGTTGTATTCAATCCCGTTGCATTTCCTGTGTTTCATCAACACTCTGATGGTCCACAGATTACAGGAAGGCCACCAGATGTGCATCGGAAACTATTACTGGTCATCCAGGGAACGATCAAAACGTACACTGTTTGAGACATTACTTCCATAGAGGAAAGTGCCCATGGTGACTGTTGTATTCAAACCCGATGCAATTTCTGTGTTTCATCAACACTCTGATACTAGACAGAATACAGAATGCCTCTAGATGTGCATCGGAAACTACTACTAGTCTTCCAGGGAACGATCAAATCGTAGACTCTTAGGGGCATTACTCCCATGGAGGAAAGTGCGCATGGTGACTGTTGTATTCAATCCCGATGCAATTTCTGTGTTTCATCATCACGCTGGTAGTCCGCAGATTACTGAATGCCTCCAGATGTTAATTGGAAACTACTACTGGTCTTCCAGGAAACGATCAACGCGTACACTGTTTGAGACATTACCCCCATGAAGGAAAGTGCCCATGGTGACTGTTGTATTCAATCCCGATGCAATTTCTGTGTTTCATCAACACTCTGATTGTCCACAGATTACGTAAAGCCTGCAGATGTGCATCGGAACCTACTACTGGTCTTCCAGGGAACCATCAAAGCGTCGACTGTTAAGGACATTACTCCCATGGAGGAAAGTGCGCATGGTGACTGTTGTATTCAATCCCGATGCAATTTCTGTGTTTCATCAACACTCTGATAGTCCACAGATTACAGAATGCCTCCAGATGTGCATCGGAAGCTTCTACTAGTCTTCCAGGGAACGATCAAAGCGTAGAGTGTTTGAGACATTACACCCATGGAGGAAAGTGCGCATGGTGACTGTTGTATTCAATCCCGATGCAATTTCTGTGTTTCATCAAAACTCTGATAGACCACAGATTACAGAATGCCTCCAGATGTGCATCGGGAACTACTACTGGTCTTCCAGGGAACGATCAAAGCGTAGACTGTTTGAGACATTACTTTTATGGAGGAATGTGCGCATGGTGACTGTTGTATTCAATCCAGATCCAATTTCTGTGTTTCATCAACACTCTGATAGGCCACAGATTACAGAATGCCTCCAGATGTGCATCGGAAACTACTACTGGTCTTCCAGGGAACGATCAAAGCGTACACTCTCTGAGACATTACTCCCATGGAGGAAAGTGCGCATGGTAACTGTTGTATTCAATCCCGATGCATTTTCTGTGTTTCATCAACACTCTGATAGTCCACAGATTACAGAATGCCACCAGATGTGCATCGGAAACTACTACTGGTCTTCCAGGGAACCATCAAAGCGTCGACTGTTAAGGACATTACTCCCATGGAGGAAAGTGCTTATGGTAACTGTTGTATTCAATCCCAATGCAATTTCTGTGTTTCATCAACACTCTGATACTCCACAGAAACAGAATGCCTCCAGATGTGCATCGGAAATTATTACTGGTCTTCCAGCGAACGATCAAAGCGTAGACTGTTTGGGACATTACTCCCATGGAGGAAAGTGCGCATGGTGACTGTTGTATTCAATCCCGATGCAATTTCTGTGTTTCATCAACACTCTGATAGTCCACAGATTACAGAATGCCTCCAGATGTGCATCGGGAACTACTACTGGTCTTCCAGGGAACGATCAAAGCGTAGACTGTTTGAGACATTACTTTTATGGAGGAATTTGCGCATGGTGACTGATGTACTCAATCCCGATGCATTTTCTGTGTTTCATCAACACTCTGATACTCCACAGATTACAGAATGCCACAAGATGTGCATATGAGACTACTACTGATCTTCCAGTAAACGATCAAAGCGTAGACTCTTAGGGGCATTACTCCCATGGAGGAAAGTGCGCATGGTGACTGTTGTATTCAATCCCGATGCAATATCTGTGTTTAATCAACACTCTGATAGTCTACAGGTTACAGAATGCCACCAGATGTGCATCGGAAACTACTACTTGTCTTCCAGGGAACGATCAAAGCGTAGACTGTTTGAGACATACTGCCCGTGGAGGAATGTGCGCATGGTGACTGTTGTATTGAATCCCGATTCAATTTCTGTGTTTCATCAACATTCTGATAGTCCATAGATTACAGAATGCCACCAGATGTGCATCGGAACTACTACTGGTCTTCAAGGGAACGATCAAAGCGTAGACTGTTTGAGACATTACTCCCATGGAGGAAAGTGCGCATGGTGACTGTTGTATTCAATCCCGATAAAATTTCTGTGTTTCATCAACACTCTGATAGTCAACAGATTACAGAATGCCTCCAGATGTGCATCGGAAACTACTACTGGTCTTCCAGGGAACGATCAAAGCGTAGACTGTTTGAGACATTACTCCCATGGAGGAAAGTGCGCATGGTGACTGTTGTATTCAATCCCGATGCAATTTCTGTGTTTCATCAACACTCTGATAGTCCACAGATTACAGAATGCCTCCAGATGTGCAACCGAAACTACTACTGGTCTTCCAGGGAACGATCAAAGCGTAAACACCTTGAGACATTACTCCCATGGAGGAAAGCGCGCATGGTGATGTTGTACTCAATCCCGATGCAATTTCTGTGTTTCATCAACACTCTGATAGTCCACAGAATACAGAATGCCTCCAGATGTGCATCGGAAACTTCTACTGGTCTTTCAGGGAACGATCAAAGCGTAGACTGTTTGAGACATTACTCCCATGGAGGAAAGTGCGCATGGTGACTGTTGTATTCAATCCCGATGCAATTTCTGTGTTTCATCAACACCCTGATAGTCCGCAGATTACAGAATGCCCCCAGATGTGCATCGGAAACTACTACTGGTCTTCCAGGGAACGATCAAAGCGTAGACTGTTTGAGACATTACTTCTATGGATTAATGTGCGCATGGTGACTGTTGTATTCAATCCTGATCCAATTTCTGTGTTTCATCAACACTCTGATAGGCCACAGATTTCAGAATGCCTCCACATGTGCATCGGAAACTACTACTTGTCTTCCAGGGAACGATCAACGCGTAAACTCTTTGAGACATTACTCCCATGGAGGAAAGTGCGCATGGTAACTGTTGTATTCAATCCCGTTGCATTTTATGTGTTTCATCAACACTCTGATAGTCCACAGATTACAGGAAGGCCACCAGATGTGCATCGGAAACTACTACTGGTCTTCCAAGGAACGATCAACGCGTACACTGTTTGAGACATTACCCCCATGAAGGAAAGTGCAAATGGTGACTGTTGTATCAATCCCGATGCAATTTCTGTGTTTCATCAACACTCTGATAGTCCACAGATTACGTAAAGCCTGCAGATGTGCATCGGAACCTATTACTGCTCTTCCAGGGAACCATCAAAGCATCGACTGTTAACGACATTACTCCCATGGAGGAAAGTGCGCATGGTGACTGTTGTATTCAATCCCGATGCAATTTCTGTGTTTCATCAACACTCTGATAGTCCACAGATTACAGAATGCCTCCAGATATGCATCCGAAACTACTACTGGTCTTCCAGGGAACGATCATAGCGTAAACACCTTGAGACATTACTACCATGGAGGAAAGTGCGCATGGTGACTGTTGTACTCAATCCCGATGCAATTTCTGTGTTTCATCAACACTCTGATAGTCCACAGATTACAGAATGCCTCCAGATGTGCATCGGAAACTTCTACTGGTCTTCCAGGGAACGATCAAAGCGTAGACTGTTTGAGACATTCCTCCCATGGAGGAAAGTGCGCATGGTGACTGTTGTATTCAATCCTGATGCAATTTCTGTGTTTCATCAACACTCTGATAGTCCACAGATTACAGAATGCCTCCAGATGTGCATCGGAAACTACAACTGGACTTCCAGGGAACGATCAAAGCGTAGACTGTTTGAGACATTACTTTTATGGAGGAATGTGCGCATGGTGACTGTTGTATTCAATCCAGATCCAATTTCTGTGTTTCATCAACAATCTGATAGGCCACAGATTTCAGAATGCCTCCAGATGTGCATCGGAAACTACTACTGGTCTTCCAGGGACCGATCAAAGCGTAAACTCTTTGAGACATTACTCCCATATAGGAAAGTGCGCATGGTAACTGTTGTATTCAATCCCGTTGCATTTCCTGTGTTTCATCAACACTCTGATGGTCCACAGATTACAGGAAGGCCACCAGATGTGCATCGGAAACTATTACTGGTCATCCAGGGAACGATCAAAACGTACACTGTTTGAGACATTACTTCCATAGAGGAAAGTGCCCATGGTGACTGTTGTATTCAAACCCGATGCAATTTCTGTGTTTCATCAACACTCTGATACTAGACAGAATACAGAATGCCTCTAGATGTGCATCGGAAACTACTACTAGTCTTCCAGGGAACGATCAAATCGTAGACTCTTAGGGGCATTACTCCCATGGAGGAAAGTGCGCATGGTGACTGTTGTATTCAATCCCGATGCAATTTCTGTGTTTCATCATCACGCTGGTAGTCCGCAGATTACTGAATGCCTCCAGATGTTAATTGGAAACTACTACTGGTCTTCCAGGAAACGATCAACGCGTACACTGTTTGAGACATTACCCCCATGAAGGAAAGTGCCCATGGTGACTGTTGTATTCAATCCCGATGCAATTTCTGTGTTTCATCAACACTCTGATTGTCCACAGATTACGTAAAGCCTGCAGATGTGCATCGGAACCTACTACTGGTCTTCCAGGGAACCATCAAAGCGTCGACTGTTAAGGACATTACTCCCATGGAGGAAAGTGCGCATGGTGACTGTTGTATTCAATCCCGATGCAATTTCTGTGTTTCATCAACACTCTGATAGTCCACAGATTACAGAATGCCTCCAGATGTGCATCGGAAGCTTCTACTAGTCTTCCAGGGAACGATCAAAGCGTAGAGTGTTTGAGACATTACACCCATGGAGGAAAGTGCGCATGGTGACTGTTGTATTCAATCCCGATGCAATTTCTGTGTTTCATCAAAACTCTGATAGACCACAGATTACAGAATGCCTCCAGATGTGCATCGGGAACTACTACTGGTCTTCCAGGGAACGATCAAAGCGTAGACTGTTTGAGACATTACTTTTATGGAGGAATGTGCGCATGGTGACTGTTGTATTCAATCCAGATCCAATTTCTGTGTTTCATCAACACTCTGATAGGCCACAGATTACAGAATGCCTCCAGATGTGCATCGGAAACTACTACTGGTCTTCCAGGGAACGATCAAAGCGTACACTCTCTGAGACATTACTCCCATGGAGGAAAGTGCGCATGGTAACTGTTGTATTCAATCCCGATGCATTTTCTGTGTTTCATCAACACTCTGTAGTCCACAGATTACAGAATGCCACCAGATGTGCATCGGAAACTACTACTGGTCTTCCAGGGAACCATCAAAGCGTCGACTGTTAAGGACATTACTCCCATGGAGGAAAGTGCTTATGGTAACTGTTGTATTCAATCCCAATGCAATTTCTGTGTTTCATCAACACTCTGATACTCCACAGAAACAGAATGCCTCCAGATGTGCATCGGAAATTATTACTGGTCTTCCAGCGAACGATCAAAGCGTAGACTGTTTGGGACATTACTCCCATGGAGGAAAGTGCGCATGGTGACTGTTGTATTCAATCCCGATGCAATTTCTGTGTTTCATCAACACTCTGATAGTCCACAGATTACAGAATGCCTCCAGATGTGCATCGGGAACTACTACTGGTCTTCCAGGGAACGATCAAAGCGTAGACTGTTTGAGACATTACTTTTATGGAGGAATTTGCGCATGGTGACTGATGTACTCAATCCCGATGCATTTTCTGTGTTTCATCAACACTCTGATACTCCACAGATTACAGAATGCCACAAGATGTGCATATGAGACTACTACTGATCTTCCAGTAAACGATCAAAGCGTAGACTCTTAGGGGCATTACTCCCATGGAGGAAAGTGCGCATGGTGACTGTTGTATTCAATCCCGATGCAATATCTGTGTTTAATCAACACTCTGATAGTCTACAGGTTACAGAATGCCACCAGATGTGCATCGGAAACTACTACTTGTCTTCCAGGGAACGATCAAAGCGTAGACTGTTTGAGACATACTGCCCGTGGAGGAATGTGCGCATGGTGACTGTTGTATTGAATCCCGATTCAATTTCTGTGTTTCATCAACATTCTGATAGTCCATAGATTACAGAATGCCACCAGATGTGCATCGGAACTACTACTGGTCTTCAAGGGAACGATCAAAGCGTAGACTGTTTGAGACATTACTCCCATGGAGGAAAGTGCGCATGGTGACTGTTGTATTCAATCCCGATAAAATTTCTGTGTTTCATCAACACTCTGATAGTCAACAGATTACAGAATGCCTCCAGATGTGCATCGGAAACTACTACTGGTCTTCCAGGGAACGATCAAAGCGTAGACTGTTTGAGACATTACTCCCATGGAGGAAAGTGCGCATGGTGACTGTTGTATTCAATCCCGATGCAATTTCTGTGTTTCATCAACACTGTGATAGTCCACAGATTACAGAATGCCTCCAGATGTGCATCGGAAACTACTACTGGTCTTCCAGGGAACGATCAAAGCGTAGACTGTTTGAGACATTAGTTTTATGGAGGAATTTCCGCATGGTGACTGTTGTATTCAATCCAGATGCAATTTCTGTGTTTCATCAACACTCTGATAGGCCACAGATTTCAGAATGCCTCCAGATATGCTTCGGAAACTACTACTGGACTTCCAGGGAACGATCAAAGCGTAAACTCCTTTAGACATTACTCCCATGGAGGAAAGTGCGCAAGGTGACTATTGTACTCAATCCTGATGCATTTTCTGTGTTTCATCAACACTCTGATACTCCACAGATTACAGAATGCCACGAGATGTGCATCGGAGACTACTACTGATCTTCCAGGGAACGATCAAAGCGTAGACTGTTTGAGACATTACTCCCATGGAGGAAAGTGCACATGGTGACTGTTGTATTCAATCCCGATAAAATTTCTGTGTTTCATCAACGCTCTGATAGTCAACAGATTACAGGATGCCTCCAGATGTGCATCGGAAACTACTACTGGTCTGCCAGGGAACGATCAAAGCGTAGACTGTTTGAGACATTACTCCCATGGAGGAAAGTGCGCATGGTGACTGTTGTATTCAATCCCGATGCAATTTCTGTGTTTCATCAACACTCTGATACTAGACAGAATACAGAATGCCTCCAGATGTGCATCGGAAACTACTTATAGTCTTCCAGGGAACGATCAACGCGTACACTGTTTGAGACAATACCCCCATGAAGGAAAGTGCAAATGGTGACTGTTGTATTCAATCCCGATGGAATTTCTGTGTTTCATCAACACTCTGATAGTCCACAGATTACGTAAAGCCTGCAGATGTGCATCGGAACCTACTACTGGTCTTCCAGGGAACCATCAAAGCGTCGACTGTTAAGGACATTACTCCCATGGAGGGAAGTGCGCATGGTGACTGTTGTAATCAATCCCGATGCAATTTCTGTGTTTCATCAACACTCTGATAGTCCACAGATTACAGAATGCCTCCAGATGTGCATCGGAAGCTTCTACTGGTCTTCCAGGGAACGATCAAAGCGTAGACTCTTTCAGACATTACTCCCATGGAGGAAAGTGCGCATGGTGACTGTTGTATTCAATCCCGATGCAATTTCTGTGTTTCATCAACACACTGATAGTCCACAGATTACAGAATGCCTCCAGATGTGCAACCGAAACTTCTACTGGTCTTCCAGAGAACGATCAAATCGTAAACACCTTGAGACATTACTCCCATGGAGGAAAGTGCGCATGGTGATGTTGTACTCAATCCCGATGCAATTTCTGTGTTTTATCAACACTCTGATACTAGACAGAATACAGAATGCCTCCAGATGTGCATCGGAAACTACTACTAGCCTTCCAGGGAACGATCAAAGCGTAGACTGTTTGGGACATTACTCCCATGGAGGAAAGTGCGCATGGTGACTGTTCCATTCAATCCCGATGCAATTTCTGTGTTTCATCAACACTCTGGTAGTCCGCAGATTACTGAATGCCTCCAGATGTTAATTGGAAACTACTACTGGTCTTCCAGGGAACGATCAATACGTACACTGTTTGAGAAATTACCCCCATGAAGGAAAGTGCCCATGGTGACTGTTGTACTCAATCCTGATGCATTTTCTTTGTTTCATCAACACTCTGATAGTCAACAGATTACAGAATGCCTCCAGATGTGCATCGGAAACTACTACTGGTCTTCCAGGGAACGATCAAAGCGTAGACTGTTTGGGACATTACTCCCATGGAGGAAAGTGCGCATGGTGACTGTTGTATTCAATCCCGATGCAATTTCTGTGTTTCATCAACACTCTGGTAGTCCGCAGATTACTGAATGCATCCAGATGTTAATTGGAAACTACTACTGGTCTTCCAGGGAACGATCAACGCGTACACTGTTTGAGACATAACCCCCATGAAGGAAAGTGCAAATGGTGACTGTTGTATTCAATCCCGATGCAATTTCTGTGTTTCATCAACACTCTGATAGTTCTCAGATTACGTAAAGCCTGCAGATGTGCATCGGAACCTACTACTGGTCTTCCAGGGAACCACCAAAGCGTCGACTGTTAAGGACATTACTCCCATGGAGGAAAGTGCGCATGGTGACTGTTGTATTCAATCCCGATGCAATTTCTGTGTTTCATCAACACTCTGATAGTCCACAGATTACAGAATGCCTCCAGATGTGCATCGGAAACTTCTACTGGTCTTCCAGGGAACGATCAAAGTGTAGACTGTTTGAGACCTTACTCCCATGGAGGAAAGTGCGCATGGTGACTGTTGTAATCAATCCCGATGCAATTTCTGTGTTTCATCAACACTCTGATAGTCCACAGATTACAGAATGCCTCCAGATGTGCATCGGAAACTACTACTGGTCTTCCACTGAACGATCAAAGCGTAAACACCTTGAGACATTACTCCCATGGAGGAAAGTGCGCATGGTGACTGTTGTACTCAGTACCGATGCAATTTCTGTGTTTCATCAACACTCTGATAGTCCACAGATTACAGAATGCCTCCAAATGTGCATCGGAAACTTCTACTGTTCTTCCAGGGAACGATCAAAGCGTAGACTGTTTGAGACATTACTCCCATGGAGGAAAGTGCGCATGGTGACTGTTGTATTCAATCCCGATGCAATTTCTGTGTTTCATCAACACTCTGATTGACCACAGATTACAGGATGCCTCGAGATGTGCATCGGAAACTACTACTGGTCTTCCAGGGAACGATCAAAACGTAGACTGTTTGAGACTATACTTTTATGGAGGAATGTGCGCATGGTGACTGTTGTATTCAATCCAGATGCAATTTCTGTGTTTCATCAACACTCTGATAGGCCACAGATTTCAGAATGCCTCCAGATGTGCATCGGAAAATACTACTGGTCTTCCAGGGAACGATCATAGCGTAAACTCTTTGAGACATTACTCCCATGGAGGAAAGTGCGCATGGTAACCGTTGTATTCAATTCCGTTGCATTTTCTGTGTTTCATCAACACTCTGATTGTCCACAGATTACAGGAAGGCCACCAGATGTGCATCGGAAACTACTACTGGTCTTCCAGGAAACGATCAAAGCGTAGACTGTTTGAGAATTACTCCCATGGAGGAAAGTGCGCATGGTAACTGTTGTATTCAATCCCGATGCTATTTCTGTGTTTCATCAACACACTGATACTCCACAGAATACAGAATGCCTCCAGATGTGCATCGGAAACTATTACTGGTCTTCCAGGGAACGATCAAAGCGTAGACTGTTTGGGACATTACTCCCATGGAGGAAAGTGCGCATGGTGACTGTTGTATTCAATCCCGATGCAATTTCTGTGTTTCTTAAACACTCTGATAGTCCGCAGATTACAGAATGCCTCCATATGTTAATTGGAAACTACTACAGGTCTTCCAGGGAACGATCAAAACGTACACCGTTTGAGACATTACTTCCATGGAGGAAAGTGCGCATGGTGACTGTTGTATTCAATCCCTATGCAATTTCTGTGTTTCATCAAAACTCCGATAGTCCACAGATTACGGAATGCCTCCAGATGTGCATCGGAAACTACTACTGGTCTTCCAGGGAACGATCAAAGCGTCGACTGTTAAGGACATTACTCCCATGGAGGAAAGTGCGCATGGTGACTGTTGTATTCAATCCCGATGCAATTTCTGTGTTTCATCAACACTCTGATAGACCACAGATTACAGAATGCCTCCAGATATGCTTCGGAAACTACTACTGGACTTCCAGGGAACGATAAAAGTGTAAACGCCTTGAGACATTACTCCCATGGAGGAAAGTGCGCATGGTGACTGTTGTACTCAATCCCGATGCAATTTCTGTGTTTCATCAACACTCTGATACTCCACAGATTACAGAATGCCACGAGATGTGCATCGCAGACATCTACTGATCTTCCAGGGAACGATCAAAGCGTAGACTGTTTCAGACATTACTCCCATGGAGGAAAGTGCGCATGGTGACTGTTGTATTCAATCCCGATGCAATTTCTGTGTTTCATCAACACTCTGATACTAGACAGAATACAGAATGCCTCCAGATGTGCATCGGAAACTACTACTAGTCTTCCAGGGAACGATCAACGCGTACACTGTTAGAGACAATACCCCCATGAAGGAAAGTGCAAATGGTGACTGTTGTATTCAATCCCGATGGAATTTCTGTGTTTCATCAACACTCTGATAGTCCACAGATTACGTAAATCCTGCAGATGTGCATCGGAACCTACTACTGGTCTTCCAGGGAACCATCAAAGCGTCGACTGTTAAGGACATTACTCCCATGGAGGAAAGTGCGCATGGTGACTGTTGTAATCAATCCCGATGCAATTTCTGTGTTTCATCAACACTCTGATAGTCCACAGATTACAGAATGCCTCCAGATGTGCATCGGAAACTTCTACTGGTCTTCCAGGGAACGATCAAAGCGTAGTCTCTTTGAGACATTACTCCCATGGAGGAAAGTGCGCATGGTGACTGTTGTATTCAAGCCGGTGCAATTTCTGTGTTTCATCAACACTCTGATAGTCCACAGATTACAGAATGCCTCCAGATGTGCAACCGAAACTACTACTGGTCTTCCAGGGAACGATCAAAGCGTAAACACCTTGAGACATTACTCCCATGGAGGAAAGTGCGCATGGTGATGTTGTACTCAATCCCGATGCAATTTCTGTGTTTCATCAACACTCTGATAGTCCACAGATTACAGAATGCCTCTAGATGTGCATCGGAAACTTCTACTGGTCTTTCAGGGAACGATCAAAGCGTAGACTGTTTGAGACATTACTCCCATGGAGGAAAGTGCGCATGGTGACTGTTGTATTCAATCCCGATGCAATTTCTGTGTTTCATCAACACCCTGATAGTCCGCAGATTACAGAATGCCCCCAGATGTGCATCGGAAACTACTACTGGTCTTCCAGGGAACGATCAAAGCGTAGACTGTTTGAGACATTACTTCTATGGAGGAATGTGCGCATGGTGACTGTTGTATTCAAACCAGATCCAATTTCTGTGTTTCATCAACACTCTGATAGGCCACAGATTTCAGAATGCCTCCACATGTGCATCGGAAACTACTACTTGTCTTCCAGGGAGCGATCAAAGCGTAAACTCTTTGAGACATTACTCCCAAGGAGGAAAGTGCGCATGGTAACTGTTGTATTCAATCCCGTTGCATTTTCTGTGTTTCATCAACACTCTGATAGTCCACAGATTACAGGAAGGCCACCAGATGTGCATCGGAAACTACTACTGGTCTTCTAAGG
Source organism: Schistocerca gregaria (assembly GCF_023897955.1). Taxonomy (NCBI): domain Eukaryota; kingdom Metazoa; phylum Arthropoda; class Insecta; order Orthoptera; family Acrididae; genus Schistocerca; species Schistocerca gregaria. Next base: position 21,540,746 of record NC_064927.1, on the reverse strand, counting down.
AACGATCAACGCGTACACTGTTTGAGACATTACCCCCATGAAGGAAAGTGCAAATGGTGACTGTTGTATCAATCCCGATGCAATTTCTGTGTTTCATCAACACTCTGATAGTCCTCAGATTACGTAAAGCCTGCAGATGTGCATCGGAAACTATTACTGCTCTTCCAGGGAACCATCAAAGCATCGACTGTTAAGGACATTACTCCCATGGAGGAAAGTGCGCATGGTGACTGTTGTATTCAATCCCGATGCAATTTCTGTATTTCATCAACACTCTGATACTAGACAGAATACAGAATGCCTCCAGATGTGCATCGGAAACTACTACTAGTCTTCCAGGGAACGATCAACGCGTACACTGTTTGAGACAATACCCCCATGAAGGAAAGTGCAAATGGTGACTGTTGTATTCAATCCCGATGGAATTTCTGTGTTTCATCAACACTCTGATAGTCCACAGATTACGTAAAGCCTGCAGATGTGCATCGGAACCTACTACTGGTCTTCCAGGGAACCATCAAAACGTCGACTGTTAAGGACATTACTCCCATGGAGGAAAGTGCGCATGGTGACTGTTGTATTCAATCCCGATGCAATTTCTGTGTTTCATCAACACTCTGATAGTCCACAGATTACAGAATGCCTCCAGATGTGCATCGGAAACTTCTACTGGTCTTCCAGGGAACGATCAAAGCGTAGACTCTTTGAGACATTACTCCCATGGAGGAAAGTGCGCATGGTGACTGTTGTATTCAATCCCGATGCAATTTCTGTGTTTCATCAACACTCTGATAGTCCACAGATTACAGAATGCCTCCAGATGTGCAACCGAAACTACTACTGGTCTTCCAGGGAACGATCAAAGCGTAAACACCTTGAGACATTACTCCCATGGAGGAAAGTGCGCATGGTGATGTTGTACTCAATCCCGATGCAATTTCTGTGTTTCATCAACACCCTGATAGTCCGCAGATTACAGAATGCCCCCAGATGTGCATCGGAAACTACTACTGGTCTTCCAGGGAACGATCAAAGCGTAGACTCTTTGAGACATTACTCCCATGGAGGAAAGTGCGCATGGTGACTGTTGTATTCAATCCCGATGCAATTTCTGTGTTTCATCAACACTCTGCTAGTCCACAGAATACAGAATGCCTCCAGATGTGCATCGGAAACTTCTACTGGTCTTTCAGGGAACGATCAAAGCGTAGACTGTTTGAGACATTACTCCCATGAAGGAAAGTGCGCATGGTGACTGTTGTATTCAATCCCGATGCAATTTCTGTGTTTCATCAACACCCTGATAGTCCGCAGATTACAGAATGCCCCCAGATGTGCATCGGAAACTACTACTGGACTTCCAGGGAACGATCAAAGCGTAGACTGTTTGAGACATTACTTCTATGGAGGAATGTGCGCATGGTGACTGTTGTATTCAATCCAGATCCAATTTCTGTGTTTCATCAACACTCTGATAGGCCACAGATTTCAGAATGCCTCCACATGTGCATCGGAATCTACTACTTGTCTTCCAGGGAACGATCAAAGCGTAAACTCTTTGAGACATTACTCCCATGGAGGAAAGTGCGCATGGTAACTGTTGTATTCAATCCCGTTGCATTTTCTGTGTTTCATCAACACTCTGATAGTCCACAGATTACAGGAAGGCCACCAGATGTGCATCGGAAACTACTACTGGTCTTCCAAGGAACGATCAACGCGTACACTGTTTGAGACATTACCCCCATGAAGGAAAGTGCAAATGGTGACTGTTGTATTCAATCTCGATGCAATTTCTGTGTTTCATCAACACTCTGATAGTCCACAGATTACGTAAAGCCTGCAGATGGGCATCGGAACCTATTACTGCTCTTCCAGGGAACCATCAAAGCATCGACTGTTAAGGACATTACTCCCATGGAGGAAAGTGCGCATGGTGACTGTTGTATTCAATCCCGATGCAATTTCTGTGGTTCATCAACACTCTGATAGTCCACAGATTACAGAATGCCTCCAGATGTGCATCGGAAACTTCTACTGGTCTTCCAGGGAACGATCAAAGCGTAGACTGTTTGAGACATTACTCCCATGGAGGAAAGTGCGCATGGTGACTGTTGTATTCAATCCCGATGCAATTTCTGTGTTTCATCAACACTCTGATAGTCCACAGATTACAGAATGCCTCCAGATATGCATCCGAAACTACTACTGGTCTTCCAGGGAACGATCATAGCGTAAACACCTTGAGACATTACTCCCATGGAGGAAAGTGCGCATGGTGACTGTTGTATTCAATCCCGATGCTATTTCTGTGTTTCATCAACACTCTGATACTCCACAGAATACAGAATGCCTCCAGATGTGCATCGGAAACTATTACTGGTCTTCCAGGGAACGATCAAAGGGTAGACTGTTTGAGAATTACTCCCATGGAGGAAAGTGCGCATGGTAACTGTTGTATTCAATCCCGATGCTATTTCTGTGTTTCATCAACACTCTGATACTCCACAGAATACAGAATGCCTCCAGATGTGCATCAGGAACTATTACTGGTGTTCCAGGGAACGATCAAAGCGTAGACTGTTTGGGACATTACTCCCATGGAGGAAAGTGCGCATGGTGACTGTAGTATTCAATCCCGATGCAATTTCTGTGTTTCGTAAACACTCTGATAGTCCACAGATTACAGAAAGCCTCCAGATGTTAATTGGAAACTACTACTGGTCTTCCAGGGATCGATCAAAACGTACACTGTTTGAGACATTACTTCCATGGAGGAAAGTGCCCATGGTGACTGTTGTATTCAATCCCGATGCAATTTCTGTGTTTCATCAACACTCTGATACTAGACAGAATACAGAATGCCTCTAGATGTGCATCGGAAACAACTACTAGTCTTCCAGGGAACGACCAAAGCGTAGACTCTTAGGGGCATTACTCCCATGGAGGAAAGTGCGCATGGTGACTGTTGTATTCAATCCCGATGCAATTTCTGTGTTTCATCAACACTCTGATTGTCCACAGATTACGTAAAGCCTGCAGATGTGCATCGGAACCTACTACTGGTCTTCCAGGGAACCATCAAAGCGTCGACTGTTAAGGACATTACTCCCATGGAGGAAAGTGCGCATGGTGACTGTTGTATTCAATCCCGATGCAATTTCTGTGTTTCATCAACACTTTGATAGTCCACAGATTACAGAATGCCTCCAGATGTGCATCGGAAACTTCTACTGGTCTTCCAGGGAACGATCAAAGCGTAGAGTGTTTGAGACATTACACCCATGGAGGAAAGTGCGCATGGTGACTGTTGTATTCAATCCCGATGCAATTTCTGTGTTTCATCAACACTCTGATAGTCCACAGATTACAGAATGCCTCCAGATGTGCATCGGGAACTACTACTGGTCTTCCAGGGAACGATCAAAGCGTAGACTGTTTGAGACATTACTTTTATGGAGGAATGTGCGCATGGTGACTGTTGTATTCAATCCAGATCCAATTTCTGTGTTTCATCAACACTCTGATAGTCCACAGATTACAGAATGCCTCCAGATGTGCATCGGAAACTACTACTGGTCTTCCAGGGAACTATCAAAGCGTACACTCTTTGAGACATTACTCCCATGGAGGAAAGTGCGCATGGTAACTGTTGTATTCAATCCCGATGCATTTTCTGTGTTTCATTAACACTCTGATAGTCCAAAGATTACAGAATGCCACCAGATGTGCATCGGAAACTACTACTGGTCTTCCAGGGAACGATCAAAGCGTAGACTGTTTGAGAATTACTCCCATGGAGGAAAGTGCTTATGGTAACTGTTGTATTCAATCCCGATGCAATTTCTGTGTTTCATCAACACTCTGATACTCCACAGAAACAGAATGCCTCCAGATGTGCATCGGAATTTATTACTGGTCTTCCAGCGAACGATCAAAGCGTAGACTGTTTGGGACATTACTCCCATGGAGGAAAGTGCTCATGGTGACTGTTGTATTCAATCCCGAAGCAATTTCTGTGTTTCATCAACACTCTGATAGTCCACAGATTACAGAATGCCTCCAGATGTGCATCGGAAACTACTACTGGTCTTCCAGGGAACGATCAAAGCGTAGACTGTTTGAGACATTACTTTTATGGAGGAATTTGCGCATGGTGACTGTTGTACTCAATCCCGATGCATTTTCTGTGTTTCATCAACACTCTGATACTCCACAGATTACAGAATGCCACAAGATGTGCATATGAGACTACTACTGATCTTCCAGTAAACGATCAAAGCGCAGACTGTTTCAGACATTACTCCCATGGAGGAAAGTGCGCATGGTGACTGTTGTATTCAATCCCGATGCAATATCTGTGTTTAATCAACACTCTGATAGTCTACAGGTTACAGAATGCCACCAGATGTGCATCGGAAACTACTACTTGTCTTCCAGGGAACGATCAAAGCGTAGACTGTTTGAGACATACTGCCCGTGGAGGAAAGTGCGCATGGTGACTGTTGTATTCAATCCCGATTCAATTTCTGTGTTTCATCAACATTCTGATAGTCCACAGATTACAGAATGCCACCTGATGTGCATCGGAAACTACTACTGGTCTTCCAGGGAACGATCAAAGCGTAGACTGTTTGAGACATTACTCCTATGGAGGAAAGTGCGCATGGTGACTGTTGTATTCAATCCCGATAAAATTTCTGTGTTTCATCAACACTCTGATAGTCAACAGATTACAGAATGCCTCCAGATGTGCATCGGAAACTACTACTTGTCTTCCAGGGAACGATCAAAGCGTAGACTGTTTGAGACATTACTCCCATGGAGGAAAGTGCGCATGGTGACTGTTGTATTCAATCCCGATGCAATATCTGTGTTTCATCAACACTCTGATAGTCCAGAGATTACAGAATGCCTCCAGATGTGCATCGGAAACTACTACTGGTCTTCCAGGGAACGATCAAAGCGTAGACTGTTTGAGACATTAGTTTTATGGAGGAATTTGCGCATGGTGACTGTTGTATTCAATCCAGATGCAATTTCTGTGTTTCATCAACACTCTGATAGGCCACAGATTTCAGAATGCCTCCAGATATGCTTCGGAAACTACTACTGGACTTCCAGGGAACGATCAAAGCGTAAACTCCTTTAGACATTACTCCCATGGAGGAAAGTGCGCATGGTGACTGTTGTACTCAATCCTGATGCATTTTCTGTGTTTCATCAACACTCTGATACTCCACAGATTACAGAATGCCACGATATGTGCATCGGAGGCTACTACTGATCTTCCAGGGAACGATCAAAGCGTAGACTGTTTGAGACATTACTCCCATGGAGGAAAGTGCGCATGGTGACTGTTGTATTCAATCCCGATAAAATTTCTGTGTTTCATCAACACTCTGATACTAGACAGATTACAGAATGCCTCCAGATGTGCATCGGAAACTACGACTGGTCTTCCAGGGAACGATCAAAACGTAGACTGTTTGAGACATTACTCCCATGGAGGAAAGTGCGCATGGTGACTGTTGTATTCAATCCCGATGCAATATCTGTGTTTCATCAACACTCTGATAGTCCACAGATTACAGAATGCCTCCAGATGTGCATCGGAAACTACTACTGGTCTTCCAGGGAACGATCAAAGCGTAGACTGTTTGAGACATTAGTTTTATGGAGGAAAGTGCGCATGGTGACTGTTGTATTCAATCCAGATGCAATTTCTGTGTTTCATCAACACTCTGATAGGCCACAGATTTCAGAATGCCTCCAGATATGCTTCGGAAACTACTACTGGACTTCCAGGGAACGATCAAAGCGTAAACTCCTTTAGACATTACTCCCATGGAGGAAAGTGCGCATGGTGACTGTTGTACTCAATCCTGATGCATTTTCTGTGTTTCATCAACACTCTGATACTCCACAGATTACAGAATGCCACGATATGTGCATCGGAGACTACTACTGATCTTCCAGGGAACGATCAAAGCGTAGACTGTTTGAGACATTACTCCCATGGAGGAAAGTGCGCATGGTGACTGTTGTATTCAATCCCGATGCAATTTCTGTGTTTCATCAACACTCTGATACTAGACAGATTACAGAATGCCTCCAGATGTGCATCGGAAACTACTACTGGTCTTCCAGGGAACGATCAAAACGTAGACTGTTTGAGACATTACTCCCATGGAGGAAAGTGCGCATGGTGACTGTTGTATTCAATCCCGATGCAATATTGGTGTTTCATCAACACTCTGATAGTCCACAGATTACAGAATGCCTCCAGATGTGCATCGGAAACTACTACTGGTCTTCCAGGGAACGATCAAAGCGTAGACTGTTTGAGACATTAGTTTTATGGAGGAATTTGCGCATGGTGACTGTTGTATTCAATCCAGATGCAATTTCTGTGTTTCATCAACACTCTGATAGGCCACAGATTTCAGAATGCCTCCAGATATGCTTCGGAAACTACTACTGGACTTCCAGGGAACGATCAAAGCGTAAACTCCTTTAGACATTACTCCCATGGAGGAAAGTGCGCATGGTGACTGTTGTACTCAATCCTGATGCATTTTCTGTGTTTCATCAACACTCTGATACTCCACAGATTACAGAATGCCACCAGATGTGCATCGGAAACTACTACTTGTCTTCCAGGGAACAATCAAAGCGTAGATTGTTTGAGACATACCGCCCGTGGAGGAAAGTGCGCATGGTGACTGTTGTATTCAATCCCGATTCAATTTCTGTGTTTCATCAACACTCTGATAGTCCACAGATTACAGAAAGCCACCAGATGTGCATCGGAAACTACTACTGGTCTTCCAGGGAACGATCAAAGCGTAGACTGTTTGGGACATTACTCCCATATAGGAAAGTGCGCATGGTGACTGTTGTATTTAATCCCGATAAAATTTCTGTGTTTCATCAACACTCTGATAGTCAACAGATTACAGAATGCCTCCAGATGTGCATCGGAAACTACTACTGGTCTTCCACGGAACGATCAAAGCGTAGACTATTTGAGACATTTCTCCCATGGAGGAAAGTGCGCATGGTGACTGTTGTATTCAATCCCGATGCAATATCTGTGTTTAATCAACACTCTGATAGTCCACAGATTACAGAATGCCTCCAGATGTGCATCGGAAACTACTACTGGTCTTCCAGGGAACGATCAAAGCATAGACTGTTTGAGACATACTGCCCGTGGAGGAAAGTGCGCATGGTGACTGTTGTATTCAATCCCGATTCAATTTCTGTGTTTCATCAACATTCTGATAGTCCACAGATTACAGAATGCCACCTGATGTGCATCGGAAACTACTACTGGTCTTCCAGGGAACGATCAAAGCGTAGACTGTTTGAGACATTACTCCTATGGAGGAAAGTGCGCATGGTGACTGTTGTATTCAATCCCGATAAAATTTCTGTGTTTCATCAACACTCTGATAGTCAACAGATTACAGAATGCCTCCAGATGTGCATCGGAAACTACTCCTTTCTTCCAGGGAACGATCAAAGCGTAGACTGTTTGAGACATTACTCCCATGGAGGAAAGTGCGCATGGTGACTGTTGTATTCAATCCCGATGCAATATCTGTGTTTCATCAACACTCTGATAGTCCACAGATTACAGAATGCCTCCAGATGTGCATCGGAAACTACTACTGGTCTTCCAGGGAACGATCAAAGCGTAGACTGTTTGAGACATTAGTTTTATGGAGGAATTTGCGCATGGTGACTGTTGTATTCAATCCAGATGCAATTTCTGTGTTTCATCAACACTCTGATAGGCCACAGATTTCAGAATGCCTCCAGATATGCTTCGGAAACTACTACTGGACATCCAGGGAACGATCAAAGCGTAAACTCCTTTAGACATTACTCCAATGGAGGAAAGTGCGCATGGTGACTGTTGTACTCAATCCTGATGCATTTTCTGTGTTTCATCAACACTCTGATACTCCACAGATTACAGAATGCCACGAGATGTGCATCGGAAACTACTACTGGTCTTCCAGGGAACGATCAAAACGTAGACTGTTTGAGACATTACTCCCATGGAGGAAAGTGCGCATGGTGACTGTTGTATTCAATCCCGATGCAATATCTGTGTTTCATCAACACTCTGATAGTCCACAGATTACAGAATGCCTCCAGATGTGCATCGGAAACTACTACTGGTCTTCCAGGGAACGATCAAAGCGTAGACTGTTTGAGACATTAGTTTTATGGAGGAATTTGCGCATGGTGACTGTTGTATTCAATCCAGATGCAATTTCTGTGTTTCATCAACACTCTGATAGGCCACAGATTTCAGAATGCCTCCAGATATGCTTCGGAAACTACTACTGGACTTCCAGGGAACGATCAAAGCGTAGACTCCCTTAGACATTACTCCCATGGAGGAAAGTGCGCATGGTGACTGTTGTACTCAATCCTGATGCATTTTCTGTGTTTCATCAACACTCTGATACTCCACAGATTACAGAATGCCACGAGATGTGCATCGGAGACTACTACTGATCTTCCAGGGAACGATCAAAACGTAGACTGTTTCAGACATTACTCACATGGAGGAAAGTGCGCATGGTGACTGTTGTATTCAATCCCGATGCAATATCTGTGTTTCATCAACACTCTGATAGTCTACAGGTTACAGAATGCCACCAGATGTGCATCGGAAACTACTACTTGTCTTCCAGGGAACAATCAAAGCGTAGACTGTTTGAGACATACCGCCCGTGGAGGAAAGTGCGCATGGTGACTGTTGTATTCAATCCCGATTCAATTTCAGTGTTTCATCAACACTCTGATAGTCCACAGATTACAGAAAGCCACCAGATGTGCATCGGAAACTACTGCTGGTCTTCCAGGGAACGATCAAAACGTAGACTGTTTGGGACATTACTCCCATGGAGGAAAGTGCGCATGGTGACTGTTGTATTTAATCCCGATAAAATTTCTGTGTTTCATCAACACTCTGATAGTCAACAGATTACAGAATGCCTCCAGATGTGCATCGGAAACTACTACTGGTCTTCCACGGAACGATCAAAGCGTAGACTGTTTGAGACATTACTCCCATGGAGGAAAGTGCGCATGGTGACTGTTGTATTCAATCCCGATGCAATATCTGTGTTTAATCAACACTCTGATAGTCCACAGATTACAGAATGCCTCCAGATGTGCATCAGAAACTACTACTGGTCTTCCAGGGAACGATCAAAGCGTAGACTGTTTGAGACATACTGCCCGTGGAGGAAAGTGCGCATGGTGACTGTTGTATTCAATCCCGATTCAATTTCTGTGTTTCATCAACATTCTGATAGTCCACAGATTACAGAATGCCACCAAATGTGCATCGGAAACTACTACTGGTCTTCCAGGGAACGATCAAAGCGTAGACTGTTTGAGACATTACTCCCATGGAGGAAAGTACGCATGGTGACTGTTGTATTCAATCCCGATAAAATTTCTGTGTTTCATCAACACTCTGATAGTCAACAGATTACAGAATGCCTCCAGATGTGCATCGGAAACTACTACTGGTCTTCCAGGGAACGATCAAAACGTAGACTGTTTGAGACATTACTCCCATGGAGGAAAGTGCGCATGGTGACTGTTGTATTCAATCCCGATGCAATATCTGTGTTTCATCAACACTCTGATAGTCCACAGATTACAGAATGCCTCCAGATGTGCATCGGAAACTACTACTGGTCTTCCAGGGAACGATCAAAACGTAGACTGTTTGAGACATTAGTTTTATGGAGGAATTTGCGCATGGTGACTGTTGTATTCAATCCAGATGCAATTTCTGTGTTTCATCAACACTCTGATAGGCCACAGATTTCAGAATGCCTCCAGATATGCTTCGGAAACTACTACTGGACTTCCAGGGAACGATCAAAGAGTAGACTCCTTTAGACATTACTCCCATGGAGGAAAGTGCGCATGGTGACTGTAGTACTCAATCCTGATGCATTTTCTGTGTTTCATCAACACTCTGATACTCCACAGATTACAGAATGCCACGAGATGTGCATCGGAGACTACTACTGATCTTCCAGGGAACGATGAAAACGTAGACTGTTTGAGACATACTGCCCGTGGAGGAAAGTGCGCATGGTGACTGTTGTATTCAATCCCGATGTAATATCTGTGTTTCATCAACACTCTGATAGTCCACAGATTACAGAATGCCACCAGATGTGCATCGGAAACTACTACTTGTCTTCCAGGGAACGATCAAAACGTACACTGTTTGAGACTTACGGGCCGTGGAGGAAAGTGCGCATGGTGACTGTTGTATTCAATCCCGATTCAATTTCTGTGTTTCATCAACACTCTGATAGTCCGCAGATTACAAAATGCCTCCAGATGTTAATTGGAAACTATTACTGGTCTTCCAGGGAACGATCAAAGCGAAAACTGCTTGAGACATTACTTCCATGGAGGAAAGTGCCCATGGTGACTGTTGTATTCAATCCCGATGCAATTTCTGTGTTTCATCAACACTCCGATAGTCCACAGATTACGGAATGCATCCAGATGTGCATCGGAAACTACTACTGGTGTTCCAGGGAACGATCAAAGCGTCGACTGTTAAGGACATTACTCCCATGGAGGAAAGTGCGCATGGTGACTGTTGTATTCAATCCCGATGAAATTTCTGTGTTTCATCAACACTCTGATAGTCCACAGATTACAGAATGCCTCCAGATGTGCATCGGAAACTTCTACTGGTCTTCCAGGGAACGATCAAACCGAGGACTGATTGAGACATTACTCCCATGGAGGATAGTGTGCATGGTGACAGTTGTATTCAATCCCGATGCAATTTCTGTATTTCATCAACACTCTGATAGTCCACAGATTACAAAATGCCTCCAGATGTGCATCGGAAACTACTACTGGTCTTCCAGGGAACGATCAAAGCGTAGACTGTTTGAGACATTACTCCCATGGAGGAAAGTGCGCATGGTGACTGTTGTATTCAATCCCGATGCAATTTCTGTGTTTCATCAACACTATGATAGTCCACAGATTACAGAATGCCACCAGATGTGCATCGGAAACTACTACTTGTCTTCCAGGGAACGATCAAAGCGTACTCTGTTTGAGACTTACCGGCCGTGGAGGAAAGTGCGCATGGTGACTGTTGTATTCAATCGCGATTCAATTTCTGTGTTTCATCAACACTCTGATAGTCCACAGATTACAGAATGCCACCAGATGTGCATCGGAGACTACTACTGATCTTCCAGGGAACGATCAAAGCGTAGACTGTTTGGGATATTACTCCCGTGGAGGAAAGTGCGCATGGTGACTGTTGTATTCAATCCTGATGCAATTTCTGTGTTTCTTCAACACTCTGATAGTCCGCAGATTACAAAATGCCTCCAGATGTTAATTGGAAACTATTACTGGTCTTCCAGGGAACGATCAAAGCGTAAACTGCTTGAGACATTACTTCCATGGAGGAAAGTGCCCATGGTGACTGTTGTATTCAATCCCGATGCAATTTCTGTGTTTCATCAACACTCCGATAGTCCACAGATTACGGAATGCATCCAGATGTGCATCGGAAACTACTACTGGTGTTCCAGGGAACGATCAAAGCGTCGACTGTTAAGGACATTACTCCCATGGAGGAAAGTGCGCATGGTGACTGTTGTATTCAATCCCGATGAAATTTCTGTGTTTCATCAACACTCTGATAGTCCACAGATTACAGAATGCCTCCAGATGTGCATCGGAAACTTCTACTGGTCTTCCAGGGAACGATCAAACCGAGGACTGATTGAGACATTACTCCCATGGAGGATAGTGTGCATGGTGACAGTTGTATTCAATCCCGATGCAATTTCTGTATTTCATCAACACTCTGATAGTCCACAGATTACAAAATGCCTCCAGATGTGCATCGGAAACTACTACTGGTCTTCCAGGGAACGATCAAAGCGTAGACTGTTTGAGACATTACTCCCATGGAGGAAAGTGCGCATGGTGACTGTTGTATTCAATCCCGATGCAATTTCTGTGTTTCATCAACACTATGATAGTCCACAGATTACAGAATGCCACCAGATGTGCATCGGAAACTACTACTTGTCTTCCAGGGAACGATCAAAGCGTACTCTGTTTGAGACTTACCGGCCGTGGAGGAAAGTGCGCATGGTGACTGTTGTATTCAATCGCGATTCAATTTCTGTGTTTCATCAACACTCTGATAGTCCACAGATTACAGAATGCCACCAGATGTGCATCGGAGACTACTACTGATCTTCCAGGGAACGATCAAAGCGTAGACTGTTTGAGACATTACTCCCATGGAGGAAAGTGCGCATGGTGACTGTTGTATTCAATCCCGATAAAATTTCTGTGTTTCATCAACACTCTGATAGTCAACAGATTACAGAATGCCTCCAGATGTGCATCGGAAACTACTACTGGTCTTCCAGGGAACGATCAAAACGTAGACTGTTTGAGACATTACTCCCATGGAGGAAAGTGCGCATGGTGACTGTTGTATTCAATCCCGATGCAATATCTGTGTTTCATCAACACTCTGATAGTCCACAGATTACAGAATGCCTCCAGATGTGCATCGGAAACTACTACTGGTCTTCCAGGGAACGATCAAAGCGTAGACTGTTTGAGACATTAGTTTTATGGAGGAATTTGCGCATGGTGACTGTTGTATTCAATCCAGATGCAATTTCTGTGTTTCATCAACACTCTGATAGGCCACAGATTTCAGAATGCCTCCAGATATGCTTCGGAAACTACTACTGGACTTCCAGGGAACGATCAAAGAGTAGACTCCTTTAGACATTACTCCCATGGAGGAAAGTGCGCATGGTGACTGTAGTACTCAATCCTGATGCATTTTCTGTGTTTCATCAACACTCTGATACTCCACAGATTACAGAATGCCACGAGATGTGCATCGGAGACTACTACTGATCTTCCAGGGAACGATGAAAACGTAGACTGTTTGAGACATACTGCCCGTGGAGGAAAGTGCGCATGGTGACTGTTGTATTCAATCCCGATGTAATATCTGTGTTTCATCAACACTCTGATAGTCCACAGATTACAGAATGCCACCAGATGTGCATCGGAAACTACTACTTGTCTTCCAGGGAACAATCAAAGCGTAGACTGTTTGAGACATACCGCCCGTGGAGGAAAGTGCGCATGGTGACTGTTGTATTCAATCCCGATTCAATTTCTGTGTTTCATCAACACTCTGATAGTCCACAGATTACAGAAAGCCACCAGATGTGCATCGGAAACTACTACTGGTCTTCCAGGGAACGATCAAAGCGTAGACTGTTTGGGACATTACTCCCATGGAGGAAAGTGCGCATGGTGACTGTTGTATTTAATCCCGATAAAATTTCTGTGTTTCATCAACACTCTGATAGTCAACAGACTACAGAATGCCTCCAGATGTGCATCGGAAACTACTACTGGTCTTCCACGGAACGATCAAAGCGTAGACTGTTTGAGACATTACTCCCATGGAGGAAAGTGCGCATGGTGACTCTTGTATTCAAACCCGATGCAATATCTGTGTTTAATCAACACTCTGATAGTCCACAGATTACAGAATGTCTCCAGATGTGCATCGGAAACTACTACTGGTCTTCCAGGGAACGATCAAATCGTAGACTGTTTGAGACATACTGCCCATGGAGGAAAGTGCGCATGGTGACTGTTGTATTCAATCCCGATTCAATTTCTGTGTTTCATCAACATTCTGATAGTCCACAGATTACAGAATGCCACCAAATGTGCATCGGAAACTACTACTGGTCTTCCAGGGAACGATCAAGGCGTAGACTGTTTGAGACATTACTCCCATGGAGGAAAGTACGCATGGTGACTGTTGTATTCAATCCCGATAAAATTTCTGTGTTTCATCAACACTCTGATAGTCAACAGATTACAGAATGCCTCCAGATGTGCATCGGAAACTACTACTGGTGTTCCAGGGAACGATCAAAGCGTAGACTGTTTGAGACATTACTCCCATGGAGGAAAGTGCGCATGGTGACTGTTGTATTCAATCCCGATGCAATATCTGTGTTTCATCAACACTCTGATAGTCCACAGATTACAGAATGCCTCCAGATGTGCATCGGAAACTACTACTGGTCTTCCAGGGAACGATCAAAACGTAGACTGTTTGAGACATTAGTTTTATGGAGGAATTTGCGCATGGTGACTGTTGTATTCAATCCAGATGCAATTTCTGTGTTTCATCAACACTCTGATAGGCCACAGATTTCAGAATGCCTCCAGATATGCTTCGGAAACTACTACTGGACTTCCAGGGAACGATCAAAGCGTAAACTCCTTTAGACATTACTCCCATGGAGGAAAGTGCGCATGGTGACTGTTGTACTCAATCCTGATGCATTTTCTGTGTTTCATCAACACTCTGATACTCCACAGATTACAGAATGCCACGAGATGTGCATCGGAGACTACTACTGATCTTCCAGGGAACGATCAAAGCGTAGACTGTTTGAGACATTACTCCCATGGAGGAAAGTGCGCATGGTGACTGTTGTATTCAATCCCGATGCAATTTCTGTGTTTCATCAACACTCTGATAGTCAACAGATTACAGAATGCCTCCAGATGTGCATCGGAAACTACTACTGGTCTTCCAGGGAACGATCAAAGCGTAGACTGTTTGAGACATTACTCCCATGGAGGAAAGTGCGCATGGTGACTGTTGTATTCAATCCCGATGCTATATCTGTGTTTCATCAACACTCTGATAGTCCACAGATTACAGAATGCATCCAGATGTGCATCGGAAACTACTACTGGTCTTCCAGGGAACGATCAAAGCGTAGACTGTTTGAGACATTTGTTTTATGGAGGAATTTGCACATGGTGACTGTTGTATTCAATCCAGATGCAGTTTCTGTGTTTCATCAACACTCTGATAGGCCACAGATTTCAGAATGCCTCCAGATATGCTTCGGAAACTACTACTGGACTTCCAGGGAACGATCAAAGCGTAAACTCCTTTAGACATTACTCCCATGGAGGAAAGTGCGCATGGTGATTGTTGTATTCAATCCCGATAAAATTTCTGTGTTTCATCAACACTCTGATAGTCAACAGATTACAGAATGCCTCCAGATGTGCATCGGAAACTACTACTGGTCTTCCAGGGAACGATCAAAGCGTAGACTGTTTGAGACATTACTCCCATGGAGGAAAGTGCGCATGGTGACTGTTGTATTCAATCCCGATAAAATTTCTGTGTTTCATCAACACTCTGATAGTCAACAGATTACAGAATGCCTCCAAATGGGCATCGGAAACTACTACTGGTCTTCCAGGGAACGATCAAAGCGTAGACTGTTTGAGAATTACTCCCATGGAGGAATGTGCGCATGGTGACTGTTGTATTCAATCCCGATGCAACTTCTGTGTTTCATCAACACTCTGATACTCCACAGATTACAGAATGCCACCAGATGTGCATCGGAAACTACTACTGGTCTTCCAGGGAACGATCAAAGCGTAGACTGTTTGAGACATTACTTCCATGGAGGAAAGTGCCAATGGTGAAAGTTGCATTCAATCCCGATGCAATTTCTGTGTTTCATCAACACTCCGATAGTCCACAGATTACGGAATGCCTCCAGATGTGCATCGGAAACTACTACTGGTGTTCCAGGGAACGATCAAAGCGTCGACTGTTAAGGACATTACTCCCATGGAGGAAAGTGCGCATGGTGACTGTTGTATTCAATCCCGATGCAATTTCCGTGTTTCATCAACACTCTGATAGTCCACAGATTACAGAATGCCTCCAGATGTGCATCGGAAACTTCTACTGGTCTTCCAGGGGACGATCAAACCGTAGACTGTTTGAGACATTACTCCCATGGAGGAATGTGCGATGGTGACTTTTGTATTCAATCCCGATGCAATTTCTGTGTTTCATCAACACTCTGATAGTACACAGATTACAAAATACCTCCAGATGTGCATCGGAAACTACTACTGGTCTTCCAGGGAACGATCAAAGCGTAGACTGTTTGAGACATTACTTTTATGGAGGAATGTGCGCATGGTGACTGTTGTATTCAATCCAGATGCAATTTCTGTGTTTCATCAACACTCTCATAGGCCACAGATTACATAATGCCTCCAGATATGCTTCGGAAACTACTACTGGACTTCCAGGGAACGATCATAGCGTAAACTCCTTGAGACATTACTCCCATGGAGGAAAGTGCGCATGGTGACTGTTGTACTCAATCCCGATGCATTTT
Source organism: Schistocerca gregaria (assembly GCF_023897955.1). Classification (NCBI taxonomy): domain Eukaryota; kingdom Metazoa; phylum Arthropoda; class Insecta; order Orthoptera; family Acrididae; genus Schistocerca; species Schistocerca gregaria. Next base: position 21,524,421 of record NC_064927.1, on the reverse strand, counting down.
CTGTGTTTCATCAACACTCTGATACTCCACAGATTACAGAATGCCACGAGATGTGCATCGCAGACTACTACTGATCTTCCAGGGAACGATCAAAGCGTAGACTCTTTCAGACATTACTCCCATGGAGGAAAGTGCACATGGTGACTGTTGTATTCAATCCCGATGTAATATCTGTGTTTCATCAACACTCTGATAGTCCACAGATTACAGAATGCCACCAGATGTGCATCGGAAACTACTACTTGTCTTCCAGGGAACGATCAAAACGTACACTGTTTGAGACTTACGGGCCGTGGAGGAAAGTGCGCATGGTGACTGTTGTATTCAATCCCGATTCAATTTCTGTGTTTCATCAACACTCTGACAGTCCACAGATTACAGAATGCCACCAGATGTGCATCGGAAACTACTACTGGTCTTCCAGGGAACGATCAAAGCGTAGACTGTTTGAGAATTACTCCCATTTAGGAAAGTGCGCATGGTAACTGTTGTATTCAATCCCGATGTATTTCTGTGTTTCATCAACACTCTGATACTAGACAGAATACAGAATGCCTCCAGATGTGCATCGGAAACTACTACTAGTCTTCCAGGGAACGATCAAAGCGTAGACTGTTTGGGGTATTACTCCCATGGAGGAAAGTGCGCATGGTGACTGTTGTATTCAATCCCGAAGCAATTTCTGTGTTTCATCAACATTCTGATAGTCCGCAGATTACTGAATGCCTCCAGATGTTAATTGGAAACTACTACTGGTCTTCCAGGGAACGATCAACGCGTACACTGTTTGAGACAGTACCCCCATGAAGGAAAGGGCCTATGTTGACTGTTGTATTCATCCAGATGCAATTTCTGTGTTTCATCAACACTCTGATAGTCCACAGATTACGTAAAGCCTGCAGATGTGCATCGGAAACTACTACTGGTCTTCCAGTTAACGATCAAAGCGTAGACTGTTTGAGAATTACTCCCATGGAGGTAAGTGCGCATGGTGACTGTTGTATTCAATCCCGATGCAATTTCTGTGTTTCATCAACACTCTGATACTCCACAGATTACAGAATGGCACCAGATGTGCATCGGAAACTACTACTGGTCTTCCAGGGCACGATCGAATCGTAGACTGTTTGAGACATACCGCCCGTGGAGGAAAGTGCGCATGGTGACTGTTGTATTCAATCCCGATGCAATTTCTGTGTTTCTTCAACACTCTGATAGTCCGCAGATTACAAAATGCCTCCAGATGTTAATTGGAAACTACTAGTGGTATTCCAGGGAACGATCAAAGCGTAGACTGTTTGAGACATTAGTTTTATGGAGGAATTTGCGCATGGTGACTGTTGTATTCAATCCAGATGCAATTTCTGTGTTTCATCAACACTCTGATAGGCCACAGATTTCAGAATGCCTCCAGATATGCTTCGGAAACTACTACTGGACTTCCAGGGAACGATCAAAGCGTAGACTCCTTTAGACATTACTCCCATGGAAGAAAGTGCGCATGGTGACTGTTGTACTCAATCCTGATGCATTTTCTGTGTTTCATCAACACTCTGATACTCCACAGATTACAGAATGCCACGAGATGTGCATCGGAGACTACTACTGATCTTCCAGGGAACGATCAAAACGTAGACTGTTTCAGACATTACTCCCATGGAGGAAAGTGCGCATGGTGACTGTTGTATTCAATCCCGATGCAATATCTGTGATTCATCAACACTCTGATAGTCTACAGGTTACAGAATGCCACCAGATGTGCATCGGAAACTACTACTTGTCTTCTAGGGAACAATGAAAGCGTAGACTGTTTGAGACATACCGCCCGTGGAGGAAAGTGCGCATGGTGACTGTTGTATTCAATCCCGATGCAATATCTGTGTTTCATCAACACTCTGATAGTCCACAGATTACAGAATGCCTCCAGATGTGCATCGGAAACTACTACTGGTCTTCCAGGGAACGATCAAAGCGTAGACTGTTTGAGACATTAGTTTTATGGAGGAATTTGCACATGGTGACTGTTGTATTCAATCCAGATGCAATTTCTGTGTTTCATCAACACTCTGATAGGCCACAGATTTCAGAATGCCTCCAGATATGCTTCGGAAACTACTACTGGACTTCCAGGGAACGATCAAAGCGTAAACTCCTTTAGACATTACTCCCATGGAGGAAAGTGCGCATGGTGACTGTTGTACTCAATCTTGATGCATTTTCTGTGTTTCATCAACACTCTGATACTCCACAGATTACAGAATGCCACGAGATGTGCATCGGAGACTACTACTGATCTTCCAGGGAACGATCAAAACGTAGACTGTTTCAGACATTACTCCCATGGAGTAAAGTGCGCATGGTGACTGTTGTATTCAATCCCGATGCAATATCTGTGTTTCATCAACACTCTGATAGTCTACAGGTTACAGAATGCCACCAGATGTGCATCGGAAACTACTACTTGTCTTCCAGGGAACAATCAAAGCGTAGACTGTTTGAGACATACCGCCCGTGGAGGAAAGTGCGCATGGTGACTGTTGTATTCAATCCCAATTCAATTTCTGTGTTTCATCAACACTCTGATAGTCCACAGATTACAGAAAGCCACCAGATGTGCATCGGAAACTACTACTGGTCTTCCAGGGAACGATCAAAGCGTAGACTGTTTGGGACATTACTGCCATGGAGGAAAGTGCGCATGGTGACTGTTGTATTCAATCCCGACAAAATTTCTGTGTTTCATCAACACTCTGATAGTCAACAGATTACAGAATGCCTCCAGATGTGCATCGGAAACTACTACTGGTCTTCCAGGGAACGATCAAAGCGTAGACTGTTTGAGACATTACTCCCATGGAGGAAAGTGCGCATGGTGACTGTTGTATTCAATCCCGATGCAATTTCTGTGTTTCATCAACACTCTGATAGTCAACAGATTACAGAATGCCTCCAGATGGGCATCGGAAACTACTACTGGTCTTCCAGGGAACGATCAAAGCGTAGACTGTTTGAGAATTACTCCCATGGAGGAATGTGCGCATGGTGACTGTTGTATTCAATCCCGATGCAACTTCTGTGTTTCATCAACACTCTGATACTCCACAGATTACAGAATGCCACCAGATGTGCATCGGAAACTACTACTGGTCTTCCAGGGAACGATCAAAGCGTAGACTGTTTGAGACATTACTTCCATGGAGGAAAGTGCCCATGGTGAATGTTGCATTCAATCCCGATGCAATTTCTGTGTTTCATCAACACTCCGATAGTCCACAGATTACGGAATGCCTCCAGATGTGCATCGGAAACTACTACTGGTGTTCCAGGGAACGATCAAAGCGTCGACTGTTAAGGACATTACTCCCATCGAGGAAAGTGCGCATGGTGACTGTTGTATTCAATCCCGATGCAATTTCCGTGTTTCATCAACACTCTGATAGTCCACAGATTACAGAATGCCTCCAGATGTGCATCGGAAACTTCTACTGGTCTTCCAGGGAACGATCAAACCGTAGACTGTTTGAGACATTACTCCCATGGAGGAATGTGCGATGGTGACTGTTGTATTCAATCCCGATGCAATTTCTGTGTTTCATCAACACTCTGATAGTCCACAGATTACAAAATATCTCCAGATGTGCATCGGAAACTACTACTGGTCTCCCAGGGAACGATCAAAGCGTAGACTGTTTGAGACATTACTTTTATGGAGGAATGTGCGCATGGTGACTGTTGTATTCAATCCAGATGCAATTTCTGTGTTTCATCAACACTCTCATAGGCCACAGATTACATAATGCCTCCAGATATGCTTCGGAAACTACTACTGGACTTCCAGGGAACGATCATAGCGTAAACTCCTTGAGACATTACTCCCATGGAGGAAAGTGCGCATGGTGACTGTTGTATTCAATCCCGAAGCAATTTCTGTGTTTCATCAACGCTCTGATAGTCCGCAGATTACTAAATGCCTCCAGATGTTAATTGGAAACTACTACTGGTCTTCCAGGGAACGATCAACGCGTACACTGTTTGAGACATTACCCCCATGAAGGAAAGAGCCTATGTTGACTGTTGTATTCATCCAGATGCAATTTCTGTGTTTCATCAACACTCTGATAGTCCACAGATTACGTAAAGCCTGCAGATGTGCATCGGAAACTACTACTGGTCTTCCAGGGAACGATCAAAGCGTAGACTGTTTGAGAATTACTCCCATGGAGGAAAGTGCGCATGGTGACTGTTGTATTCAATCCCGATGCAATTTCTGTGTTTCATCAACACTCTGATACTCCACAGATTACAGAATGGCACCAGATGTGCATCGGAAACTACTACTGGTCTTCCAGGGCACGATCGAATCGTAGACTGTTTGAGACATACCGCCCGTGGAGGAAAGTGCGCATGGTGACTGTTGTATTCAATCCCGATGCAATTTCTGTGTTTCTTCAACACTCTGATAGTCCGCAGATTACAAAATGCCTCCAGATGTTAATTGGAAACTATTACTGGTCTTCCAGGGAACGATCAAAGCGTAACCTGCTTGAGACATTACTTCCATGGAGGAAAGTGCCCATGGTGACTGTTGTATTCAATCCCGATGCAATTTCTGTGTTTCATCAACACTCCGATAGTCCACAGATTACGGAATGCCTCCAGATGTGCATCGGAAACTACTACTGGTGTTCCAGGGAACGATCAAAGCGTCGACTGTTAAGGACATTACTCCCATGGAGGAAAGTGCGCATGGTGACTGTTGTATTCAATCCCGATGAAATTTCTGTGTTTCATCAACTCTCTGATAGTCCACAGATTACAGAATGCCTCCAGATGTGCATCGGAAACTTCTACTGGTCTTCCAGGGAACGATCAAACCGAGGACTGTTTGAGACATTACTCCAATGGAGGAAAGTGTGCATGGTGACAGTTGTATTCAATCCCGATGCAATTTCTGTATTTCATCAACACTCTGATAGTCCACAGATTACAAAATGCCTCCAGATGTGCATCGGAAACTACTACTGGTCTTCCAGGGAACGATCAAAGCGTAGACTGTTTGAGACATTACTCCCATGGAGGAAAGTGCGCATGGTGACTGTTGTATTCAATCCCGATGCAATTTCTGTGTTTCATCAACACTCTGATAGTCCACAGATTACAGAATGCCACCAGATGTGCATCGGAAACTACTACTTGTCTTCCAGGGAACGATCAAAGCGTACTCTGTTTGAGACTTACCGGCCGTGGAGGAAAGTGCGCATGGTGACTGTTGTATTCAATCGCGATTCAATTTCTGTGTTTCATCAACACTCTGATAAACCACAGATTACAGAATGCCACCAGATGTGCATCGTAAACTACTACTGGTCTTCCAGGGAACGATCAAAGCGTAGACTGTTTGAGAATTACTCCCATTTAGGAAAGTGCGCATGGTAACTGTTGTATTCAATCCCGATGCAATTTCTGTGTTTAATCAACACTCTGATACTAGACAGAATACAGAATGCCTATAGATGTGCATCGGAAACTACTACTAGTCTTCCAGGGAACGATCAAATCGTAGACTGTTTGGGACATTACTCCCATGGAGGAAAGTGCGCATGGTGACTGTTGTATTCAATCCCGATGCAATTTCTGTGTTTCATCAACACTCTGATAGGCCACAGATTACAGAATGCCTCCAGATGTGCATCGGAAACTACTACTGGTCTTCCAGGGAACGATCAATGCGTAAAGTCTTTGAGACATTACTCCCATGGAGGAAAGTGCGCATGGTAACTGTTGTATTCAATCCCGATGCATTTTCTGTGTTTCATCAACACTCTGATAGTCCACAGATTACAGAATGCCACCAAAAGTGCATCGGAAACTACTACTGGTCTTCCAGGGAACGATCAAAGCGTAGACTGTTTGAGAATTACTCCCATTTAGGAAAGTGCGCATGGTAACTGTTGTATTCAATCCCGATGCAATTTCTGTGTTTAATCAACACTCTGATACTAGACAGAATACAGAATGCCTATAGATGTGCATCGGAAACTACTACTAGTCTTCCAGGGAACGATCAAATCGTAGACTGTTTGGGACATTACTCCCATGGAGGAAAGTGCGCATGGTGACTGTTGTATTCAATCCCGATGCAATTTCTGTGTTTCATCAACACTCTTATAGTCCACAGATAACAGAATGCCTCGAGATGTGCATCGGAAACTACTACTGGTCTTAAAGGGAACGATCAAAGCGTAGACTGGTTGAGACATTACTTTTATGGAGTAATGTGCGCATGGTGACTGTTGTATTCAATCCAGATCCAATTTCTGTGTTTCATCAACACTCTGATAGGCCACAGATTACAGAATGCCTCCAGATGTGCATCGGAAACTACTACTGGTCTTCCAGGGAACGATCAATGCGTAAAGTCTTTGAGACATTACTCCCATGGAGGAAAGTGCGCATGGTAACTGTTGTATTCAATCCCGATGCATTTTCTGTGTTTCATCAACACTCTGATAGTCCACAGATTACAGAATGCCACCAAAAGTGCATCGGAAACTACTACTGGTCTTCCAGGGAACGATCAAAGCGTAGACTGTTTGAGAATTACTCCCATGGAGGAAAGTGCGCATGGTAACTGTTGTATTCAGTCCGATGCCATTTCTGTGTTTCATCAACACTCTGATACTCCACAGAATACAGAATGCCTCCAGATGTGCATCGGAAACTATTACTGGTCTTACAGGGAACGATCAAAGCGTAGACTGTTTGGGACATTACTCCCATGGTGGAAAGTGCGCATGGTGACTGTTGTATTCAATCCCGGTGCAATTTCTATGTTTCTTAAACACTCTGATAGTCCGCAGATTACAGAATGACTACAGATGTTAATTGGAAACTACTACTGGTCTTCCAGGGAACGATCAAAGCGTACACTGTTTGAGACATTACTACCATGGAGGAAAGTGCCCATGGTGACTGTTGTGTTCAATCCCGATGCAATTTCTCTGTTTCATCAACACTCCGATAGTCCACAGATTACGGAATGCCTCCAGATGTGCATCGGAAACTACTACTGGTCTTCCAGGGAACGATCAAAGCGTCGACTGTTATGGTCATTACTCCCATGGAGGAAAGTGCGCATGGTGACTGTTGTATTCAATCCCGATGCAATTTCTGTGTTTCATCAACACTCTGATAGTCCACAGATTACAGAATGCCTCCAGATGTGCATCGGAAACTTCTACTGGTCTTCCAGGGAACGATCAAAGCGTAGACTGTTTGAGACATTACTCCCATGGAGGAAACTGCGCATGGTGACTGTTGTATTCAATCCCGATGCAATTTCTGTGTTTCATCAACACTCTGATAGTCCGCAGATTACAGAAGGCCTCCAGATGTGCATCGGAAACTTCTACTGGTCTTCCAGGGAACGATCAAAGCGTAGACTGTTTGAGACATTACTCCCATGGAGGAAAGTGCGCATGGTGACTGTTGTATTCAATCCCGATGCAATATCTGTGTTTCATCAACACTCTGATAGTCTACAGATTACAGAATGCCACCAGATGTGCATCGGAAACTACTACTTGTCTTCCAGGGAACGATCAAAGCGTAGACTGTTTGAGAATTACTCCCATTTAGGAAAGTGCGCATGGTAACTGTTGTATTCAATCCCGATGTATTTCTGTGTTTCATCAACACTCTGATACTAGACAGAATACAGAATGCCTCCAGATGTGCATCGGAAACTACTACTAGTCTTCCAGGGAACGATCAAAGCGTAGACTGTTTGGGGTATTACTCCCATGGAGGAAAGTGCGCATGGTGACTGTTGTATTCAATCCCGAAGCAATTTCTGTGTTTCATCAACATTCTGATAGTCCGCAGATTACTGAATGCCTCCAGATGTTAATTGGAAACTACTACTGGTCTTCCAGGGAACGATCAACGCGTACACTGTTTGAGACATTACCCCCATGAAGGAAAGGGCCTATGTTGACTGTTGTATTCATCCAGATGCAATTTCTGTGTTTCATCAACACTCTGATAGTCCACAGATTACGTAAAGCCTGCAGATGTGCATCGGAAACTACTACTGGTCTTCCAGGGAACGATCAAAGCGTAGACTGTTTGAGAATTACTCCCATGGAGGTAAGTGCGCATGGTGACTGTTGTATTCAATCCCGATGCAATTTCTGTGTTTCATCAACACTCTGATACTCCACAGATTACAGAATGGCACCAGATGTGCATCGGAAACTACTACTGGTCTTCCAGGGCACGATCGAATCGTAGACTGTTTGAGACATACCGCCCGTGGAGGAAAGTGCGCATGGTGACTGTTGTATTCAATCCCGATGCAATTTCTGTGTTTCTTCAACACTCTGATAGTCCGCAGATTACAAAATGCCTCCAGATGTTATTTGGAAACTACTACTGGTCTTCCAGGGAACGATCAAAGCGTAGACTGTTTGAGACATTAGTTTTATGGAGGAATTTGCGCATGGTGACTGTTGTATTCAATCCAGATGCAATTTCTGTGTTTCATCAACACTCTGATAGGCCACAGATTTCAGAATGCCTCCAGATATGCTTCGGAAACTACTACTGGACTTCCAGGGAACGATCAAGGCGTAGACTCCTTTAGACATTACTCCCATGGAAGAAAGTGCGCATGGTGACTGTTGTACTCAATCCTGATGCATTTTCTGTGTTTCATCAACACTCTGATACTCCACAGATTACAGAATGCCACGAGATGTGCATCGGAGACTACTACTGATCTTCCAGGGAACGATCAAAACGTAGACTGTTTCAGACATTACTCCCATGGAGGAAAGTGCGCATGGTGACTGTTGTATTCAATCCCGATGCAATATCTGTGTTTCATCAACACTCTGATAGTCTACAGGTTACAGAATGCCACCAGATGTGCATCGGAAACTACTACTTGTCTTCTAGGGAACAATCAAAGCGTAGACTGTTTGAGACATACCGCCCGTGTAGGAAAGTGCGCATGGTGACTGTTGTATTCAATCCCGATGCAATATCTGTGTTTCATCAACACTCTGATAGTCCACAGATTACAGAATGCCTCCAGATGTGCATCGGAAACTACTACTGGTCTTCCAGGGAACGATCAAAGCGTAGACTGTTTGAGACATTAGTTTTATGGAGGAATTTGCACATGGTGACTGTTGTATTCAATCCAGATGCAATTTCTGTGTTTCATCAACACTCTGATAGGCCACAGATTTCAGAATGCCTCCAGATATGCTTCGGAAACTACTACTGAACTTCCAGGGAACGATCAAAGCGTAAACTCCTTTAGACATTACTCCCATGGAGGAAAGTGCGCATGGTGACTGTTGTACTCAATCCTGATGCATTTTCTGTGTTTCATCAACACTCTGATACTCCACAGATTACAGAATGCCACGAGATGTGCATCGGAGACTACTACTGATCTTCCAGGGAACGATCAAAACGTAGACTGTTTCAGATATTACTCCCATGGAGTAAAGTGCGCATGGTGACTGTTGTATTCAATCCCGATAAAATTTCTGTGTTTCATCAACACTCTGATAGTCAACAGATTACAGAATGCCTCCAGATGTGCATCGGAAACTACTACTGGTCTTCCAGGGAACGATCAAAGCGTAGACTGTTTGAGACATTACTCCCATGGAGGAAAGTGCGCATGGTGACTGTTGTATTCAATCCCGATGCAATTTCTGTGTTTCATCAACACTCTGATAGTCAACAGATTACAGAATGCCTCCAGATGGGCATCGGAAACTACTACTGGTCTTCCAGGGAACGATCAAAGCGTAGACTGTTTGAGAATTACTCCCATGGAGGAATGTGCGCATGGTGACTGTTGTATTCAATCCCGATGCAACTTCTGTGTTTCATCAACACTCTGATACTCCACAGATTACAGAATGCCACCAGATGTGCATCGGAAACTACTACTGGTCTTCCAGGGAACGATCAAAGCGTAGACTGTTTGAGACATTACTTCCATGGAGGAAAGTGCCCATGGTGAATGTTGCATTCAATCCCGATGCAATTTCTGTGTTTCATCAACACTCCGATAGTCCACAGATTACGGAATGCCTCCAGATGTGCATCGGAAACTACTACTGGTGTTCCAGGGAACGATCAAAGCGTCGACTGTTAAGGACATTACTCCCATCGAGGAAAGTGCGCATGGTGACTGTTGTATTCAATCCCGATGCAATTTCCGTGTTTCATCAACACTCTGATAGTCCACAGATTACAGAATGCCTCCAGATGTGCATCGGAAACTTCTACTGGTCTTCCAGGGAACGATCAAACCGTAGACTGTTTGAGACATTACTCCCATGGAGGAATGTGCGATGGTGACTGTTGTATTCAATCCCGATGCAATTTCTGTGTTTCATCAACACTCTGATAGTCCACAGATTACAAAATATCTCCAGATGTGCATCGGAAACTACTACTGGTCTCCCAGGGAACGATCAAAGCGTAGACTGTTTGAGACATTACTTTTATGGAGGAATGTGCGCATGGTGACTGTTGTATTCAATCCAGATGCAATTTCTGTGTTTCATCAACACTCTCATAGGCCACAGATTACATAATGCCTCCAGATATGCTTCGGAAACTACTACTGGACTTCCAGGGAACGATCATAGCGTAAACTCCTTGAGACATTACTCCCATGGAGGAAAGTGCGCATGGTGACTGTTGTACTCAATCCCGATGCATTTTCTGTGTTTCATCAACACTCTGATACTCCACAGATTACAGAATGCCACGAGATGTGCATCGCAGACTACTACTGATCTTCCAGGGAACGATCAAAGCGTAGACTGTTTCAGACATTACTCCCTCGGAGGAAAGTGCACATGGTGACTGTTGTATTCAATCCCGATGTAATATCTGTGTTTCATCAACACTCTGATAGTCCACAGATTACAGAATGCCACCAGATGTGCATCGGAAACTACTACTTGTCTTCCAGGGAACGATCAAAACGTACACTGTTTGAGACTTACGGGCCGTGGAGGAAAGTGCGCATGGTGACTGTTGTATTCAATCCCGATTCAATTTCTGTGTTTCATCAACACTCTGATAGTCCACAGATTACAGAATGCCACCAGATGTGCATCGGAAACTACTACTGGTCTTCCAGGGAACGATCAAAGCGTAGACTGTTTGAGAATTACTCCCATTTAGGAAAGTGCGCATGGTAACTGTTGTATTCAATCCCGATGTATTTCTGTGTTTCATCAACACTCTGATACTAGACAGAATACAGAATGCCTCCAGATGTGCATCGGAAACTACTACTAGTCTTCCAGGGAACGATCAAAGCGTAGACTGTTTGGGATATTACTCCCATGGAGGAAAGTGCGCATGGTGACTGTTGTATTCAATCCCGAAGCAATTTCTGTGTTTCATCAACACTCTGATAGTCCGCAGATTACTAAATGCCTCCAGATGTTAATTGGAAACTACTACTGGTCTTCCAGGGAACGATCAACGCGTACACTGTTTGAGACATTACCCCCATGAAGGAAAGAGCCTATGTTGACTGTTGTATTCATCCAGATGCAATTTCTGTGTTTCATCAACACTCTGATAGTCCACAGATTACGTAAAGCCTGCAGATGTGCATCGGAAACTACTACTGGTCTTCCAGGGAACGATCAAAGCGTAGACTGTTTGAGAATTACTCCCATGGAGGAAAGTGCGCATGGTGACTGTTGTATTCAATCCCGATGCAATTTCTGTGTTTCATCAACACTCTGATACTCCACAGATTACAGAATGGCACCAGATGTGCATCGGAAACTACTACTGGTCTTCCAGGGCACGATCGAATCGTAGACTGTTTGAGACATACCGCCCGTGGAGGAAAGTGCGCATGGTGACTGTTGTATTCAATCCCGATGCAATTTCTGTGTTTCTTCAACACTCTGATAGTCCGCAGATTACAAAATGCCTCCAGATGTTAATTGGAAACTATTACTGGTCTTCCAGCGAACGATCAAAGCGTAACCTGCTTGAGACATTACTTCCATGGAGGAAAGTGCCCATGGTGACTGTTGTATTCAATCCCGATGCAATTTCTGTGTTTCATCAACACTCCGATAGTCCACAGATTACGGAATGCCTCCAGATGTGCATCGGAAACTACTACTGGTGTTCCAGGGAACGATCAAAGCGTCGACTGTTAAGGACATTACTCCCATGGAGGAAAGTGCGCATGGTGACTGTTGTATTCAATCCCGATGAAATTTCTGTGTTTCATCAACACTCTGATAGTCCACAGATTACAGAATGCCTCCAGATGTGCATCGGAAACTTCTACTGGTCTTCCAGGGAACGATCAAACCGAGGACTGTTTGAGACATTACTCCCATGGAGGAAAGTGTGCATGGTGACAGTTGTATTCAATCCCGATGCAATTTCTGTATTTCATCAACACTCTGATAGTCCACAGATTACAAAATGCCTCCAGATGTGCATCGGAAACTACTACTGGTCTTCCAGGGAACGATCAAAGCGTAGACTGTTTGAGACATTACTCCCATGGAGGAAAGTGCGCATGGTGACTGTTGTATTCAATCCCGATGCAATTTCTGTGTTTCATCAACACTCTGATAGTCCACAGATTACAGAATGCCACCAGATGTGCATCGGAAACTACTACTTGTCTTCCAGGGAACGATCAAAGCGTACTCTGTTTGAGACTTACCGGCCGTGGAGGAAAGTGCGCATGGTGACTGTTGTATTCAATCGCGATTCAATTTCTGTGTTTCATCAACACTCTGATAAACCACAGATTACAGAATGCCACCAGATGTGCATCGGAAACTACTACTGGTCTTCCAGGGAACGATCAAAGCGTAGACTGTTTGAGAATTACTCCCATTTAGGAAAGTGCGCATGGTAACTGTTGTATTCAATCCCGATGCAATTTCTGTGTTTAATCAACACTCTGATACTAGACAGAATACAGAATGCCTATAGATGTGCATCGGAAACTACTACTAGTCTTCCAGGGAACGATCAAATCGTAGACTGTTTGGGACATTACTCCCATGGAGGAAAGTGCGCATGGTGACTGTTGTATTCAATCCCGATGCAATTTCTGTGTTTCATCAACACTCTTATAGTCCACAGATAACAGAATGCCTCCAGATGTGCATCGGAAACTACTACTGGTCTTAAAGGGAACGATCAAAGCGTAGACTGGTTGAGACATTACTTTTATGGAGTAATGTGCGCATGGTGACTGTTGTATTCAATCCAGATATAATTTCTGTGTTTCATCAACACTCTGATAGGCCACAGATTACAGAATGCCTCCAGATGTGCATCGGAAACTACTACTGGTCTTCCAGGGAACGATCAATGCGTAAAGTCTTTGAGACATTACTCCCATGGAGGAAAGTGCGCATGGTAACTGTTGTATTCAATCCCGATGCATTTTCTGTGTTTCATCAACACTCTGATAGTCCACAGATTACAGAATGCCACCAAATGTGCATCGGAAACTACTACTGGTCTTCCAGGGAACGATCAAAGCGTAGACTGTTTGAGAATTACTCCCATGGAGGAAAGTGCGCATGGTAACTGTTGTATTCAATTCCGATGCCATTTCTGTGTTTCATCAACACTCTGATACTCCACAGAATACAGAATGCCTCCAGATGTGCATCGGAAACTATTACTGGTCTTACAGGGAACGATCAAAGCGTAGACTGTTTGGGACATTACACCCATGGTGGAAAGTGCGCATGGTGACTGTTGTATTCAATCCCGGTGCAATTTCTATGTTTCTTAAACACTCTGATAGTCCGCAGATTACAGAATGACTACAGATGTTAATTGGAAACTACTACTGGTCTTCCAGGGAACGATCAAAGCGTACACTGTTTGAGACATTACTACCATGGAGGAAAGTGCCCATGGTGACTGTTGTGTTCAATCCCGATGCAATTTCTCTGTTTCATCAACACTCCGATAGTCCACAGATTACGGAATGCCTCCAGATGTGCATCGGAAACTACTACTGGTCTTCCAGGGAACGATCAAAGCGTCGACTGTTATGGTCATTACTCCCATGCAGGAAAGTGCGCATGGTGACTGTTGTATTCAATCCCGATGCAATTTCTGTGTTTCATTAACACTCTGATAGTCCACAGATTACAGAATGCCTCCAGATGTGCATCGGAAACTTCTACTGGTCTTCCAGGGAACGATCAAAGCGTAGACTGTTTGAGACATTACTCCCATGGAGGAAACTGCGCATGGTGACTGTTGTATTCAATCCCGATGCAATTTCTGTGTTTCATCAACACTCTGATAGTCCACAGATTACAGAAGGCCTCCAGATGTGCATCGGAAACTTCTACTGGTCTTCCAGGGAACGATCAAAGCGTAGACTGTTTGAGACATTACTCCCATGGAGGAAAGTGCGCATGGTGACTGTTGTATTCAATCCCGATGCAATATCTGTGTTTCATCAACACTCTGATAGTCTACAGATTACAGAATGCCACCAGATGTGCATCGGAAACTACTACTTGTCTTCCAGGGAACGATCAAAGCGTAGACTGTTTGAGACATACCGCCCGTGGAGGAAACTGCGCATGGTGACTGTTGTATTCAATCCCGATGCAATTTCTGTGTTTCATCAACACTCTAATAGTCCACAGATTACAGAAGGCCTCCAGATGTGCATCGGAAACTTCTACTGGTCTTCCAGGGAACGATCAAAGCGTAGACTGTTTGAGACATTACTCCCATGGAGGAAACTGCGCATGGTGACTGTTGTATTCAATCCCGATGCAATATCTGTGTTTCATCAACACTCTGATAGTCTACAGATTACAGAATGCCTCCAGATGTGCATCGGAAACTACTACTGGTCTTCCAGGGAACGATCTAAGTGTAGACTGTTTGAGACATTACTTCCATGGAGGAAAGTGCCCATGGTGAATGTTGCATTCAATCCCGATGTAATATCTGTGTTTCATCAACACTCTGATAGTCCACAGATTACAGAATGCCACCAGATGTGCATCGGAAACTACTACTGGTCTTCCAGGGAACGATCAAAGCGTAGACTGTTTGAGAATTACTCCCATTTAGGAAAGTGCGCATGGTAACTGTTGTATTCAATCCCGATGTATTTCTGTGTTTCATCAACACTCTGATACTAGACAGAATACAGAATGCCTCCAGATGTGCATCGGAAACTACTACTAGTCTTCCAGGGAACGATCAAAGCGTAGACTGTTTGGGATATTACTCCCATGGAGGAAAGTGCGCATGGTGACTGTTGTATTCAATCCCGAAGCAATTTCTGTGTTTCATCAACACTCTGATAGTCCGCAGATTACTGAATGCCTCCAGATGTTAATTGGAAACTACTACTGGTCTTCCAGGGAACGATCAACGCGAACACTGTTTGAGACATTACCCCCATGAAGGAAAGTGCCCATGTTGACTGTTGTATTCATCCAGATGCAATTTCTGTGTTTCATCAACACTCTGATAGTCCACAGATTACGTAAAGCCTCCAGATGTGCATCGGAAACTACTACTGGTGTTCCAGGGAACGATCAAAGCGTCGACTGTTAAGGACATTACTCCCATGGAGGAAAGTGCGCATGGTGACTGTTGTATTCAATCCCGATGAAATTTCTGTGTTTCATCAACACTCTGATAGTCCACAGATTACAGAATGCCTCCAGATGTGCATCGGAAACTTCTACTGGTCTTCAAGGGAACGATCAAAGCATAGACTGTTTGAGAAATACTCCCATTTAGGAAAGAGCGCATGGTAACTGTAGTATTCAATCCCGATGCAATTTCTGTGTTTAATCAACACTCTGATACTAGACAGAATACAGAATGCCTATAGATGTGCATCGGAAACTACTACTAGTCTTCCAGGGAACGATCAAAGCGTAGACTGTTTGGGACATTACTCCCATGGAGGAAAGTGCGCATGGTGACTGTTGTATTCAATCCCGATGCAATTTCTGTGTTTCATCAACACTCTTATAGTCCACAGATTACAAAATGCCTCCAGATGTGCATCGGAAACAACTACTGGTCTTCCAGGGAACGATCAAAGCGTAGACTGTTTGAGACATTACTCCCATGGAGGAAAGTGCGCATGGTGACTGTTGTATTCAATCCCGATTCAATTTCTGTGTTTCATCAACACTCTGATAGTCCACAGATTACAGAATGCCACCAGATGTGCATCGGAAACTACTACTGGTCTTCCAGGGAACGATCAAAGCATAGACTGTTTGAGAAATACTCCCATTTAGGAAAGAGCGCATGGTAACTGTAGTATTCAATCCCGATGCAATTTCTGTGTTTAATCAACACTCTGATACTAGACAGAATACAGAATGCCTATAGATGTGCATCGGAAACTACTACTAGTCTTCCAGGGAACGATCAAAGCGTAGACTGTTTGGGACATTACTCCCATGGAGGAAAGTGCGCATGGTGACTGTTGTATTCAATCCCGATGCAATTTCTGTGTTTCATCAACACTCTTATAGTCCACAGATAACAGAATGCCTCCAGATGTGCATCGGAAACTACTACTGGTCTTAAAGGGAACGATCAAAGCGTAGACTGTTTGAGACATTACTTTTATGGATTAATGTGCGCATGGTGACTGTTGTATTCAATCCAGATCCAATTTCTGTGTTTCATCAACACTCTGATAGGCCACAGATTACAGAATGCCTCCAGATGTGCATCGGAAACTACTACTGGTCTTCCAGGGAACGATCAATGCGTAAAGTCTTTGAGACATTACTCCCATGGAGGAAAGTGCGCATGGTAACTGTTGTATTCAATCCCGATGCATTTTCTGTGTTTCATCAACACTCTGATAGTCCACAGATTACAGAATGCCACCAAATGTGCATCGGAAACTACTACTGGTCTTCCAGGGAACGATCAAAGCGTAGACTGTTTGAGAATTACTCCCATGGAGGAAAGTGCGCATGGTAACTGTTGTATTCAATTCCGATGCCATTTCTGTGTTTCATCAACACTCTGATACTCCACAGAATACAGAATGCCTCCAGATGTGCATCGGAAACTATTACTGGTCTTACAGGGAACGATCAAAGCGTAGACTGTTTGGGACATTACTCCCATGGAGGAAAGTGCGCATGGTGACTGTTGTATTCAATCCCGATGCAATTTCTATGTTTCTTAAACACTCTGATAGTCCGCAGATTACAGAATGACTCCAGGTGTTAATTGGAAACTACTACTGGTCTTCCAGGGAACGATCAAAGCGTACACTGTTTGAGACATTACTTAGATGGAGGAAAGTGCCCATGGTGACTGTTGTGTTCAATCCCGATGCAATTTCTGTGCTTCAACACTCCGATAGTCCACAGATTACGGAATGCCTCCAGATGTGCATCGGAAACTACTACTGGTCTTCCAGGGAACGATCAAAGCGTCGACTGTTATGGACATTACTCCCATGGAGGAAAGTGCGCATGGTGACTGTTTTATTCAATCCCGATGCAATTTATGTGTTTCATCAACACTCTGATAGTCCACAGATTACAGAATGCCTCCAGATGTGCATCGGAAACTTCTACTGGTCTTCCAGGGAACGATCAAAGCGTAGACTGTTTGAGACATTACTCCCATGGTGGAAACTGCGCATGGTGACTGTTGTATTCAATCCCGATGCAATTTCTGTGTTTCATCAACACTCTGATAGTCCACAGATTACAGAAGGCCTCCAGATGTGCATCGGAAACTTCTACTGGTCTTCCAGGGAACGATCAAAGCGTAGACTGTTTGAGACATTACTCCCATGGAGGAAAGTGCGCATGGTGACTGTTGTATTCAATCCCGATGCAATATCTGTGTTTCATCAACACTCTGATAGACTACAGATTACAGAATGCCACCAGATGTGCATCGGAAACTACTACTTGTCTTCCAGGGAACGATCAAAGCGTAGACTGTTTGAGACATACCGCCCGTGGAGGAAAGTGCGCATGGTGACTGTTGTATTCAATCCCGATGCAATATCTGTGTTTCATCAACACTCTGATACTCTACAGATTACAGAATGCCTCCAGATGTGCATCGGAAACTACTACTGGTCTTCCAGGGAACGATCTAAGTGTAGACTGTTTGAGACATTACTTCCATGGAGGAAAGTGCCCATGGTGAATGTTGCATTCAATCCCGATGCAATTTCTGTGTTTCATCAACACTCTGATAGTCCACAGATTACGGAATGCCTCCAGATGTGCATCGGAAACTACTACTGGTGTTCCAGGGAACGATCAAAGCGTCGACTGTTAAGGACATTACTCCCATGGAGGAAAGTGCGCATGGTGACTGTTGTATTCAATCCCGATGCAATTTCCGTGTTTCATCAACACTCTGATAGTCCACAGATTACAGAATGCCTCCAGATGTGCATCGGAAACTTCTACTGGTCTTCCAGGGAACGATCAAACCGTAGACTGTTTGAGACATTACTCCCATGGAGGAAAGTGCGATGGTGACTGTTGTATTCAATCCCGATGCAATTTCAGTGTTTCATCAACACTCTGATAGTCCACAGATTACAAAAGGCCTCCAGATGTGCATCGGAAACTACTACTGGTCTTCCAGAGAACGATCAAAGCGTAGACTGTTTGAGACATTACTTTTATGGAGGAATGTGCGCATGGTGACTGTTGTATTCAATCCAGATGCAATTTCTGTGTTTCATCAACACTCTCATAGGCCACAGATTACAGAATGCCTCCAGATATGCTTCGGAAACTACTACTGGACTTCCAGGGAACGATCATAGCGTAAACTCCTTGAGACATTACTCCCATGGAGGAAAGTGCGCATGGTGACTGTTGTATTCAATCCCGATTCAATATCTGTGTTTCATCAACACTCTGATAGTCCACAGATTACAGAATGCCACCAGATGTGCATCGGAAACTACTACTTGTCTTCCAGGGAACGATCAAAGCGTACTCTGTTTGAGACTTACCGGCCGTGGAGGAAAGTGCGCATGGTGACTGTTGTATTCAATCGCGATTCAATTTCTGTGTTTCATCAACACTCTGATAGTCCACAGATTACAGAATGCCACCAGATGTGCATCGGAAACTACTACTGGTCTTCCAGGGAACGATCAAAGCGTAGACTGTTTGAGAATTACTCCCATTTAGGAAAGTGCGCATGGTAACTGTTGTATTCAATCCCGATGCAATTTCTGTGTTTCATCAACACTCTGATACTAGACAGAATACAGAATGCCTCCAGATGTGCATCGGAAACTACTACTAGTCTTCCAGGGAACGATCAAAGCGTAGACTGTTTGGGACATTACTCCCATGGAGGAAGTGCGCATGGTGACTGTTGTATTCAATCCCGATGCAATCTCTGTGTTTCATCAACACTCTGATAGTCCACAGATTACAGAATGCCTCCAGATGTGCATCGGTAACTTCTACGGGTCTTCCAGGGAACGATCAAAGCGTAGACTGTTTGAGACATTACTCCCATGGAGGAAAGTGCGCACGGTTACTGTTGTATTCAATCCCGATGCAATTTCTGTGTTTCATCAACACTCTGATAGTTCACAGATAACAGAATGCCTCCAGATGTGCATCGGAAACTACTACTGGTCTTAAAGGGAACGATCAAAGCGTAGACTGTTTGAGACATTATTTTTATGGAGGAATGTGCGCATGGTGACTGTTGTATTCAATCCAGATCCAATTTCTGTGTTTCATCAACACTCTGATAGGCCACAGATTACAGAATGCCTCCAGATGTGCATCGGAAACTACTACTGGTCTTCCAGGGAACGATCAATGCGTAAAGTCTTTGAGACATTACTCCCATGGAGGAAAGTGCGCATGGTGACTGTTGTATTCAATCCCGATGCAATTTCTGTGTTTCATCAACACTCTGATAGTCCACAGATTACAGAATGCCTCCAGATGTGCATCGGAAACTTCTACTGGTCTTCCAGGGGACGATCAAAGCGTAGACTGTTTGAGACATTACTCCCATGGAGGAAACTGCGCATGGTGACTGTTGTATTCAATCCCGATGCAATTTCTGTGTTTCATCAACACTCTGATAGTCCACAGATTACAGAAGGCCTCCAGATGTGCATCGGAAACTTCTACTGGTCTTCCAGGGAACGATCAAAGCGTAGACTGTTTGAGACATACCGCCCGTGGAGGAAACTGCGCATGGTGACTGTTGTATTCAATCCCGATGCAATATCTGTGTTTCATCAACACTCTGATACTCTACAGATTACAGAATGCCTCCAGATGTGCATCGGAAACTACTACTGGTCTTCCAGGGAACGATCTAAGTGTAGACTCTTTGAGACATTACTTCCATGGAGGAAAGTGCATATGGTGAATGTTGCATTCAATCCCGATGCAATTGCTGTGTTTCATCAACACGCTGATAGTCCACAGATTACGGAATGCCTCCAGATGTGCATCGGAAACTACTACTGGTGTTCCAGGGAACGATCAAAGCGTCGACTGTTAAGGACATTACTCCCATGGAGGAAAGTGCGCATGGTGACTGTTGTATTCAATCCCGATGCAATTTCCGTGTTTCATCAACACTCTGATAGTCCACAGATTACAGAATGCCTCCAGATGTGCATCGGAAACTTCTACTGGTCTTCCAGGGAACGATCAAACCGTAGACTGTTTGAGACATTACTCCCATGGAGGAAAGTGCGATGGTGACTGTTGTATTCAATCCCGATGCAATTTCAGTGTTTCATCAACACTCTGATAGTCCACAGATTACAAAAGGCCTCCAGATGTGCATCGGAAACTACTACTGGTCTTCCAGGGAACGATCAAAGCGTAGACTGTTTGAGACATTACTTTTATGGAGGAATGTGCGCATGGTGACTGTTGTATTCAATCCAGATGCAATTTCTGTGTTTCATCAACACTCTCATAGGCCACAGATTACAGAATGCCTCCAGATATGCTTCGGAAACTACTACTGGACTTCCAGGGAACGATCATAGCGTAAACTCCTTGAGACATTACTCCCATGGAGGAAAGTGCGCATGGTGACTGTTGTAGTCAAGCCTGATGCATTTTCTGTGTTTCATCAACACTCTGATACTCCACAGATTACAGAATGCCACGAGATGTGCATCGCGGACTACTACTGATCTTCCAGGGAACAATCAAAGCGTAGACTGTTTCAGACATTACTCCCATGGAGGAAAGTGCGCATGGTGACTGTTGTATTCAATCCCGATGCAATATCTGTGTTTCATCAACACTCTGATAGTCCACAGATTAGAGAATGCCACCAGATGTGCATCGGAAACTACTACTTGTCTTCCAGGGAACGATCAAAGCGTACTCTGTTTGAGACTTACCGGCCGTGGAGGAAAGTGCGCATGGTGACTGTTGTATTCAATCGCGATTCAATTTCTGTGTTTCATCAACACTCTGATAGTCCACAGATTAAAGAATGCCACCAGATGTGCATCGGAAACTACTACTGGTCTTCCAGGGAACGATCAAAGCGTAGACTGTTTGAGAATTACTCCCATTTAGGAAAGTGCGCATGGTAACTGTTGTATTCAATCCCGATGCAATTTCTGTGTTTCATCAACACTCTGATACTAGACAGAATACAGAATGCCTCCAGATGTGCATCGGAAACTACTACTGGTCTTCCAGGGAACGATCAATACGTAAAGTCTTTGAGACATTACTCCCATGGAGGAAAGTGCGCATGGTAACTGTTGTATTCAATCTCGATGCATTTTCTGTGTTTCATCAACACTCTGATAGTTCACAGATAACAGAATGCCTCCAGATGTGCATCGGAAACTACTACTGGTCTTAAAGGGAACGATCAAAGCGTAGACTGTTTGAGACATTATTTTTATGGAGGAATGTGCGCATGGTGACTGTTGTATTCAATCCAGATCCAATTTCTGTGTTTCATCATCACTCTGATAGGCCACAGATTACAGAATGCCTCCAGATGTGCATCGGAAACTACTACTGGTCTTCCAGGGAACGATCAATACGTAAAGTCTTTGAGACATTACTCCCATGGAGGAAAGTGCGCATGGTAACTGTTGTCTTCAATCCCGATGCATTTTCTGTGTTTCATCAACACTCTGATAGTCCACAGATTACAGAATGCCACCAAATGTGCATCGGAAACTACTACTGGTCTTCCAGGGAACGATCAAAGCGTAGACTGTTTGAGAATTACTCCCATGGAGGAAAGTGCGCATGGTAACTGTTGTATTCAATTCCGATGCAATTTCTGTGTTTCATCAACACTCTGATACTCCACAGAATACAGAATGCCTCCAGATGTGCATCGGAAACTATTACTGGTCTTACAGGGAACGATCAAAGCGTAGACTGTTTGGGACATTACTCCCATGGAGGAAAGTGCGCATGGTGACTGTTGTATTCAATCCCGATGCAATTTCTATGTTTCTTAAACACTCTGATAGTCCGCAGATTACAGAATGACTCCAGATGTTAATTGGAAACTACTACTGGTCTTCCAGAAAACGATCAAAGCGTACACTGTTTGAGACATTACTTCCATGGAGGAAAGTGCCCATGGTGACTGTTGTGTTCAATCCCGATGCAATTTCTGTGTTTCATCAACACTCCGATAGTCCACAGATTACGGAATGCCTCCAGATGTGCATCGGAAACTACTACTGGTCTTCCAGGGAACGATCAAAGCGTCGACTGTTATGGTTATTACTCCCATGGAGAAAAGTGCGCATGGTGACTGTTGTATCCAATCCCGATGCAATTTCTGTGTTTCATCAACACTCTGATAGTCCACAGATTACAGAATGCCTCCAGATGTGCATCGGAAACTTCTACTGGTCTTCCAGGGAACGATCAAAGCGTAGACTGTTTGAGACATTACTCCCACGGAGGAAACTGCGCATGGTGACTGTTGTATTCAATCCCGATGCAATTTCTGTGTTTCATCAACACTCTGATAGTCCACAGATTACAGAAGGCCTCCAGATGTGCATCGGAAACTTCTACTGGTCTTCCAGGGAACGATCAAAGCGTAGACTGTTTGAGACATTACTCCCATGGAGGAAAGTGCGCATGGTGACTGTTGTATTCAATCCCGATGCAATATCTGTGTTTCATCAACACTCTGATAGTCTACAGATTACAGAATGCCACCAGATGTGCATCGGAAACTACTACTTGTCTTCCAGGGAACGATCAAAGCGTAGACTGTTTGAGACATACCGCCCGTGGAGGAAAGTACGCATGGTGACTGTTGTATTCAATCCCGATGCAATTTCTGTGTTTCATCAACACTCTGATACTCTACAGATTACAGAATGCCTCCAGATGTGCATCGGAAACTACTACTGGTCTTCCAGGGAACGATCTAAGTGTAGACTGTTTGAGACATTACTTCCATGGAGGAAAGTGCCCATGGTGAATGTTGCATTCAATCCCGATGTAATTTCTGTGTTTCATCAACACTCTGATAGTCCACAGATTACGGAATGCCTCCAGATGTGCATCGGAAACTACTACTGGTTTTCCAGGGAACGATCAAAGCGTCGACTGTTAAGGACATTACTCCCATGGAGGAAAGTGCGCATGGTGACTGTTGTATTCAATCCCGATGCAGTTTCCGTGTTTCATCAACACTCTGATAGTCCACAGATTACAGAATGCCTCCAGATGTGCATCGGAAACTTCTACTGGTCTTCCAGGGAACGATCAAACCGTAGACTGTTTGTGACATTACTCCCATGGAGGAAAGTGCGATGGTGACTGTTGTATTCAATCCCGATGCAATTTCAGTGTTTCATCAACACTCTGATAGTCCACAGATTACAAAAGGCCTCCAGATGTGCATCGGAAACTACTACTGGTCTTCCAGGGAACGATCAAAGCGTAGACTGTTTGAGACATTACTTTTATGGAGGAATGTGCGCATGGTGACTGTTGTATTCAATCCAGATGCAATTTCTGTGTTTCATCAACACTCTCATAGGCCACAGATTACAGAATGCCTCCAGATATGCTTCGGAAACTACTACTGGACTTCCAGGGAACGATCATAGCGTAAACTCCTTGAGACATTACTCCCATGGAGGAAAGTGCGCATGGTGACTGTTGTAGTGAAGCCTGATGCATTTTCTGTGTTTCATCAACACTCTGATACTCCACAGATTACAGAATGCCACCAGATGTGCATCGGAAACTACTACTGGTCTTCCAGGGAACGATCAAAGCGTAGACTGTTTGAGAATTACTCCCATTTAGGAAAGTGCGCATGGTAACTGTTGTATTCAATCCCGATGCAATTTCTGTGTTTCATCAACACTCTGATACTAGACAGAATACAGAATGCCTCCAGATGTGCATCGGAAACTACTACTAGTCTTCCAGGGAACGATCAAAGCGTAGACTGTTTGGGACATTACTCCCATGGAGGAAAGTGCGCATGGTGACTGTTGTATTCAATCCCGATGCAATCTCTGTGTTTCATCAACACTCTGATAGTCCACAGATTACAGAATGCCTCCAGATGTGCATCGGTAACTTCTACTGGTCTTCCAGGGAACGATCAAAGCGTAGACTGTTTGAGACATTACTCCCATGGAGGAAAGTGCGCATGGTTACTGTTGTATTCAATCCCGATGCAATTTCTGTGTTTCATCAACACTCTGATAGTTCACAGATAACAGAATGCCTCCAGATGTGCATCGGAAACTACTACAGGTCTTAAAGGGAACGATCAAAGCGTAGACTGTTTGAGACATTATTTTTATGGAGGAATGTGCGCATGGTGACTGTTGTATTCAATCCAGATCCAATTTCTGTGTTTCATCAACACTCAGATAGGCCACAGATTACAGAATGCCTCCAGATGTGCATCGGAAACTACTACTGGTCTTCAAGGGAACGATCAATGCGTAAAGTCTTTGAGACATTACTCCCATGGAGGAAAGTGCGCATGGTAACTGTTGTATTCAATCCCGATGCATTTTCTGTGTTTCATCAACACTCTGATAGTCCACAGATTACAGAATGCCACCGGATGTGCATCGGAAACTACTACTGGTCTTCCAGGGAACGATCAAAGCGTAGACTGTTTGAGAAATACTCCCATGGAGGAAAGTGCGCATGGTAACTGTTGTATTCTATTCCGATGCAATTTCTGTGTTTCATCAACACTCTGATACTCCACAGAATACAGAATGCCTCCAGAAGTGCATCGGAAACTATTACTGGTCTTCCAGGGAACGATCAAAGCGTAGACTGTTTGGGACATTACTCCCATGGAGGAAAGTGCGCATGGTGACTGTTGTATTCAATCCCGATGCAATTTCTATGTTTCTTA
Organism: Schistocerca gregaria; assembly: GCF_023897955.1. Classification (NCBI taxonomy): domain Eukaryota; kingdom Metazoa; phylum Arthropoda; class Insecta; order Orthoptera; family Acrididae; genus Schistocerca; species Schistocerca gregaria. The sequence continues at coordinate 21,498,972 of NC_064927.1, read as the reverse complement.
AACACTCTGATAGTCCGCAGATTACAGAATGACTCCAGATGTTAATTTTAAACTACTACTGGTCTTCCAGAAAACGATCAAAGCGTACACTGTTTGAGACATTACTTCCATGGAGGAAAGTGCCCATGGTGACTGTTGTATTCAATCCCGATGCAATTTCTGTGTTTCATCAACACTCTGATAGTTCACAGATAACAGAATGCCTCCAGATGTGCATCGGAAACTACTACTGGTCTTAAAGGGAACGATCAAAGCGTAGACTGTTTGAGACATTATTTTTATGGAGGAATGTGCGCATGGTGACTGTTGTATTCAATCCAGATCCAATTTCTGTGTTTCATCAACACTCTGATAGGCCACAGATTACAGAATGCCTCCAGATGTGCATCGGAAACTACTACTGGTCTTCAAGGGAACGATCAATGCGTAAAGTCTTTGAGACATTACTCCCATGGAGGAAAGTGCGCATGGTAACTGTTGTATTCAATCCCGATGCATTTTCTGTGTTTCATCAACACTCTGATAGTCCACAGATTACAGAATGCCACCGGATGTGCATCGGAAACTACTACTGGTCTTCCAGGGAACGATCAAAGCGTAGACTGTTTGAGAATTACTCCCATGGAGGAAAGTGCGCATGGTAACTGTTGTATTCTATTCCGATGCAATTTCTGTGTTTCATCAACACTCTGATACTCCACAGAATACAGAATGCCTCCAGAAGTGCATCGGAAACTATTACTGGTCTTCCAGGGAACGATCAAAGCGTAGACTGTTTGGGACATTACTCCCATGGAGGAAAGTGCGCATGGTGACTGTTGTATTCAATCCCGATGCAATTTTTGTGTTTCTTAAACACTCTGATAGTCCGCAGATTACAGAATGCCTCCAGATGTTAATTGGAAACTACTACTGGTCTTCCAGGGAACGATCAAAGCGTACACTGTTTGACACATTACTTCCATAGAGGAAAGTGCCCATGGTGACTGTTGTATTCAATCCCGATGCAATTTCTGTGTTTCATCAACACTCCGATAGTCCACAGATTACGGAATGCCTCCAGATGTGCATCGGAAACTACTACTGGTCTTCCAGGGAACGATCAAAGCGTCGACTGTTATGGACATTACTCCCATGGAGGAAAGTGCGCATGGTGACTGTTGTATTCAATCCCGATGCAATTTCTGTGTTTCATCAACACTCTGATAGTCCACAGATTACAGAATGCCTCCTGATGTGCATCGGAAACTTCTACTGGTCTTCCAGGGAACGATCAAAGCGTAGACTGTTTCAGACATTACTCCCATGGAGGAAAGTGCGCATGGTGACTGTTGTATTCAATCCCGATGCAAAATCTGTGTTTCATCAACACTCTGATAGTCTACTGATTACAGAATGCCACCAGATGTGCATCGGAAACTACTACTTGTCTTCCAGGGAACGATCAAAGCGTAGACTGTTTGAGACACACCGCCCGTGGAGTAAAGTGCGCATGGTGACTGTTGTATTCAATCCCGATTCAATTTCTGTCTTTCATCAACACTCTGATAGTCCACAGATTACAGAATGCCACGAGATTTGCATCGCAGACTACTACTGATCTTCCAGGGAACGATCAAAGCGTAGACTGTTTCAGACATTACTCCCATGGAGGAAAGTGCGCATGGTGACTGTCGTATTCAATCCCGATGCAATATCTGTGTTTCATCAACACTCTGATAGTCCACTGATTACAGAATACCACCAGATGTGCATCTGAAACTACTACTTGTCTTCCAGGGAACGATCAAAGCGTACACTGTTTGAGACTTACCGGCTGTGGAGGAAAGTGAGCATGGTGACTGTTGTATTCAATCCCGATTCAATTTCTGTGTTTCATCAAGACTCTGATAGTCCACAGATTACAGAATGCCACCAGATGTGCATCGGAAACTACTACTCGTCTTCCAGGGAACCATCAAAACGTAGACTGTTTGAGACATTACTTTTATGGAGGAATGTGCGCATGGTGACTTTTGTATTCAATCCAGATTCACTTTCTGTGTTTCATCAACACTCTGATAGTCTACTGATTACAGAATGCCACCAGATGTGCATCGGAAACTACTACTTGTCTTCCAGGGAACGATCAAAGCGTAGCCTGTTTGAGACACACCGCCCGTGGAGTAAAGTGCGCATGGTGACTGTTGTATTCAATCCCGATTCAATTTCTGTCTTTCATCAACACTCTGATAGTCCACAGATTACAGAATGCCACGAGATTTGCATCGCAGACTACTACTGATCTTCCAGGGAACGATCAAAGCGTAGACTGTTTCAGACATTACTCCCATGGAGGAAAGTGCGCATGGTGACTGTCGTATTCAATCCCGATGCAATATCTGTGTTTCATCAACACTCTGATAGTCCACTGATTACAGAATACCACCAGATGTGCATCTGAAACTACTACTTGTCTTCCAGGGAACGATCAAAGCGTAGACTGTTTGAGACTTACCGGCTGTGGAGGAAAGTGAGCATGGTGACTGTTGTATTCAATCCCGATTCAATTTCTGTGTTTCATCAAGACTCTGATAGTCCACAGATTACAGAATGCCACCAGATGTGCATCGGAAACTACTACTCGTCTTCCAGGGAACCATCAAAGTGTAGACTGTTGGAGACATTACTTTTATGGAGGAATGTGCGCATGGTGACTTTTGTATTCGATCCAGATCCAATTTCTGTGTTTCATCAACACTCTTATAGTCCACATATTACAGAGTGCCACCAGATGTCCATCGGAAACTTCTACTGGTCTTCCAGGGAAAGATCAAAGCGTAGACTGTTTGAGACATTACTCCCATGGAGGAAAGTGCGCATGGTGACTGTTGTATTCAATCCCGATGCAATTTCTGTGTTTCATCAACACTCTGATAGTCCACAGATTACAGAATGCCTCCAGATGTGCATCGGAAACTGCTACTGGTCTCCCAGGGGACGATCAAAGCGTAGACTGTTTGAGACATTACTTTTAAGGAGGAATGTGTGCATGGTGACTGTTGTATTCAATCCAGACCCAATGTCTGTGTTTCATCAACACTCTGATAGTCCACAGATTACAGAATGCCACCAGATGTGCATCGGAAACTACTACTGGTCTTCCAGGGAACGATAAAAGCGTAGACTGTTTGAGAATTACTCCCATATAGGAAAGTGCGCATGGTAACTGTTGTATTTAATCCCGATGCAATTTCTGTGTTTCTTAAACACTCTGATAATCCGCAGATTACAGAATGCCTCCAGATGTGCATCGGAAACTCCTACTGGTCTTCCAGGGAACTATCAAAGCGTAGACTGTATGAGACATTACTTCCATGGAGGAAAGTGCCCATGGTGACTGTTGTATTCAATCCCGATGCAATTTCTGTGTTTCATCAACACTCTGATAGTCCACAGATTACGGAATGCCTCCAGATGTGCATCGGAAACTACAACTGGTCTTCCAGGGAACGATCAAAGCGTCGACTGTTAAGGACATTACTCCCATGGAGGAAAGTGCGCATGGTGACTGTTGTATTCAATCCCGATGCAATTTCTGTGTTTCATCAACACTCTGATAGTCCACAGATTACAGAATTGTTGTATTCAATCCCGATAAAATTTCTGTGTTTCATCAACACTCTGATAGTCAACAGATTACAGAATGCCTCCAGATGTGCATCGGAAACTACTACTGGTCTTCCAGGGAGCGATCAAAGCGTAAACTGTTTGAGACATTACTCACATGGAGGAAAGTGCGGATGGCGACTGTTGTATTCAATCCCGATGCAATTTCTGTGTTTCATCAACACTCTGATACTCCACAGATTACAGAATGCATCCAGATGTCCATCCGAAAATACTACTGGTCTTCCAGGGAACGATCAATGCGTAGACTGTTGAAACATTACTCCCATGGAGGACAGTGCGCATGGTGACTGTTGTACTCAATCCCGAAGCATTTTCTGTGTTTCATCAACACCCTGATACTCCACAGATTACAGAATGCCACGAGATGTGCATCGGAAACTACTACTGGTCTTCCAGGGAACCATCAAAGTGTCGACTGTTAAGGACATTACTCCCATGGAGGAAAGTGCGCATGGGGACTGTTGTTTTCACTCCCGATGCAATTTCTGTGTTTCATCAACACTCTGATAATCCACAGATTACAGAATGCCTCCAGATGTGCATCGGAAACTTCTACTGGTCTTCCAGGAAACGATCAAAGCGTAGACTGTTTGAGACATTACTCGCATGGAGGAAAGTGCGCATGGTGACTGTTGTATTCAATCCCGAAGCAATTTCTGTGTTTCATCAACACTCTGATAGTCCACAGATTACAGAATGCCTCCAGATGTGCATCGGAAACTACTACTGGTCTTCCAGGGAACGATCAAAGCGTAGACTGTTTGAGAATTACTCCCATGGAGGAAAGTGCGCATGGTAACTGTTGTATTCAATTCCGATGCAATTTCTGTGTTTCATCAACACTCTGATACTCCACAGAATACAGAATGCCTCCAGATGTGCATCGGTAACTATTACTGGTCTTTCATGGAACGATCAAAGCGTAGACTGTTTGGGACATTACTCCCATGGAGGAAAGTGCGCATGGTGACTGTTGTATTCAATCCCGATGCAATTTCTGTGTTTCGTAAACACTCTGATAGTCCGCAGATTACAGAATGTCTCCAGATGTTAATTGGAAACTACTACTGGTCTTCCAGGGAACGATCAAAGCGTACACTGTTTGAGACATTACATCCATGGAGGAAAGTGCCCATGGTGACTGTTGTATTCAATCCCGATGCAATTTCTGTGTTTCATCAACACTCTGATAGTCCACAGATTACAGAATGCCTCCAGATGTGCATCGGAAACTACTACTGGTCTCCCAGGGAACGATCAAAGCGTAGACTGTTTGAGACATTACTTTTAAGGAGGAATGTGCGCATGGTGACTGTTGTATTCAATCCAGATCCAATTTCTGTGTTTCATCAACACTCTGATAGTCCACAGATTACATAATGCCACCAGATGTGCATCGGAAACTACTACTAATCTTCCAGGGAACGATAAAAGCGTAGACTGTTTGAGAATTACTCCCATGGAAGAAAGTGCGCATGGTAACTGTTGTATTCAATCCCGATGCAATTTCTGTGTTTCTTAAACACTCTGATAATCCGCAGATTACAGAATGCCTCCAGGGTTGCATCGGAAATTACTACTTGTCTTCCAGGGAACGATCAAAGCGTACACTGTTTGAGACTTACCGGCCGTGGAGGAAAGTGCGCTTGGTGACTGTTGTATTCAATCCCGATTCACTTTCTGTGTTTCATCAACACTCTGATAGTCCACAGATTACAGAATGCTTCCAGATGTGCATCGGAAACTTCTACTGGTCTTCCAGGGAAAGATTAAAGCGTAGACTGTTTGAGACATTACTCCCGTGGAGGGAAGTGCGCATGGTGACTGTTGTATTCAATCCCGATGCTATTTCTGTGTTTCATCAACACTCTGATAGTTCACAGATTACAGAATGCCTCCAGATGTGCATCGGAAACTACTACTGGTCTCCCAGGGAACGATCAAAGCGTAGACTGTTTGAGACATTACTTTTATGGAGGAATGTGCGCATGGTGACTGTTGTATTCAATCCAGATCCAATTTCTGTGTTTCATCAACACTCTGATAGTCCACAGATTACGGAATGCCTCCTGATGTGCATCGGAAACTACAACTGGTCTTCCAGCGAACGATCAAAGCGTCGACTGTTAAGGACATTACTCCCATGGAGGAAAGTGCGCATGGTGACTGTTGTATTCAATCCCGATGCAATTTCTGTGTTTCATGAACACTCTGATAGTCCACAGATTACAGAATGCCTCCAGATGTGCATCGGAAACTTCTACTGGTCTTCCAGGGAACGATCAAAGCGTAGTCTGTTTGAGACATTACTCCCATGGAGGGAAGTGCGCATGGTGACTGTTGTATTCAATCCCGATGCAATTTCTGTGTTTCATCAACACTCTGATAGTCCACAGATTACAGAATGCCTCCAGATGTTAATTGGAAACTACTACTAGTCTTCCAGGGAACGATCAAAGCGTACACTGTTTGAGACATTACTTCCATGGAGGAAAGTGCCCATGGTGACTGTTGTATTCAATCCCGATGCAATTTCTGTGTTTCATCAACACTCCGATAGTCCACAGATTACGGAATGCCTCCAGATGTGCATACGAAACTACTACTGGTCTTCCAGGGAACGATCAATGCGTAGACTGTTTGAGACATTACTTTTATGGAGGAATGTGCGCATGTTGACTGTTGTATTCAATCCAGATCCAATTTCTGTGTTTCATCAACACTCTGATATTCCACAGATTACAGAATGCCACCAGATGTGCATCGGAAACTACTACTTGTCTTCCAGGGAACGATCAAAGCGTACACTGTTTGAGACTTACCGGCCGTGGAGCAAAGTGCGCTTGGTGACTGTTGTATTCAATCCCGATTCACTTTCTGTGTTTCATCAACACTCTGATAGTCCACAGATTACAGAATGCTTCCAGATGTGCATCGGAAACTTCTACTGGTCTTCCAGGGAAAGATCAAAGCGTAGACTGTTTGAGACATTACTCCCATGGAGGAAAGTGCGCATGGTGACTGTTGTATTCAATCCCGATGCAATTTCTGTGTTTCATCAACACTCTGATAGTCCACAGATTACAGAATGCCTCCAGATGTGCATCGGAAACTACTACTGGTCTCCCAGGGAACGATCAAAGCGTAGACTGTTTGAGACATTACTTTTAAGGAGGAATGTGCGCATGGTGACTGTTGTATTCAATCCAGATCCAATTTCTGTGTTTCATCAACACTCTGATAGTCCACAGATTACAGAATGCCACCAGATGTGCATCGGAAACTACTACTGGTCTTCCAGGGAACGATAAAAGCGTAGACTGTTTGAGAATTACTCCCATGGAAGAAAGTGCGCATGGTAACTGTTGTATTCAATCCCGATGCAATTTCTGTGTTTCTTAAACACTCTGATAATCCGCAGATTACAGAATGCCTCCAGGGTTGCATCGGAAACTACTACTTGTCTTCCAGGGAACGATCAAAGCGTACACTGTTTGAGACTTACCGGCTGTGGAGGAAAGTGCGCTTGGTGACTGTTGTATTCAATCCCGATTCACTTTCTGTGTTTCATCAACACTCTGATAGTCCACAGATTACAGAATGCTTCCAGATGTGCATCGGAAACTTCTACTGGTCTTCCAGGGAAAGATTAAAGCGTAGACTGATTGAGACATTACTCCCGTGGAGGAAAGTGCGCATGGTGACTGTTGTATTCAATCCCGATGCAATTTCTGTGTTTCATCAACACTCTGATAGTTCACAGATTACAGAATGCCTCCAGATGTGCATCGGAAACTACTACTGGTCTCCCAGGGAACGATCAAAGCGTAGACTGTTTGAGACATTACTTTTATGGAGGAATGTGCGCATGGTGACTGTTGTATTCAATCCAGATCCAATTTCTGTGTTTCATCAACACTCTGATAGTCCACAGATTACGGAATGCCTCCTGATGTGCATCGGAAACTACAACTGGTCTTCCAGCGAACGATCAAAGCGTCGACTGTTAAGGACATTACTCCCATGGAGGAAAGTGCGCATGGTGACTGTTGTATTCAATCCCGATGCAATTTCTGTGTTTCATCAACACTCTGATAGTCCACAGATTACAGAATGCCTCCAGATGTTAATTGGAAACTACTACTAGTCTTCCAGGGAATGATCAAAGCGTACACTGTTTGAGACATTACTTCCATGGAGGAAAGTGCCCATGGTGACTGTTGTATTCAATCCCGATGCAATTTCTGTGTTTCATCAACACTCCGATAGTCCACAGATTACGGAATGCCTCCAGATGTGCATACGAAACTACTACTGGTCTTCCAGGGAACGATCAATGCGTAGACTGTTTGAGACATTACTTTTATGGAGGAATGTGAGCATGGTGACTGTTATATTCAATCCAGATGCAATTTCTGTGTTCATCAACACTCTGATAGTCCACAGATTACAGAATGCTTCCAGATGTTAATTGGAAACTACTACTGGACTTCCAGGGAACGATCAAAGCGTAAACTCCTTGAGACATTACTCCCATGGAGGATAGTGCGCATGGTGACTGTTGTACTCAATCCCTATGCATTTTCTGTGTTTCATCAACACCCTGATACTCCACAGATTACAGAATGCCACGAGATGTGCATCGGAAACTACTACTGGTCTTCCAGGGAACCATCAAAGCGTCGACTGTTAAGGACATTACTCCCATGGAGGAAAGTGCTTATGGGGACTGTTGTTTTAACTCCCGATGCAATTTCTGTGTTTCATCAACACTCTGATAGTCCACAGATTACAGAATGCCTCCAGATGTGCATCGGAAACTTCTACTGGTCTTCCAGGGAACGATCAAAGCGTAGACTGTTTGAGACATTACTCCCATGGAGGAAAGTGCGCATGGTGACTGTTGTATTCAATCCCGATGCAATTTCTGTGTTTCATCAACACTCTGATAGTCCACAGATTACAGAATGCCTCCAGATGTGCATCGGAAACTACTACTGGTCTTCCAGGGAACGATCAAAGCGTAGACTGTTTGAGAATTACTCCCATGGAGGAAAGTGCGCATGGTAACTGTTGTATTCAATTCCGATGCAATTTCTGTGTTTCATCAACACTCTGATACTCCACAGAATACAGAATGCCTGCAGATGTGCATCGGAAACTATTACTGGTCTTCCATGGAACGATCAAAGCGTAGACTGTTTGGGACATTACTCCCATGGAGGAAAGTGCGCATGGTGACTGTTGTATTCAAACCCGATGAAATTTCTGTGTTTCGGAAACACTCTGATAGTCCGCAGATTGCAGAATGCCTCCAGATGTTAATTGGAAACTACTACTGGTCTTCCAGGGAACGATCAAAGCGTACACTGTTTGAGACATTACTTCCATGGAGGAAAGTGCCCATGGTGACTGTTGTATTCAATCCCCATGCAATTTCTGTGTTTCATCAACACTCCGATAGCCAACAGATTACGGAATGCCTCCAGATGTGCATACGAAACTACTACTGGTCTTCCAGGGAACGATCAATGCGTAGACTGTTTGAGACATTACTTTTATGGAGGAATGTGCGCATGGTGACTGTTGTATTCAATCCAGATGCAATTTCTGTGTTTCACACTCTCATAGGCCACAGATTACAGAATGCCTCCAGATATGCTTCGGAAACTACTACTGGACTTCCAGGGAACGATCATAGCGTAAACTCCTTGAGACATTACTCCCATGGAGGAAAGTGCGCATGGTGACTGTTGTACTCAATCCCGATGCATTTTCTGTGTTTCATCAACACTCTGATACTCCACAGATTACAGAATGCCACGAGATTTGCATCGCAGACTACTACTGATCTTCCAGGGAACGATCAAAGCGTAGACTGTTTCAGACATTACTCCCATGGAGGAAAGTGCGCATGGTGACTGTCGTATTCAATCCCGATGCAATATCTGTGTTTCATCAACACTCTGATAGTCCACTGATTACAGAATACCACCAGATGTGCATCGGAAACTACTACTTGTCTTCCAGGGAACGATCAAAGCGTACACTGTTTGAGACTTACCGGCTGTGGAGGAAAGTGAGCATTTTGACTGTTGTATTCAATCCCGATTCAATTTCTGTGTTTCATCAAGACTCTGATAGTCCACAGATTACAGAATGCCACCAGATGTGCATCGGAAACTACTACTGGTCTTCCAGGGAACCATCAAAGCGTAGACTGTTTGAGACATTACTTTTATGGAGGAATGTGCGCATGTTGACTGTTGTATTCAATCCAGATCCAATTTCTGTGTTTCATCAACACCCTGATAGTCCACAGATTACAGAATGCCACCAGATGTGCATCGGAAACTACTACTTGTCTTCCAGGGAACGATCAAAGCGTACACTGTTTGAGACTTACCGGCCGTGGAGGAAAGTGCGCTTGGTGACTGTTGTATTCAATCCCGATTCACTTTCTGTGTTTCATCAACACTCTGATAGTCCACAGATTACAGAATGCTTCCAGATGTGCATCGGAAACTTCTACTGGTCTTCCAGGGAAAGATTAAAGCGTAGACTGTTTGAGACATTACTCCCATGGAGGAAGGTGCGCATGGTGACTGTTGTATTCAAACCCGATGCAATTTCTGTGTTTCATCAACACTCTGATAGTCCACAGATTACAGAATGCCTCCAGATGTGCATCGGAAACTACTACTGGTCTCCCAGGGAACGATCAAAGCGTACACTGTTTGAGACATTTCTTTTATGGAGGAAAGTGCGCATGGTGACTGTTGTATTCAATCCAGATCCAATTTCTGTGTTTCATCAACAATCTGATAGTCCACAAATTACAGAATGCCACCAGATGTGCATCGGAAACTACTACTGGTCTTCCAGGGAACGATAAAAGCGTAGACTGTTTGAGAATTACTCCCATGGAGGAAAGTGCGCATGGTAACTGTTGTATTCAATCCCGATGCAATTTCTGTGTTTCTTAAACACTCTGATAATCCGCAGATTACAGAGTGCCTCCAGATGTGCATCGGAAACATCTACTGGTCTTCCAGGGAACGATCAAAGAGTAGACTGTATGAGACATTACTTCCATGGAGGAAAGTGCCCATGGTGACTGTTGTATTCAATCCCGATGCAATTTCTGTGTTTCATCAACACTCTGATAGTCCACAGATTACGGAATGCCTCCAGATGTGCATCGGAAACTACGACTGGTCTTCCAGCGAACGATCAAAGCGTCGACTGTTAAGGACATTACTCCCATGGAGGAAAGTGCGCATGGTAACTGTTGTATTCAATCCCGATGCAATTTCTGTGTTTCATCAACACTCTGATAGTCCACAGATTACAGAATGCCTCCAGATGTTAATTGGAAACTACTACTGGTCTTCCAGGGAACGATCAAAGCGTACACTGTTTGAGACATTACTTCCATGGAGGAAAGTGCCCATGGTGACTGTTGTATTCAATCCCGATGCAATTTCTGTGTTTCATCAACACTCCGATAGTCCACAGATTACGGAATGCCTCCAGATGTGCATACGAAACTACTACTGGTCTTCCAGGGAACGAACAATGCGTAGACTGTTTGAGACATTACTTTTATGGAGGAATGTGCGCATGGTGACTGTTGTATTCAATCCAGATGCAATTTCTGTGTTTCATCAACACTCTGATAGTCCACAGATTACAGAATGCCTCCAGATGTTAATTGGAAACTACTACTGGACATCCAGGGAACGATCAAAGCGTAAACTCCTTGAGACATTACTCCCATGGAGGATAGTGCGCATGGTGACTGTTGTACTCAATCCCGATGCATTTTCTGTGTTTCATCAACACTCTGATAGTCCACTGATTACAGAATGCCTCCAGATGTGCATCGGAAACTACTACTGGTCTTCCAGGGAACGATCAAAGCGTAGACTGTTTGAGAATTACTCCCATGGAGGAAAGTGCGCATGGTAACTGTTGTATTCAATTCCGATGCAATTTCTGTGTTTCATCAACACTCTGATACTCCACAGAATACAGAATGCCTCCAGATGTGCATCGGAAACTATTACTGGTCTTCCATGGAACGATCAAATCTTAGACAGTTTGGGACATTACTCCCATGGAGGAAAGTGCGCATGGTGACTGTTGTATTTAGTCCCGATGCAATTACTGTGTTTCATCAACACTCCGATAGTCCACAGATTACGGAATGCCTCCAGATGTGCATACGAAACTACTACTGGTCTTCCAGGGAACGATCAATGCGTAGACTGTTTGAGACATTACTTTTATGGAGGAATGTGCGCATGGTGACTGTTGTATTCAATCCAGATGCAATTTCTGTGTTTCACACTCTCATAGGCCAGAGATTACAGAATGCCTCCAGATATGCTTCGGAAACTACTCCTGACTTCCAGGGAACGATCATAGCGTAAACTCCTTGAGACATTACTCCCATGGAGGAAAGTGCGCATGGTGACTGTTGTACTCAATCCCGATGCATTTTCTGTGTTTCATCAACACTCTGATACTCCACAGATTACAGAATGCCACGAGATTTGCATCGCAGACTACTACTGATCTTCCAGGGAACGATCAAAGCGTAGACTGTTTCAGACATTACTCCCATGGAGGAAAGTGCGCATGGTGACTGTCGTTTTCAATCCCGATGCAATATCTGTGTTTCATCAACACTCTGATAGTCCACTGATTACAGATTACCACCAGATGTGCATCGGAAACTACTACTTGTCTTCCAGGGAACGATCAAAGCGTACACTGTTTGAGACTTACCGGCTGTGGAGGAAAGTGAGCATGGTGACTGTTGTATTCAATCCCGATTCAATTTCTGTGTTTCATCAAGACTCTGATAGTCCACAGATTACAGAATGCCACCAGATGTGCATCGGAAACTACTACTGGTCTTCCAGGGAACCATCAAAGCGTAGACTGTTTGAGACATTACTTTTATGGAGGAATGTGCGCATGTTGACTGTTGTATTCAATCCAGATCCAATTTCTGTGTTTCATCAACACCCTGATAGTCCACAGATTACAGAATGCCACCAGATGTGCATCGGAAACTACTACTTGTCTTCCAGGGAACGATCAAAGCGTACACTGTTTGAGACTTACCGGCCGTGGAGGAAAGTGCGCTTGGTGACTGTTGTATTCAATCCCGAGTCACTTTCTGTGTTTCATCAACACTCTGATAGTCCACAGATTACAGAATGCTTCCAGATGTGCATCGGAAACTTCTACTGGTCTTCCAGGGAAAGATTAAAGCGTAGACTGTTTGAGACATTACTCCCATGGAGGAAAGTGCGCATGGTGACTGTTGTATTCAATCCCGATGCAATTTCTGTGTTTCGTCAACACTCTGATAGTCCACAGATTACAGAATGCCTCCAGATGTGCATCGGAAACTACTACTGGTCTCCCAGGGAACGATCAAAGCGTAGACTGTTTGAGACATTACTTTTATGGAGGAATGTGCGCATGGTGACTGTTGTATTCAATCCAGATCCAATTTCTGTGTTTCATCAACACTCTGATAGTCCACAGATTACAGAATGCCACCAGATGTGCATCGGAAACTACTACTGGTCTTCCAGGGAACGATAAAAGCGTAGACTGTTTGAGAATTACTCCCATGGAGGAAAGTGCGCATGGTAACTGTTGTATTCAATCCCGATGCAATTTCTGTGTTTCTTAAACACTCTGATAATCCGCAGATTACAGAATGCCTCCACATGTGCATCGGAAACTTCTACTGGTCTTCCAGGGAACGATCAAAGCGTAGACTGTATGAGACGTTACTTCCATGGAGGAATATGCCCATGGTGACTGTTGTATTCAATCCCGATGCAATTTCTGTGTTTCATCAACACTCTGATAGTCCACAGATTACGGAATGCCTCCAGATGTGCATCGGAAACTACAACTGGTCTTCCAGCGAACGATCAAAGCGTCGACTGTTAAGGACATTACTCCCATGGAGGAAAGTGCGCATGGTGACTGTTGTATTCAATCCCGATGCAATTTCTGTGTTTCATCAACACTCTGATAGTCCACAGATTACAGAATGCCTCCAGATGTGCATCGGAAACTTCTACTGGTCTTCCAGGGAACGATCAAAGCGTAGAACATTTGAGACATTACTCCCATGGAGGGAAGTGCGCATGGTGACTGTTGTATTCAATCCCGATGCAATTTCTGTGTTTCATCAACACTCTGATAGTCCACAGATTACAGAATTGTTGTATTCAATCCCGATAAAATTTCTGTGTTTCATCAACACTCTGATAGTCAACAGATTACAGAATGCCTCCAGATGTGCATCGGAAACTACTACTGGTCTTCCAGGGAGCGATCAAAGCGTAAACTGTTTGAGACATTACTCCCATGGAGGAAAGTGCGGGTGGCGACTGTTGTATTCAATCCCGATGCAATTTCTGTGTTTCATCAACACTCTGATACTCCACAGATTACAGAATGCATCCAGATGTGCATCCGGAACTACTACTGGTCTTCCAGGGAACGATCAAAGCGTAGACTGTTGAAACATTACTCCCATGGAGGAAAGTGCGCATGGTGACTGTTGTATTCAATCCCGATTAAGTTTCTATGTTTCATCAAATCTCTGATAGTCCACAGATAACAGAATGCCTCCAGATATGTAACGGAAACTACTACTGGACTTCCAGGGAACGATCAAAGCGTAAACTCCTTGAGACATTACTCCCATGGAGGATAGTGCGCATGGTGACTGTTGTACTCAATCCCGATGCATTTTCTGTGTTTCATCAACACCCTGATACTCCACAGATTACAGAATGCCACGAGATGTGCATCGGAAACTACTACTGGTCTTCCAGGGAACCATCAAAGTGTCGACTGTTAAGGACATTACTCCCATGGAGGAAAGTGCGCATGGGGACTGTTGTTTTCACTCTCGATGCAATTTCTGTGTTTCGTCAACACTCTGATAGTCCACAGATTACAGAATGCCTCCAGATGTGCATCGGAAACATCTACTGGTCTTCCAGGGAACGATCAAAGCGTAGACTGTTTGAGACATTACTCCCATGGAGGAAAGTGCGCATGGTGACTGTTGTATTCAATCCCGATGCAATTTCTGTGTTTCATCAACACTCTGATAGTCCACAGATTACAGAATGCCTCCAGATGTGCATCGGAAACTACTACTGGTCTTCCAGGGAACGATCAAAGCGTAGACTGTTTGAGAATTACTCCCATGGAGGAAAGTGCGCATGGTAACTGTTGTATTCAATTCCGATGCAATTTCTGTGTTTCATCAACACTCTGATACTCCACAGAATACAGAATGCCTCCAGATGTGCATCGGAAACTATTACTGGTCTTCCATGGAACGATCAAAG
Source organism: Schistocerca gregaria (assembly GCF_023897955.1). NCBI lineage: Eukaryota > Metazoa > Arthropoda > Insecta > Orthoptera > Acrididae > Schistocerca > Schistocerca gregaria. The sequence continues at coordinate 21,483,898 of NC_064927.1, read as the reverse complement.
CGTAGGCTGTTTGGGACATTACTCCCATGGAGGAAAGTTCGCATGGTGACTGTTGTATTCAATCCCGATGCAATATCTGTGTTTCATCAACACTCTGATAGTCCACAGATTACAGAATGCCTCCAGATGTGCATCGGAAACTTCTACTGGTCTTCCAGGGAACGATCAAAGCGTAGACTGTTTGAGACATTACTCCCATGGAGGGAAGTGCGCATGGTGACTGTTGTATTCAATCCCGATGCAATTTCTGTGTTTCATCAACACTCTGATAGTCCACAGATTACAGAATGCCTCCAGATGTGCATCGGAAACTACTACTGGTCTTCCAGGGAACGATCAAAGCGTACACTGTTTGAGACATTACTTCCATGGAGGAAAGTGCCCATGGTGACTGTTGTATTCAATCCCGATGCAATTTCTGTGTTTCATCAACACTCCGATAGTCCACAGATTACGGAATGCCTCTAGATGTGCATCGGAAACTACTTCTGGTCTTCCGGGGAACGATCAAAGCGTCGACTGTTAAGGACATTACTCCCATGAGGGAAAGTGCGCATGGTGACTGTTGTATTCAATCCCGATGCTATTTCTGTGTTTCATCAACACTCTGATAGTCCACTGATTACAGAATGCCTCCAATTGTGCATCGGAAACTTCTACTGGTCTTCCAGGGAACGATCAAAGCGTAGACTGTTTGAGACATTACTCCCATTGAGGAAAGTGCGCATGGTGACTGTTGTATTCAATCCCGATGCAATTTCTGTGTTTCATCAACACTCTGATAGTCCACAGATTACAGAATTGTTGTATTCAATCCCGATAAAATTTCTGTGTTTCATCAACACTCTGATAGTCAACAGATTACAGATTGCCTCCAGATGTGCATCGGAAACTACTACTGGTCTTCCAGGGAACGATCAAAGCGTAAACTGTTTTAGACATTACTCCCATGGAGGAAAGTGCGGATGGTGACTGTTGTATTCAATCCCGATGCAATTTCTGTGTTTCATCAACACTCTGATACTCCACAGATTACAGAATGCCTCCAGATGTGCATACGAAACTACTACTGGTCTTCCAGGGAACGATCAAAGGGTAGACTATTGAAACATTACTCGCATGGAGGAAAGTGCGCATGGTGACTGTTGTATTCAATCCCGGTTCAATTTCTATGTTTCATCAAATGTCTGATAGTCCACAGATAACAGAATGCCACCAAATGTGCATCGGAAACTACTACTGGTCTTCCAGGGCACGATCGAAGCGTAGACTGTTTGAGAAATACCGCCCGTGGAGGAAAGCGCGCATGGTGACTGTTGTATTCAATCCCGATGCAATTTCTGTGTTTCTTCAACACTCTGATAGTCCGCAGATTACAGAATGCCTCCAGATGTTAATTGGAAACTATTACTGGTCTTCCAGGGAATGATCAAAGCCTACACTGTTTGAGACATTACTTCCATGGAGGAAAGTGCCCATGGTGACTGTTGTATTCAATCCCGATGCAATTTCTGTGTTTCATCAACACTCCGATGGTCCACAGATTACGGAATGCCTCCAGATGTGCATCGGAAACTACTACTGGTGTTCCAGGGAACGATCAAAGCGTAGACTGTTAAGGACATTACTCCCATGGAGGAAAGTCCGCATGGTGACTGTTGTATTCAATCCCGATGCAATTTCTGTGTTTCATCAACACTCTGATAGTCAACAGATTACAGAATGCCTCCAGATGTGCATCGGAAACATCTACTGGTCTTCCAGGGAACGATCAAAGCGTAGACTGTTTGAGACATTACTCTCATGGAGGAAAGTGCGCTTGGTGACTGTTGTATTCAATCCCGATGCAATATCTGTGTTTCATCAACACTCTGATAGTCCACAGATTACAGAATGCCTCCAGATGTGCATCGGAAACTACTACTGGTCTTCCAGGGAACGATCAAATCGTAAACTCTTTGAGACATTACTCCCATGGAGGAAAGTGTTAATGGTAACTGTTGTATTCAAAACCGATGCATTTTCTGTGTTTCATCAACACTCTGATAGTCCACAGATTACAGAATGCCTCCAGATGTGCATCGGAAACTACTACTGGTCTTCCAGGGAACGATCAAAGCGTAGACTGTTAGAGAATTACTCCCATGGAGGAAAGTGCGCATAGTAACTGTTGTATTCAAATCCAATGCAATTTCTGTGTTTCATCAACACTCTGATACTCCACAGAATACAGAATGCCTCCAGATGTTAATTGGAAACTACTACTGGTCTTCCAGGGAATGATCAAAGCGTACACTGTTTGAGACATTACTTCCATGGAGGAAAGTGCCCATGGTGACTGTTGTATTCAATCCCGATGCAATTTCTATGTTTCATCAACACTCCGATTGTCCACAGATTACGGAATGCCTCCAGGTGTGCATCGGAAACTACTACTGGTCTTCCAGGGAACGATCAAAGCGTCGACTGTTAAGGACATTACCTCCATGGAGGAAAGTGCGCATGGTGACTGTTGTATTCAATCCCGATGCAATTTCTGTGTTTCATCAACAATCTGATAGTCCACAAGATTACAGAAAGCCACCAGATGTGCATCGGAAACTTCTACTGGTCTTCCAGGGAACGATCAAAGCGTAGACTGTTTGAGACATTACTCCCATGGAGGAAAGTGCGCATGGTGACTGTTGTATTCAATCCCGATGCAATTTCCGTGTTTCATCAACACTCTGATACTCCACAGATTACAGAATGCCTCCAGATGTGCGTACGAAACTACTACTGGTCTTCCAGGGAACGATAAAAGCGTAGACTGTTGAAACATTACTCCCATGGAGGAAAGTGCGCATGGTGACTGTTGTATTCAATCCCGATCCAATTTCTATGTTTCATCAAATCTCTGATATTCCACAGATAACAGAATGCCTCCAGATATGTATCGGACACTACTACTGGACTTCCAGGGAACGATCAAAGCGTAGACTGTTTCAGACATTACTCCCATGGAGGAAAGTGCGGATGGTGACTGTTGTATTCAATCCCGATGCAATATCTGTGTTTCATCAACACTCTGATAGTCCACAGATTACAGAATGCCACCAGATGTGCATCGGAAACTACTACTGGTCTTCCAGGGCACGATCGAAGCGTAGACTGTTTGAGACATACCGCCCGTGGAGGAAAGTGCGCATGGTGATTGTTGTATTCAATCCCGATGCAGTTTCTGGGTTTCTTCAACACTCTGATAGTCCGCAGATTACAGAATGCCTCCAGATGTTAATTGGAAACTACTACTGGTCTTCGAGGGAACGATCAAAGCGTACACTGTTTGAGACATTACTTCCATGGAGGAAAGTGCCCATGGTGAATGTTGTATTCAATCCCGATGCAATTTCTGTGTTTCATCAACACTCCGATAGTCCACAGATTACGGAATGCCTCCAGATGTGCATCGGAAACTACTACTGGTGTTCCAGGGAACGATCAAAGCGTAGACTGTTAAGGACATTACTCCCATGGAGGAAAGTGCGCATGGTGACTGTTGTATTCAATCCCGATGCAATTTCTGTGTTTCATCAACACTCTGATAGTCCACAGTTTACAGAGTGCCTCGAGATGTTCATCGGAAACTACTACTGGTCTTCCAGGGCACGATCGAAGCGTAGACTGTTTGAGACATACCGCCCGTCGAGGAAAGTGCGCATGGTGACTGTTGTATTCAATCCCGATGCAATTTCTGTGTTTCTTCAACACTCTGATAGTCCGCAGATTACAGAATGCCTCCAGATGTTAATTGGAAACTATTACTGGTCCTCCAGGGAACGATCAAAGCGTACACTGTTTGAGACATTACTTCCATGGAGGAAAGTGCCCATGGTGACTGTTGTCTTCAATCCCGATGCAATTTCTGTGTTTCATCAACACTCCGATAGTCCACAGATTACGGAATGCCTCCAGATGTGCATCGGAAACTACTACTGGTGTTCCAGGGAACGATCAAAGCGTAGACCATTAAGGACATTACTCCCATGGAGGAAAGTGCGCATGGTGACTGTTGTATTCAATCCCGATGCAATTTCTGTGTTTCATCAACACTCTGATGGTCCACAGTTTACAGAGTGCCTCCAGATGTGCATCGGAAACTACTACTGGTCTTCCAGGGCACGATCGAAGCGTAGACTGTTTGAGACATACCGCCCGTGGAGGAAAGTGCGCATGGTGACTGTTGTATTCAATCCCGATGCAATTTCTGTGTTTCTTCAACACTCTGATAGTCCGCAGATTACAGAATGCCTCCAGATGTTAATTGGAAACTATTACTGGTCTTCCAGGGAACGATCAAAGCGTACACTGTTTGAGACATTACTTCCATGGAGGAAAGTGCCCATGGTGACTGTTGTCTTCAATCCCGATGCAATTTCTGTGTTTCATCAACACTCCGATAGTCCACAGATTACGGAATGCCTCCAGATGTGCATCGGAAACTACTACTGGTGTTCCAGGGAACGATCAAAGCGTAGACTGTTAAGGACATTACTCCCATGGAGGAACGTGCGCATGGTGACTGTTGTATTCAATCCCGATGCAATTTCTGTGTTTCATCAACACTCTGATAGTCCACTGATTACAGAATGCCTCCAGATGTGCATCGGAAACATCTACTGGTCTTCCAGGGAACGATCAAAGCGTAGACTGTTTGAGACATTACTCCCATGGAGGAAAGTGCGCTTGGTGACTGTTGTATTCAATCCCGATGCAATTTCTGTGTTTCATCAACACTCTGATATTCCACAGATTACAGAATGCCTCCAGATGTGCATCGGAAACTACTACTGGTCTTCCAGGGAACGATCAAATCGTAAACTCTTTGAGACATTACTCCCATGGAGGAAAGTGTTCATGGTAAATGTTGTATTCAATCCCGATGCATTTTCTGTGTTTCATCAACACTCTGATAGTCCACAGATTACAGAATGCCTCCAGATGTGCCTCGGAAACTACTACTGGTCTTCCAGGGAACGATCAAAGCGTAGACTGTTTGAGAATTAGTCCCATGGAGGAAAGTGCGCATGGTAACTGTTGTATTCAATTCCGATGCATTTTCTGTGTTTCATCAACACTCTGATACTCCACAGAATACAGAATGCCTCCAGATGTCAATTGGAAACCACTACTGGTCTTCCAGGGAACGATCAAAGCGTACACTGTTTGAGACATTACTTCCATGGAGGAAAGTGCCCATGGTGACTGTTGTATTCAATCTCGATGCAATTTCTATGTTTCATCAACACTCCGATAGTCCACAGATTACAGAATGCCACCAGATGTGCATCGGTAGCTTCTACTGGTCTTCCAGGGGGACGATCAAATCGTAGACTGTTTGAGACATTACTCCCATGGAGGAAAGTGCGCATGGTGACTGTTGTATTCAATCGCGATGCAATTCCTGTGTTTCATCAACACTCTGATAGTCCACAGATTACAGAATTGTTGTATTCAATCCCGATAGAATTTCTGTGTTTCATCAACACTCTGATAGTCAACAGATTACAGAATGCCTCCAGATGTGCATCGGAAACTACTACTGGTCTTCCAGGGAACGATCAAAGCGTAAACTGTTTGAGACATTACTCCCATGGAGGAAAGTGCGCATGGTAACTGTTGTATTCAATCCCGATGCATTTTCTGTGTTTCATCAACACTCTGATACTCCACAGATTACAGAATGCCACCAGATGTGCATCGGAAACTACTACTCATCTTCCAGGGAACGATCAAAGCGTAAACTGTTTGGGACATTACTCCCATGGAGGAAAGTGCGCATGGTGACTGTTGTATTCAATCCCGATTCAATTTCTATATTTCATCTAATCTCTGATAGTCCACAGATAACAGAATGCCTCCAGATATGTATCGGAAACTACTACTGGACTTCCAGGAAACGATCAAAGCGTAAACTCCTTGAGACATTACTCCCATGGAGGAAAGTGCGCATGGTGACTGTTGTACTCAATCCCGATGCATTTTCTGTGTTTCATCAATACTCCGATACTCCACAGATTACAGAAAGCCACGAGATGTGCATCGGAAACTACTACTGGTCTTCCAGGGAATGATCAAAGCGTAGACTGTTTCAGACATTACTCCCATGGAGGAAAGTGCCCATGGTGAATGTTGTATTCAATCCCGATGCAATTTCTGTGTTTCATCAACACTCCGATAGTCCACAGATTACGGAATGCCTCCAGATGTGCATCGGAAACTACTACTGGTGTTCCAGGGAACGATCAAAGCGTAGACTGTTAAGGACATTACTCCCATGGAGGAAAGTGCGCATGGTGACTGTTGTATTCAATCCCGATGCAATTTCTGTGTTTCATCAACACTCTGATAGTCCACAGTTTACAGAGTGCCTCGAGATGTTCATCGGAAACTACTACTGGTCTTCCAGGGCACGATCGAAGCGTAGACTGTTTGAGACATACCGCCCGTCGAGGAAAGTGCGCATGGTGACTGTTGTATTCAATCCCGATGCAATTTCTGTGTTTCTTCAACACTCTGATAGTCCGCAGATTACAGAATGCCTCCAGATGTTAATTGGAAACTATTACTGGTCTTCCAGGGAACGATCAAAGCGTACACTGTTTGAGACATTACTTCCATGGAGGAAAGTGCCCATGGTGACTGTTGTCTTCAATCCCGATGCAATTTCTGTGTTTCATCAACACTCCGATAGTCCACAGATTACGGAATGCCTCCAGATGTGCATCGTAAACTACTACTGGTGTTCCAGGGAACGATCAAAGCGTAGACTATTAAGGACATTACTCCCATGGAGGAAAGTGCGCATGGTGACTGTTGTATTCAATCCCGATGCAATTTCTGTGTTTCATCAACACTCTGATGGTCCACAGTTTACAGAGTGCCTCCAGATGTGCATCGGAAACTACTACTGGTCTTCCAGGGCACGATCGAAGCGTAGACTGTTTGAGACATACCGCCCGTGGAGGAAAGTGCGCATGGTGACTGTTGTATTCAATCCCGATGCAATTTCTGTGTTTCTTCAACACTCTGATAGTCCGCAGATTACAGAATGCCTCCAGATGTTAATTGGAAACTATTACTGGTCTTCCAGGGAACGATCAAACCGTACACTGTTTGAGACATTACTTCCATGGAGGAAAGTGCCCATGGTGACTGTTGTCTTCAATCCCGATGCAATTTCTGTGTTTCATCAACACTCTGATAGTCCACTGATTACAGAATGCCTCCAGATGTGCATCGGAAACATCTACTGGTCTTCCAGGGAACGATCAAAGCGTAGACTGTTTGAGACATTACTCCCATGGAGGAAAGTGCGCTTGGTGACTGTTGTATTCAATCCCGATGCAATTTCTGTGTTTCATCAACACTCTGATATTCCACAGATTACAGAATGCCTCCAGATGTGCATCGGAAACTACTACTGGTCTTCCAGGGAACGATCAAATCGTAAACTCTTTGAGACATTACTCCCATGGAGGAAAGTGTTCATGGTAAATGTTGTATTCAATCCCGATGCATTTTCTGTGTTTCATCAACACTCTGATAGTCCACAGATTACAGAATGCCTCCAGATGTGCCTCGGAAACTACTACTGGTCTTCCAGGGAACGATCAAAGCGTAGACTGTTTGAGAATTAGTCCCATGGAGGAAAGTGCGCATGGTAACTGTTGTATTCAATTCCGATGCATTTTCTGTGTTTCATCAACACTCTGATACTCCACAGAATACAGAATGCCTCCAGATGTCAATTGGAAACCACTACTGGTCTTCCAGGGAACGATCAAAGCGTACACTGTTTGAGACATTACTTCCATGGAGGAAAGTGCCCATGGTGACTGTTGTATTCAATCTCGATGCAATTTCTATGTTTCATCAACACTCCGATAGTCCACAGATTACAGAATGCCACCAGATGTGCATCGGTAGCTTCTACTGGTCTTCCAGGGGGACGATCAAATCGTAGACTGTTTGAGACATTACTCCCATGGAGGAAAGTGCGCATGGTGACTGTTGTATTCAATCGCGATGCAATTCCTGTGTTTCATCAACACTCTGATAGTCCACAGATTACAGAATTGTTGTATTCAATCCCGATAGAATTTCTGTGTTTCATCAACACTCTGATAGTCAACAGATTACAGAATGCCTCCAGATGTGCATCGGAAACTACTACTGGTCTTCCAGGGAACGATCAAAGCGTAAACTGTTTGAGACATTACTCCCATGGAGGAAAGTGCGCATGGTAACTGTTGTATTCAATCCCGATGCATTTTCTGTGTTTCATCAACACTCTGATACTCCACAGATTACAGAATGCCACCAGATGTGCATCGGAAACTACTACTCATCTTCCAGGGAACGATCAAAGCGTAAACTGTTTGGGACATTACTCCCATGGAGGAAAGTGCGCATGGTGACTGTTGTATTCAATCCCGATTCAATTTCTATATTTCATCTAATCTCTGATAGTCCACAGATAACAGAATGCCTCCAGATATGTATCGGAAACTACTACTGGACTTCCAGGAAACGATCAAAGCGTAAACTCCTTGAGACATTACTCCCATGGAGGAAAGTGCGCATGGTGACTGTTGTACTCAATCCCGATGCATTTTCTGTGTTTCATCAATACTCCGATACTCCACAGATTACAGAAAGCTACGAGATGTGCATCGGAAACTACTACTGGTCTTCCAGGGAACGATCAAAGCGTAGACTGTTTCAGACATTACTCCCATGGAGGAAAGTGCGGATGGTGACTGTTGTATTCAATCCCGATGCAATATCTGTGTCTCATAAACACTCTGATAGTCCACAGATTACAGAATGCCACCAGATGTGCATCGGAAACTACTACTGGTCTTCCAGGGCACGATCGAAGCGTACACTGTTTGAGACATACCGCCCGTGGAGGAAAGTGCGCATGGTGACTGTTGTATTCAATCCCGATGCAGTTTCTGGGTTTCTTCAACACTCTGAAGTCCGCAGATTACAGAATGCCTCCAGATGTTAATTGGAAACTATTACTGGTCTTCCAGGGAACGATCAAAGCGTAGACTGTTTGGGACACTTCTCCCATGGAGGAAAGTGCGCATGGTGACTGTTGTATTCAATCCCGATGCAATTTCTGTGTTTCTTAAACACTCTGATAGTCCGCAGATTACAGAATGCCTAGGGATGTTAATTACAAACTACTACTGGTCTTCCAGGGAAAAATCAAAGCGTCGACTGTTAAGGACATTACTCCCATGGAGGAAAGTGCGCATGGTGACTGTTGTATTCAATCCCGATGCAATTTCTGTGTTTCATCAACACTCTGATAGCCCACAGATTACAGAATGCCTCCAGATATGCATCGGAAACTTCTACTGGTCTTCCAGGGAACGATCAAAGCGAAGACTCTTTGAGATATTACTCCCATGGAGGAAAGTGCGCATGGTGACTGTTGTATTCAATCCCGATGCAATATCTGTGTTTCATCAAAACTCTGATACTCCACAGATTACAGAATGCCACCTGATGTGCATCGGAGACTACTGCTGATCTTCCAGGGAACGATCAAAGCGTAGACTGTTTCAGACATTACTCCCATGGAGGAAAGTGCGCATGGTGACTGTTGTATTCAATCCCGATGAAATATCTGTGTTTCATCAACACTCTGATAGTCCACAGGTTACAGAATGCCACCAGATGTGCATCGGAAAGTACTACTTGTCTTCCAGGGAACGATCAAAGCGTAGACTCTCTGAGACATACCGCCCGTGGAGGAAAGTGCGCATGGTGAATGTTGTATTCAATCCAGATGCAATTTCTGTGTTTCATCAACACTCTGATAGTCCACAGATTACAGAATGCCACCAGATGTGCATCGGAAACTACTACTGGTCTTCCAGGGAACGATCAAAGCGTAGACTGTTTGAGACATTACTCCCATGGAGGGAAGTGCGGATGGTGACTGTTCATTCAATCCCGATAAAATTTCTGTGTTTCATCAACACTCTGATAGTCAACAGATTACAGAATGCCTCCAGATGTGCATGTGAAACTACTACTGGTCTTCCAGGGAACGATCAAAGCGTAGACTAATTGAGAATTACTCCCATGGAGGAAAGTGCGCATGGTGACTGTTGTATTCAATCCCGATGCAATTTCTGTGTTTCATGAACACTCTGATACTCCACAGATTACGGAATGCTTCTAGATGTGCATCGGAAACTACTACTTGTCTTCCAGGGAACGATCAATGCGTAGACTGTTGAAACATTACTCCCATGGAGGAAAGTGCGCATGGTGACAGTTGTACTCAATCCCGATGCATTTTCTGTGTTTCATCAACACTCTGATACTCCACAGATTACAGAATGCCACGAGATGTGCATCGGAAACTACTACTGGTCTTCCAGGGAACGATCAAAGCGTAGACTGTTTCAGACATTACTCCCATTGAGGAAAGAGCGGATGGTGACTGTTGTATTCAATCCCGATGCAATATCTGTGTTTCATCAACACTCTGATAGTCCACAGATTACAGAATGCCACCAGATGTGCATCGGAAACTACTACTGGTCTTCCAGGGCACGATCGAAGCGTAGACTGTTTGAGACATTACTCCCAAGGAGGAAAGTGCGCTTGGTGACTGTTGTGTTCAATCCCGATGCATTTTCTGTGTTTCATCAACACTCTGATACTCCACAGATTACAGAATGCCACGAGATGTGCTTCGCAGACTACAACAGATCTTCCAGGGAACGATCAAAGCGTAGACTGTTTCAGACATTACTCCATGGAGGAATGTGCGCATGGTGACTGTTGTATTCAATCCCGATTCAATTTCTGTGTTTCATCAACAATCTGATAGTCCACAGATTACAGAATGCCACCAGATGTGCATCGGAAACTACTACTGGTCTTCCAGGGAAAGATCAAAGCGTAGACTGTTTGAGAATTACTCCCATTTAGGAAAGTGCGCATGGTAACTGTTGTATTCAATCCCGATGCAATTTCTGTGTTTCATCAACACTCTGATACTAGACAGAATACAGAATGCCTCCAGATGTGCATCGGAAACTACTACTAGTCTTCCAGGGAACGATCAAAGCGTAGACTGTTTGGGACATTACTTTTATGGAGGAATGTGCGCATGATGACTGTTGTATTCAATCCAGATGCAATTTCTGTGTTTCATCAACACTCCGATAGTCCACAGATTACGGAATGCCTCCAGATGTGCATCGGAAACTACTACTGGTGTCCCAGGGAACGATGAAAGCGTCGACTGTTAAGGACATTACTCCCATGGAGGAAAGTGCGCATGGTGATTGTTGTATTCTATCCCAATGCAATTTCTGTGTTTCATCAACACTCTGATAGTCCACAGATTACAGAATGCCTCCTGATGTGCATCGGAAACATCTACTGGTCTTCCAGGGAACCATCAAAGCGTCGACTGTTAAGGACATTACTCCCATGGAGGAAAGTGCGCATGGTGACTGTTGTATTCAATCCTGATGCAATATCTGTGTTTCATCAACACTCTGATAGTCCACAGATTACAGAATGCCTCCAGATGTGCATCGGATACTTCTACTGGTCTTCCAGGGAACGATCAAAGCGTAGACTGTTTGAGACATTACTCCCATGGAGGAAAGTGCGCATGGTGACTGTTGTATTCAATCCCGATGCAATTTCTGTGTTTCATCAACACTCTCATAGTCCACAGATTAAAGAATGCCTCCAGATGTGCATCGGAAACTACTACTGGTCTTCCAGGGAACGATCAAAGCGTAGACTGTTTGAGACATTACTTTTATGGAGGAATGTGCGCATGGTGACTGTTGTATTCAATCCAGATCCAATTTCTGTGTTTCATCAACACTCTGATGTTCCACAGATTACAGAATGCCTCCAGATATGTATCGGAAACTACTACTGGACTTCCAGGGAACGATCAAAGCGTAAACTCCTTGAGACATTACTCCCATGGAGGAAAGTGCGCATGGTGACTGTTGTACTCAATCCCGATGCATTTTCTGTGTTTCATCAATACTCTGATACTCCACAGATTACAGAAAGCCACGAGATGTGCATCGGAAACTACTACTGGTCTTCCAGGGAACGATCAAAGCGTAGACTGTTTCAGACATTACTCCCATGGAGGAAAGTGCGGATGGTGACTGTTGTATTCAATCCCGATGCAATATCTGTGTCTCATCAACACTCTGATAGTCCACAGATTACAGAATGCCACCAGATGTGCATCGGAAACTACTACTGGTCTTCCAGGGCACGATCGAAGCGTAGACTGTTTGAGACATACCGCCCGTGGAGGAAAGTGCGCATGGTGACTGTTGTATTCAATCCCGATGCAGTTTCTGGGTTTCTTCAACACTCTGAAGTCCGCAGATTACAGAATGCCTCCAGATGTTAATTGGAAACTATTACTGGTCTTCCAGGGAACGATCAGAGCGTAGACTGTTTGGGACACTTCTCCCATGGAGGAAAGTGCGCATGGTGACTGTTGTATTCAATCCCGATGCAATTTCTGTGTTTCATCAACACTCTGATAGCCCACAGATTACAGAATGCCTCCAGATATGCATCGGAAACTTCTACTGGTCTTCCAGGGAACGATCAAAGCGTAGACTCTTTGAGATATTACTCCCATGGAGGAAAGTGCGCATGGTGACTGTTGTATTCAATCCCGATGCAATATCTGTGTTTCATCAAAACTCTGATACTCCACAGATTACAGAATGCCACGAGATGTGCATCGGAGACTACTGCTGATCTTCCAGGGAACGATCAAAGCGTAGACTGTTTCAGACATTACTCCCACGGAGGAAAGTGCGCATGGTGACTGTTGTATTCAATCCCGATGAAATATCTGTGTTTCATCAACACTCTGATAGTCCACAGATTACAGAATGCCAGCAGATGTGCATCGGAAAGTACTACTTGTCATCCAGGGAACGATCAAAGCGTAGACACTCTGAGACATACCGCCCGTGGAGGAAAGTGCGCATGGTGAATGTTGTATTCAATCCAGATGCAATTTCTGTGTTTCATCAACACTCTGATAGTCCACAGATTACAGAATGCCACCAGATGTGCATCGGAAACTACTACTGGTCTTCCAGGGAACGATCAAAGCGTAGACTGTTTGAGACATTACTCCCATGGAGGGAAGTGCGGATGGTGACTGTTCATTCAATCCCGATAAAATTTCTGTGTTTCATCAACACTCTGATAGTCAACAGATTACAGAATGCCTCCGGATGTGCATGTGAAACTACTACTGGTCTTCCAGGGAACGATCAAAGCGTAGACTAATTGAGAATTACTCCCATGGAGGAAAGTGCGCATGGTGACTGTTGTATTCAATCCCGATGCAATTTCTGTGTTTCGTGAACACTCTGATACTCCACAGATTACGGAATGCTTCCAGATGTGCATCGGAAACTACTACTTGTCTTCCAGGGAACGATCAAAGCGTAAACTCCTTGAGACGTTACTCCCATGGAGGAAAGTGCGCATGGTGACTGTTGTATTCAATCCCGATGAAATATCTGTGTTTCATCAACACTCTGATAGTCCTCAGATTACAGAATGCCACCAGATGTGCATCGGAAAGTACTACTTGTCTTCCAGGGAACGATCAAAGCGTAGACTCTTTGAGACATACCGCCAGTGGAGGAAAGTGCGCATGGTGACTGTTGTATTCAATCCCGATTCAATTTCTGTGTTTCATCAAAACTCTGATAGTCCACAGATTACAGAATGCCACCAGATGTGCATCGGAAACTACTACTGGTCTTCCAGGGAACGATCAAAGCGTAGACTGTTTGAGACATTACTCCCATGGAGGAAAGTGCGGATGGTGACTGTTGTATTCAATCTCGATAAAATTTCTGTGTTTTATCAACACTCTGATAGTCAACAGATTACAGAATGCCTCCAGATGTGCACGTGAAACTACTACTGGTCTTCCAGGGAACGTTCAAAGCGTAGCCTGTTTGAGAATTACTCCCATGGAGGAAAGTGCGCATGGTGACTGTTGTATTCAATCCCGATGCAATTTCTGTGTTTCATGAACACTCTGATACTCCACAGATTACAGAATGCCTCCAGATGTGCATCGGAAACTACTACTGGTCTTCCAGGGAACGATCAAATCGTAGACTGTTGAAACATTACTCCCAGGGAGGAAAGTGCGCATGGTGACTGTTGTATTCAATCCCGATTCAATTTCTATGTTTCATCAAATCTCTGACAGTCCACAGATTACAGAAAGCCTCCAGATATGTATGGGAAACTACTACTGGACTTCCAGGGAACGTTCAAAGCGTAAACTCCTTGAGACATTACTCCCATGGAGGAAAGTGCCCATGGTGACTGTTGTATTCAATCCCGATGCAATTTCTGCGTTTCATCTACACTCCGATAGTCCACAGATTACGGAATGCCTCCAGATGTGCATCGGAAACTACTACTGGTGTTCCTGAGAACGATCAAAGTGTCGACTGTTAAGGACATTACTCCCATGGAGGAAAGTGCGCATGGTGACTGTTGTATTCAATCCCGATGCAATTTCTGTGTTTCATCAACACTCTGATAGTCCACAGATTACAGAATGCCTCCAGATGTGCATCGGAAACTTCTACTGGTCTTCCAGGGAACGATCAAAGCGTACACTGTTTGAGACATTACTTTTATGGAGGAATGTGCGCATGGTGACTGTTGTATTCAATCCAGATGCAATTTCTGTGTTTCATCAACACTCTGATAGGCCACAGATTACAGAATGCCTCCAGATATGCTTCGCAAACTACTACTGGACTTCCAGGGAACGATCATAGCGTAAACTCCTTGAGACATTACTCCCATGGAGGAAAGTGCGCATGGAGACTGTTGTACTCAATCCCGATGCATTTTCTGTGTTTCATCAACACTCTGGTACTCCACAGATTACAGAATGCCACGAGATGTGCATCGGAGACTACTACTTATCTTCCAGGGAACGATCAAAGCGTAGACTGTTTGAGACAAACCGCCCGTGGAGGAAAGTGCGCATGGTGACTGTTGTATTCAATCCCGATGCAATTTCTGTGTTTCATCTACACTCCGATAGTCCACAGATTACTGAATGCCTCCAGATGTTTATTGGAAACTACTACTGGTCTTCCAGCGAACGATCAACGCGTACACTGTTTGAGACATTACCCCCATGAAGGAAAGTGCCCATGGTGACTGTTGTATTCAATCCCGATGCAATTTCTGTGTTTCTTAAACACTCTGATAGTCCGCAGATTACAGAATGCCTAGAGATGTTAATTGGAAACTACTACTGGTCTTCCAGGGAACGATCAAAGCGTACACTGTTTGAGACATTACTTTTATGGAGGAATGTGCGCATGGTGACTGTTGTATTCAATCCAGATCCAATTTCTGTGTTTCATCAACACTCTGATAGGCCACAGATTACAGAATGCCTCCAGATGTGCATCGGGAACTACTACTGGTCTTCCAGGGAACGAACAAAGCGTAAACTCTTTGAGACATTACTCCCATGGAGAAAAGTGCGCATGGTAACTGTTGTATTCAATCCCGATGCATTTTCAGTGTTTCATCAACACTCTGATAGTCCACAGATTACGGAATGCCTCCAGATGTGCATCGGAAACTACTACTGGTCATCCAGGGAACGATCAAAGCGTCGACTGTTAAGGACATTACTCCCATGGAGGAAAGTGCGCATGGTGACTGTTGTAATCAATCCCGATGCAATTTCTGTGTTTCATCAACACTCTGATAGTCCACAGATTACAGAATGACTCCAGATGTGCATCGGAAACTTCTACTGGTCTTCCAGGGAACGATCAAAGCGTAGACTCTTTGAGACATTACTCCCATGGAGGAAAGTGCGCATGGTGACTGTTGTATTCAATCCCGATGCAATATCTGTGTTTCATCAAAACTCTGATAGTCCACAGACTACAGAATGCCTCCAGATGCGCATCGGAAACTACAACTGGTCTTCCAGGGAACGATTAAAGCGTAGACTGTTTGAGACATTACTTTTATGGAGGAATTTCCGCATGGTGACTGTTGTATTCAATCCAGATGCAATTTCTGTGTTTCATCAACATTATGGAGGCCACAGATTTCAGAATGCTTCCAGATATGCTTCGGAAACTACTACAGGACTTCCAGGGAACGATCAAAGCGTAAACTCCTTGAGACATTACTCCCATGGAGGAAAGTTCGCATGGTGACTGTTGTACTCATTCCCGATGCATTTTCCGTGTTTCATCAACACTCTGATACTCCACAGATTACAGAATGCCACGAGATGTGCATCGGAGACTACTACTGATCTTCCAGGGAACGATCAAAGCGTGGACTGTTTCAGACATTACTCCCATGGAGGAAAGTGCGCATGGTGACTGTTGTATTCAATCCCGATGAAATATCTGTGTTTCATCAACACTCTGATAGTCCTCAGATTACAGAATGCCACCAGATGTGCATCGGAAAGTACTACTTGTCTTCCAGGGAACGATCAAAGCGTAGACTCTTTGAGACATACCGCCAGTGGAGGAAAGTGCGCATGGTGACTGTTGTATTCAATCCCGATTCAATTTCTGTGTTTCATCAAAACTCTGATAGTCCACAGATTACAGAATGCCACCAGATGTGCATCGGAAACTACTACTGGTCTTCCAGGGAACGATCAAAGCGTAGACTGTTTGAGACATTACTCCCATGGAGGAAAGTGCGGATGGTGACTGTTGTATTCAATCTCGATAAAATTTCTGTGTTTTAATAACACTCTGATAGTCAACAGATTACAGAATGCATCCAGATGTGCATGTGAAACTACTACTGGTCTTCCAGGGAACGATCAAAGCGTAGACTGTTTGAGAATTACTCCCATGGAGGAAAGTGCACATAGTGACTGTTGTATTCAATCCCGATGCAATTTCTGTGTTTCATGAACACTCTGATACTCCACAGATTACAGAATGCCTCCAGATGTGCATCGGAAACTACTACTGGTCTTCCAGGGAACGATCAAAGCGTAGACTGTTGAAACATTACTCCCATGGAGGAAAGTGCGCATGGTGACTGTTGTATTTAATCCCGATTCAATTTCTATGTTTCATCAAATCTCTGACAGTCCACAGATTACAGAATGCCTCCAGATATGTATCGGAAACTACTACTGGACTTCCAGGGAATGATCAAAGCGTAAACTCCTTGAGACATTACTCCCATGGAGGAAAGTGCGCAAGGTGACTGTTGTACAAAATCCCGATGCATTTTCTGTGTTTCATCAATACTCTGATACTCCACAGATTACAGAATGCCACGAGATGTGCATCGGAAACTACTACTGGTCTTCCAGGGAACGATCAAAGCGTAGACTGTTTCAGACATTACTCCCATTGAGGAAAGTACGGATGGTGACTGTTGTATTCAATCCCGATGCAATATCTGTGTTTCATCAACACTCTGATAGTCCACAGATTACAGAATGCCACCAGATGTGCTTCGGAAACTACTACTGGTCTTCCAGGGCACGATCGAAGCGTAGACTGTTTGAGACATACCGCCCGTGGAGGAAAGTGGGCATAATGACTGTTGTATTCAATCCCGATGCAATATCTGTGTTTCTTCAACACTCTGATAGTCCGCAGATTACAGAATGCCTCCAGATATAATTGGAAACTACTACTGGTCTTCCAGGGAACGATCAAAGGGTACACAGATTGAGACATTACTTCCATGGAGGAAAGTGCCCATGGTGACTGTTGTATTCAATCCCGATGCAATTTCTGTGTTTCATCAACACTCTGATACTCCACAGATTACAGAATGCCTCCAGATGTGCATCGGAAACTACTACTGGTCTTCCAGGGAACAATCAAAGCGTAGACTGTTTGAGACATTACTTTTCTGGAGGAATGTGCGCATGGTGACTGTTGTATTCAATCCAGATCCAATTTCTGTGTTTCATCAACACTCTGATAGGCCACAGATTACAGAATGCCCCCAGATGTGCATCGGAAACTACTACTGGTCTTCCAGTTAACGATCAAAGCGAAAACTCTTTGAGACATTACTCCCATGGAGGAAAGTGCGCATGGTAACTCTTGTATTTAATCCCGATGCATTTTCTGTGTTTCATCAACACTCTGATAGTCCACAGATTACAGAATGCCACCAGATGTGCATCGGAAACTACTACTGGTCTTCCAGGGAACGATCAAAGCGTAGACTGTTTGAGAATTACTCCCATGGAGAAAAGTGCGCATGGTAACTGTTGTATTCAATCCCGATGCAATTTCTGTGTTTCATCAACACTCTGATACTCCACAGAATACAGAATGCCTCCAGATATGCATCGGAAACTTCTACTTGTCTTCCAGGGAACGATCAAAGCGTAGACTCTTTGAGATATTACTCCCATGGAGGAAAGTGCGCATGGTGACTGTTGTATTCAATCCCGATGCAATATCTGTGTTTCATCAAAACTCTGATACTCCACAGATTACAGAATGCCACGAGATGTTCATCGGAGACTACTGCTGATCTTCCAGGGAACGATCAAAGCGTAGACTGTTTCAGATATTACTCCCATGGAGGAAAGTGCGCATGGTGACTGTTGTATTCAATCCCGATGAAATATCTGTGTTTCATCAACACTCTGATAGTCCACAGAATACAGAATGCCACCAGATGTGCATCGGAAAGTACTACTTGTCTTCCAGGGAACGATCAAAGCGTAGACTCCCTGAGACATACCGCCCGTGGAGGAAAGTGCGCATGGTGAATGTTGTATTCAATCCAGATGCAATTTCTGTGTTTCATCAACACTCTGATAGTCCACAGATTACAGAATGCCACCAGATGTGCATCGGAAACTACTACTTGTCTTCCAGGGAACGATCAATGCGTAGACTGTTGAAACATTACTCCAATGGAGGAAAGTGCGCATGGTGACTGTTGTATTCAATCCCGATTCAATTTCCATGTTTCATCAAATCTCTGACAGTCCACAGATTACAGAATGCCTCCAGATATGTATCGGAAACTACTACTGGACTTCCAGGGAACGATCAAAGCGTAAACTCCTTGAGACATTACTCCCATGGAGGAAAGTGCGCATGGTGACAGTTGTACTCAATCCCGAAGCATTTTCTGTGTTTCATCAACACTCTGATACTCCACAGATTACAGAATGCCACGAGATGTGCATCGGAAACTACTACTGGTCTTCCAGGGAACGATCAAAGCGTAGACTGTTTCAGACATTACTCCCATTGAGGAAAGTGCGGATGGTGACTGTTGTATTCAATCCCGATGCAATATCTGTGTTTCATCAACACTCTGATAGTCCACAGATTACAGAATGCCACCAGATGTGCATCGGAAACTACTACTGGTCTTCCAGGGCACGATCGAATCGTAGACTGTTTGAGACATTACACCCAAGGAGGAAAGTGCGCTTGGTGACTGTTGTGTTCAATCCCGATGCAATTTCTGTGTTTCATCAACACTCTGAGCGTCCACAGATTACAGAATGCCACCAGATGTGCATCGGAAACTACTACTTGTCTTCCAGGGAACGATCAAAGCGTAGACTGTTTGAGACATACCGCCCGTGGAGGAAAGTGCGCATGGTGACTGTTGTATTCAATCCCGATTCAATTTCTATGTTTTATCAACACTCTGATCGTCCACAGATTACAGAATGCCACCAGATGTGCATCGGAAACTACTACTGGTCTTCCAGGGAACGTTCAAAGCGTAGACTGTGTCAGAATTACTCCCATTTAGGAAAGTGCGCATGGTAACTGTTGTATTCAATCCCGATGCAATTTCTGTGTTTCATCAACACTCTGATACTAGACAGAATACAGAATGCCTCCAGATGTGCATCGGAAACTACTACTAGTCTTCCAGGGAACGATCAAAGCGTAGACTGTTTGGGACATTACTCCCATGGAGGAACGTGCGCAATGTGACTGTTGTATTCAATCCCGATGCAATTTCTGTGTTTCATCAACACTCTGATAGTCCGCAGATTACTGAATGCCTCCAGATGTTTATTGGAAACTACTACTGGTCTTCCAGGGAACGATCAAAGCGTACACTGTTTGAGACATTACTTTCATGGAGTAAAGTGCGCATGGTGACTGTTGTATTCAATCCCGATGCAATTTCTGTGTTTCATCAACAATCTGATAGTCGACAGATTACAGAATGCCTCCAGATGTGCATGTGAAACTACTACTGGTCTTCCAGGGAACGATCAAAGCATAGACTGTTTGAGAATTACTCCCATGGAGGAAAGTGCGCATGGTGACTGTTGTATTCAATCCCGATGCAATTTCTGTGTTTCATGAACACTCTGATACTCCACAGATTACAGAATGCCTCCAGATGTGCATCGGAAACTACTACTGGTCTTCCAGGGAACGATCAAATCGTAGACTGCTGAAACATTACTCCCAGGGAGGAAAGTGCGCATGGTGACTGTTGTATTCAATCCTGATTCAATTTCTATGTCTCATCAAATCTCTGACTGTCCACAGATTACAGAAAGCCTCCAGATATGTATGGGAAACTACTACTGGACTTCCAGGGAACGATCAAAGCGTAAACTCCTTGAGACATTACTCCCATGGAGGAAAGTGCGCATGGTGACTGTTGTACTCAATCCCGATGCATTTTCTGTGTTTCATCAACACTCTGATACTCCACAGATTACAGAATGCCACGAGATGTGCATCGGAAACTACTACTGGTCTTCCAGGGAACGATCAAAGCGTAGACTGTTTCAGACATTACTCCCATTGAGGAATGTGCGGATGGTGACTGTTGTATTCAATCCCGATGCAATATCTGTGTTTCATCAACACTCTGATAGTCCACAGATTACAGAATGCCACCAGATGTGCATCGGAAACTACTACTGGTCTTCCAGGTCACGATCGAAGCATAGACTGTTTGAGACATACCGCCTGTGGAGGAAAGTGCTCATAATGACTGTTGTATTCAATCCCGATGCAATATCTGTGTTTCTTCAACACTCTGATAGTCCGCAGATTACAGAATGCCTCCAGATGTTAATTGGAAACTACTACTGGTCGTCCAGGGAACGATCAAAGCGTACACTGATTGAGACATTACTTCCATGGAGGAAAGTGCCCATGGTGACTGTTGTATTCAATCCCGATGCAATTTCTGTGTTTCATCTACACTCCAATAGTCCACAGATTACGGAATGCCTCCAGATGTGCATCGGAAACTACTACTGGTGTTCCTGAGAACGATCAAAGTGTCGACTGTTAAGGACATTACTCCCATGGAGGAAAGTGCGCATGGTGACTGTTGTATTCAATCCCGATGCAATTTCTGTGTTTCATCAACACTCTGATAGTCCACAGATTACAGAATGCCTCCAGATGTGCATCGGAAACTTCTGCTGGTCTTCCAGGGAACGATCAAAGAGTAGACTGTTTGAGACATTACTCCCATGGAGGAAAGTGCCCATGGTGACTGTTGTATTCAATCCCGATGCAATTTCTGTGTTTCATCTACACTCCGATAGTCCACAGATTACAGAATGCCTGCAGATGTGCATCGGAAACTACTACTGGTCTTCCAGGGAACGATCAAAGCGTACACTGTTTGAGACATTACTTTTATGGAGGAATGTGCGCATGGTGACTGTTGTATTCAATCCAGATGCAATTTCTGTGTTTCATCAACACTCTGATAGGCCACAGATTACAGAATGCCTCCAGATATGCTTCGCAAACTACTACTGGACTTCCAGGGAACGATCATAGCGTATACTCCTTGAGACATTACTCCCATGGAGGAAAGGGCGCATGGTGACTGTTGTACTCAATCCCGATGCATTTTCTGTGTTTCATCAACACTCTGATACTCCACAGATTACAGAATGCCACGAGATGTGCATCGCAGACTACTACTGATCTTCCAGGGAACGATCAAAGCGTAGACTGTTTCAGACATTACTCCCATGGAGGAAAGGGCGCATGGTGACTGTTGTATTCAATCCCGAAGCAATATCTGTGTTTCATCAACACCCTGATAGTCCACAGATTACAGAATGCCACCAGATGTGCATCGGAAACTACTACTTGTCTTCCAGGGAACGATCAAAGCGTAGACTGTTTGAGACATACCGCCCGTGGAGGAAAGTGCGCATGGTGACTGTTGTATTCAATCCCGATGCAATTTCTGTGTTTCATCAACACTCTGATACTAGACAGAATACAGAATGCCTCCAGATGTGCATCGGAAACTACTACTAGTCTTAAAGGGAACGATCAAAACGTAGACTGTTTGGGACATTACTCCCATGGAGGAACGTGCGCATGGTGACTGTTGTATTCAATCCCGATGTAATTTCTGTGTTTGATCAACACTCTGATAATCCGCAGATTACTGAATGCCTCCAGATGTTTATTGGAAACTACTACTGGTCTTCCAGGGAACGATCAACGCGTACACTGTTTAAGACATTACCCCCATGAAGGAATGTGCCCATGGTGACTGTTGTATTCAATCCCGATGCAATTTCTGTGTTTCTTAAACACTCTGATAGTCCGCAGATTACAGAATGCCTAGAGATGTTAATTGGAAACTACTACTGGTCTTCCAGGGACCGATCAAAGCGTACACTGTTTGAGACATTACTTTTATGGAGGAATGTGCGCATGGTGACTGTTGTATTCAATCCAGATCCAATTTCTGTGTTTCATCAACACTCTGATAGGTCACAGATTACAGAATGCCTCCAGATGTGCATCGGGAACTACTACTGGTCTTCCAGGGAACGAACAAAGCGTAAACTCTTTGAGACATTACTCCCATGGAGAAAAGTGCGCATGGTAACTGTTGTATTCAATCCCGATGCATTTTCAGTGTGTCATCAACACTCTGATAGTCCACAGATTACGGAATGCCTCCAGATGTGCATCGGAAACTACTACTGGTCTTCCAGGGAACGATCAAAGCGTCGACTGTTAAGGACATTACTCCCATGGAGGAAAGTGCGCATGGTGACTGTTGTAATCAATCCCGATGCAATTTCTGTGTTTCATCAACACTCTGATAGTCCACAGATTACAGAATGACTCCAGATGTGCATCGGAAACTTCTACTGGTCTTCCAGGGAACGATCAAAGCGTAGACTCTTTGAGACATTACTCCCATGGAGGAAAGTGCGCATGGTGACTGTTGTATTCAATCCCGATGCAATATCTGTGTTTCATCAAAACTCTGATAGTCCACAGACTACAGAATGCCTCCAGATGCGCATCGGAAACTACAACTGGTCTTCCAGGGAACGATTAAAGCGTAGACTGTTTGAGACATTACTTTTATGGAGGAATTTCCGCATGGTGACTGTTGTATTCAATCCAGATGCAATTTCTGTGTTTCATCAAAACTATGGAGGCCACAGATTTCAGAATGCTTCCAGATATGCTTCGGAAACTACTACAGGACTTCCAGGGAACGATCAAAGCGTAAACTCCTTGAGACATTACTCCCATGGAGGAAAGTGCGCATGGTGACTGTTGTACTCAATCCCCTTGCATTTTCCGTGTTTCATCAACACTCTGATAGTCCACAGATTACAGAATGCCACCAGATGTGCATCGGAAACTACTACTGGTCTTCCAGGGCACGATCGAATCGTAGACTGTTTGAGACATTACTCCCAAGGAGGAAAGTGCGCTTGGTGACTGTTGTGTTCAATCCCGATGCAATTTCTGTGTTTCATCAACACTCTGAGAGTCCACAGATTACAGAATGCCACCAGATGTGCATCGGAAACTACTACTTGTCTTCCAGGGAACGATCAAAGCGTAGACTGTTTGAGACATACCGCCCGTGGAGGAAAGTGCGCATGGTGACTGTTGTATTCAATCCCGATTCAATTTCTGTGTTTTATCAACACTCTGATCGTCCACAGATTACAGAATGCCACCAGATGTGCATCGGAAACTACTACTGGTCTTCCAGGGAACGTTCAAAGCGTAGACTGTGTCAGAATTACTCCCATTTAGGAAAGTGCGCATGGTAACTGTTGTATTCAATCCCGATGCAATTTCTGTGTTTCATCAACACTCTGATACTAGACAGAATACAGAATGCCTCCAGATGTGCATCGGAAACTACTACTAGTCTTCCAGGGAACGATCAAAGCGTAGACTGTTTGGGACATTACTCCCATGGAGGAACGTGCGCA
Organism: Schistocerca gregaria; assembly: GCF_023897955.1. Taxonomy (NCBI): domain Eukaryota; kingdom Metazoa; phylum Arthropoda; class Insecta; order Orthoptera; family Acrididae; genus Schistocerca; species Schistocerca gregaria. The sequence continues at coordinate 21,459,564 of NC_064927.1, read as the reverse complement.
TGGTGACTGTTGTATTCAATCCCGATGCAATTTCTGTGTTTCATCAACACTCTGATAGTCCGCAGATTACTGAATGCCTCCAGATGTTTATTGGAAACTACTACTGGTCTTCCAGGGAACGATCAAAGCGTACACTGTTTGAGAATTACTCCCATGGAGGAAAGTGCGCATGGTGACTGTAGTATTCAATCCCGATGCCTTTTCTGTGTTTCATGAACACTCTGATAATCCACAGATTACAGAATGCCTCCAGATGTGCATCGGAAACAACTACTGGTCTTCCAGGGAACGATCAAATCGTAGAGTGCTGAAACATTACTCCCAGGGAGGAAAGTGCGCATGGTGACTGTTGTATTCAATCCTGATTCAATTTCTATGTTTCATCAAATCTCTGACAGTCCACAGATTACAGAAAGCCTCCAGATATGTATGGGAAACTACTACTGGACTTCCAGGGAACGATCAAAGCGTAAACTCCTTGAGACATTACTCCCATGGAGGAAAGTGCGCATGGTGACTGTTGTGCTCAATCCCGATGCATTTTCTGTGTTTCATCAACACTCTGATACTCCACAGATTACAGAATGCCACGAGATGTGCATCGGAAACTACTACTGGTCTTCCAGGGAACGATCAAAGCGTAGACTGTTTCAGACATTACTACCCACTGAGGAATGTGCGGATGGTGACTGTTGTATTCAATCCCGATGCAATATCTGTGTTTCATCAACACTCTGATAGTCCACAGATTACAGAATGCCACCAGATGTGCATCGGAAACTACTACTGGTCTTCCAGGTCACGATCGAAGCATAGACTGTTTGAGACATACCGCCTGTGGAGTAAAGTGCTCATAATGGCTGTTGTATTCAATCCCGATGCAATATCTGTGTTTCTTCAACACTCTAATAGTCCGCAGATTACAGAATGCCTCCAGATGTTAATTGGAAACTACTACTGGTCGTCCAGGGAACGATCAAAGCGTACACTGATTGAGACATTACTTCCATGGAGGAAAGTGCCCATGGTGACTGTTGTATTCAATCCCGATGCAATTTCTGTGTTTCATCTACACTCCGATAGTCCACAGATTACGGAATGCCTCCAGATGTGCATCGGAAACTACTACTGGTGTTCCTGAGAACGATCAAAGTGTCGACTGTTAAGGACATTACTCCCATGGAGGAAAGTGCGCATGGTGACTGTTGTATTCAATCCCAATGCAATTTCTGTGTTTCATCAACACTCTGATAGTCCACAGATTACAGAATGCCTCCTGATGTGCATCGGAAACTTCTGCTGGTCTTCCAGGGAACGATCAAAGAGTAGACTGTTTGAGACATTACTCCCAAGGAGGAAAGTGCCCATGGTGACTGTTGTATTCAATCCCGATGCAATTTCTGTATTTCATCTACACTCCGATAGTCCACAGAGAACAGAATGCCTCCAGATGTGCATCGGAAACTACTACTGGTCTTCCAGGGAACGATCAAAGCGTACACTGTTTGAGACATTACTTTTATGGAGGAATGTGCGCATGGTGACTGTTGTATTCAATCCAGATGCAATTTCTGTGTTTCATCAACACTCTGATAGGCCACAGATTACAGAATGCCTCCAGATATGCTTCGCAAACTACTACTGGACTTCCAGGGAACGATCATAGCGTAAACTCCTTGAGACATTACTCCCATGGAGGAAAGGGCGCATGGTGACTGTTGTACTCAATCCCGATGCATTTTCTGTGTTTCATCAACACTCTGATACTCCACAGATTACAGAATGCCACGAGATGTGCATCGCAGACAACTACTGATCTTCCAGGGAACGATCAAAGCGTAGACTGTTTCAGACATTACTCCCATGGAGGAAAGGGCGCATGGTGACTGTTGTATTCAATCCCGAAGCAATATCTGTGTTTCATCAACACTCTGATAGTCCACAGATTACAGAATGCCACCAGATGTGCATCGGAAACTACTACTTGTCTTCCAGGGAACGATCAAAGCGTAGACTGTTTGAGACATACCGCCCGTGGAGGAAAGTGCGCATGGTGACTGTAGTATTCAATCCCGATGCAATTTCTGTCTTTCATCAACACTCTGATACTAGACAGAATACAGAATGCCTCCAGATGTGCATCGGAAACTACTACTAGTCTTAAAGGGAACGATCAAAACGTAGACTGTTTGGGACATTACTCCCATGGAGGAACGTGCGCATGGTGACTGTTGTATTCAATCCCGATGTAATTTCTGTGTTTGATCAACACTCTGATAATCCGCAGATTACTGAATGCCTCCAGATGTTTATTGGAAACTACTACTGGTCTTCCAGGGAACGATCAACGCGTACACTGTTTAAGACATTACCCCCATGAAGGAATGTGCCCATGGTGACTGTTGTATTCAATCCCGATGCAATTTCTGTGTTTCTTAAACACTCTGATAGTCCGCAGATTACAGAATGCCTAGAGATGTTAATTGGAAACTACTACTGGTCTTCCAGGGAACGATCAAAGCGTACACTGTTTGAGACATTACTTTTATGGAGGAATGTGCGCATGGTGACTGTTGTATTCAATCCAGATCCAATTTCTGTGTTTCATCAACACTCTGATAGCTCACAGATTACAGAATGCCTCCAGATGTGCATCGGGAACTACTACTGGTCTTCCAGGGAACGAACAAAGCGTAAACTCTTTGAGACATTACTCCCATGGAGAAAAGAGCGCATGGTAACTGTTGTATTCAATCCCGATGCATTTTCAGTGTGTCATCAACACTCTGATAGTCCACAGATTACGGAATGCCTCCAGATGTGCATCGGAAACTACTACTGGTCTTCCAGGGAACGATCAAAGCGTCGACTGTTAAGGACATTACTCCCATGGAGGAAAGTGCGCATGGTGACTGTTGTAATCAATCCCGATGCAATTTCTGTGTTTCATCAACACTCTGATAGTCCACAGATTACAGAATGACTCCAGATGTGCATCGGAAACTTCTACTGGTCTTCCAGGGAACGATCAAAGCGTAGACTCTTTGAGACATTACTCCCATGGAGGAAAGTGCGCATGGTGACTGTTGTATTCAATCCCGATGCAATATCTGTGTTTCATCAAAACTCTGATAGTCCACAGACTACAGAATGCCTCCAGATGCGCATCGGAAACTACAACTGGTCTTCCAGGGAACGATTAAAGCGTAGACTGTTTGAGACATTACTTTTATGGAGGAATTTCCGCATGGTGACTGTTGTATTCAATCCAGATGCAATTTCTGTGTTTCATCAACACTATGGAGGCCACAGATTTCAGAATGCTTCCAGATATGCTTCGGAAACTACTACAGGACTTCCAGGGAACGATCAAAGCGTAAACTCCTTGAGACATTACTCCCATGGAGGAAAGTGCGCATGGTGACTGTTGTACTCAATCCCCTTGCATTTTCCGTGTTTCATCAACACTCTGATACTCCACAGATTACAGAATGCCACGAGATGTGCATCGGAGACTACTACTGAACTTCCAGGGAACGATCAAAGCGTGGACTGTTTCAGACATTACTCCCATGGAGGAAAGTGCGCATGGTGACTGTTGTATTCAATCCCGATGAAATATCTGTGTTTCATCAACACTCTGATAGTCCACAGATTACAGAATGCCACCAGATGTGCATCGGAAAGTACTTCTTGTCTTCCAGGGAACGATCAAAGCGTAGACTCTTTGAGACATACCGCCAGTGGAGGAAAGTGCGCATGGTGACTGTTGTATTCAATCCCGATTCAATTTCTGTGTTTCATCAAAACTCTGATAGTCCACAGATTACAGAATGCCACCAGATGTGCATCGGAAACTACTACTGGTCTTCCAGGGAACGATCAAAGCGTAGACTGTTTGAGACATTACTCCCATGGAGGAAAGTGCGGATGGTGACTGTTGTATTCAATCTCGATAAAATTTCTGTGTTTTATCAACACTCTGATAGTCAACAGAATGCCTCCAGACGTGCATGTGAAACTACTACTGGTCTTCCAGGGAACGATCAAAGCGTAGACTGTTTGAGAATTACTCCCATGGAGGAAAGTGCGCATAGTGACTGTTGTATTCAATCCCGATGCAATTTCTGTGTTTCATGAACACTCTGATACTCCACAGATTACAGAATGCCTCCAGATGTGCATCGGAAACTACTACTGGTCTTCCAGGGAACGATCAAAGCGTAGACTGTTGAAACATTACTCCCATGGAGGAAAGTGCGCATGGTGACTGTTGTATTCAATCCCGATTCAATTTCTATGTTTCATCAAATCTCTGACAGTCCACAGATTACAGAATGCCTCCAGATATGTATCGGAAACTACTACTGGACTTCCAGGGAATGATCAAAGCGTAAACTCCTTGAGACATTACTCCCATGGAGGAAAGTGCGCAAGGTGACTGTTGTACAAAATCCCGATGCATTTTCTGTGTTTCATCAATACTCTGATACTCCACAGGTTACAGAATGCCACGAGATGTGCATCGGAAACTACTACTGGTCTTCCAGGGAACGATCAAAGCGTAGACTGTTTCAGACATTACTCCCATTGAGGAAAGTACGGATGGTGACGGTTGTATTCAATCCCGATGCAATATCTGTGTTTCATCAACACTCTGATAGTCCACAGATTACAGAATGCCACCAGATGTGCATCGGAAACTACTACTATTCTTCCAGGGCACGATCGAAGCGTAGACTGTTTGAGACATACCGCCCGTGGAGGAATGTGGGCATAATGACTGTTGTATTCAATCCCGATGCAATATCTGTCTTTCTTCAACACTCTGATAGTCCGCAGATTACAGAATGCCTCCAGATGTTAATTGGAAACTACTACTGGTCTTCCAGTGAACGATCAAAGGGTACACAGATTGAGACATTACTTCCATGGAGGAAAGTGCCCATGGTGACTGTTGTATTCAATCCCGATGCAATTTCTGTGTTTCGTAAACACTCTGATAGTCCGCAGATTACAGAATGAGTAGAGATGTTAATTGGAAACTATTACTGGACTTCCAGGGAACGATCAAAGCGTACACTCTTTGAGACATTACTTTCATGGAGGAAAGTGCGCATGGTGACTGTTGTATTCAATCCTGATGCAATTTCTTGTGTTTCATCAACACTCTGATAGTCGACAGATTACAGAATGCCTCCAGATGTGCATGTGAAACTACTACTGGTCTTCCAGGGAACGATCAAAGCGTAGACTGTTTGAGAATTACTCCCATGGAGGAAAGTGCGCATGGTGACTGTTGTATTCAATCCCGATGCAATTTCTGTGTTTCATCTACACTCCGATAATCCACAGATTACGGAATGCCTCCAGATGTGCATCGGAAACTACTACTGGTGTTCCTGAGAACGATCAAAGTGTCGACTGTTAAGGACATTACTCCCATGGAGGAAAGTGCGCATGGTGACTGTTGTATTCAATCCCAATGCAATTTCTGTGTTTCATCAACACTCTGATAGTCCACAGATTACAGAATGCCTCCAGATGTGCATCGGAAACTCCAGCTGGTCTTCCAGGGAACGATCAAAGAGTAGACTGTTTGAGACATTACTCCCAAGGAGGAAAGTGCCCATGGTGACTGTTGTATTCAATCCCGATGCAATTTCTGTGTTTCATCTACACTCCGATAGTCCACAGATTACAGAATGCCTCCAGATGTGCATCGGAAACTACTACTGGTCTTCCAGGGAACGATCAAAGCGTACACTGTTTGAGACATTACTTTTATGGAGGAATGTGCGCATGGTGACTGTTGTATTCAATCCAGATGCAATTTCTGTGTTTCATCAACACTCTGATAGGCCACAGATTACAGAATGCCTCCAGATATGCTTCGCAAACTACTACTGGACTTCCAGGGAACGATCATAGCGTAAACTCCTTGAGACATTACTCCCATGGAGGAAAGGGCGCATGGTGACTGTTGTACTCAATCCCGATGCATTTTCTGTGTTTCATCAACACTCTGATACTCCACAGATTACAGAATGCCACGAGATGTGCATCGCAGACAACTACTGATCTTCCAGGGAACGATCAAAGCGTAGACTGTTTCAGACATTACTCCCATGGAGGAAAGGGCGCATGGTGACTGTTGTATTCAATCCCGAAGCAATATCTGTGTTTCATCAACACTCTGATAGTCCACAGATTACAGAATGCCACCAGATGTGCATCGGAAACTACTACTTGTCTTCCAGGGAACGATCAAAGCGTACACTGTTTGAGACATACCGCCCGTGGAGGAAAGTGCGCATGGTGACTGTTGTATTCAATCCCGATGCAATTTCTGTGTTTCATCAACACTCTGATACTAGACAGAATACAGAATGCCTCCAGATGTGCATCGGAAACTACTACTAGTCTTAAAGGGAACGATCAAAACGTAGACTGTTTGGGACATTACTCCCATGGAGGAACGTGCGCATGGTGACTGTTGTATTCAATCCCGATGTAATTTCTGTGTTTGATCAACACTCTGATAATCCGCAGATTACTGAATGCCTCCAGATGTTTATTGGAAACTACTACTGGTCTTCCAGGGAACGATCAACGCGTACACTGTTTAAGACATTACCCCCATGAAGGAATGTGCCCATGGTGACTGTTGTATTCAATCCCGATGCAATTTCTGTGTTTCTTAAACACTCTGATAGTCCGCAGATTACAGAATGCCTAGAGATGTTAATTGGAAACTACTACTGGTCTTCCAGGGAACGATCAAAGCGTACACTGTTTGAGACATTACTTTTATGGAGGAATGTGCGCATGGTGACTGTTGTATTCAATCCAGATCCAATTTCTGTGTTTCATCAACACTCTGATAGCTCACAGATTACAGAATGCCTCCAGATGTGCATCGGGAACTACTACTGGTCTTCCAGGGAACGAACAAAGCGTAAACTCTTTGAGACATTACTCCCATGGAGAAAAGTGCGCATGGTAACTGTTGTATTCAATCCCGATGCATTTTCAGTGTGTCATCAACACTCTGATAGTCCACAGATTACGGAATGCCTCCAGATGTGCATCGGAAACTACTACTGGTCTTCCAGGGAACGATCAAAGCGTCGACTGTTAAGGACATTACTCCCATGGAGGAAAGTGCGCATGGTGACTGTTGTAATCAATCCCGATGCAATTTCTGTGTTTCATCAACACTCTGATAGTCCACAGATTACAGAATGACTCCAGATGTGCATCGGAAACTTCTACTGGTCTTCCAGGGAACGATCAAAGCGTAGACTCTTTGAGACATTACTCCCATGGAGGAAAGTGCGCATGGTGACTGTTGTATTCAATCCCGATGCAATATCTGTGTTTCATCAAAACTCTGATAGTCCACAGACTACAGAATGCCTCCAGATGCGCATCGGAAACTACAACTGGTCTTCCAGGGAACGATTAAAGCGTAGACTGTTTGAGACATTACTTTTATGGAGGAATTTCCGCATGGTGACTGTTGTATTCAATCCAGATGCAATTTCTGTGTTTCATCAACACTATGGAGGCCACAGATTTCAGAATGCTTCCAGATATGCTTCGGAAACTACTACAGGACTTCCAGGGAACGATCAAAGCGTAAACTCCTTGAGACATTACTCCCATGGAGGAAAGTGCGCATGGTGACTGTTGTACTCAATCCCCTTGCATTTTCCGTGTTTCATCAACACTCTGATACTCCACAGATTACAGAATGCCACGAGATGTGCATCGGAGACTACTACTGAACTTCCAGGGAACGATCAAAGCGTGGACTGTTTCAGACATTACTCCCATGGAGGAAAGTGCGCATGGTGACTGTTGTATTCAATCCCGATGAAATATCTGTGTTTCATCAACACTCTGATAGTCCACAGATTACAGAATGCCACCAGATGTGCATCGGAAACTACTACTGGTCTTCCAGGGAACGATCAAAGCGTAGACTGTTTGAGACATTACTCCCATGGAGGAAAGTGCGGATGGTGACTGTTGTATTCAATCTCGATAAAATTTCTGTGTTTTATCAACACTCTGATAGTCAACAGATTACAGAATGCCTCCAGATGTGCATGTGAAACTACTACTGGTCTTCCAGGGAACGATCAAAGCGTAGACTGTTTGAGAATTACTCCCATGGAGGAAAGTGCGCATAGTGACTGTTGTATTCAATCCCGATGCAATTTCTGTGTTTCATGAACACTCTGATACTCCACAGATTACAGAATGCCTCCAGATGTGCATCGGAAACTACTACTGGTCTTCCAGGGAACGATCAAAGCGTAGACTGTTGAAACATTACTCCCATGGAGGAAAGTGCGCATGGTGACTGTTGTATTCAATCCCGATTCAATTTCTATGTTTCATCAAATCTCTGACAGTCCACAGATTACAGAATGCCTCCAGATATGTATCGGAAACTACTACTGGACTTCCAGGGAATGATCAAAGCGTAAACTCCTTGAGACATTACTCCCATGGAGGAAAGTGCGCAAGGTGACTGTTGTACAAAATCCCGATGCATTTTCTGTGTTTCATCAATACTCTGATACTCCACAGGTTACAGAATGCCACGAGATGTGCATCGGAAACTACTACTGGTCTTCCAGGGAACGATCAAAGCGTAGACTGTTTCAGACATTACTCCCATTGAGGAAAGTACGGATGGTGACGGTTGTATTCAATCCCGATGCAATATCTGTGTTTCATCAACACTCTGATAGTCCACAGATTACAGAATGCCACCAGATGTGCATCGGAAACTACTACTATTCTTCCAGGGCACGATCGAAGCGTAGACTGTTTGAGACATACCGCCCGTGGAGGAATGTGGGCATAATGACTGTTGTATTCAATCCCGATGCAATATCTGTGTTTCTTCAACACTCTGATAGTCCGCAGATTACAGAATGCCTCCAGATGTTAATTGGAAACTACTACTGGTCTTCCAGTGAACGATCAAAGGGTACACAGATTGAGACATTACTTCCATGGAGGAAAGTGCCCATGGTGACTGTTGTATTCAATCCCGATGCAATTTCTCTGTTTCGTAAACACTCTGATAGTCCGCAGATTACAGAATGAGTAGAGATGTTAATTGGAAACTATTACTGGACTTCCAGGGAACGATCAAAGCGTACACTCTTTGAGACATTACTTTCATGGAGGAAAGTGCGCATGGTGACTGTTGTATTCAATCCTGATGCAATTTCTGTGTTTCATCAACACTCTGATAGTCGACAGATTACAGAATGCCTCCAGATGTGCATGTGAAACTACTACTGGTCTTCCAGGGAACGATCAAAGCGAAGACTGTTTGAGAATTACTCCCATGGAGGAAAGTGCGCATGGTGACTGTTGTATTCAATCCCGATGCAATTTCTGTGTTTCATCTACACTCCGATAGTCCACAGATTACGGAATGCCTCCAGATGTGCATCGGAAACTACTACTGGTGTTCCTGAGAACGATCAAAGTGTCGACTGTTAAGGACATTACTCCCATGGAGGAAAGTGCGCATGGTGACTGTTGTAATCAATCCCAATGCAATTTCTGTGTTTCATCAACACTCTGATAGTCCACAGATTACAGAATGCCTCCAGATGTGCATCGGAAACTTCTGCTGGTCTTCCAGGGAACGATCAAAGAGTAGACTGTTTGAGACATTACTCCCAAGGAGGAAAGTGCCCATGGTGACTGTTGTATTCAATCCCGATGCAATTTCTGTGTTTCATCTACACTCCGATAGTCCACAGATTACAGAATGCCTCCAGATGTGCATCGGAAACTACTACTGGTCTTCCAGGGAACGATCAAAGCGTACACTGTTTGAGACATTACTTTTATGGAGGAATGTGCGCATGGTGACTCTTGTATTCAATCCAGATGCAATTTCTGTGTTTCATCAACACTCTGATAGGCCACAGATTACAGAATGCCTCCAGATATGCTTCGCAAACTACTACTGGACTTCCAGGGAACGATCATAGCGTAAACTCCTTGAGACATTACTCCCATGGAGGAAAGGGCGCATGGTGACTGTTGTACTCAATCCCGATGCATTTTCTGTGTTTCATCAACACTCTGATACTCCACAGATTACAGAATGCCACGAGATGTGCATCGCAGACAACTACTGATCTTCCAGGGAACGATCAAAGCGTAGACTGTTTCAGACATTACTCCCATGGAGGAAAGGGCGCATGGTGACTGTTGTATTCAATCCCGAAGCAATATCTGTGTTTCATCAACACTCTGATAGTCCACAGATTACAGAATGCCACCAGATGTGCATCGGAAACTACTACTTGTCTTCCAGGGAACGATCAAAGCGTACACTGTTTGAGACATACCGCCCGTGGAGGAAAGTGCGCATGGTGACTGTTGTATTCAATCCCGATGCAATTTCTGTGTTTCATCAACACTCTGATACTAGACAGAATACAGAATGCCTCCAGATGTGCATCGGAAACTACTACTAGTCTTAAAGGGAACGATCAAAACGTAGACTGTTTGGGACATTACTCCCATGGAGGAACGTGCGCATGGTGACTGTTGTATTCAATCCCGATGTAATTTCTGTGTTTGATCAACACTCTGATAATCCGCAGATTACTGAATGCCTCCAGATGTTTATTGGAAACTACTACTGGTCTTCCAGGGAACGATCAACGCGAACACTGTTTAAGACATTACCCCCATGAAGGAATGTGCCCATGGTGACTGTTGTATTCAATCCCGATGCAATTTCTGTGTTTCTTAAACACTCTGATAGTCCGCAGATTACAGAATGCCTAGAGATGTTAATTGGAAACTACTACTGGTCTTCCAGGGAACGATCAAAGCGTACACTGTTTGAGACATTACTTTTATGGAGGAATGTGCGCATGGTGACTGTTGTATTCAATCCAGATCCAATTTCTGTGTTTCATCAACACTCTGATAGCTCACAGATTACAGAATGCCTCCAGATGTGCATCGGGAACTACAACTGGTCTTCCAGGGAACGAACAAAGCGTCGACTGTTAAGGACATTACTCCCATGGAGGAAAGTGCGCATGGTGACTGTTGTAATCAATCCCGATGCAATTTCTGTGTTTCATCAACACTCTGATAGTCCACAGATTACAGAATGACTCCAGATGTGCATCGGAAACTTCTACTGGTCTTCCAGGGAACGATCAAAGCGTAGACTCTTTGAGACATTACTCCCATGGAGGAAAGTGCGCATGGTGACTGTTGTATTCAATCCCGATGCAATATCTGTGTTTCATCAAAACTCTGATAGTCCACAGACTACAGAATGCCTTCAGATGCGCATCGGAAACTACAACTGGTCTTCCAGGGAACGATTAAAGCGTAGACTGTTTGAGACATTACTTTTATGGAGGAATTTCCGCATGGTGACTGTTGTATTCAATCCAGATGCAATTTCTGTGTTTCATCAACACTATGGAGGCCACAGATTTCAGAATGCTTCCAGATATGCTTCGGAAACTACTACAGGACTTCCAGGGAACGATCAAAGCGTAAACTCCTTGAGACATTACTCCCATGGAGGAAAGTGCGCATGGTGACTGTTGTACTCAATCCCCTTGCATTTTCCGTGTTTCATCAACACTCTGATACTCCACAGATTACAGAATGCCACGAGATGTGCATCGGAGACTACTACTGAACTTCCAGGGAACGATCAAAGCGTGGACTGTTTCAGACATTACTCCCATGGAGGAAAGTGCGCATGGTGACTGTTGTATTCAATCCCGATGAAATATCTGTGTTTCATCAACACTCTGATAGTCCACAGATTACAGAATGCCACCAGATGTGCATCGGAAAGTACTTCTTGTCTTCCAGGGAACGATCAAAGCGTAGACTCTTTGAGACATACCGCCAGTGGAGGAAAGTGCGCATGGTGACTGTTGTATTCAATCCCGATTCAATTTCTGTGTTTCATCAAAACTCTGATAGTCCACAGATTACAGAATGCCACCAGATGTGCATCGGAAACTACTACTGGTCTTCCAGGGAACGATCAAAGCGTAGACTGTTTGAGACATTACTCCCATGGAGGAAAGTGCGGATGGTGACTGTTGTATTCAATCTCGATAAAATTTCTGTGTTTTATCAACACTCTGATAGTCAACAGATTACAGAATGCCTCCAGATGTGCATGTGAAACTACTACTGGTCTTCCAGGGAACGATCAAAGCGTAGACTGTTTGAGAATTACTCCCATGGAGGAAAGTGCGCATAGTGACTGTTGTATTCAATCCCGATGCAATTTCTGTGTTTCATGAACACTCTGATACTCCACAGATTACAGAATGCCTCCAGATGTGCATCGGAAACTACTACTGGTCTTCCAGGGAACGATCAAAGCGTAGACTGTTGAAACATTACTCCCATGGAGGAAAGTGCGCATGGTGACTGTTGTATTCAATCCCGATTCAATTTCTATGTTTCATCAAATCTCTGACAGTCCACAGATTACAGAATGCCTCCAGATATGTATCGGAAACTACTACTGGACTTCCAGGGAATGATCAAAGCGTAAACTCCTTGAGACATTACTCCCATGGAGGAAAGTGCGCAAGGTGACTGTTGTACAAAATCCCGATGCATTTTCTGTGTTTCATCAATACTCTGATACTCCACAGGTTACAGAATGCCACGAGATGTGCATCGGAAACTACTACTGGTCTTCCAGGGAACGATCAAAGCGTAGACTGTTTCAGACATTACTCCCATTGAGGAAAGTACGGATGGTGACGGTTGTATTCAATCCCGATGCAATATCTGTGTTTCATCAACACTCTGATAGTCCACAGATTACAGAATGCCACCAGATGTGCATCGGAAACTCCTACTGGTCTTCCAGGGCACGATCGAAGCGTAGACTGTTTGAGACATACCGCCCGTGGAGGAATGTGGGCATAATGACTGTTGTATTCAATCCCGATGCAATATCTGTGTTTCTTCAACACTCTGATAGTCCGCAGATTACAGAATGCCTCCAGATGTTAATTGGAAACTACTACTGGTCTTCCAGTGAACGATCAAAGGGTACACAGATTGAGACATTACTTCCATGGAGGAAAGTGCCCATGGTGACTGTTGTATTCAATCCCGATGCAATTTCTGTGTTTCGTAAACACTCTGATAGTCCGCAGATTACAGAATGAGTAGAGATGTTAATTGGAGACTACTACTGGACTTCCAGGGAACGATCAAAGCGTACACTCTTTGAGACATTACTTTCATGGAGGAAAGTGCGCATGGTGACTGTTGTATTCAATCCTGATGCAATTTCTGTGTTTCATCAACACTCTGATAGTCGACAGATTACAGAATGCCTCCAGATGTGCATGTGAAACTACTACTGGTCTTCCAGGGAACGATCAAAGCGTAGACTGTTTGGGAATTACTCCCATGGAGGAAAGTGCGCATGGTGACTGTTGTATTCAATCCCGATGCAATTTCTGTGTTTCATGAACACTCTGATACTCCACAGATTACAGAATGCCTCCAGAAGTGCATCGGAAACTACTACTGGTCTTCCAGGGAACGATCAAAGCGTAGACTGTTGAAACATTACTCCCAGGGAGGAAAGTGCGTATGGTGACTGTTGTATTCAATCCCGATTCAATTTCTATGTTTCATCAAATCTCAGACAGTCCACAGATTACACAAAGCCTCCAGATATGTATCGGAAACTACTACTGGACTTCCAGGGAACGATCAAAGCGTAAACTCCTTGAGACATTACTCCCATGGAGGAAAGTGCGCATGGTGACTGTTGTACTCAATACCGATGCATTTTCTGGGTTTCATCAACACTCTGATACTCCACAGACTACAGAATGCCACGAGATGTGCATCGGAAACTACTACTGGTCTTCCAGGGAACGATCAAAGCGTAGACTGTTTCAGACATTACTCCCATTGAGGAATGTGCGGATGGTGACTGTTGTATTCAATCCCGATGCAATATCTGTGTTTCATCAACACTCTGATAGTCCACAGATTACAGAATGCCACCAGATGTTCATCGGAAACTACTACTGGTCTTCCAGGGCACGATCGAAGCATAGACTGTTTGAGACATACCGCCTGTGGAGGAAAGTGCTCATAATGACTGTTGTATTCAATCCCGATGCAATATCTGTGTTTCTTCAACACTCTGATAGTCCGCAGATTACAGAATGCCTCCAGATGTGCATCGGAAACTACTACTGGTCTTCCAGGGAACGATCAAAGCGTAGACTGTTTGAGACATTACTTTTATGGAGGAATGTGCGTATGGTGACTGTTGTATTCAATCCAGATGCAATTCCTGTGTTTCATCAACACTCTGATAGGCCACAGATTACAGAATGCCTCCAGATATGCTTCGCAAACTACTACTGGACTTCCAGGGAACGATCATAGCGTGAACTCCTTGAGACATTACTCCCATGGAGGAAAGTGCGCATGGTGACTGTTGTACTCAATCCCGATGCATTTTCTGTGTTTCATCAACACTCTGATACTAGAAAGATTACAGAATGCCACGAGATGTGCATCGCAGACTACTACTGATCTTCCAGGGAACGATCAAAGCGTAGACTGTTTCAGACATTACTCCCATGGAGGAAAGTGCGCATGGTGACTGTTGTATTCAATCCCGAAGCAATTTCTGTGTTTCATCAACACTCTGATAGTCCACAGATTACAGAATGCCACCAGATGTGCATCGGAAACTACTACTTGTCTTCCAGGGAACGATCAAAGCGTAGACTGTTTGTGACATACCGCCCGTGGAGGAAAGTGCGCATGGTGACTGTTGTATTCAATCCCGATTCAATTTCTGTGTTTCATCAACACTCTGATCGTCCACAGATTACAGAATGCCACCAGATGTGCATCGGAAACTACTACTGGTCTTCCAGGGAACGTTTAAAGCGTAGACTGTTTGAGATTTACTCCCATTTAGGAAAGTGCGCATGGTAACTGTTGTATTCAATCCCGATGCAATTTCTGTGTTTCATCAACACCCTGATACTAGACAGAATACAGAATGCATCCAGATGTGCATCGGAAACTACTACTAGTCTTCCAGGGAACGATCAAAGCGTAGACTGTTTGGGACATTACTCCCATGGAGGAACGTGCGCATGGTGACTGTTGTATTCAATCCCGATGTAATTTCTGTGTTTCATCAACACTCTGATTGTCCGCAGATTACTGAATGCCTCCAGATTTTTATTGGAAACTACTACTGGTCTTCCAGGGAACGATCAGCGCGTACACTGTTTGAGACATTACCCCCATGAAGGAAAGTGCCCATGGTGACTGTTGTATTCAATCCCGATGCAATTTCTGTGTTTCATAAACACTCTGATAGTCCGCAGATTACAGAATGCCTAGAGATGTTAATTGGAAACTACTACTGGTCTTCCAGGGAACGATCAAAGCTTACACTGTTTGAGACATTACTTTTATGGAGGAATGTGCGCAAGGTGACTGTTGTATTCAATCCAGATACAATTTCTGTGTTTCATCAACACTCTGATAGGCCACAGATTACAGAATGCCTCCAGATGTGCATCGGGAACTACTACTGGTCTTCCAGGGAACGATCAAAGCGTCGACTGTTAAGGACATTACTCCCATGGAGGAAAGTGCGCATGGTGACTGTTGTATTCAATCCCGATGCAATTTCTGTGTTTCATCAACACTCTGATAGTCCACAGATTACAGAATGACTCCAGATGTGCATCGGAAACTCCTACTGGTCTTCCAGGGAACGATCAAAGCGTAGACTCATTGAGATATTACTCCCAAGGAGGAAAGTGCGCATGGTGACTGTTGTATTCAATCCCGATGCAATATCTGTGTTTCAGCAAAACTCTGATAGTCCACAGACTACAGAATGCCTCCAGATGTGCATCGGAAACTACAACTGGTCTTCCAGGGAACGATTAAAGCGTAGACTGTTTGAGACATTACTTTTATGGAGGAATTTGCGCATGGTGACTGTTGTATTCAATCCAGATGCAATTTCTGTGTTTCATCAACACTCTGATAGGCCACAGATTTCAGAATGCCTCCAGATATGCTTCGGAAACTACTACTGGACTTCCAGGGAACGATCAAAGCGTAAACTCCTTGAGACATTACTCCCATGGAGGAAAGTGCGCATGGTGACTGTTGTACTCAATCCCGATGCATTTTCTGTGTTTCATCAACACTCTGATACTCCACAGATTACAGAATGCCACGAGATGTGCATCGGAGACTACTACTGATCTTCCAGGGAACGATCAAAGCGTAGACTGTTTCAGACATTACTCCCATGGAGGAAAGTGCGCATGGTGACTGTTGTATTCAATCCCGATGAAATATCTGTGTTTCATCAACACTCTGATAGTCCACAGATTACAGAATGCCACCAGATGTGCATCGGAAAGTATTACTTGTCTTCCAGGGAACGATCAAAGCGTAGACTCTTTGAGACATACCGCCCGTGGAGGAAAGTGCGCATGGTGACTGTTTTATTCAATCCCGATTCAATTTCTGTGTTTCATCAACACTCTGATAGTCCACACATTACAGAATGCCACCAGATGTGCATCGGAATCTACTACTGGTCTTCCAGGGAACGATCAAAGCGTAGACTGTTTGAGACATTACTCCCATGGAGGAAAGTGCGGATGGTGACTGTTGTATTCAATCCCGATAAAATTTCAGTGTTTCATCAACACTCTGATAGTCAACAGATTACAGAATGCCTCCAGATGTGCATGTGAAACTACTACTGGTCTTCCAGGGAACGATCAAAGCGTAGACTGTTTGAAAATTACTCCCATGGAGGAAAGTGCGCATGGTGACTGTTGTATTCAATCCCGATGCAATTTCTGTGTTTCATGAACACTCTGATACTCCACAGATTACAGAATGCCACCAGATGTGCATCGGAAAGTACTACTTGTCTTCCAGGGAACGATCAAAGCGTAGACTCTTTGAGACATACCGCCCGTGGAGGAAAGTGCGCATGGTGACTGTTGTATTCAATCCCGATTCAATTTCTGTGTTTCATCAACACTCTGATAGTCCACATATTACAGAATGCCACCAGATGTGCAGCGGAAAATACTACTGGTCTTCCAGGGAACGATCAAAGCGTAGACTGTTGAAACATTACTCCCATGGAGGAAAGTGCGCATGGTGACTGTTGTATTCAATCCCGATTCAATTTCTATGTTTCATCAAATCTCTGACAGTCCACAGATTACAGAATGCCTCCAGATATGTATCGGAAACTACTACTGGACTTCCAGGGAATGATCAAAGCGTAAACTCCTTGAGACATTACTCCCATGGAGGAAAGTGCGCAAGGTGACTGTTGTACAAAATCCCGATGCAATATCTGTGTTTCATCAACACTCTGATAGTCCACAGATTACAGAATGCCTCCAGATGTTAATTGGAAACTACTACTGGTCTTCCAGTGAACGATCAAAGGGTACACAGATTGAGACATTACTTCCATGGAGGAAAGTGCCCATGGTGACTGTTGTATTCAATCCCGATGCAATTTCTGTGTTTCGTAAACACTCTGATAGTCCGCAGATTACAGAATGAGTAGAGATGTTAATTGGAAACTACTACTGGACTTCCAGGGAACGATCAAAGCGTACACTCTTTGAGACATTACTTTCATGGAGGAAAGTGCGCATGGTGACTGTTGTATTCAATCCTGATGCAATTTCTGTGTTTCATCAACACTCTGATAGTCGACAGATTACAGAATGCCTCCAGATGTGCATGTGAAACTACTACTGGTCTTCCAGGGAACGATCAAAGCGTAGACTGTTTGGGAATTACTCCCATGGAGGAAAGTGCGCATGGTGACTGTTGTATTCAATCCCGATGCAATTTCTGTGTTTCATGAACACTCTGATACTCCACAGATTACAGAATGCCTCCAGAAGTGCATCGGAAACTACTACTGGTCTTCCAGGGAACGATCAAAGCGTAGACTGTTGAAACATTACTCCCAGGGAGGAAAGTGCGTATGGTGACTGTTGTATTCAATCCCGATTCAATTTCTATGTTTCATCAAATCTCAGACAGTCCACAGATTACACAAAGCCTCCAGATATGTATCGGAAACTACTACTGGACTTCCAGGGAACGATCAAAGCGTAAACTCCTTGAGACATTACTCCCATGGAGGAAAGTGCGCATGGTGACTGTTGTACTCAATACCGATGCATTTTCTGGGTTTCATCAACACTCTGATACTCCACAGACTACAGAATGCCACGAGATGTGCATCGGAAACTACTACTGGTCTTCCAGGGAACGATCAAAGCGTAGACTGTTTCAGACATTACTCCCATTGAGGAATGTGCGGATGGTGACTGTTGTATTCAATCCCGATGCAATATCTGTGTTTCATCAACACTCTGATAGTCCACAGATTACAGAATGCCACCAGATGTTCATCGGAAACTACTACTGGTCTTCCAGGGCACGATCGAAGCATAGACTGTTTGAGACATACCGCCTGTGGAGGAAAGTGCTCATAATGACTGTTGTATTCAATCCCGATGCAATATCTGTGTTTCTTCAACACTCTGATAGTCCGCAGATTACAGAATGCCTCCAGATGTGCATCGGAAACTACTACTGGTCTTCCAGGGAACGATCAAAGCGTAGACTGTTTGAGACATTACTTTTATGGAGGAATGTGCGTATGGTGACTGTTGTATTCAATCCAGATGCAATTCCTGTGTTTCATCAACACTCTGATAGGCCACAGATTACAGAATGCCTCCAGATATGCTTCGCAAACTACTACTGGACTTCCAGGGAACGATCATAGCGTGAACTCCTTGAGACATTACTCCCATGGAGGAAAGTGCGCATGGTGACTGTTGTACTCAATCCCGATGCATTTTCTGTGTTTCATCAACACTCTGATACTAGAAAGATTACAGAATGCCACGAGATGTGCATCGCAGACTACTACTGATCTTCCAGGGAACGATCAAAGCGTAGACTGTTTCAGACATTACTCCCATGGAGGAAAGTGCGCATGGTGACTGTTGTATTCAATCCCGAAGCAATTTCTGTGTTTCATCAACACTCTGATAGTCCACAGATTACAGAATGCCACCAGATGTGCATCGGAAACTACTACTTGTCTTCCAGGGAACGATCAAAGCGTAGACTGTTTGTGACATACCGCCCGTGGAGGAAAGTGCGCATGGTGACTGTTGTATTCAATCCCGATTCAATTTCTGTGTTTCATCAACACTCTGATCGTCCACAGATTACAGAATGCCACCAGATGTGCATCGGAAACTACTACTGGTCTTCCAGGGAACGTTTAAAGCGTAGACTGTTTGAGATTTACTCCCATTTAGGAAAGTGCGCATGGTAACTGTTGTATTCAATCCCGATGCAATTTCTGTGTTTCATCAACACCCTGATACTAGACAGAATACAGAATGCATCCAGATGTGCATCGGAAACTACTACTAGTCTTCCAGGGAACGATCAAAGCGTAGACTGTTTGGGACATTACTCCCATGGAGGAACGTGCGCATGGTGACTGTTGTATTCAATCCCGATGTAATTTCTGTGTTTCATCAACACTCTGATTGTCCGCAGATTACTGAATGCCTCCAGATTTTTATTGGAAACTACTACTGGTCTTCCAGGGAACGATCAGCGCGTACACTGTTTGAGACATTACCCCCATGAAGGAAAGTGCCCATGGTGACTGTTGTATTCAATCCCGATGCAATTTCTGTGTTTCATAAACACTCTGATAGTCCGCAGATTACAGAATGCCTAGAGATGTTAATTGGAAACTACTACTGGTCTTCCAGGGAACGATCAAAGCTTACACTGTTTGAGACATTACTTTTATGGAGGAATGTGCGCAAGGTGACTGTTGTATTCAATCCAGATACAATTTCTGTGTTTCATCAACACTCTGATAGGCCACAGATTACAGAATGCCTCCAGATGTGCATCGGGACCTACTACTGGTCTTCCAGGGAACGATCAAAGCGTCGACTGTTAAGGACATTACTCCCATGGAGGAAAGTGCGCATGGTGACTGTTGTATTCTATCCCGATGCAATTTCTGTGTTTCATCAACACTCTGATAGTCCACAGATTACAGAATGACTCCAGATGTGCATCGGAAACTCCTACTGGTCTTCCAGGGAACGATCAAAGCGTAGACTCATTGAGATATTACTCCCAAGGAGGAAAGTGCGCATGGTGACTGTTGTATTCAATCCCGATGCAATATCTGTGTTTCAGCAAAACTCTGATAGTCCACAGACTACAGAATGCCTCCAGATGTGCATCGGAAACTACAACTGGTCTTCCAGGGAACGATTAAAGCGTAGACTGTTTGAGACATTACTTTTATGGAGGAATTTGCGCATGGTGACTGTTGTATTCAATCCAGATGCAATTTCTGTGTTTCATCAACACTCTGATAGGCCACAGATTTCAGAATGCCTCCAGATATGCTTCGGAAACTACTACTGGACTTCCAGGGAACGATCAAAGCGTAAACTCCTTGAGACATTACTCCCATGGAGGAAAGTGCGCATGGTGACTGTTGTACTCAATCCCGATGCATTTTCTGTGTTTCATCAACACTCTGATACTCCACAGATTACAGAATGCCACGAGATGTGCATCGGAGACTACTACTGATCTTCCAGGGAACGATCAAAGCGTAGACTGTTTCAGACATTACTCCCATGGAGGAAAGTGCGCATGGTGACTGTTGTATTCAATCCCGATGAAATATCTGTGTTTCATCAACACTCTGATAGTCCACAGATTACAGAATGCCACCAGATGTGCATCGGAAAGTATTACTTGTCTTCCAGGGAACGATCAAAGCGTAGACTCTTTGAGACATACCGCCCGTGGAGGAAAGTGCGCATGGTGACTGTTTTATTCAATCCCGATTCAATTTCTGTGTTTCATCAACACTCTGATAGTCCACACATTACAGAATGCCACCAGATGTGCATCGGAATCTACTACTGGTCTTCCAGGGAACGATCAAAGCGTAGACTGTTTGAGACATTACTCCCATGGAGGAAAGTGCGGATGGTGACTGTTGTATTCAATCCCGATAAAATTTCAGTGTTTCATCAACACTCTGATAGTCAACAGATTACAGAATGCCTCCAGATGTGCATGTGAAACTACTACTGGTCTTCCAGGGAACGATCAAAGCGTAGACTGTTTGAAAATTACTCCCATGGAGGAAAGTGCGCATGGTGACTGTTGTATTCAATCCCGATGCAATTTCTGTGTTTCATGAACACTCTGATACTCCACAGATTACAGAATGCCACCAGATGTGCATCGGAAAGTACTACTTGTCTTCCAGGGAACGATCAAAGCGTAGACTCTTTGAGACATACCGCCCGTGGAGGAAAGTGCGCATGGTGACTGTTGTATTCAATCCCGATTCAATTTCTGTGTTTCATCAACACTCTGATAGTCCACATATTACAGAATGCCACCAGATGTGCAGCGGAAAATACTACTGGTCTTCCAGGGAACGATCAAAGCGTAGACTGTTGAAACATTACTCCCATGGAGGAAAGTGCGCATGGTGACTGTTGTATTCAATCCCGATTCAATTTCTATGTTTCATCAAATCTCTGACAGTCCACAGATTACAGAATGCCTCCAGATATGTATCGGAAACTACAACTGGACTTCCAGGGAATGATCAAAGCGTAAACTCCTTGAGACATTACTCCCATGGAGGAAAGTGCGCAAGGTGACTGTTGTACAAAATCCCGATGCATTTTCTGTGTTTCATCAACACTCTGATACTCCACAGATTACAGAATGCCACGAGATGTGCATCGGAAACTACTACTGGTCTTCCAGGGAACGATCAAAGCGTAGACTGTTTCAGACATTACTCCCATTGAGGAAAGTGCGGATGGTGACTGTTGTATTCAATCCCGATGCAATATCTGTGTTTCATCAACACTCTGATAGTCCACAGATTACAGAATGCCACCAGATGTGCATCGGAAACTACTACTGGTCTTCCAGGGCACGATCGAAGCGTAGACTGTTTGAGACATACCGCCCGTGGAGGAAAGTGGGCATAATGACTGTTGTATTCAATCCCGATGCAATATCTGTGTTTCTTCAACACTCTGATAGTCCGCAGATTACAGAATGCCTCCAGATGTTAATTGGAAACTACTACTGGTCTTCCAGGGAACGATCAAAGCGTACACTGATTGAGACATTACTTCCATGGAGGAAAGTGCCCATGGTGACTGTTGTATTCAATCCCGATGCAATTTCTGTGTTTCATCAACACTCCGATAGTCCACAGATTACGGAATGCCTCCAGATGTGCATCGGAAACTACTACTGGTGTTCCAGGGAACGATCAAAGCGTCGACTATTAAGGACATTACTCACATTTAAGAAAGTACGCATGGTGACTGTTGTATTTAATCCCGATGCAATTTCTGTGTTTCATCAACACTCTGATAGTCCACAGATTACAGAATGCCTGAAGATGTGCATCGGAAACTTCTACTGGTCTTCCAGGGAACGATCAAAGAGTAGACTGTTTGAGACATTACACCCAAGGAGGAAAGTGCGCATGGTGACTGTTGTGTTCAATCCCGATGCAATTTCTGTGTTTCATCAACACTCTGATAGTCCACAGATTACAGAATACCTCCAGATGTGCATCAGAAACTACTACTGGTCTTCCAGGGAACGATCAAAGCGTAGAATGTTTGAGACATTACTTTTATGGAGGAATGTGCGCATGGTGACTGTTGTATTCAATCCAGATGCAAATTCTGTGTTTCATCAACACTCTGATAGGCCACAGATTACAGAATGCCTCCAGATATGCTTCGCAAACTACTACTGGACTTCCAGGGAACGATCATAGCGTAAACCCCTTGAGACATTACTCCCATGGAGGAAAGTGCGCATGGTGACTGTTGTACTCAATCCCGATGCATTTTCTGTGTTTCATCAACACTCTGATACTCCACAGATTACAGAATGCCACGACATGTGCATCGCAGACTACTACTGATCTTCCAGGGAACGATCAAAGCGTAGACTGTTTCAGACATTACTCCCATGGAGGAAAGTGCGCATGGTGGCTGTTGTATTCAATCCCGAAGCAATATCTGTGTTTCATCAACACTCTGATAGTCCACAGATTACAGAATGCCACCAGATGTGCATTGGAAACTACTACTTGTCTTCCAGGGAACGATCAAAGCGTAGACTGTTTGAGACTTACCGCCCGTGGAGGAAAGTGCGCATGGTGACTGTTGTATTCAATCCCGATTCAATTTCTGTGTTTCATCAACACTCTGATCGTCCACAGATTACAGAATGCCACCAGATGTGCATCGGAAACTACAACTGGTCTTCCAGGGAACGTTCAAAGCGCAGACTGTTTGAGAATTACTCCCATTTAGGAAAGTGCGCATGGTAACTGTTGTATTCAATCCCGATGCTATTTCTGTGTTTCATCAACACTCTGATACTAGACAGAATACAGAATGCCTCCAGATGTGCATCGGAAACTACTACTAGTCTTCCAGGGAACGATCAAAGCGTAGACTCTTTGGGACATTACTCCCATGGAGGATCGTGCGCATGGTGACTGTTGTATTCAATCCCGATGCAATTTCTGTGTTTCATCAACACTCTGATAGTCCGCAGATTACTGAATGCCTCCAGATGTTTAGTGGAAACTACTACTGGTCTTCCAGGGAACGATCAACGCGTACACTGTTTGAGACATTACCCCCATGAAGGAAAGTGCCCATGGTGATTGTTGTATTCAATCCCGATGCAATTTCTGTGTTTCATCAACACTCTGATAGTACACAGATTACGTAAAGCCTGCAGATGTGCATCGGAAACTACTACTGGTCTTCCAGGGAACCATCAAAGCGTCGACTGTTAAGGACATTACTCCCATGGAGGAAAGTGCGCATGGTGACTGTTGTATTCAATCCCGATGCAATTTCTGTGTTTCATCAACACTCTGATAGTCCACAGATTACAGAATGCCTCCAGATGTGCATCGGAAACTTCTACTGGTCTTCCAGGGATCGATCAAAGCGTAGACAGTTTAAGAATTACACCCATGGGGGAAAGTGCGCATGATGACTGTTGTATTCAATCCCGATGCAATTTCTGTGTTTCATCAACACTCTGATAGTCCACAGATTACAGAATGCCTGAAGATGTGCATCGGAAACTTCTACTGGTCTTCCAGGGAACGATCAAAGAGTAGACTGTTTGAGACATTACACTCAAGGAGGAAAGTGCGCATGGTGACTGTTGTGTTCAATCCCGATGCAATTTCTGTGTTTCATCAACACTCTGATAGTCCACAGATTACAGAATACCTCCAGATGTGCATCGGAAACTACTACTGGTCTTCCAGGGAACGATCAAAGCGTAGAATGTTTGAGACATTACTTTTATGGAGGAATGTGCGCATGGTGACTGTTGTATTCAATCCAGATGCAAATTCTGTGTTTCATCAACACTCTGATAGGCCACAGATTACAGAATGCCTCCAGATATGCTTCGCAAACTACTACTGGACTTCCAGGGAACGATCATAGCGTAAACCCCTTGAGACATTACTCCCATGGAGGAAAGTGCGCATGGTGACTGTTGTACTCAATCCCGATGCATTTTCTGTGTTTCATCAACACTCTGATACTCCACAGATTACAGAATGCCACGACATGTGCATCGCAGACTACTACTGATCCTCCAGGGAACGATCAAAGCGTAGACTGTTTCAGACATTGCTCCCATGGAGGAAAGTGCGCATGGTGACTGTTGTATTCAATCCCGAAGCAATATCTGTGTTTCATCAACACTCTGATAGTCCACAGATTACAGAATGCCACCAGATGTGCATCGGAAACTACTACTTGTCTTCCAGGGAACGATCAAAGCGTAGACTGTTTGAGACTTACCGCCCGTGGAGGAGAGTGCGCATGGTGACTGTTGTATTCAATCCCGATTCAATTTCTGTGTTTCATCAACACTCTGATCGTCCACAGATTACAGAATGTCACCAGATGTGCATCGGAAACTACAACTGGTCTTCCAGGGAACGTTCAAAGCGCAGACTGTTTGAGAATTACTCCCATTTAGGAAAGTGCGCATGGTAACTGTTGTATTCAATCCCGATGCCATTTCTGTGTTTCATCAACACTCTGATACTAGGCAGAATACAGAATGCCTCCAGATGTGCATCGGAAACTACTACTAGTCTTCCAGGGAACGATCAAAGCGTAGACTCTTTGGGACATTACTCCCATGGAGGAACGTGCGCATGGTGACTGTTGTATTCAATCCCGATGCAATTTCTGTGTTTCATCAACACTCTGATAGTCCGCAGATTACTGAATGCCTCCAGATGTTTATTGGAAACTACTACTGGTCTTCCAGGGAACGATCAACGCGTACACTGTTTGAGACATTACCCCCATGAAGGAAACTGCCCATGGTGATTGTTGTATTCAATCCCGATGCAATTTCTGTGTTTCATCAACACTCTGATAGTCCACAGATTACGTAAAGCCTGCAGATGTGCATCGGAAACTACTACTGGTCTTCCAGGGAACCATCAAAGCGTCGACTGTTAAGGACATTACTCCCATGGAGGAAAGTGCGCATGGTGACTGTTGTATTCAATCCCGATGCAATTTCTGTGTTTCATCAACACTCTGATAGTCCACAGATTACAGAATGCCTCCAGATGTGCATCGGAAACTTCTACTGGTCTTCCAGGGATCGATCAAAGCGTAGACAGTTTAAGAATTACACCCATGGGGGAAAGTGCGCATGATGACTGTTGTATTCAATCCCGATGCAATTTCTGTGTTTCATCAACATTCTGATAGTCCACAGATTACAGAATGCCCCAGATGTGCATCGGAAACTACTACTGGTCTTCCAGGGAACGATCAAAGCGTAGACTGTTTGAGACATTACTTTTATTGAGGAATGTGCGCATGGTGACTGTTGTATTCAATCCAGATCCAATTTCTGGGTTTCATCAACACTTTGATAGGAAACAGATTACAGAATGCCTCAAGATGTGCATCGGAAACTACTACTGTTCTTCCAGGGAACGATCAAAGCGTAAACTCTTTGAGACATTACTCCCATGGAGGAAAGTGCGCATGGTAACTGTTGTATTCAATCCCGATGCATTTTCTGTGTTTCATCAACACTCTGATTGTCCACAGATTACAGATTGCCACCAGATGTGCATCGGAAACTACTACTGGTCTTCCAATGAACGATCAAAGCGTAGACTGTTTAAGAATAACTCACATGGAGGAAAGTGCGCATGGTAACTGTTGTATTCAATACAGATGCAATTTCTGTGTTTCATCAACACTCTGATAGTCCGCAATTTACTGAATGCCTCCAGATGTTTATTGGAAACTACTACTGGTCTTCCAGATAACGCTCAACGCGTACACTGTATGAGACATTACCCCCATGAAGGAAAGTGCCCATGGTGACTGTTGTATTCAATCCCGATTCAATTTCTATGTTTCATCAAATCTCTGACAGTCCACAGATTACAGAATGCCTCCAGATATGTATCGGAAACTACTACTGGACTTCCAGGGAATGATCAAAGCGTAAACTCCTTGAGACATTACTCCCATGGAGGAAAGTGCGCAAGGTGACTGTTGTACAAAATCCCGATGCATTTTCTGTGTTTCATCAACACTCTGATACTCCACAGATTACAGAATGCCACGAGATGTGCATCGGAAACTACTACTGGTCTTCCAGGGAACGATCAAAGCGTAGACTGTTTCAGACATTACTCCCATTGAGGAAAGTGCGGATGGTGACTGCTGTATTCAATCCCGATGCAATATCTGTGTTTCATCAACACTCTGATAGTCCACAGATTACAGAATGCCACCAGATGTGCATTGGAAACTACTACTGGTCTTCCAGGGCACGATCGAAGCGTAGACTGTTTGAGACATACCGCCCGTGGAGGAAAGTGGGCATAATGACTGTTGTATTCAATCCCGATGCAATATCTGTGTTTCTTCAACACTCTGATAGTCCGCAGATTACAGAATGCCTCCAGATGTTAATTGGAAACTACTACTGGTCTTCCAGGGAACGATCAAAGCGTACACTGATTGAGACATTACTTCCATGGAGGAAAGTGCCCATGGTGACTGTTGTATTCAATCCCGATGCAATTTCTGTGTTTCATCAACACTCCGATAGTCCACAGATTACGGAATGCCTCCAGATGTGCATCGGAAACTACTACTGGTGTTCCAGGGAACGATCAAAGCGTCGACTATTAAGGACATTACTCACATTTAAGAAAGTACGCATGGTGACTGTTGTATTTAATCCCGATGCAATTTCTGTGTTTCATCAACACTCTGATAGTCCACAGATTACAGAATGCCTGAAGATGTGCATCGGAAACTTCTACTGGTCTTCCAGGGAACGATCAAAGAGTAGACTGTTTGAGACATTACACCCAAGGAGGAAAGTGCGCATGGTGACTGTTGTGTTCAATCCCGATGCAATTTCTGTGTTTCATCAACACTCTGATAGTCCACAGATTACAGAATACCTCCAGATGTGCATCAGAAACTACTACTGGTCTTCCAGGGAACGATCAAAGCGTAGAATGTTTGAGACATTACTTTTATGGAGGAATGTGCGCATGGTGACTGTTGTATTCAATCCAGATGCAAATTCTGTGTTTCATCAACACTCTGATAGGCCACAGATTACAGAATGCCTCCAGATATGCTTCGCAAACTACTACTGGACTTCCAGGGAACGATCATAGCGTAAACCCCTTGAGACATTACTCCCATGGAGGAAAGTGCGCATGGTGACTGTTGTACTCAATCCCGATGCATTTTCTGTGTTTCATCAACACTCTGATACTCCACAGATTACAGAATGCCACGACATGTGCATCGCAGACTACTACTGATCTTCCAGGGAACGATCAAAGCGTAGATTGTTTCAGACATTACTCCCATGGAGGAAAGTGCGCATGGTGGCTGTTGTATTCAATCCCGAAGCAATATCTGTGTTTCATCAACACTCTGATAGTCCACAGATTACAGAATGCCACCAGATGTGCATTGGAAACTACTACTTGTCTTCCAGGGAACGATCAAAGCGTAGACTGTTTGAGACTTACCGCCCGTGGAGGAAAGTGCGCATGGTGACTGTTGTATTCAATCCCGATTCAATTTCTGTGTTTCATCAACACTCTGATCGTCCACAGATTACAGAATGCCACCAGATGTGCATCGGAAACTACAACTGGTCTTCCAGGGAACGTTCAAAGCGCAGACTGTTTGAGAATTACTCCCATTTAGGAAAGTGCGCATGGTAACTGTTGTATTCAATCCCGATGCTATTTCTGTGTTTCATCAACACTCTGATACTAGACAGAATACAGAATGCCTCCAGATGTGCATCGGAAACTACTACTAGTCTTCCAGGGAACGATCAAAGCGTAGACTCTTTGGGACATTACTCCCATGGAGGATCGTGCGCATGGTGACTGTTGTATTCAATCCCGATGCAATTTCTGTGTTTCATCAACACTCTGATAGTCCGCAGATTACTGAATGCCTCCAGATGTTTAGTGGAAACTACTACTGGTCTTCCAGGGAACGATCAACGCGTACACTGTTTGAGACATTACCCCCATGAAGGAAAGTGCCCATGGTGATTGTTGTATTCAATCCCGATGCAATTTCTGTGTTTCATCAACACTCTGATAGTACACAGATTACGTAAAGCCTGCAGATGTGCATCGGAAACTACTACTGGTCTTCCAGGGAACCATCAAAGCGTCGACTGTTAAGGACATTACTCCCATGGAGGAAAGTGCGCATGGTGACTGTTGTATTCAATCCCGATGCAATTTCTGTGTTTCATCAACACTCTGATAGTCCACAGATTACAGAATGCCTCCAGATGTGCATCGGAAACTTCTACTGGTCTTCCAGGGATCGATCAAAGCGTAGACAGTTTAAGAATTACACCCATGGGGGAAAGTGCGCATGATGACTGTTGTATTCAATCCCGATGCAATTTCTGTGTTTCATCAACACTCTGATAGTCCACAGATTACAGAATGCCTGAAGATGTGCATCGGAAACTTCTACTGGTCTTCCAGGGAACGATCAAAGAGTAGACTGTTTGAGACATTACACCCAAGGAGGAAAGTGCGCATGGTGACTGTTGTGTTCAATCCCGATGCAATTTCTGTGTTTCATCAACACTCTGATAGTCCACAGATTACAGAATGCCTGAAGATGTGCATCGGAAACTTCTACTGGTCTTCCAGGGAACGATCAAAGAGTAGACTGTTTGAGACATTACACCCAAGGAGGAAAGTGCGCATGGTGACTGTTGTGTTCAATCCCGATGCAATTTCTGTGTTTCATCAACACTCTGATAGTCCACAGATTACAGAATACCTCCAGATGTGCATCAGAAACTACTACTGGTCTTCCAGGGAACGATCAAAGCGTAGAATGTTTGAGACATTACTTTTATGGAGGAATGTGCGCATGGTGACTGTTGTATTCAATCCAGATGCAAATTCTGTGTTTCATCAACACTCTGATAGGCCACAGATTACAGAATGCCTCCAGATATGCTTCGCAAACTACTACTGGACTTCCAGGGAACGATCATAGCGTAAACCCCTTGAGACATTACTCCCATGGAGGAAAGTGCGCATGGTGACTGTTGTACTCAATCCCGATGCATTTTCTGTGTTTCATCAACACTCTGATACTCCACAGATTACAGAATGCCACGACATGTGCATCGCAGACTACTACTGATCTTCCAGGGAACGATCAAAGCGTAGATTGTTTCAGACATTACTCCCATGGAGGAAAGTGCGCATGGTGGCTGTTGTATTCAATCCCGAAGCAATATCTGTGTTTCATCAACACTCTGATAGTCCACAGATTACAGAATGCCACCAGATGTGCATTGGAAACTACTACTTGTCTTCCAGGGAACGATCAAAGCGTAGACTGTTTGAGACTTACCGCCCGTGGAGGAAAGTGCGCATGGTGACTGTTGTATTCAATCCCGATTCAATTTCTGTGTTTCATCAACACTCTGATCGTCCACAGATTACAGAATGCCACCAGATGTGCATCGGAAACTACAACTGGTCTTCCAGGGAACGTTCAAAGCGCAGACTGTTTGAGAATTACTCCCATTTAGGAAAGTGCGCATGGTAACTGTTGTATTCAATCCCGATGCTATTTCTGTGTTTCATCAACACTCTGATACTAGACAGAATACAGAATGCCTCCAGATGTGCATCGGAAACTACTACTAGTCTTCCAGGGAACGATCAAAGCGTAGACTCTTTGGGACATTACTCCCATGGAGGATCGTGCGCATGGTGACTGTTGTATTCAATCCCGATGCAATTTCTGTGTTTCATCAACACTCTGATAGTCCGCAGATTACTGAATGCCTCCAGATGTTTAGTGGAAACTACTACTGGTCTTCCAGGGAACGATCAACGCGTACACTGTTTGAGACATTACCCCCATGAAGGAAAGTGCCCATGGTGATTGTTGTATTCAATCCCGATGCAATTTCTGTGTTTCATCAACACTCTGATAGTACACAGATTACGTAAAGCCTGCAGATGTGCATCGGAAACTACTACTGGTCTTCCAGGGAACCATCAAAGCGTCGACTGTTAAGGACATTACTCCCATGGAGGAAAGTGCGCATGGTGACTGTTGTATTCAATCCCGATGCAATTTCTGTGTTTCATCAACACTCTGATAGTCCACAGATTACAGAATGCCTCCAGATGTGCATCGGAAACTTCTACTGGTCTTCCAGGGATCGATCAAAGCGTAGACAGTTTAAGAATTACACCCATGGGGGAAAGTGCGCATGATGACTGTTGTATTCAATCCCGATGCAATTTCTGTGTTTCATCAACACTCTGATAGTCCACAGATTACAGAATGCCTGAAGATGTGCATCGGAAACTTCTACTGGTCTTCCAGGGAACGATCAAAGAGTAGACTGTTTGAGACATTACACCCAAGGAGGAAAGTGCGCATGGTGACTGTTGTGTTCAATCCCGATGCAATTTCTGTGTTTCATCAACACTCTGATAGTCCACAGATTACAGAATACCTCCAGATGTGCATCGGAAACTACTACTGGTCTTCCAGGGAACGATCAAAGCGTAGAATGTTTGAGACATTACTTTTATGGAGGAATGTGCGCATGGTGACTGTTGTATTCAATCCAGATGCAAATTCTGTGTTTCATCAACACTCTGATAGGCCACAGATTACAGAATGCCTCCAGATATGCTTCGCAAACTACTACTGGACTTCCAGGGAACGATCATAGCGTAAACCCCTTGAGACATTACTCCCATGGAGGAAAGTGCGCATGGTGACTGTTGTACTCAATCCCGATGCATTTTCTGTGTTTCATCAACACTCGGATACTCCACAGATTACAGAATGCCACGACATGTGCATCGCAGACTACTACTGATCCTCCAGGGAACGATCAAAGCGTAGACTGTTTCAGACATTGCTCCCATGGAGGAAAGTGCGCATGGTGACTGTTGTATTCAATCCCGAAGCAATATCTGTGTTTCATCAACACTCTGATAGTCCACAGATTACAGAATGCCACCAGATGTGCATCGGAAACTACTACTTGTCTTCCAGGGAACGATCAAAGCGTAGACTGTTTGAGACTTACCGCCCGTGGAGGAGAGTGCGCATGGTGACTGTTGTATTCAATCCCGATTCAATTTCTGTGTTTCATCAACACTCTGATCGTCCACAGATTACAGAATGTCACCAGATGTGCATCGGAAACTACAACTGGTCTTCCAGGGAACGTTCAAAGCGCAGACTGTTTGAGAATTACTCCCATTTAGGAAAGTGCGCATGGTAACTGTTGTATTCAATCCCGATGCCATTTCTGTGTTTCATCAACACTCTGATACTAGGCAGAATACAGAATGCCTCCAGATGTGCATCGGAAACTACTACTAGTCTTCCAGGGAACGATCAAAGCGTAGACTCTTTGGGACATTACTCCCATGGAGGAACGTGCGCATGGTGACTGTTGTATTCAATCCCGATGCAATTTCTGTGTTTCATCAACACTCTGATAGTCCGCAGATTACTGAATGCCTCCAGATGTTTATTGGAAACTACTACTGGTCTTCCAGGGAACGATCAACGCGTACACTGTTTGAGACATTACCCCCATGAAGGAAACTGCCCATGGTGATTGTTGTATTCAATCCCGATGCAATTTCTGTGTTTCATCAACACTCTGATAGTCCACAGATTACGTAAAGCCTGCAGATGTGCATCGGAAACTACTACTGGTCTTCCAGGGAACCATCAAAGCGTCGACTGTTAAGGACATTACTCCCATGGAGGAAAGTGCGCATGGTGACTGTTGTATTCAATCCCGATGCAATTTCTGTGTTTCATCAACACTCTGATAGTCCACAGATTACAGAATGCCTCCAGATGTGCATCGGAAACTTCTACTGGTCTTCCAGGGATCGATCAAAGCGTAGACAGTTTAAGAATTACACCCATGGGGGAAAGTGCGCATGATGACTGTTGTATTCAATC
The DNA here is from genome assembly GCF_023897955.1 of Schistocerca gregaria. NCBI lineage: Eukaryota > Metazoa > Arthropoda > Insecta > Orthoptera > Acrididae > Schistocerca > Schistocerca gregaria. Next base: position 21,426,751 of record NC_064927.1, on the reverse strand, counting down.
CCGATGCAATTTCTGTGTTTCATCAACATTCTGATAGTCCACAGATTACAGAATGCCCCAGATGTGCATCGGAAACTACTACTGGTCTTCCAGGGAACGATCAAAGCGTAGACTGTTTGAGACATTACTTTTATTGAGGAATGTGCGCATGGTGACTGTTGTATTCAATCCAGATCCAATTTCTGGGTTTCATCAACACTTTGATAGGAAACAGATTACAGAATGCCTCAAGATGTGCATCGGAAACTACTACTGTTCTTCCAGGGAACGATCAAAGCGTAAACTCTTTGAGACATTACTCCCATGGAGGAAAGTGCGCATGGTAACTGTTGTATTCAATCCCGATGCATTTTCTGTGTTTCATCAACACTCTGATTGTCCACAGATTACAGATTGCCACCAGATGTGCATCGGAAACTACTACTGGTCTTCCAATGAACGATCAAAGCGTAGACTGTTTAAGAATAACTCACATGGAGGAAAGTGCGCATGGTAACTGTTGTATTCAATACAGATGCAATTTCTGTGTTTCATCAACACTCTGATAGTCCGCAATTTACTGAATGCCTCCAGATGTTTATTGGAAACTACTACTGGTCTTCCAGATAACGCTCAACGCGTACACTGTATGAGACATTACCCCCATGAAGGAAAGTGCCCATGGTGACTGTTGTATTCAATCCCGATGCAATTTCTGTGTTTCATCAACACTCCAATAGTCCACAGATTACGGAATGCCTCCAGATGTGCATCGGAAACTACTACTGGTCTTCCAGGGAACGATCAATGCGTCGACTGTTAAGCACATTACTCCCATGGAGGAAAGTGCGCATGGTGACTATTGTATTCAATCCCGTTGCAATTTCTGTGTTTCATCAACACTCTGATACTCCACAGATTTCAGAATGCCTCCAGATGTGGATCGGAAACTTCTACTGGTCATCCAGGGAACGATCAAAGCGTAGACTGTTTGAGACATTACTCCCATGGAGGAAAGTGCGCATGGTGACTGTTGTATTCAATCCCGATGCAATTTCTGTGTTTCATCAACACTCTGATAGTCCACAATTACAGAATGCCTCCAGATGTGCATTGGAAACTACTACTGGTCTTCCAGGGAACGATCAAAGCGTAGACTGTTTGAGACATTACTATTATGGAGGAATTTGCGCATGGTGACTGTTGTATTCAATCCAGATGCAATAACTGTGTTTCATCAACACTCTGATAGGCCACAGATTACAGAATGCCTCCAAATATGCTTCGGAAACTACAACTGGACTTCCAGGGAACGATCATAGCGTAAACTCCTTGAGACATTACTCCCATGGATTAAAGTGCGCATGGTGACTGTTGTACTCAATCCCGATGCATTTTCTGTGTTTCATCAACACTCTGATACTCCACAGATTACAGAATGCCACCTGATGTGCATCGGAAACTACTACTTGTCTTCCAGGGAACGATCAAAGCGTAGACTGTTTGAGACATACCACCCGTGGAGGAAAGTGCGCATGGTGACTGATGTATTCAATCCCGATTCTATTTCTGTGTTTCATCAACACTCTGATAGTCCACAGATTACAGAATGCCACCTGATGTGCATCGGAAACTACTACTTGTCTTCCAGGGAACGATCAAAGCGTAGACTGTTTGAGACATACCGCCCGTGGAGGAAAGTGCGCATGGTGACTGATGTATTCAATCCCGATTCAATTTCTGTGTTTCATCAACACTCTGAGAGTCCACAGATTACAGAATGCCACCAGATGTGCATCGGAAACTACTACTGGTCTTCCAGGGAAGGATCAAGGCGTAGACTGTTTGAGAATTACTACCATTTAGGAAAGTGCGCATGGTAATTGTTGTATTCAATTTCGATGCAATTTCTGTGTTTCATTAACACTCTAATACTAGACAGAATACAGAATGCCTCCAGATGTGCATCGGAAACTACTACTAGTCTTCCAGGGAACGATCAAAGCGTAGACTGTTTGGGACATTACTCCCATGGAGGAAAGTGCGCATTGTGACTGTTGTATTCAATCCAGATCCAATTTCTGTGTTTCATCAACACTCTGATAGGCCACAGATTACAGAATGACTCCAGATATTAATTGGAAACTACTACTGGTCTTCCAGGGAACGAGCAAAAGCGTACACTGTTTGAGACATTACTCCCATGGAGGAAAGTGCCCATGGTGACTGTTGTATTCAATCCCGATGCAGTTTCTGTGTTTCATCAACACTCTGATAGTCCACAGGAGACGGAAAGCCTCCAGATGTGCATCGGAAACTACTACTGGTCCTCCAGGGAACGATCAAATCGTAGTCTGTTTGAGAATTACTCCCATGGAGGAAAGTGCGCATGGTGACTGTTGTATTCAATCCCGATGCAATTTCTGTGTTTCATCAACACTCTGAATGTCCACAGATTACAGAATGCCTCCAGATGTGCATCGGAAACTTCTACTGGTCTTCCAGGGAACGAGCAAAAGCGTACACTGTTTGAGACATTACTCCCATGGAGGAAAGTGCCCATGGTGACTGTTGTATTCAATCCCGATGCAATTTCTGTGTTTCATCAACACTCTGATAGTCCACAGATTACAGAATGCCTCCAGATGTGCATCGGAAACTACTACTGGTCTTCCAGGGAGCGATTAAAGCGTACACTGTTTGAGAATTACTAACATGGAGGAAAGTGAGCCTGGTGACTGTTGTATTTAATCCCGATGCAATTTCTGTGTTTCATCAACACTCTGATAGTCTACAGATTACAGAAAGCCTCCAGATGTGCATCGGAAACTACTACTGGTCCTCCAGGGAACGATCAATGCGTAGACAGTTAGAGACATTACTCCCTTGGAGGAAACTGTGCATGGTAACTGTTGTATTCAATCCCGATGCTATTTCTGTGTTTCATCAACACTCTGACAGTCTACAGATTACAGAATGCCACCAGATGTGCATCGGAAACTACTACTGGTCTTCCAGTGAACGATGAAAGCGTGGACTGTTTGAGACATTACTCCCGTGGAGGAAAGTGCACGTGGTGACTGTTGTATTCGATCCCGATGCAATTTTTGTGCTTCATCAACACTCTGATACTCCACAGATTACAGAATGCTTCCAGATGTGCATCGGAATCTGCTACTGGTCTTCCAGGGAACGATCAAAGCGTAGACTGTTTGAGACATTACTCCCATGGAGGAAAGTGCGTATGGTGACTGTTGTATTCAATCCCGATGCAATTTCTGTGTTTCATCAACACTCTGATAGTCCACAGATTACAGAATGCCTCCTGATGTGCATCGGAAACTACTACTGGTCTTCCAGGGAACGATCAAAGCGTACACTGTCTGAGACATTACTTACATGTAGGAATGTGCGCATGGTGACTGTTGTATTCAATCCCGATGCAATTTCTGTGTTTCATCAACACTCTGATAGGCCACAGATTACAGAATGCACCCAGATGTGCATCGGAAACTACTACTGGTCTTCCAGGGAACGTTCAAAGCGTAAACTCTTTGAGACATTACTCCCATGGAGGAAAGTGCGCATGGTGACTGTTGTATTCAATCCCGATGCAATTTCTGTGTTTCAACAACACTCTGATAGTCCGCAGATTACAGAATGCCTCCAGATGTTATTTGGCAACTACTACTGGTCTTCCAGGGAACGATCAAAGCGTAGACTGTTTGAGACATTACTGTTATGGAGGAATGTGCGCATGGTGACTGTTGTATTCAATCCCAATGCAATTTTTGTGTTTCATCAACACTCTGATACTCCACAGATTACAGATTGTCTCCAGATGTGGATCGGAAACTACTACTGGTCTAACAGGGAACGATCAAAGCATAGAATGTTGGAGACATTACTCCGATGGGGGAATGTGCGCGTGGTGTCTGTTGTATTCAATCCCGATGCAATTTTTGTGCTTCATCAACACTCTGATACTCCACAGATTACAGATTGCTTCCAGATGTGCATCGGAATCTGCTACTGGTCTTCCAGGGAACGATCAAAGCGTAAACTGTTTGAGACATTACTCCCATGGAGGAAAGTGCGTATGGTGACTGTTGTATTCAATCCAGATCCAATTTCTGGGTTTCATCAACACTTTGATAGGAAACAGATTACAGAATGCCACCAGATGTGCATCGGAAACTACTACTGTTCTTCCAGGGAACGATCTAAGCGTAAACTCTTTTAGACATTACTCCCATGGAGGAAATTGCGCATGGTGACTGTTGTATTCAATCCCGATGCAATTTCTGTGTTTCATCAACACTCTGATAGTCCAGAGATTACAGAATGATTCCAGATGTTAATTGGAAACTACTACTGGTCTTCCAGGGACCGATCAAAGCGTACACTGTTTGAGACATTACTCCCATGGAGGAAAGTACCCATGGTGACTGTTGTATTCAATCCCGATGCAATTTCTGTGTTTCATCAACACTCTGATAGTCCACAGATTACAGATTGTCTCCAGTTGTGCATCGGAAACTACTACTGGTCTAACAGGGAACGATCAAAGCATAGAATGTTGGAGACATTACTCCGATGGGGGAATGTGCACGTGGTGACTGTTGTATTCAATCCCGATGCAATTTTTGTGCTTCATCAACACTCTGATACTCCACAGATTACAGAATGCTTCCAGATGTGCATCGGAATCTGCTACTGGTCTTCCAGGGAACGATCAAAGCGTAGACTGTTTGAGACATTACTCCCATGGAGGAAAGTGCGTATGGTGACTGTTGTATTCAATCCAGATCCAATTTCTGGGTTTCATCAACACTTTGATAGGAAACAGTTTACAGAATGCCTCAAGATGTGCATCGGAAACTACTACTGTTCTTCCAGGGAACGATCAAAGCGTAAACTCTTTGAGACATTACTCCCATGGAGGAAAGTGCGCATGGTAACTGTTGTATTCAATCCCGATGCATTTTCTGTGTTTCATCAACACTCTGATTGTCCACAGATTACAGATTGCCACCAGATGTGCATCGGAAACTACTACTGGTCTTCCAATGAACGATCAAAGCATAGACTGTTTGAGAATAACTCCCATGGAGGAAAGTGCGCATGGTAACTGTTGTATTCAATACAGATGCAATTTCTGTGTTTCATCAACACTCTGATAGTCCGCAATTTACTGAATGCCTCCAGATGTTTATTGGAAACTACTACTGGTCTTCCAGATAACGCTCAACGCGTACACTGTTTGAGACATTACCCCCATGAAGGAAAGTGCCCATGGTGACTGTTGTATTCAATCCCGATGCAATTTCTGTGTTTCATCAACACTCCAATAGTCCACAGATTACGGAATGCCTCCAGATGTGCATCGGAAACTACTACTGGTCTTCCAGGGAACGATCAATGCGTCGACTGTTAAGCACATTACTCCCATGGAGGAAAGTGCGCATGGTGACTATTGTATTCAATCCCGTTGCAATTTCTGTGTTTCATCAACACTCTGATAGTCCACAGATTTCAGAATGCCTCCAGATGTGGATCGGTAACTTCTACTGGTCTTCCAGGGAACGATCAAAGCGTAGACTGTTTGAGACATTACTCCCATGGAGGAAAGTGCGCATGGTGACTGTTGTATTCAATCCCGATGCAATTTCTGTGTTTCATCAACACTCTGATAGTCCACAATTACAGAATGCCTCCAGATGTGCATTGGAAACTACTACTGGTCTTCCAGGGAACGATCAAAGCGTAGACTGTTTGAGACATTACTTTTATGGAGGAATTTGCGCATGGTGACTGTTGTATTCAATCCAGATGCAATAACTGTATTTCATCAACACTCTGATAGGCCACAGATTACAGAATGCCTCCAGATATGCTTCGGAAACTACAACTGGACTTCCAGGGAACGATCAAAGCGTAGACTGTTTGAGACATACCGCCCGTGGAGGAAAGTGCGCATGGTGACTGATGTATTCAATCCCGATTCTATTTCTGTGTTTCATCAACACTCTGATAGTCGACAGATTACAGAATGCCACCTGATGTGCATCGGAAACTACTACTTGTCTTCCAGGGAACGATCAAAGCGTAGACTGTTTGAGACATACCGCCCGTGGAGGAAAGTGCGCATGGTGACTGATGTATTCAATCCCGATTCAATTTCTGTGTTTCATCAACACTCTGAGAGTCCACAGATTACAGAATGCCACCAGATGTGCATCGGAAACTACAACTGGACTTCCAGGGAACGATCATAGCGTAAACTCCTTGAGACATTACTCCCATGGATTAAAGTGCGCATGGTGACTGTTGTACTCAATCCCGATGCATTTTCTGTGTTTCATCAACACTCTGATACTCCACAGATTACAGAATGCCACCTGATGTGCATCGGAAACTACTACTTGTCTTCCAGGGAACGATCAAAGCGTAGACTGTTTGAGACATACCACCCGTGGAGGAAAGTGCGCATGGTGACTGATGTATTCAATCCCGATTCTATTTCTGTGTTTCATCAACACTCTGATAGTCCACAGATTACAGAATGCCACCTGATGTGCATCGGAAACTACTACTTGTCTTCCAGGGAACGATCAAAGCGTAGACTGTTTGAGACATACCGCCCGTGGAGGAAAGTGCGCATGGTGACTGATGTATTCAATCCCGATTCAATTTCTGTGTTTCATCAACACTCTGAGAGTCCACAGATTACAGAATGCCACCAGATGTGCATCGGAAACTACTACTGGTCTTCCAGGGAAGGATCAAGGCGTAGACTGTTTGAGAATTACTACCATTTAGGAAAGTGCTCATGGTAATTGTTGTATTCAATTTCGATGCAATTTCTGTGTTTCATTAACACTCTGATACTAGACAGAATACAGAATGCCTCCAGATGTGCATCGGAAACTACTACTAGTCTTTCAGGGAACGATCAAAGCGTAGACTGTTTGGGACATTACTCCCATGGAGGAAAGTGCGCATTGTGACTGTTGTATTCAATCCAGATCCAATTTCTGTGTTTCATCAACACTCTGATAGGCCACAGATTACAGAATGACTCCAGATGTTAATTGGAAACTACTACTGGTCTTCCAGGGAACGAGCAAAAGCGTACACTGTTTGAGACATTACTCCCATGGAGGAAAGTGCCCATGGTGACTGTTGTATTCAATCCCGATGCAGTTTCTGTGTTTCATCAACACTCTGATAGTCCACAGATGACGAAAAGCCTCCAGATGTGCATCGGAAACTACTACTGGTCCTCCAGGGAACGATCAAATCGTAGTCTGTTTGAGAATTACTCCCATGGAGGAAAGTGCGCATGGTGACTGTTGTATTCAATCCCGATGCAATTTCTGTGTTTCATCAACACTCTGAATGTCCACAGATTACAGAATGCCTCCAGATGTGCATCGGAAACTTCTACTGGTCTTCAAGGAACGATCAAAGCGTAGACTGTTTGAGACATAACTCCCATGGAGGAAAGTGCGCATGGTGACTGTTGTATTCAATCCCGATGCAATTTCTGTGTTTCATCAACACTCTGATAGTCCACAGATTACAGAATGCCTCCAGAAGTGCATCGGAAACTACTACTGGTCTTCCAGGGAGCGATTAAAGCGTACACTGTTTGAGAATTACTAACATGGAGGAAAGTGAGCCTGGTGACTGTTGTATTTAATCCCGATGCAATTTCTGTGTTTCATCAACACTCTGATAGTCTACAGATTACAGAAAGCCTCCAGATGTGCATCGGAAACTACTACTGGTCTTCCAGGGAACGATCAATGCGTAGACAGTTAGAGACATTACTCCCTTGGAGGAAACTGTGCATGGTAACTGTTGTATTCAATCCCGATGCTATTTCTGTGTTTCATCAACACTCTGACAGTCTACAGATTACAGAATGCCACCAGATGTGCATCGGAAACTACTACTGGTCTTCCAGTGAACGATGAAAGCGTGGACTGTTTGAGACATTACTCCCGTGGAGGAAAGTGCACGTTGTGACTGTTGTATTCAATCCCGATGCAATTTTTGTGCTTCATCAACACTCTGATACTCCACAGATTATAGAATGCTTCCAGATGTGCATCGGAATCTGCTACTGGTCTTCCAGGGAACGATCAAAGCGTAGACTGTTTGAGACATTACTCCCATGGAGGGAAAGGGCGTATGGTGACTGTTGTATTCAATCCCGATGCAATTTCTGTGTTTCATCAACACTCTGATAGTCCACAGATTACAGAATGCCTCCTGATGTGCATCGGAAACTACTACTGGTCTTCCAGGGAACGATCAAAGCGTACACTGTCTGAGACATTCCTTACATGTAGGAATGTGCGCATGGTGACTGTTGTATTCAATCCCGATGCAATTTCTGTGTTTCATCAACACTCTGATAGGCCACAGATTACAGAATGCACCCAGATGTGCATCGGAAACTACTACTGGTCTTCCAGGGAACGTTCAAAGCGTAAACTCTTTGAGACATTACTCCCATGGAGGAAAGTGCGCATGGTGACTGTTGTATTCAATCCCGATGCAATTTCTGTGTTTCAACAACACTCTGATAGTCCGCAGATTACAGAATGCCTCCAGATGTTATTTGGCAACTACTACTGGTCTTCCAGGGAACGATCAAAGCGTAGACTGTTTGAGACATTACTGTTATGGAGGAATGTGCGCATGGTGACTGTTGTATTCAATCCCAATGCAATTTTTGTGTTTCATCAACACTCTGATACTCCACAGATTACATTTTGTCTCCAGATGTGCATCGGAAACTACTACTGGTCTAACAGGGAACGATCAAAGCATAGAATGTTGGAGACATTACTCCGATGGGGGAATGTGCACGTGGTGACTGTTGTATTCAATCCCGATGCAATTTTTGTGCTTCATCAACACTCTGATACTCCACAGATTACAGATTGCTTCCAGATGTGCATCGGAATCTGCTACTGGTCTTCCAGGGAACGATCAAAGCGTAGACTGTTTGAGACATTACTCCCATGGAGGAAAGTGCGTATGGTGACTGTTGTATTCAATCCAGATCCAATTTCTGGGTTTCATCAACACTTTGATAGGAAACAGATTACAGAATGCCACCAGATGTGCATCGGAAACTACTACTGTTCTTCCAGGGAACGATCTAAGCGTAAACTCTTTTAGACATTACTCCCATGGAGGAAATTGCGCATGGTGACTGTTGTATTCAATCCCGATGCAATAACTGTATTTCATCAACACTCTGATAGGCCACAGATTACAGAATGCCTCCAGATATGCTTCGGAAACTACAACTGGACTTCCAGGGAACGATCAAAGCGTAGACTGTTTGAGACATACCGCCCGTGGAGGAAAGTGCGCATGGTGACTGATGTATTCAATCCCGATTCTATTTCTGTGTTTCATCAACACTCTGATAGTCCACAGATTACAGAATGCCACCTGATGTGCATCGGAAACTACTACTTGTCTTCCAGGGAACGATCAAAGCGTAGACTGTTTGAGACATACCGCCCGTGGAGGAAAGTGCGCATGGTGACTGATGTATTCAATCCCGATTCAATTTCTGTGTTTCATCAACACTCTGAGAGTCCACAGATTACAGAATGCCACCAGATGTGCATCGGAAACTACAACTGGACTTCCAGGGAACGATCATAGCGTAAACTCCTTGAGACATTACTCCCATGGATTAAAGTGCGCATGGTGACTGTTGTACTCAATCCCGATGCATTTTCTGTGTTTCATCAACACTCTGATACTCCACAGATTACAGAATGCCACCTGATGTGCATCGGAAACTACTACTTGTCTTCCAGGGAACGATCAAAGCGTAGACTGTTTGAGACATACCACCCGTGGAGGAAAGTGCGCATGGTGACTGATGTATTCAATCCCGATTCTATTTCTGTGTTTCATCAACACTCTGATAGTCCACAGATTACAGAATGCCACCTGATGTGCATCGGAAACTACTACTTGTCTTCCAGGGAACGATCAAAGCGTAGACTGTTTGAGACATACCGCCCGTGGAGGAAAGTGCGCATGGTGACTGATGTATTCAATCCCGATTCAATTTCTGTGTTTCATCAACACTCTGAGAGTCCACAGATTACAGAATGCCACCAGATGTGCATCGGAAACTACTACTGGTCTTCCAGGGAAGGATCAAGGCGTAGACTGTTCGAGAATTACTACCATTTAGGAAAGTGCTCATGGTAATTGTTGTATTCAATTTCGATGCAATTTCTGTGTTTCATTAACACTCTGATACTAGACAGAATACAGAATGCCTCCAGATGTGCATCGGAAACTACTACTAGTCTTCCAGGGAACGATCAAAGCGTAGACTGTTTGGGACATTACTCCCATGGAGGAAAGTGCGCATTGTGACTGTTGTATTCAATCCAGATCCAATTTCTGTGTTTCATCAACACTCTGATAGGCCACAGATTACAGAATGACTCCAGATGTTAATTGGAAACTACTACTGGTCTTCCAGGGAACGAGCAAAAGCGTACACTGTTTGAGACATTACTCCCATGGAGGAAAGTGCCCATGGTGACTGTTGTATTCAATCCCGATGCAGTTTCTGTGTTTCATCAACACTCTGATAGTCCACAGATGACGAAAAGCCTCCAGATGTGCATCGGAAACTACTACTGGTCCTCCAGGGAACGATCAAATCGTAGTCTGTTTGAGAATTACTCCCATGGAGGAAAGTGCGCATGGTGACTGTTGTATTCAATCCCGATGCAATTTCTGTGTTTCATCAACACTCTGAATGTCCACAGATTACAGAATGCCTCCAGATGTGCATCGGAAACTTCTACTGGTCTTCAAGGAACGATCAAAGCGTAGACTGTTTGAGACATAACTCCCATGGAGGAAAGTGCGCATGGTGACTGTTGTATTCAATCCCGATGCAATTTCTGTGTTTCATCAACACTCTGATAGTCCACAGATTACAGAATGCCTCCAGAAGTGCATCGGAAACTACTACTGGTCTTCCAGGGAGCGATTAAAGCGTACACTGTTTGAGAATTACTAACATGGAGGAAAGTGAGCCTGGTGACTGTTGTATTTAATTCCGATGCAATTTCTGTGTTTCATCAACACTCTGATAGTCTACAGATTACAGAAAGCCTCCAGATGTGCATCGGAAACTACTACTGGTCTTCCAGGGAACGATCAATGCGTAGACAGTTAGAGACATTACTCCCTTGGAGGAAACTGTGCATGGTAACTGTTGTATTCAATCCCGATGCTATTTCTGTGTTTCATCAACACTCTGACAGTCTACAGATTACAGAATGCCACCAGATGTGCATCGGAAACTACTACTGGTCTTCCAGTGAACGATGAAAGCGTGGACTGTTTGAGACATTACTCCCGTGGAGGAAAGTGCACGTTGTGACTGTTGTATTCAATCCCGATGCAATTTTTGTGCTTCATCAACACTCTGATACTCCACAGATTATAGAATGCTTCCAGATGTGCATCGGAATCTGCTACTGGTCTTCCAGGGAACGATCAAAGCGTAGACTGTTTGAGACATTACTCCCATGGAGGGAAAGGGCGTATGGTGACTGTTGTATTCAATCCCGATGCAATTTCTGTGTTTCATCAACACTCTGATAGTCCACAGATTACAGAATGCCTCCTGATGTGCATCGGAAACTACTACTGGTCTTCCAGGGAACGATCAAAGCGTACACTGTCTGAGACATTACTTACATGTAGGAATGTGCGCATGGTGACTGTTGTATTCAATCCCGATGCAATTTCTGTGTTTCATCAACACTCTGATAGGCCACAGATTACAGAATGCACCCAGATGTGCATCGGAAACTACTACTGGTCTTCCAGGGAACGTTCAAAGCGTAAACTCTTTGAGACATTACTCCCATGGAGGAAAGTGCGCATGGTGACTGTTGTATTCAATCCCGATGCAATTTCTGTGTTTCAACAACACTCTGATAGTCCGCAGATTACAGAATGCCTCCAGATGTTATTTGGCAACTACTACTGGTCTTCCAGGGAACGATCAAAGCGTAGACTGTTTGAGACATTACTGTTATGGAGGAATGTGCGCATGGTGACTGTTGTATTCAATCCCAATGCAATTTTTGTGTTTCATCAACACTCTGATACTCCACAGATTACAGATTGTCTCCAGATGTGCATCGGAAACTACTACTGGTCTAACAGGGAACGATCAAAGCATAGAATGTTGGAGACATTACTCCGATGGGGGAATGTGCACGTGGTGACTGTTGTATTCAATCCCGATGCAATTTTTGTGCTTCATCAACACTCTGATACTCCACAGATTACAGATTGCTTCCAGATGTGCATCGGAATCTGCTACTGGTCTTCCAGGGAACGATCAAAGCGTAGACTGTTTGAGACATTACTCCCATGGAGGAAAGTGCGTATGGTGACTGTTGTATTCAATCCAGATCCAATTTCTGGGTTTCATCAACACTTTGATAGGAAACAGATTACAGAATGCCACCAGATGTGCATCGGAAACTACTACTGTTCTTCCAGGGAACGATCTAAGCGTAAACTCTTTTAGACATTACTCCCATGGAGGAAATTGCGCATGGTGACTGTTGTATTCAATCCCGATGCAATTTCTGTGTTTCATCAACACTCTGATAGTCCAGAGATTACAGAATGATTCCAGATGTTAATTGGAAACTACTACTGGTCTTCCAGGGACCGATCAAAGCGTACACTGTTTGAGACATTACTCCCATGGAGGAAAGTACCCATGGTGACTGTTGTATTCAATCCCGATGCAATTTCTGTGTTTCATCAACACTCTGATAGTCTACAGATTACAGATTGTCTCCAGATGTGCATCGGAAACTACTACTGGTCTAACAGGGAACGATCAAAGCATAGAATGTTGGAGACATTACTCCGATGGGGGAATGTGCACGTGGTGACTGTTGTATTCAATCCCGATGCAATTTTTGTGCTTCATCAACACTCTGATACTCCACAGATTACAGAATGCTTCCAGATGTGCATCGGAATCTGCTACTGGTCTTCCAGGGAACGATCAAAGCGTAGACTGTTTGAGACATTACTCCCATGGAGGAAAGTGCGTATGGTGACTGTTGTATTCAATCCAGATCCAATTTCTGGGTTTCATCAACACTTTGATAGGAAACAGTTTACAGAATGCCTCAAGATGAGCATCGGAAACTACTACTGTTCTTCCAGGGAACGATCAAAGCGTAAACTCTTTGAGACATTACTCCCATGGAGGAAAGTGCGCATTTTAACTGTTGTATTCAATCCCGATGCATTTTCTGTGTTTCATCAACACTCTGATTGTCCACAGATTACAGATTGCCACCAGATGTGCATCGGAAACTACTACTGGTCTTCCAATGAACGATCAAAGCGTAGACTGTTTGAGAATAACTCCCATGGAGGAAAGTGCGCATGGTAACTGTTGTATTCAATACAGATGCAATTTCTGTGTTTCATCAACACTCTGATAGTCCGCAATTTACTGAATGCCTCCAGATGTTTATTGGAAACTACTACTGGTCTTCCAGATAACGCTCAACGCGTACACTGTTTGAGACATTACCCCCATGAAGGAAAGTGCCCATGGTGACTGTTGTATTCAATCCCGATGCAATTTCTGTGTTTCATCAACACTCCAATAGTCCACAGATTACGGAATGCCTCCAGATGTGCATCGGAAACTACTACTGGTCTTCCAGGGAACGATCAATGCGTCGACTGTTAAGCACATTACTCCCATGGAGGAAAGTGCGCATGGTGACTATTGTATTCAATCCCGTTGCAATTTCTGTGTTTCATCAACACTCTGATAGTCCACAGATTTCAGAATGCCTCCAGATGTGGATCGGAAACTTCTACTGGTCTTCCAGGGAACGATCAAAGCGTAGACTGTTTGAGACATTACTCCCATGGAGGAAAGTGCGCATGGTGACTGTTGTATTCAATCCCGATGCAATTTCTGTGTTTCATCAACACTCTGATAGTCCACAATTACAGAATGCCTCCAGATGTGCATTGGAAACTACTACTGGTCTTCCAGGGAACGATCAAAGCGTAGACTGTTTGAGACATTACTTTTATGGAGGAATTTGCGCATGGTGACTGTTGTATTCAATCCAGATGCAATAACTGTATTTCATCAACACTCTGATAGGCCACAGATTACAGAATGCCTCCAGATATGCTTCGGAAACTACAACTGGACTTCCAGGGAACGATCAAAGCGTAGACTGTTTGAGACATACCGCCCGTGGAGGAAAGTGCGCATGGTGACTGATGTATTCAATCCCGATTCTATTTCTGTGTTTCATCAACACTCTGATAGTCCACAGATTACAGAATGCCACCTGATGTGCATCGGAAACTACTACTTGTCTTCCAGGGAACGATCAAAGCGTAGACGGTTTGAGACATACCGCCCGTGGAGGAAAGTGCGCATGGTGACTGATGTATTCAATCCCGATTCAATTTCTGTGTTTCATCAACACTCTGAGAGTCCACAGATTACAGAATGCCACCAGATGTGCATCGGAAACTACTACTGGTCTTCCAGGGAAGGATCAAGGCGTAGACTGTTTGAGAATTACTACCATTTAGGAAAGTGCGCATGGTAATTGTTGTATTCAATTTCGATGCAATTTCTGTGTTTCATTAACACTCTGATACTAGACAGAATACAGAATGCCTCCAGATGTGCATCGGAAACTACTACTAGTCTTCCAGGGAACGATCAAAGCGTAGACTGTTTGGGACATTACTCCCATGGAGGAAAGTGCGCATTGTGACTGTTGTATTCAATCCAGATCCAATTTCTGTGTTTCATCAACACTCTGATAGGCCACAGATTACAGAATGCCTCCAGATGTTAATTGGAAACTACTACTGGTCTTCCAGGGAACGAGCAAAAGCGTACACTGTTTGAGACATTACTCCCATGGAGGAAAGTGCCCATGGTGACTGTTGTATTCAATCCCGATGCAGTTTCTGTGTTTCATCAACACTCTGATAGTCCACAGATGACGGAAAGCCTCCAGATGTGCATCGGAAACTACTACTGGTCCTCCAGGGAACGATCAAATCGTAGTCTGTTTGAGAATTACTCCCATGGATGAAAGTGCGCATGGTGACTGTTGTATTCAATCCCGATGCAATTTCTGTGTTTCATCAACACTCTGAATGTCCACAGATTACAGAATGCCTCCAGATGTGCATCGGAAACTTCTACTGGTCTTCAAGGAACGATCAAAGCGTAGACTGTTTGAGACATTACTCCCATGGAGGAAAGTGCGCATGGTGACTGTTGTATTCAATCCCGATGCAATTTCTGTGTTTCATCAACACTCTGATAGTCCACAGATTACAGAATGCCTCCAGATGTGCATCGGAAACTACTACTGGTCTTCCAGGGAACGATTAAAGCGTACACTGTTTGAGAATTACTAACATTGAGGAAAGTGAGCCTGGTGACTGTTGTATTTAATCCCGATGCAATATCTGTGTTTCATCAACACTCTGATAGTCTACAGATTACAGAAAGCCTCCAGATGTGCATCGGAAACTACTACTGGTCTTCCAGGGAACGATCAATGCGTAGACAGTTAGAGACATTACTCCCTTGGAGGAAACTGTGCATGGTAACTGTTGTATTCAATCCCGATGCTATTTCTGTGTTTCATCAACACTCTGACAGTCTACAGATTACAGAATGCCACCAGATGTGCATCGGAAACTACTACTGGTCTTCCAGTGAACGATGAAAGCGTGGACTGTCTGAGACATTACTCCCGTGGAGGAAAGTGCACGTGGTGACTGTTGTATTCAATCCCGATGCAATTTTTGTGCTTCATCAACACTCTGATACTCCACAGATTACAGAATGCTTCCAGATGTGCATCGGAATCTGCTACTGGTCTTCCAGGGAACGATCTAAGCGTAAACTCTTTTAGACATTACTCCCATGGAGGAAATTGCGCATGGTGACTGTTGTATTCAATCCCGATGCAATTTCTGTGTTTCATCAACACTCTGATAGTCCAGAGATTACAGAATGATTCCAGATGTTAATGGGAAACTACTACTGGTCTTCCAGGGACCGATCAAAGCGTACACTGTTTGAGACATTACTCCCATGGAGGAAAGTGCCCATGGTGACTGTTGTATTCAATCCCGATGCACTTTCTGTGTTTCATCAACACTCTGATAGTCCACAGATTACAGAATGCCTCCAGATGTGCATCGGAAACTACTACTGGTCTTCCAGGGAACGATCAAAGCGTAGACTGTTTGAGACATTACTTTTAAGGAGGATAGTGAGCCTGGTGACTGTTGTATTCAATCCCGATGCCATTTCTGTGCTTCATCAACACTCTGATAGTCCACAGATTACAGAATGCCACACGATGTGTATCGGAAACTACTACTAGTCTTCCAGAGAACGATCAAAGCGTAGACTGTTTGAGACATTACTTGTATGGAGGAAAGTGAGCCTGGTGACTGTTGTATTCAATCCCGATGCCATTTCTGTGCTTCATCAACACTCTGATAGTCCACAGATTACAGAATGCCACCAGATGCGCATCGGAAACTACTACTTGTCTTCCAGGGAACGATCAAAGCGTAGACTGTTTGAGACATTACTTTTATGGAGGAAAGTGAGCCTGGTGACTGTTGTGTACAATCCCGATGCCATTTCTGTGTTTCATCAACACTCTGATAGTCCAAAGATTACAGAATGCCACCAGATGTGCATTGGAAACTACTTCTGGTCTTCCAGGGAACGATCAATGCGTAGACAGAGACATTACTCCCTTGGAGAAAAGTGCGCATGGTAACTGTTGTATTCAATCCCGATGCTATTTCTGTGTATCATCAAGACTCTGATAGTCTACAGATTACAGAATGCCACCAGATGTGCATCGGAAACCACTACTGGTATTCCAGTGAACGATCAAAGCGTAAACTGTTTGAGACATTACTCCCGTGGAGGAAAGTGCGCGTGGTGACTGTTGTATTCAATCCCGATTCAATTTCTGTGTTTCATCAACACACTGATACTCCACAGATTACAGAATGCTTCCAGATGTGCATCGGAAACTACTACTGGTCTTCCAGGGAACGATCAAAGCGTAGACTGCTTGAGACATTACTCCCATGGAGGAAAGTGCGTATGCTGACTGTTGTATTCAGTCCCGATGCAATTTCTGTGTTTCATCAACACTCTGATAGTCCACAGATTACAGAATGCCTCCAGATGTGCACCGGAAACTACTACTGGTCTTCCTGGGAACGATCAAAGCGTACACTGTTTGAGACCTTACTTTTATGGAGGAATGTGCGCATGGTGACTGTTGTATTCAATCCCGATGCAATTTCTGTGTTTCATCAACACTCTGATAGGCTACAGATTACAGAATGCCACCAGATGTGCATCGGAAACTACTACTGGTCTTCCAGGGAACGATCAAAGCGTAAACTCTTTGAGACACTACTCCCATGGAGGAAAGTGCGCATGGTGACTGTTGTATTCAATCACGATGCCATTTCTGTGCTTCATCAACACTCTGATAGTTCACAGATTACAGAATGCCACCAGATGTGCATCGGAAACTACTACTGGTCTTCCAGGGAACGATCAAAGCGTAGACTGTTTGAGACATTACTTTTATGGAGGAAAGTGAGCCTGGTTACTGTTGTATTCTATCCCGATGCAATTTCTATGTTTCATCAACACTCTGATAGTCTACAGATTACAGAAAGCCTCCAGATATGCATTGGTAACTACTACTGGTCTTCAAGGGAACGGTCAATGCGTAGATAGTTAGAGACATTACTCAATTGGAGGAAAGTGCGCATGGTAACTGTTGTATTCAATCCCGATGCTATTTCTGTGTTTCATCAACACTCTGATAGTCTACAGATTACAGAATGCCACCAGATGTGCATCGGAAACTACTACTGGTCTTCCAGTGAACGATCAAAGCTTCGACTGTTTGAGACATTACTCCCGTGGAGAAAAGTGCGCGTGGTGACTGTTGTATTCAATCCCGATGCAATTTCTGTGTTTCATCAACACACTGATACTCCATAGATTACAGAATGCTTCCAGATGTGAATCGGAAACTACTACTGGTCTTCCAGGGAACGATCAAAGCGTAGACTGCTTGAGACACTACTCCCATGGAGGAAAGTGCGCATGGTGACCGTTGTATTCAATCCCGATGCAATTTCTGTGTTTCATCAACACTCTGATAGGCCACAGATTACAGAATGCCACCAGATGTGCATCGGAAACTACTACTGGTCTTCCAGGGAACGATCAAAGCGTAAACTCTTTGAGGCATTACTCCCATCTAGGAAAGTGAGCATGGTGAGTGTTGTATTCAATCCCGATGCAATTTCTGTGTTTCATCAACACTCTGATAGTCCGCAGATTACAGAATGCCTCCAAATGTTAATTAGAAACTACTACTGGTCTTCCAGGGAACGATCAAAGCGCACACTGTTTGAGACATTACTCCCATGGAGGAAAGTGCGCATGGTGACTGTTGTATTCAATCCCGATGCAATTTCTGTGTTTCATCAACACTCTGATAGTCCACAGATCACAGAATGCCTCCAGATGTGCATCGGAAACTACTACTCGTCTTCCAGGGAACGATCAAAGCGTAGACTGTTTGAGACATTACTTTTATGGAGGAATGTTCCCATGGTGACTGTTGTATTCAATCCAGATGCAATTTCTGTGCTTCATCAACACTCTGATAGCCCACAGATTACAGAATGAATCCAGATGTGCATCGGAAACTACTACTGGTCTTCCAGGGAACGATCAAAGCGTAAACTCTTTGAGACATTACTCCCATGGTAGAAAGTGCGCATGGTAACTGTTGTATTCAATCCCGATGCAATTTCTGTGTTTCATCAACACTCTAATAGTCCACAGATTACAGAATGCCACGTGATGTGCATCGGAAACTACTACTGGTCTTCCCGGGAACGATCAAAGCGTAGACTGTTTGAGAAATACTCCAATGGAGGAAAGTGAGCCTGTTCACTGTTGTATTCAATCCCGATGCCATTTCTTTGTTTCATCAACACTCTGATAGTCCACAGATTACAGAATGCCACCAGATGTGCGTCGGAAACTACTACTGGTCTTCCAGTGAACGATGAAAGCGTGGACTGTTTGAGACATTACTCCCGTGGAGGAAAGTGCGGGTGGTGTCTGTTGTATTCAATCCCGATGCAATTTTTGTGCTTCATCAACACTCTGATACTCCACAGATTACAGAATGCTTCCAGATGTGCATCGGAAACTACTACTGGTCTTCCAGGGAACGATCAAAGCTTACACTGTTTGAGACATTACTTATATGGAGGAATGTGCGCATGGTGACTGTTATATTCAATCCCGATGCAATTTCTGTGTTTCATCAACACTCTGATAGGCCACAGATTACAGAATGCCTCCAGATGTGCATCGGAAACTACTACTGGTCTTCCAGGGAACGATCAAAGCGTAGACTGTTTGAGACATTACTTTTATGGAGGAAAGTGAGCCTGGTGACTGTTGTATTCAATCCCGATGCCATTTCT
Organism: Schistocerca gregaria; assembly: GCF_023897955.1. Classification (NCBI taxonomy): domain Eukaryota; kingdom Metazoa; phylum Arthropoda; class Insecta; order Orthoptera; family Acrididae; genus Schistocerca; species Schistocerca gregaria. The sequence continues at coordinate 21,407,092 of NC_064927.1, read as the reverse complement.
GTGCTTCATCAACACTCTGTTAGTCCACAGATTACAGAAAGCCTCCAGATGTGCATTGGAAACTACTACTGGTCTTCCAGGGAACGATCAATGCGTAGACAGTTAGAGACATTACTCCCTTGGAGGAAAGTGCGCATGGTAACTGTTGTATTCAATCCCGATGCTATTTCTGTGTTTCATCAACACACTGATACTCCACAGATTACAGAATGCTTCCAGATGTGCATCGGAAACTACTACTGGTCTTCCAGGGAACGATCAAAGCGTAGACTGCTTGAGACACTACTCCCATGGAGGAAAGTGCGCATGGTGACCGTTGTATTCAATCCCGATGCAATTTCTGTGTTTCATCAACACTCTGATAGGCCACAGATTACAGAATGCCACCAGATGTGCATCGGAAACTACTACTGGTCTTCCAGGGAACGATCAAAGCGTAAACTCTTTGAGGCATTACTCCCATCTAGGAAAGTGCGCATGGTGAGTGTTGTATTCAATCCCGATGCAATTTCTGTGTTTCATCAACACTCTGATAGTCCGCAGATTACAGAATGCCTCCAAATGTTAATTAGAAACTACTACTGGTCTTCCAGGGAACGATCAAAGCACACACTGTTTGAGACATTACTCCCATGGAGGAAAGTGAGCCTGGTCACTGTTGTATTAAATCCCGATGCAATTTCTGTGTTTCATCAACACTCTGATAGTCTACAGATTAAAGAATGCCTCCAGATGTGCATCAGAAACTACTACTCGTCTTCCAGGGAACGATCAAAGCGTAGACTGTTTGAGACATTACTTTTATGGAGGAATGTTCCCATGGTGACTGTCGTATTCAATCCAGATGCAACTTCTGTGCTTCATCAACACTCTGATAGGCCACAGATTACAGAATGAATCCAGATGTGCACCGGAAACTACTACTGGTCTTCCAGGGAACGATCAAAGCGTAAACTCTTTGAGACATTACTCCCATGGTAGAAAGTGCGCATGGTAACTGTTGTATTCAATCCCGATGCAATTTCTGTGTTTCATCAACACTCTAATAGTCCACAGATTACAGAATGCCACGTGATGTGCATCGGAAACTACTACTGGTCTTCCCGGGAACGATCAAAGCGTAGACTGTTTGAGAATTACTCCAATGGAGGAAAGTGAGCCTGTTCACTGTTGTATTCAATCCCGATGCCATTTCTTTGTTTCATCAACACTCTGATAGTCCACAGATTACAGAATGCCACCAGATGTGCGTCGGAAACTACTACTGGTCTTCCAGTGAACGATGAAAGCGTGGACTGTTTGAGACATTACTCCCGTGGAGGAAAGTGCGCGTGGTGTCTGTTGTATTCAATCCCGATGCAATTTTTGTGCTTCATCAACACTCTGATACTCCACAGATTACAGAATGCTTCCAGATGTGCATCGGAAACTACTACTGGTCTTCCAGGGAACGATCAAAGCTTACACTGTTTGAGACATTACTTATATGGAGGAATGTGCGCATGGTGACTGTTATATTCAATCCCGATGCAATTTCTGTGTTTCATCAACACTCTGATAGGCCACAGATTACAGAATGCCACCAGATGTGCATCGGAAACTACTACTGGTCTTACAGGGAACGATCAAAGCGTAAACTCTTTGAGACATTACTCCCATGGAGGAAACTGCGAATGGTGACTGTTGCATTCAATCCCGATGCAATTTCTGTGTTTCATCAACACTCTGATAGTCTGCAGATTACAGAATGCCTCCAGATGTTAATTAGAAACTACAACTGGTCTTCCAGGGAACGATCAAAGCGTACACTGTTTGAGACATTACTCCCATGGAGGAAACTGCCCATGGTGACTGTTGTATTCAATCCCGATGCAATTTCTGTGTTTCATCAACACTCTGATAGTCCACAGATTACAGAATGCCTCCAGATGTGCATCGGAAACTACTACTGGTCTTCCAGGGAACGATCAAAGCGTAGACTGTTTGAGACATTACTTTTATGGAGGAAAGTGAGCCTGGTGACTGTTGTATTCAATCCCGATGCCATTTCTGTGCTTCATCAACACTCTGTTAGTCCACAGATTACAGAATGCCACCCGATGTGCATCGGAAACTACTACTGGTCTTCCAGGGAACGATCAAAGCGTAGACTGTTTGAGACATTACTTTTATGGAGGAAAGTGAGAATGGTGACTGTTCTATTCAATCCCGATGCCATTCTGTGTTTCATCAACACTCTGATAGTCCACAGATTACAGAATGCCACCAGATGTGCATCATAAACTACTACTGGTCTTCCAGGGAACGATCAAAGCGTAGACTGTTTGAGACATTGCTTTTATGGAGGTATGTTCCCATGGTGACTGTTGTATTCAATCCCGATGCAATTTCTGTGTTTCATCGACACTCTGATAGTCTACAGATTACAGAAAGCCTCCAGATGTGCATTGGAAACTACTACTGGTCTTCCAGGGAACGATCAATGCGTAGACAGTTAGAGACATTACTCCCTTGGAGGAAAGTGCGCATGGTAACTGTTGTATTCAATCCCGATGCTATTTCTGTGTTTCATCAACACTCTGATAGTCTACAGATTACAGAATGCCACCAGATGTGCATCGGAAACTACTACTGGTCTTCCAGTGAACGATCAAAGCGTGGACTGTTTGAGACATTACTCCCGTGTAGGAAAGTGCGCGTGGTGACTGTTGTATTCAATCCCGATGCAATTTCTGTGTTTCATCAACACACTGATACTCCACAGATTACAGAATGCTTCCAGATGTGCATCGGAAACTACTACTGGTCTTCCAGGGAACGATCAAATCGTAGACTGCTTGAGACATTACTCCCATGGGGGAAAGTGCGCATGGTGACTAATGTATTCAATCCCGATGCAATTTCTGTGTTTCATCAACACTCTGATAGTCCACAGATTACAGAATGCCTCCAGATGTGCATCGGAAACAACTACTGGTCTTCCAGGGGACGATCAAAGCGTAGACTGTTTGAGACATTACTCCCATGGAGGAAAGTACGCATGGTGACTCTTGTATTCAATCCCGATACAATTTCTGTGTTTCATCAACACTCTGATAGCTCACAGATTACAGAATGCTTCCAGATGTGCATCGGAAACTACTACTGGTCTTCCAGGGAACGATCAAAGTGTAGACTGTTTGAGAATTACTAACATGGAGGTAAGTGAGCCTGGTGACTGTTGTATTCAATCCCGATGCCATTTCTGTGTTTCATCAACACTCTGATAGTCTACAGATTACAGAAAGCCTCCATATGTGCATCGGAAACTACTACTGGTCTTATAGGGAACGATCAATGCGTAGACAGCTAGAGACATTACTCCCTTGGAGGAAACTGCGCATGGTAACTGTTGTATTCAATCCCGATGCTATTTCTGTGTTTCATCAACACTCTGATTGTCTACAGATTACAGAATGCCACCAGATGTGCATCGGAAACTATTACTGATCTTCCAGTGAACGATCAAAGCGTGGACTGTTTGAGACATTACTACCATGGAGGAAAGTGCGCGTGGTGACTGTTGTATTCAATCCCGATGCAATTATTGTGCTTCTTCAACACTCTGATACTCCACAGATTACAGAATACATCCAGATGTGCATCGGAAAGTACTACTGGTCTTCCAGGGAACGATCAAAGCGTAGACTGTTTGAGACATTACTCCCATGGAGGAAAGTGCGTATGGTGACTGTAGTATTCAATCCCGATGCAATTTCTGTGTTTCATCAACACTCTGATAGTAAACAGATTACAGAATGCCTCCAGATGTGCATCGGAAACTACTACTGCTCTGCCAGGGAACGATCAAAGCGTACACTGTTTGAGACATTACTTTTATGGAGGAATGTACGCATGGAAACTGTTGTATTCAATCATGATGCAATTTCTGTGTTTCATCAACACTCTGATAGGCCACAGATTACAGAATGCCACCAGATGTGCATCGGAAACTACTACTGGTCTTCCAGGGGACGATTAAAGCGTAAACTCTTTGAGACATTAGTCAAATGGAGGAAAGTGCGCATGGTGACTGTTGTATTCAATCCCGATGCAATTTCTGTGTTTCATCAACACTCTGATAGTCCGCAGATTACAGAATGCCTCCAGATGTAAATTGGAAACTACTACTCACCTTCCAGGGAACGATCAAAGCGTACTCTGTTTGAGACATTACTTTTATGGAGGAATGTGCGCATGGTGACTGTTGTATTCAATCCCGATGCAATTTTTGTGTTTCATCAAAACTCTGATAGGCCACAGATTACAGAATGCCACCAGATGTGCATCGGAAACTACTACTGGTCTTCCAGGGAACGATGAAAGCGTAAACCCTTTGAGACATTACTCCCATGGAGGAAAGTGCGCATGGTGACTGTTGTATTCAATTACGATGCCATTTCTGTGCTTCATCAACACTCTGATAGTCCACAGATTACTGAATGCCACCAGATGTGCATCGGAAACTACTACTTGTCTTCCAGGGAACGATCAAAGCGTAGACTGTTTGAGTCATTACTTTTATGGAGGAAAGTGAGCCTGGTGACTGTTGTATTCAATCCCGATGCCATTTCTGTGTTTCATCCACACTCTGATAGTCCAGAGATTACCGAATGCCACAAGATGTGCATCGGAAACTACTACTGGTCTTCCAGGGAACGATCAATGCGTAGACAGCTAGAGACATTACTCCCTTGGTGGAACCTGCGCATGGTAACTGTTGTATTCAATCCCGATGCTATTTCTGTGTTTCATCAACACTCTGATAGTCTACAGATTACAGAATGCCACCAGATGTGCATCGGAAACTATTACTGATCTTCCAGTGAACGATCAAAGCGTGGACTGTTTGAGACATTACTCCCTTGGAGGAAAGTGCGCATGGTAACTGTTGTATTCAATCCCGATGCTATTTCTGTGTTACATCAACACACTGATACTCCACAGATTACAGAATGCTTCCAGATGTGCATCGGAAACTACTACTGGTCTTCCAGGGAACGATCAAAGTTTAGACTGCTTGAGACATTACTCCCATGGAGGAAAGTGCGCATGGTGACTGTTGTATTCAATCCCGAGGCAATTTCTGTGTTTTATCAACACTCTGATAGTCCACAGATTAAAGAATGCCTCCAGATGTGCATCGGAAACTACTACTGGTCTTTCAGGGAACGATCAAAGCGTACACTGTTTGAGACATTACTTTTATGGAGGAATGTGTGCATGGTGACTTTGTATTCAATCCCGATGCAATTTCTGTGTTTCATCAACACTCTGATAGGCCACAGATTACAGAATGCCACCAGATGTGCATCGGAAACTACTACTGGTCTTCCAGGGAACGATCAAAGCGTAAACTCTTTGAGACATTACTCCCATCTAGGAAAGTGCGCATGGTGACTGTTGTATTCAATCCCGATGCAATTTCTGTGTTTCATCAACACTCTGATAGTCCGCATGTTACTGAATGCCTCCAGATGTTAATTAGAAACTACTACTGGTCTTCCAGGGAACGATCAAAGCGCACACTGTTTGAGACATTACTTATATGGAGGAATGTGCGCATGGTGACTGTTGTATTCAATCCCGATGCTATTTCTGTGTTTCATCATCACTCTGATAGGCCACAGATTACAGAATGCCACCAGATGTGCATCGGAAACTACTACTGGTCTTCCAGGGAACGATCAAAGCGTAAACTCTTTGAGACATTACACCCATGGTAGAAAGTACGCATGGTAACTGTTGTATTCAATCCCGATGCACTTTCTGTGTTTCATCAACACTCTGATAGTCCACAGATTACAGAATGCCACGTGATGTGCATCGGAAACTACTACTGGTCTTCCCGGGAACGATCAAAGCGTAGACTCTTTGAGAATTACTCCAATGGAGGAAAGTGAGCCTGTTGACTGTTGTATTCAATCCCGATGCCATTTCTGTGTTTCATCAACACTCTGATAGTCCACAGATTACAGAATGCCACCAGATGTGCATCGGAAACTACTACTGGTCTTCCAGTGAACGATGAAAGTGTGGACAGTTTGTGACATTACTCCCGTGGAGGAAAGTGCGCGTGGTGACTGTTGTATTCAATCCTGATGCAATTTTTGTGCTTCATCAACTCTCTGATACTCCACAGATTACAGAAAGCTTCCAGATGTGCATCGGAAACTACTACTGGTCTTCCAGGGAACGATCAAAGCGTACACTGTTTGAGACATTACTTATATGGAGGAATGTGCCCATGGTGACTGTTGTATTCAATCCCGATGCTATTTCTGTGTTTCATCATCACTCTGATAGGCCACAGATTACAGAATGCCACCAGATGTGCATCGGAAACTACTACTGGTCTTCCAGGGAACGATCAAAACGTAAATTCTTTGAGACATTACTCCCATGGAGGAAAGTGCGCATGGTGACTGTTGTATTCAATCCCGATGCAATTTCTGTGTTTCATCAACACTCTGATAGTCCGCAGATTACAGAATGCCTCCAGATGTTAATTGGAAACTACTACTGGTCTTCCAGGGAACGATCAAAGCGTACACTGTTTGAGACATTACTTTTATGGAGGAATGTGCGCATGGTGACTGTTCTATTCAATCCCGATGCAATTTTTGTGTTTCATCAACAATCTGATAGGCCACAGATTACAGAATGCCACCAGATGTGCATCGGAAACTACTACTGGTCGTCCAGTTAACGATCAAAGCGTAAACTCTTTGAGACATTACTCCCATGGAGGAAATTGCGCATGGTGACTGTTGTATTCAATCCCGATGCAATTTCTGTGTTTCATTAACACTCTGATAGTCTGCAGATTACAGAACGCCTCCAGATGTTAATTGGAAACTACTACTGGTCTTCCACGGAACGATCAAAGCGTACACTGTTTGAGACATTACTCCCATGGAGGTAAGTGCCCATGGTGACTGTTGTATTCAATCCCGATGCAATTTCTGTGTTTCATCAACACTCTGATAGTCCACAGATTACAGAATGCCTCCAGATGTGCATCGGAAACTACTACGGGTCTTCCAGGGAACGATCAAAGCATAGACTGTTTGAGACATTACTTTTATGGAGGAAAGTGAGCCTGGTGACTGTTGTATTCAATCCCGATGCCATTTCTGTGCTTCATCAACATTCTGATAGTCCACAGATTACAGAATGCCACCAGATGTGCATCTGAAACTACTACTGGTCTTCCAGGGAACGATCAAAGCGTAGACTGTTTGAGACATTACTTTTATGGAGGAAAGTGAGCCTGGTGACTGTTGTATTCAATCCCGATGCCATTTCTGTGTTTCATCAACACTCTGATAGTACACAGATTACAGAATGCCACTTGATGTGCATCGGAAACTACTACTGGTCTTCCAGGGAACGATCAAAGCGTAGACTATATGCGAATTACTATCATGGAGGAAAGTGAGCCTGGTGACTGTTGTATTCAATCCCGATGCTATTTCTGTGTTTCATCAACACTCTGATAGTCTACAGATTACAGAAAGCCTCCAGATGTGCATTGGAAACTACTACTGGTCTTCCAGGGAACGATCAATGCGTAGACAGTTAGAGACATTACTCCCTTGGAGGAAAGTGCGCATGGTGACTGTTGTATTCAATCCCGATGCTATTTCTGTGTTTCATCAACACTCTGATAGGCTACAGATTCCAGAATGCCACCAGATGTGGATCGGAATCTACTACTGCTCTTCCAGTGAACGATCAAAGCGTGGACTGTTTGAGACATTACTCCCGTGGAGGAAAGTGCGCGTGGTGACTGTTGTATTCAATCCCGATGCAATTTCTGAGTTTCATCAACACACTGATACTCCACAGATTACAGAATGCTTCCAGATGTGCATCGGAAACTACTACTGGTCTTCTAGGGAACGATCAAAGCGTAGACTGCTTGAGACATTACTCCCATGGAGAAAAGTGCTAATGGTGACTGTTGTATTCAATCCCGATGCAATTTCTGTGTTTCATCAACACTCTGATAGTCCACAGATTCCAGAATGCCTCCAGATGTGCATCGGAAACTACTACTGGTCTTCCAGGGGACGATCAAAGCGTAGACTGTTTGAGACATTACTCCCATGGAGGAAAGTGCGCAAGGTGACTGTTGTATTCAATCCCGATACAATTTCTGTGTTTCATCAACACTCTGATAGTCCACTGATTACAGAACGCCTCCAGATGTGCATCGGAAACTACTAGTGGTCTTCCAGGGAACGATCAAAGCGTAGACTGTTTTAGAATTACTAACATGGAGGAAAGTGAGCCTGGTGAATGTTGTATTCAATCCCGATACAATTTCTGTGTTTCATCAACACTCTGATATTCCACTGATTACAGAACGCCTCCAGATGTGCATCGGAAACTACTAGTGGTCTTCCAGGGAACGATCAAAGCGTAGACTGTTTTAGAATTACTAACATGGAGGAAAGTGAGCCTGGTGAATGTTGTATTCAATCCCGATGCAATTTCTGTGTTTCATCAACACTCTGATAGTCCACAGATTACAGAATGCCACCAGATGTGCATCGGAAACTACTACTGGTCTTCCAGTGAACGATGAAAGTGTGGACAGTTTGTGACATTACTCCCGTGGAGGAAAGTGCGCGTGGTGACTGTTGTATTCAATCCTGATGCAATTTTTGTGCTTCATCAACACTCTGATACTCCACAGATTACAGAAAGCTTCCAGATGTGCATCGGAAACTACTACTGGTCTTCCAGGGAACGATCAAAGCGTACACTGTTTGAGACATTACTTATATTGAGGAATGTGCCCATGGTGACTGTTGTATTCAATCCCGATGCTATTTCTGTGTTTCATCATCACTCTGATAGGCCACAGATTACAGAATGCCACCAGATGTGCATCGGAAACTACTACTGGTCTTCCAGGGAACGATCAAAACGTAAATTCTTTGAGACATTACTCCCATGGAGGAAAGTGCGCATGGTGACTGTTGTATTCAATCCCGATGCAATTTCTGTGTTTCATCAACACTCTGATAGTCCGCAGATTACAGAATGCCTCCAGATGTTAATTGGAAACTACTACTGGTCTTCCAGGGAACGATCAAAGCGTACACTGTTTGAGACATTACTTTTATGGAGGAATGTGCGCATGGTGACTGTTCTATTCAATCCCGATGCAATTTTTGTGTTTCATCAACAATCTGATAGGCCACAGATTACAGAATGCCACCAGATGTGCATCGGAAACTACTACTGGTCGTCCAGTTAACGATCAAAGCGTAAACTCTTTGAGACATTACTCCCATGGAGGAAATTGCGCATGGTGACTGTTGTATTCAATCCCGATGCAATTTCTGTGTTTCATTAACACTCTGATAGTCTGCAGATTACAGAACGCCTCCAGATGTTAATTGGAAACTACTACTGGTCTTCCAGGGAACGATCAAAGCGTACACTGTTTGAGACATTACTCCCATGGAGGTAAGTGCCCATGGTGACTGTTGTATTCAATCCCGATGCAATTTCTGTGTTTCATCAACACTCTGATAGTCCACAGATTACAGAATGCCTCCAGATGTGCATCGGAAACTACTACGGGTCTTCCAGGGAACGATCAAAGCATAGACTGTTTGAGACATTACTTTTATGGAGGAAAGTGAGCCTGGTGACTGTTGTATTCAATCCCGATGCCATTTCTGTGCTTCATCAACATTCTGATAGTCCACAGATTACAGAATGCCACCAGATGTGCATCTGAAACTACTACTGGTCTTCCAGGGAACGATCAAAGCGTAGACTGTTTGAGACATTACTTTTATGGAGGAAAGTGAGCCTGGTGACTGTTGTATTCAATCCCGATGCCATTTCTGTGTTTCATCAACACTCTGATAGTACACAGATTACAGAATGCCACTTGATGTGCATCGGAAACTACTACTGGTCTTCCAGGGAACGATCAAAGCGTAGACTATATGCGAATTACTATCATGGAGGAAAGTGAGCCTGGTGACTGTTGTATTCAATCCCGATGCTATTTCTGTGTTTCATCAACACTCTGATAGTCTACAGATTACAGAAAGCCTCCAGATGTGCATTGGAAACTACTACTGGTCTTCCAGGGAACGATCAATGCGTAGACAGTTAGAGACATTACTCCCTTGGAGGAAAGTGCGCATGGTGACTGTTGTATTCAATCCCGATGCTATTTCTGTGTTTCATCAACACTCTGATAGGCTACAGATTCCAGAATGCCACCAGATGTGGATCGGAATCTACTACTGCTCTTCCAGTGAACGATCAAAGCGTGGACTGTTTGAGACATTACTCCCGTGGAGGAAAGTGCGCGTGGTGACTGTTGTATTCAATCCCGATGCAATTTCTGAGTTTCATCAACACACTGATACTCCACAGATTACAGAATGCTTCCAGATGTGCATCGGAAACTACTACTGGTCTTCCAGGGAACGATCAAAGCGTAGACTGCTTGAGACATTACTCCCATGGAGAAAAGTGCTAATGGTGACTGTTGTATTCAATCCCGATGCAATTTCTGTGTTTCATCAACACTCTGATAGTCCACAGATTCCAGAATGCCTCCAGATGTGCATCGGAAACTACTACTGGTCTTCCAGGGGACGATCAAAGCGTAGACTGTTTGAGACATTACTCCCATGGAGGAAAGTGCGCAAGGTGACTGTTGTATTCAATCCCGATACAATTTCTGTGTTTCATCAACACTCTGATAGTCCACTGATTACAGAACGCCTCCAGATGTGCATCGGAAACTACTAGTGGTCTTCCAGGGAACGATCAAAGCGTAGACTGTTTTAGAATTACTAACATGGAGGAAAGTGAGCCTGGTGAATGTTGTATTCAATCCCGATGCAATTTCTGTGTTTCATCAACACTCTGATAGTCTACAGATTACAGAAAGCCTCCAGATGTGCATCGGAAACTACTACTGGTCTTCCAGGGAACGATCAATGCGTAGACAGTTAGAGACATTACTCCCTTGGAGGAAACTGCGCATGGTACCTGTTGTATTCAATCCCGATATCATTTCTGTGTTTCATCAACACTCTGATAGTTTACAGATTACAGAATGCCACCAGATGTGCATCGGAAACTACTACTGGTCTTCCAGGGAACGATCAAAGCGTAGACTGTTAGAGAAATTACTCCCATGTAGGAAAGTGAGCCTGGGGACTGTGGTATTCAATCCCGATGCCATTTCTGTGTTTCATCAACACTCTGATAGTCCACAGATTAAAGAATGCCACCAGATGTGAATCGGAAACTACTACTGGTCTTCCAGGGAACGATCAAAGCGTAGAAAATTTGAGAATTACTCCCATGGAGGAAAGTGAGCCTGGTGACTGTTGTATTCAATCCCGATGCCATTTCTGTGTTTCATCAACACTCTGATAGTCTACAGATTACAGAAAGCCTCCAGATGTGCATCGGAAACTACTACTGGTCTTCCAGGGAACGATCAAAGCGTAGACAGTTAGAGGCATTACTCCCTTGGAGAAAAGTACGCATGGTGACTGTTGTATTCAATTCCGATGCAATTTCTGTGTTTCATCAACAGTCTGATACTCCACGGATTACAGAATGCTTCCAGATGTGCATCGGAAACTACTACTGGTCTTCCAGGGAACGATCAAAACGTAGACTGTTTGAGACATTACTCCCATGGAGGAATCTGCGCATGGTGACTGTTGTATTCAATCCCGATGCATTTTCTGTGTTTCATCAACACTCTGATAGTCCACAGATTACAGAATGCCTCCAGATATGCATCGGAAACTACTACTGGTCTTCCAGGGAACGATCAAAGTGTAGACTGTTTGAGACATTACTTGTATGGAGGAATGTGCGCATGGTGACTGTTGTATTCAATCCCGGTGCAATCTCTGTGTTTCATCAACACTCTGATAGTCCACAGATTACAGAATGTCTCCAGATGTGCAATTGAAACTACTACTGGTCTTCCAAGGAACGATCAAAGCGTAAACTCTTTGAGACATTACTCCCATGGAGGAAAGAGCCCATGGTGACTGTTGTATTCAATCCCGATGCAATTTCTGTGTTTCATCAACACTCTGATAGTCCACAGATTACAGAATGCCTCCAGATGTGCATCGGAAACTACTACTGGTCTTCCAGGGAACGATCAAAGCGTAGACTGTTAGAGACATTACTCCCATGGAGGAAAGTGCGCATGGTGACTGTTGTATTCAATCCCGATGCAATTTCTGTGTTTCATCAACAACCTGACTGTCTACACATTACAGAATGCCACCAGATGTACATCGGAAACTACTACTGGTCTTCCAGGGAACGATCGAAGCGTAGATTGTTTGAGACATTACTCCCGTAAAGGAAAGTGCGCATGGAGACTGTTGTATTGAATCCCAATGCAATTTCTGTGTTTCATCAACACTCTGATAGTCCACACATTACAGAATGCCACGAGATGTGCATCGGAAACTACTACTGGTCTTCCAGGGAACGAACAAAGCGTAGACTGTTTGAGAATTACTCCCAAGAAGGGAAGTGCGTATGGTGACTGTTTTATTCAATCCCGATGCTATTTCTGTGTTTCATCAACACTCTGATAGTCCACAGATTAGAGAATGCCACCAGATGTGCATCGGAAACTACTACTGGTCTTCCAGGGAACGATCAAAGCGTAAACTCTTTGAGACATTACTCCCAAGGAGGAAAGTGGACATGGTGACTGTTGTATTCAATCCCGATGCAATTTCTGTGTTTCATCAACAGTCTGATAGTCCGCAGATTACAGAATGCCTCCAGATGTTAATTGGAAACTACTACTGGTCTTCCAGGGAACGATCAAAGCGTACACTGTTTGAGACATTACTCCCATGGAGGAAAGTGCGCATGGTGACTGTTGTATTCAATCCCGATGCAATTTTTGTGTTTCATCAACACTCTGATAGTCCACAGATTACAGAATGCCTCCAGATGTGCATCAGAAACTACTACTGGTCTTCCAAGGAACGATCAAAGCGTAGACTGTTTGAGACATTACTCCCATGGAGGAATCTGCGCATGGAGATTGTTGTATTCAATCCCGATGCAATTTCTGTGTTTCATCAACACTCTGATAATCCAAAGTTTACAGAATGCCTCCAGATGTGCATCGCACTGGTCTTCCATTGAACGATCAAAGCGTAGACTGTAAGAGACATTACTCCCATGGAGGAAAGTGCGCATGGTGACTGTTGTATTCAATCCCGATGCAATTACTGTGTTTCATCAACACTCTGATAGTCCACAGATTACAGAATGCCACGTGATGTGCATCGGAAACTACTACTGGTCTTCCCGGGAACGATCAAAGCGTAGACTGTTTGAGAATTACTCCCATGGAGGAAAGTGAGCCTCGTGACTGTTGTATTCAATCCCGATGCCATTTCTGTGTTTCATCAACACTCTGATAGTCCACAGATTACAGAATGAACCAGATGTGCATCGGAAACTACTACTGGTCTTCCAGTGAACGATCAAAGAATAGACTGTTGAGACATTACTCCCGTGGAGGAAAGTGCGCATAGTGACTGTTGTATTCAATCCAGATGCAATTACTGTGTCTCATCAACACTCTGACGGTCCACAGATTAGAGAATGCCACCAGATGTGCATCGGAAAATACTACTGGTCTTCCAGGGAACGATCAAAGCGTAAAGTCTTTGAGACATTACTCCCATGGTGGAAAGTGCGCATGGTAACTGTTGTATTCAATCTCGATGCATTTTCTGTGTTTCATCAACACTCTGATAGTCCACAGATTACAGAATGCCACGTGATGTGCATCGGAAACTACTACTGGTCTTCCCGGGAACGATCAAAGCGTAGACTGTTTGAGAATTACTCCCATGGAGGAAAGTGAGCCTGGTGACAGTTGTATTCAATCCCGATGCCATTTCTGTGTTTCATCAACACTCTGATGGTAAACAGATTACAGAATGCCACCAGATGTGCGTCGGAAACTACTACTGGTCTTCCAGGGAACGATCAAAGCGTAGAGTGTTTGAGACATTACTCCCATGGAGGAAAGTACGCATGGAGACTGTTGTATTCAATCCCGATTCAATCTCTGTGTTTCATCAACACTCTAATAGTCCACAGGGTACAGAATGCCTCCAGATGTGCAATTGAAACTACTACTGGTCTTCCAAGGAACGATCAAAGAGTAGACTGTTTGAGACATTACTCCCATGGAGGAATCTGCGCATGGAGTCTGTTGTATTCAATCCCGATGCAATTTCTGTGTTTCATCAACACTCTGATAGTCCACAGAGTACAGAAAGCCTCCAGATGTGCATCGGAAACTACTACTGGTCTTCCAGGGAACGATCAAAGCGTAGACTGTTAGAGAAATTACTCCCATGTAGGAAAGTGAGCCTGGGGACTGTGGTATTCAATCCCGATGCCATTTCTGTGTTTCATCAACACTCTGATAGTCCACAGATTAAAGAATGCCACCAGATGTGAATCGGAAACTACTACTGGTCTTCCAGGGAACGATCAAAGCGTAGACAGTTTGAGAATTACTCCCATGGAGGAAAGTGAGCCTGGTGACTGTTGTATTCAATCCCGATGTCATTTCTGTGTTTCATCAACACTCTGATAGTAAACAGATTACAGAATGCCACCAGATGTGCATCGGAAACTACTACTGGTCTTCCAGGGAACGATCAAAGCGTAGACTGTTTGAGACATTACTCCCATGGAGGAAAGTGCGCATGATGACTGTTGTATTCAATCCCGATGCAATTACTGTGTTTCATCAACACCCTGACAGTCTACACATTACAGAATGCCACCAGATGTGCATCGGAAACTACTACTGGTCCTCCGGGGAACGATCAAAGCGTAGACTGTTCGAGACATTACTCCCATGGAGGAATCTGCGCATGGAGACTGTTGTATTCAATCCCAATGCAATTTCTGTGTTTCATCAACACTCTGATAGTCCACAGAGTACAGAGAGCCTCCAGATGTGCATCGGAAACTACGACTGGTCTTCCAGGGAACGATCAAAGAGTACACTGTTTGAGACATTACTCCCTTGGAGGAAACTGCGCATGGTACCTGTTGTATTCAATCCCGATGCTATTTCTGTGTTTCATCAACACTCTGATAGTTTACAGATTACAGAATGCCACCAGATGTGCATCGGAAACTACTACTGGTCTTCCAGGGAACGATCAAAGCGTAGACTGTTAGAGAAATTACTCCCATGTAGGAAAGTGAGCCTGGGGACTGTGGTATTCAATCCCGATGCCATTTCTGTGTTTCATCAACACTCTGATAGTCCACAGATTAAAGAATGCCACCAGATGTGAATCGGAAACTACTACTGGTCTTCCAGGGAACGATCAAAGCGTAGAAAATTTGAGAATTACTCCCATGGAGGAAAGTGAGCCTGGTGACTGTTGTATTCAATCCCGATGCCATTTCTGTGTTTCATCAACACTCTGATAGTCTACAGATTACAGAAAGCCTCCAGATGTGCATCGGAAACTACTACTGGTCTTCCAGGGAACGATCAAAGCGTAGACAGTTAGAGGCATTACTCCCTTGGAGAAAAGTACGCATGGTGACTGTTGTATTCAATTCCGATGCAATTTCTGTGTTTCATCAACAGTCTGATACTCCACGGATTACAGAATGCTTCCAGATGTGCATCGGAAACTACTACTGGTCTTCCAGGGAACGATCAAAGCGTAGACTGTTTGAGACATTACTCCCATGGAGGAATCTGCGCATGGTGACTGTTGTATTCAATCCCGATGCATTTTCTGTGTTTCATCAACACTCTGATAGTCCACAGATTACAGAATGCCTCCAGATATGCATCGGAAACTACTACTGGTCTTCCAGGGAACGATCAAAGTGTAGACTGTTTGAGACATTACTTGTATGGAGGAATGTGCGCATGGTGACTGTTGTATTCAATCCCGGTGCAATCTCTGTGTTTCTTCAACACTCTGATAGTCCACAGATTACAGAATGTCTCCAGATGTGCAATTGAAACTACTACTGGTCTTCCAAGGAACGATCAAAGCGTAAACTCTTTGAGACATTACTCCCATGGAGGAAAGTGCCCATGGTGACTGTTGTATTCAATCCCGATGCAATTTCCGTGTTTCATCAACACTCTGATAGTCCACAGATTACAGAATGCCTCCAGATGTGCATCGGAAACTACTACTGGTCTTCCAGGGAACGATCAAAGCGTAGACTGTTAGAGACATTACTCCCATGGAGGAAAGTGCGCATGGTGACTGTTGTATTCAATCCCGATGCAATTTCTGTGTTTCATCAACAACCTGACTGTCTACACATTACAGAATGCCACCAGATGTACATCGGAAACTACTACTGGTCTTCCAGGGAACGATCGAAGCGTAGATTGTTTGAGACAATACTCCCGTAAAGGAAAGTGCGCATGGAGACTGTTGTATGGAATCCCAATGCAATTTCTGTGTTTCATCAACACTCTGATAGTCCACACATTACAGAATGCCACGAGATGTGCATCGGAAACTACTACTGGTCTTCCAGGGAACGAACAAAGCGTAGACTGTTTGAGAATTACTCCCAAGAAGGGAAGTGCGTATGGTGACTGTTTTATTCAATCCCGATGCTATTTCTGTGTTCCATCAACACTCTGATAGTCCACAGATTAGAGAATGCCACCAGATGTGCATCGGAAACTACTACTGGTCTTCCAGGGAACGATCAAAGCGTAAACTCTTTGAGACATTACTCCCAAGGAGGAAAGTGGACATGGTGACTGTTGTATTCAATCCCGATGCAATTTCTGTGTTTCATCAACAGTCTGATAGTCCGCAGATTACAGAATGCCTCCAGATGTTAATTGGAAACTACTACTGGTCTTCCAGGGAACGATCAAAGCGTACACTGTTTGAGACATTACTCCCATGGAGGAAAGTGCGCATGGTGACTGTTGTATTCAATCCCGATGCAATTTTTGTGTTTCATCAACACTCTGATAGTCCACAGATTACAGAATGCCTCCAGATGTGCATCAGAAACTACTACTGGTCTTCCAAGGAACGATCAAAGCGTAGACTGTTTGAGACATTACTCCCATGGAGGAATCTGCGCATGGAGATTGTTGTATTCAATCCCGATGCAATTTCTGTGTTTCATCAACACTCTGATAATCCAAAGTTTACAGAATGCCTCCAGATGTGCATCGCACTGGTCTTCCATTGAACGATCAAAGCGTAGACTGTAAGAGACATTACTCCCATGGAGGAAAGTGCGCATGGTGACTGTTGTATTCAATCCCGATGCAATTACTGTGTTTCATCAACACTCTGATAGTCCACAGATTACAGAATGCCACGTGATGTGCATCGGAAACTACTACTGGTCTTCCCGGGAACGATCAAAGCGTAGACTGTTTGAGAATTACTCCCATGGAGGAAAGTGAGCCTCGTGACTGTTGTATTCAATCCCGATGCCATTTCTGTGTTTCATCAACACTCTGATAGTCCACAGATTACAGAATGAACCAGATGTGCATCGGAAACTACTACTGGTCTTCCAGTGAACGATCAAAGAATAGACTGTTTGAGACATTACTCCCGTGGAGGAAAGTGCGCATAGTGACTGTTGTATTCAATCCAGATGCAATTACTGTGTCTCATCAACACTCTGACGGTCCACAGATTAGAGAATGCCACCAGATGTGCATCGGAAACTACTACTGGTCTTCCAGGGAACGATCAAAGCGTAAAGTCTTTGAGACATTACTCCCATGGTGGAAAGTGCGCATGGTAACTGTTGTATTCAATCCCGATGCATTTTCTGTGTTTCATCAACACTCTGATAGTCCACAGATTACAGAATGCCACGTGATGTGCATCGGAAACTACTACTGGTCTTCCCGGGAACGATCAAAGCGTAGACTGTTTGAGAATTACTCCCATGGAGGAAAGTGAGCCTGGTGACAGTTGTATTCAATCCCGATGCCATTTCTGTGCTTCATCAACACTCTGATAGTAAACAGATTACAGAATGCCACCAGATGTGCGTCGGAAACTACTACTGGTCTTCCAGGGAATGATCAAAGCGTAGACTGTTTGAGACATTACTCCCATGGAGGAAAGTACGCATGGTGACTGTTGTATTCAATCCCGATTCAATCTCTGTGTTTCATCAACACTCTAATAGTCCACAGAGTACAGAATGCCTCCAGATGTGCAATTGAAACTACTACTGGTCTTCCAAGGAACGATCAAAGAGTAGACTGTTTGAGACATTACTCCCATGGAGGAATCTGCGCATGGAGTCTGTTGTATTCAATCCCGATGCAATTTCTGTGTTTCATCAACACTCTGATAGTCCACAGAGTACAGAAAGCCTCCAGATGTGCATCGGAAACTACTACTGGTCTTCCAGGGAACGATCAAAGCGTAGACTGTTAGAGAAATTGCTCCCATGTAGGAAAGTGAGCCTGGGGACTGTGGTATTCAATCCCGATGCCATTTCTGTGTTTCATCAACACTCTGATAGTCCACAGATTAAAGAATGCCACCAGATGTGAATCGGAAACTACTACTGGTCTTCCAGGGAACGATCAAAGCGTAGACAGTTTGAGAATTACTCCCATGGAGGAAAGTGAGCCTGGTGACTGTTGTATTCAATCCCGATGTCATTTCTGTGTTTCATCAACACTCTGATAGTAAACAGATTACAGAATGCCACCAGATGTGCATCGGAAACTACTACTGGTCTTCCAGGGAACGATCAAAGCGTAGACTGTTTGAGACATTACTCCCATGGAGGAAAGTGCGCATGGTGACTGTTGTATTCAATCCCGATGCAATTACTGTGTTTCATCAACACCCTGACAGTCTACACATTACAGAATGCCACCAGATGTGCATCGGAAACTACTACTGGTCCTCCGGGGAACGATCAAAGCGTAGACTGTTCGAGACATTACTCCCATGGAGGAATCTGCGCATGGAGACTGTTGTATTCAATCCCAATGCAATTGCTGTGTTTCATCAACACTCTGATAGTCCACAGAGTACAGAGAGCCTCCAGATGTGCATCGGAAACTACGACTGGTCTTCCAGGGAACGATCAAAGAGTACACTGTTTGAGACATTACTCCCATGGAGGAAAGTGCGCATGGTGACTGTTGTATTCAATCCCGATGCAATTACTGTGTTTCATCAACAACCTGACAGTCTACACATTACAGAATGCCACCAGATGTGCATCGGAAACTACTACTGGTCTTCCAGGGAACGATCAAAGCGTAGACTGTTTGAGAATTACTCCCAAGAAGGGAAGTGCGCATGGTGAATGTTTTATTCAATCCCGATGCAATTTCTGTGTTTCATCAACACTCTGATAGTCCACAAAGTAGATAATGCCACCAGATGTGCATCGGAAACTACTACTGGTCTTCCAGGGAACGATCAAAGCGTAGACTGTTTGAGACATTACTTCTATGGAGGAATGTGCGCATGGTGACTGTTGTATTCAATCCCGATTCAATCTGTGTGTTTCGTCAACACTCTGATAGTCCACAGATTACAGAATGCCTCCAGATGTGCAATTGAAACTACTACTGGTCTTCCAAGGAACGATCAAAGCGTAGACTGTTTGAGACATTACTCCCATGGAGGAATCTGCGCATGGAGACTGTTGTATTCAATCCCGATGCAATTCCTGTGTTTCATCAACACACTGACAGTCCGCAGATTACAGAATGCCTCCAGATGTTAATTGGAAACTACTACTGGTCTTCCAGGGTACGATCAAAGCGTACACTGTTTGAGACATTACTCCCATTGAGGAAAGTGAGCCTGGTGACTGTTGTATTCAATCCCGATGCCATTTCTGTGTTTCATCAACACTCTGATAGTCCACAGATTACAGAATGCCACCAGATGTGCATCGGAAACTACTACTGGTCTTCCAGGGAACGATCAAAGCGTAGACTGTTTGAGACATTACTCCCATGGAGGAAAGTGCGCATGGTGACTGTTGTATTCAATCCCGATTCAATTTCTGTGTTTCATCAACACTCTGATAGTACACAGATTACAGAATGCCTCCAGATGTGCATCGGAAACTACTACTGGTCTTCCAGATAACGATCACAGCGTAGACTCTTTGAGACATTACTTTTATGGAGGAATGGGCGCATGGTGAATGTTGTATTCAATCCCGATTCAATCTCTGTGTTTCATCAACCCTCTGATAGTCCACAGATTACAGAATGCCTCCAGATGTGCAATTGAAATTACTACTGGTCTTCCAAGGAACGATCAAAGCGTAGACTGTTTGAGACATTACTCCCATGGAGGAAAGTGAGCCTGGTGACTGTTGTATTCAATCCCGATGCCATTTCTGTGTTTCATCAACACTCTGATAGTCCACAGATTACAGAATGCCACCAGATGTGAATCGGAAACTACTACTGGTCTTCCAGGGAACGATCAAAGAGTAGACTGTTTGAGAATTACTCCCATGGAGGAAAGTGAGCCTGGTCACTGTTGTATTAAATCCCGATGCAATTTCTGTGTTTCATCAACACTCTGATAGTCTACAGATTAAAGAATGCCACCAGATGTGCATCGGAAACTACTACTGGTCTTCCAGGGAACGATCAAAGCGTAGACTGTTTGAGACATTACTCCCATGGAGGAATCTGCGCATGGAGACTGTTGTATTCAATCCCGATACTATTTCTGTGTTTCATCAACACTCTGATAGTCCACAGAGTACAGAAAGCCTCCAGATGTGCATCGAAAACTACGACTGGTCTTCCAGGGAACGATCAAAGCGTACACTGTTTGAGACATTACTCCCATGGAGGAAAGTGCGCATGGTGACTGTTGTATTCAATCCCGATGCAATTACTGTGTTTCATCAACACCCTGACAGTCTACACATTACAGAATGCCACCAGATGTGCATCGGAAACTACTACTGGTCTTCCTGGGAACGATTAAAGCGTAGACTGTTTGAGAATTACTCCCATGGAGGAAAGTGAGCCTGGTGACTGGTGTATTCAATCCCGATGCAATTTCTGTGTTTCATCAACACTCTGATACTCCACAGATTACAGAATGCTTCCAGATGTGCATCGTAAACTACTACTGGTCTTCCAGGGAACGATCAAAATGTAGACTGTTTGAGACATTGCTCCCATGGAGGAAAGTGCGCATGGTGACTGTTGTATTCAATCCCGATGCAATTTCTGTGTTTCATCAACACTCTGATAGTCCACAGATTACAGAATGCCTCCAGATGTGCAACGGAAACTACTACTGGTCTTCCAGGAAACGATCAAAGCGTACACGGTTTGAGACATTACTTTTATGGAGGAATGTGCGCATGGTGGCTGTTGTATTCAATCCCGATGCAATTTCTGTGTTTCATCAACACTCTGATAGGCCACAGATTACAGAATGCCACCAGATGTGCACCGGAAACTACTACTGGTCTTCCAGGGAACGATCAAAGCGTAAACTCTTTGAGACATAACTCCCATGGAGGAAAGTGCCCATGGTGACTGTTGTATTCAATCCCTATGCAATTTCTGTGTTTCATCAACACTCTGATAGTTTACAGACTACAGAATGCCTCCAGATGTGCATCGGAAACTACGACTTGTATTCCAGGGAACGATCAAAGCGTAGACTGTTTCAGATATTACTCCAATGGAGAAAAGTGCGGATGGTGACTGTTGTATTCAATCCCGATGCAATTTCTATGTTTCATCAACACTCTGATGGTCCACAGATTAGAGAATGCCTCCAGATGTGCATCGGAAATTACTACTGGTCTTCCAGAAAAACGATCAAAGCGTAGACCGTTTGAGGTATTGCTCCCATGGAGAAAAGTGCCCATGGTGACTGTTGTATTCAATCCCGATGGAATTTCTGTGTTTCATCAACACTCGGATAGTCCCCCGATTACAGAATGCCTCCAGATGTGCATCGGAAACTACTACTGGTCTTCCAGGGAACGATCAAAGCATAGACTGTTTGAGACATTACTCCCATGGAGGAAAGTGCTCATGGTGACTGTTGTATCCAATCCCGATGCAATTTTTGTGTTTCATCAACACTCTAATGGTCCACAGATTACAGAATGCCTCCAGTTGTCCATCGGAAACTACTACTGGTCTTCCAGGGAACGATCAAAGTGTAGACTGTTTGGGACACTTCTCCCGTAGAGGAAAGTGCGCATGGTGACTGTTGTATTCAATCCCGATGCAATTTCTGTGTTTCATCAACACTCTGATAGTCCCCAGATTACAGAATGCCTCCAGATGTGCATCGGAAACTGCTACTGGTCTTCCAGGGCACGATCAAAGCGTAAACTCTTTGAAACATTACTCCCTTGGAGGAAAGTGCGCATGGTGACTGTTGTATTTATCCCGATGCAATTTCTGTGTTTCATCAACACCCTGACAGTCTACACATTACAGAATGCCACCAGATGTGCATCGGAAACTACTACTGGTCTTCCAGGGAACGATCAAAGCGTAGATTGTTTGAGACATTACTCCCGTAAAGGAAGTGCGCATGGAGACTGTTGTATTGAATCCCGATGCAATTTCTGTGTTTCATTAACACTCTGATAGTCCACAGATTACAGAATGCCACGGGATGTGCATCGGAAACTACTACTGGTCTTCCAGGGAACGATAAAAGCGTAAACTGTTTGAGAATTACTCCCAAGAAGGGAAGTGCGCATGGTGACTGTTTTATTCAATCCCGATGCAATTTCTGTGTTTCATAAACACTCTGATAGTCCACAGATTACAGAATGCCTAAAGATGTGCAATTGAAACTGCTACTGGTCTTCCAGGGAACGATCAAAGCGTAGACTGTTTGAGACATTACTAGCATGGAGGAAAGTGCTCATGGTGACTGTTGTATCCAATCCCGATGCAATTTCTGTGTTTCATCAACACTCTAATAGTCCACAAATTACAGAATGCCTCCAGATCTGCAACGGAAACTACTGCTGGTCTTCCAGGGAACGATCAAAGCGAAGACTGTTAGAGACATTACTCCCACGGAGGAAAGTGCGCATGGTGACTGTTGTATCAAATCCCTATGCAATTTCTGAGTTTCATCAACACTGTGATAGTCCACAGATTACGGAAAGCCTCCAGATGTGCATCGGAAACTACTACTGGTCTTCCAGGGAAAGATCAAAACGTAGACTGTTAGAGTCATTACTCACATGGAGTAAAGTGCGCATGGTGACTGTTGTATTCAATCCCGATGCAATTTCTGTGTTCCATCAACACACTGATAGTCCACAGATTACAGAATGCCTCCAGATGTGCATCGGAAACTACTACTGGCCTTCCAGGGAACGATCAAAGCGTACACTGTTTGAGACATTACTCCCATGGTGACTGTTGTATTCAATCCCGATGCAATATCTGTGTTTCATCAACACTCTGATAGTCCACAGAGTACAGAATGCCTCCAGATGTGCATCGGAAACTACTACTGGTCTTCCAGGGAACGATCAAAGCGTAGACTGTTAGAGACATTACTCCTATGGAGGAAAAAGCGCATGGTGACTGTTGTATTCAATCCCGATGCAATTACTGTGTTTCATCAACACTCTGATAGTCCACAGATTACAGAATGCCTCCAGATGTGCATCGGAAACTACTACTGGCCTTCCAGGGAATGATCAAAGCGTACACTGTTTGAGACAATACTCCCATGGTGACTGTTGTATTCAATCCCGATGCAATTTCTGTGTTTCTTCAACACTCTGATAGTCCACAGATTATTGAATGCCTCCAGATGTTCATCGGAAACTACTACTGGTCTTCCAGGGAACGATCAAAGCGTAGACTGTTTGAGATATTGCTCCCATGGAGGAAAGTGCTCATGGTGACTGTTGTATTCAATCCCGATGGAATTTCTGTGTTTCATCAACACTCTGATAGTCCAACGATTACAGAATGCCTCAAGATGTGCATCGGAAACTACTACTGGTCTTCCAGGGAATGATCAAAGCGTGGACTGTTTGAGACATTACTCCCATGGAGGAAAGTGGGCATGGTGACTGTTGTATCTAATCCCGATGCAATTTCTTTGTTTCATCAGCACTCTGATAGACCACAGATTACAGAATGCCTCCAGATGTGCATCGGAAATTACTACTGGTCTTCCAGGGAACGATCAAAGCGTATACTGTTTGAGACATTACTAGCATGGAGGAAAGTGCTCATGGTGACTGTTGTATCCAATCCCGATGCAATATCTGTGTTTCATCAACACTCTAATCGTCTACAGATTACAGAATGCCTCCAGATCTGCATCGGAAACTACTACTGGTCTTCCAGGGAACGATCAAAGCGAAGACTGTTAGAGACATTACTCCTATGGAGGAAAGTGCGCATGGTGACTGTTGTATCCAATCCCTATGGAATTTCTGTGTTTCATCAACACTGTGATAGTCCACAGGTTACAGAATGCCTCCAGATGTGCATCGGAAACTACTACTGCCCTTCCAGGGAACGATCAAAGCGTACACTGTTTGAGACATTACTCCCATGGTGACTGTTGTATTCAATCCCGATGCAATATCTGTGTTTCATCAACACTCTGATAGTCCACAGAGTACAGAATGCCTCCAGATGTGCATCGGAAACTACTACTGGTCTTCCAGGGAACGATCAAAGCGTAAACTCTTTGAGACATTACTCCCATGGAGGAAAGTGCGCATGGTGACTGTTGTATTCAATCCCGATGCAATTTCTGTGTTTCATCAACACTCTGATAGTCCGCAGATTACAGAATGCCTCCAGATGTTAATTGGAAACTACTACTGGTCTTCCAGGGTACGATCAAAGCGTACACTGTTTGAGACATTACTCCCATGGAGGAAAGTGCCCATGGTGACTGTTGTATTCAATCCCGCTGCAATTTCTGTGTTTCATCAACACTCTGATAGTCCACAGATTACAGAATGCCTCCAGATGTGCATCGAAAACTACTACTGGTCTTCCAGGGTACGATCAAAGCGTAAACTCTTTGAGACATTACTCCCATGGTGGAAAGTCCGCATGGTAACTGTTGTATTCAATCCCGATGCATTTTCTGTGTGTCATCAACACTCTGATAGTCCACAGATTACAGAATGCCACGTGATGTGCATCGGAAATTACTACTGGTCTTCCCGGGAACGATCAAAGCGTAGACTGTTTGAGAATTACTCCCATTGAGGAAAGTGAGCCTGGTGACTGTTGTATTCAATCCCGATGCCATTTCTGTGTTTCATCAACACTCTGATAGCCCACAGATTACAGAATGCCACCAGATGTGCATCGGAAACTACTACTAGTCTTCCAGGGAACGATCAAAGCGTAGACTGTTTGGGACATTACTCCCATGGAGGAAAGTGCGCATGGTGACTGTTGTATTCAATCCCGATTCAATTTCTGTGTTTCATCAACACTCTGATAGTACACAGATTACAGAATGCCTCCAGATGTGCATCGGAAACTACTACTGGTCTTCCAGATAACGATCACAGCGTAGACTGTTTGAGACATTACTTTTATGGAGGAATGGGCGCATGGTGAATGTTGTATTCAATCCCGATACAATCTCTGTGATTCATCAACCCTCTGATAGTCCACAGATTACAGAATGCCTCCAGATGTGCAATTGAAATTACTACTGGTCTTCCAAGGAACGATCAAAGCGTAGACTGTTTGAGACATTACTCCCATGGAGGTAAGTGAGCCTGGTGACTGTTGTATTCAATCCCGATGCCATTTCTGTGTTTCATCAACACTCTGATAGTCCACAGATTACAGAATGCCACCAGATGTGAATCGGAAACTACTACTGGTCTTCCAGGGAACGATCAAAGCGTAGACTGTTTGAGAATTACTCCCATGGAGGAAAGTGAGCCTGGTCACTGTTGTATTCAATCCCGATGCAATTTCTGTGTTTCATCAACACTCTAATAGTCTACAGATTACAGAATGCCACCAGATGTGCATCGGAAACTACTACTGGTCTTCCAGGGAACGATCAAAGCGCAGACTGTTTGAGACATTACTCCCATGGAGGAATCTGCGCATGGAGACTGTTGTATTCAATCCCGATACTATTTCTGTGTTTCATTAACACTCTGATAGTCCACAGAGTACAGAATGCCACCAGATGTGAATCGGAAACTACTACTGGTCTTCCAGGGAACGATCAAAGCGTAGACTGTTTGAGAATTACTCCCATGGAGGAAAGTGAGCCTGGTCACTGTTGTATTCAATCCCGATGCAATTTCTGTGTTTCGTCAACACTCTAATAGTCTACAGATTACAGAATGCCTCCAGATGTGCAACGGAAACTACTACTGGTCTTCCAGGAAACGATCAAAGCGTACACGGTTTGAGACATTACTTTTACGAAGGAATGTGCGCATGGTGGCTGTTGTATTCAATCCCGATGCAATTTCTGTGTTTCATCAACACTCTGATAGGCCACAGATTACAGAATGCCACCAGATGTGCACCGGAAACTACTACTGGTCTTCCAGGGAACGATCAAAGCGTAAACTCTTTGAGACATAATTCCCATGGAGGAAAGTGCCCATGGTGACTGTTGTATTCAATCCCTATGCAATTTCTGTATTTCATCAACACTCTGATAGTTTACAGACTAGAGAATGCCTCCAGATGTGCATCGGAAACTACGACTGGTATTCCAGGGAACGATCAAAGCGTAGACTGTTTAAGATATTACTCCAATGGAGAAAAGTGCGGATGGTGACTGTTGTATTCAATCCCGATGCAATTTCTATGTTTCATCAACACTCTGATGGTCCACAGATTAGAGAATGCCTCCAGATGTGCATCGGAAATTACTACTGGTCTTCCAGAAAAACGATCAAAGCGTAGACCGTTTGAGGTATTGCTCCCATGGAGAATAGTGCTCATGGTGACTGTTGTATTCAATCCCGATGGAATTTCTGTGTTTCATCAACACTCAGATAGTCCCCCTATTACAGAATGCCTCCAGATGTGCATCGGAAACTACTACTGGTCTTCCAGGGAACGATCAAAGCATAGACTGTTTGAGACATTACTCCCATGGAGGAAAGTGGGAATAGCGACTGTTGTATTTAATCCCGATGCAATTTCTTTGTTTCATCAACACTCTGATAGACCACAGATTACAGAATGCCGCCAGATGTGCATCGGAAATTACTACTGGTCTTCCAGGGAACGATCAAAGCGTCGATTGTTTGAGACATTACTCCCATGGAGGAAAGTGCTCATGGTGACTGTTGTATCCAATCCCGATGCACTTTTTGTGTTTCATCAACACTCTAATAGTCCACAGATTACAGAATGCCTCCAGTTGTCCATCGGAAACTACTACTGGTCTTCCAGGAACGATCAAAGTGTAGACTGTTTGGGACACTTCTCCCGTAGAGGAAAGTGCGCATGGTGACTGTTGTATTCAATCCCGATGCAATTTGTGTGTTCCATCAACACTCTGATACTCCACAGATTACAGAATGCCTCCAGATGTGCATCGGAAACTGCTACTGGTCTTCCAGGGCACGATCAAAGCGTAAACTCTTTGAAACATTACTCCCTTGGAGGAAAGTGCGCATGGTGACTGTTGTATTTATCCCGATGCAATTTCTGTGTTTCATCAACACCCTGACAGTCTACACATTACAGAATGCCACCAGATGTGCATCGGAAACTACTACTGGCCTTCCAGGGAACGATCAAAGCGTAAACTCTTTGAGACATTACTCCCATGGTAGAAAGTGCGCATGGAGACTGTTGTATTGAATCCCGATGCAATTTCTGTGTTTCATTAACACTCTGATAGTCCACAGATTACAGAATGCCACGGGATGTGCATCGGAAACTACTACTGGTCTTCCAGGGAACGATAAAAGCGTAAACTGTTTGAGAATTACTCCCAAGAAGGGAAGTGCGCATGGTGACTGTTTTATTCAATCCTGATGCAATTTCTGTATT
Organism: Schistocerca gregaria; assembly: GCF_023897955.1. NCBI lineage: Eukaryota > Metazoa > Arthropoda > Insecta > Orthoptera > Acrididae > Schistocerca > Schistocerca gregaria. The sequence goes on along the minus strand of NC_064927.1, from coordinate 21,378,969 downwards.
TCATCAACACTCTGATAGCCCACAGATTACAGAATGCCTCCAGATGTGCATCGGAAACTACTACTGGTCTTCCAGGGAACGATCAAAGCGAAGACTGTTGGAGACATTACTCCCATGGAGGAAAGTGCGCATGGTGACTGTTGTATCCAATCCCTATGCAATTTCTGTGTTTCATCAACACTGTGATAGTCCACAGATTACGGAAAGCCTCCAGATGTGCATCGGAAACTACTACTGGTCTTCCAGGGAACGATCAAAACATAGACTGTTAGAGTCATTACTCACATGGAGTAAAGTGCGCATGGTGACTGTTGTATTCAATCCCGATGCAATTTCTGTGTTCCATCAACACTCTGATACTCCACAGATTACAGAAAGCCTCCAGATGTGCATCGGAAACTACTACTGGCCTTCCAGGGAACGATCAAAGCGTACACTGTTTGAGACATTACTCCCATGGTGACTGTTGTATTCAATCCCGATGCAATATCTGTGTTTCATCAACACTCTGATAGTCCACAGAGTACAGAATGCCTCCAGATGTGCATCGGAAACTACTACTGGTCTTCCAGGGAACGATCAAAGCGTAGACTGTTAGAGACATTACTCCCATGGAGGAAAGTGCGCATGGTGACTGTTGTATTCAATCCCGATGCAATTACTGTGTTTCATCAACACTCTGATAGTCCACAGATTACAGAATGCCTCCAGATGTGCATCGGAAACTACTACTGGCCTTCCAGGGAACGATCAAAGCGTACACTGTTTTAGACAATACTCCCATGGTGACTGTTGTATTCAATCCCGATGCAATTTCTGTGTTTCATCAACACTCTGATAGTCCACAGATTATAGAATGCCTCCAGATGTTCATCGGAAACTACTACTGGTCTTCCAGGGAACGATCAAAGCGTAGACTGTTTGAGATATTGCTCCCATGGAGGAAAGTGCTCATGGTGACTGTTGTATTCAATCCCGATGGAATTTCTGTGTTTCATCAACACTCTGATAGTCCAACGATTACAGAATGCCTCCACATGTGCATCGGAAACTACTACTGGTCTTCCAGGGAATGATCAAAGCGTAGCCTGTTTGAGACATTACTCCCATGGAGGAAAGTGGGCATGGTGACTGTTGTATCTAATCCCGATGCAATTTCTTTGTTTTATCAGCACTCTGATAGACCACAGATTACAGAATGCCTCCAGATGTGCATCGGAAATTACTACTAGTCTTCCAGGGAACGATCAAAGCGTATACTGTTTGAGACATTACTAGCATGGAGGAAAGTGCTCATGGTGACTGTTGTATCCAATCCCGATGCAATTTCTGTGTTTCATCAACACTCTAATAGTCTACAGATTACAGAATGCCTCCAGATCTGCATCGAAAACTACTACTGGTCTTCCAGGGAACGATCAAAGCGAAGACTGTTAGAGACATTACTCCTATGGAGGAAAGTGCGCATGGTGACTGTTGTATCCAATCCCTATGCAATTTCTGTGTTTCATCATCACTGTGATAGTCCACAGATTACAGAATGCCTCCAGATGTGCATCGGAAACTACTACTGCCCTTCCAGGGAACGATCAAAGCGTACACTGTTTGAGACATTACTCCCATGGTGACTGTTGTATTTAATCCCGATGCAATATCTGTGTTTCATCAATACTCTGATAGTCCACAGAGTACAGAATGCCTCCAGATGTGCATCGGAAACTACTACTGGTCTTCCAGGGAACGATCAAAGCGTAGACTGTTTGAGACATTACTTTTAAGGAGGAATGAACGCATGGTGACGGTTGTATTCAATACCGATGCAATTTCTGTGTTTCATCAACACTCTAATAGTCCACAGATTACAGAATGCCTCCAGATGTGCATCGGAAACTACTACTGGTCTTACAGGGAACGATCAAAGCATAGACTGTTTGAGAATTACTAGCATGGAGGAAATTGCGCATGGTGACTTTTGTATTCAATCCCGATGCAATTTCTGTGTTTCATCAACACTCTGATGGGCCATAGATTACAGAATGCCACCAGATGTGCATCGGAAACTACTACTGGTCTTCCAGGGAACGATCAAAGCGTAGACTGTTTGAGACATACCTCCCGTGGAGGAAAGTGCGCATGGTGACTGTTGTATTCATTCCCGATGCAATTTCTGTGTTTCATCAACGCTCTGATAGTCCACAGATTACAGAATGCCTCCAGAAGTGCATCGGAAACTACTACTGGTCTTCCAGGGAACGATCAAAGTAAGGACTGTTAGGGACATTACTCCCATGGAGGAAAGTGCGCAAGGTGACTGTTGTATTCAACCCCCATGCAATTTCTGTGTTTCATCAACACTGTGATAGTCTACAGATTACAGAATGCCACCAGATGTGCATCGGAAGCTACTATTGGTCTTCCAGGGAATGATCAAAGTGTTGACTGTTTGAGACTTTACACCCGTGGAGGAATGTGCGCATGGTGACTGTTGAATTCAATCAGAATGCAATATCTGTGTTTCATCAACACTCTGATAGTCCACAGATTACAGAATGCCTCCAGATGTGCATCGGAAACTACTACTAGTCTTCCAGGGAACGATCAAAGCGTAAACTCTTTCAAACATTACTCCCATGGAGGAATGTGCGCATAGTGACTGTTGTATTCAATCCCGATGCAATTTCTGTGTTTCTTCAACACTCTGATAGTCCACAGATTACGGAAAGCCTCCAGATGTGCATCGGAAACTATTACTGGTCTTCCAGGGAACGATCAAAGCGTAGACTGTTAGAGACTATACTCACATGGAGTAAAGTGCGCATGGTGACTGTTGTATTAAATCCCGAAGCAATTTCTGTTTTCTATCAACACTCTGATAGTCCACAGATTACAGAATGCCTCCAGATGTGCATCGGAAACTGCTACTGGTCTTCCAGGGAACGATCAAAGCGTAGACTGGTTGAGACATTACTCCCATGGAGGAATCTGCGCATGGAGACTGTTGTATTCAATCCCGATGCAATTTCTGTGTTTCATCAACACTCTGATAGTCCACAGAGTACAGAAAGAATCCAGATGTGCATCGGAAACTACGACTGATATTACAGGGAACGATCAAAGCGTAGACTGTTTCAGATATTACTCCAATGGAGAAAAGTGCGGATGGTGACTGTTGTATTCAATCCCGATGCAATTTCTGTGTTTCATCAACACTCTGATGGTCCACAGAGTAGAGAATGCCTCCAGATGTGAATCGGAAATTACTACTGGTCTTTCAGGGAACGATCAAAGCGTAGACCGTTTGAGTTATTGCTCCCATGGAGGAAAGTGCTCATGGTGACTGTTGTATTCAATCCCGATGGAATTTCTGTGTTTCATCAACACTCTGATAGTCCCCTGATTACAGAATGCCTCCAGATGTGCATCGGAAACTACTACTGGTCTTCCAGGGAACGATCAAAGCGTAGACTGTTTGAGACATTACTCGCATGGAGGAAAATGGGCATAGTGACTGTTGTATTTAATCCCGATGCAATTTCTTTGTTTCATCAACACTCTGATAGAGCACAGATTACAGAATGCCTCCAGATGTGCATCGGGAATTACTACTGGTCTTCCAGGGAAAGATCAAATCGTAGACTGTTTGAGACATTACTCCCATGGAGGAAATTGCTCTTGATGACTGTTGTATCCAATCCCGATGCAATTTCTGTGTTTCATCAACACTCTAATAGTCCACAGATTACAGAATGCCTCCAGAAGTGCATCGGAAACTACTACTGGTCTTCCAGGGAACGATCAAAGCGTAGACTGTTTGAGAATTACTCCCATGGAGGAAAGTGAGCCTGGTCACTGTTGTATTCAATCCCGATGCAATTTCTGTGTTTCATCAACACTCTAATAGTCTACAGATTACAGAACGCCACCAGATGTGCATCGGAAACTACTACTGGTCTTCCAGGGAACGATCAAAGCGCAGACTGTTTGAGACATTACTCCCATGGAGGAATCTGCGCATGGAGACTGTTGTATTCAATCCCGATACTATTTCTGTGTTTCATTAACACTCTGATAGTCCAAAGAGTACAGAAAGCCTCCAGATGTGCAACGAAAACTACGACTGGTCTTCCAGGGAACGATCAAAGCGTACACTGTTTGAGACATTACTCCCATGGAGGAAAGTGCGCATGGTGACTGTTGTATTCAATCCCGATGCAATTACTGTGTTTCATCAACACCCTGACAGTCTACACATTACAGAATGCCACCAGATGTGCATCGGAAACTGCTACTGGTCTTCCTGGGAACGATTAAAGCGTAGACTGTTTGAGAATTACTCCCATGGAGGAAAGTGAGCCTGGTGACTGGTGTATTCAATCCCGATGCAATTTCTGTGTTTCATCAACACTCTGATACTCCACAGATTACAGAATGCTTCCAGATGTGCATCGTAAACTACTACTGGTCTTCCAGGGAACGATCAAAGTGTAGACTGTTTGAGACATTACTCCCATGGAGGAAAGTGCGCATGGTGACTGTTGTATTCAATCCCGATGCAATTTCTGTGTTTCATCAACACTCTGATAGTCCACAGATTACAGAATGCCTCCAGATGTGCAACGGAAACTACTACTGGTCTTCCAGGAAACGATCAAAGCGTACACGGTTTGAGACATTACTTTTACGGAGGAATGTGCGCATGGTGGCTGTTGTATTCAATCCCGATGCAATTTCTGTGTTTCATCAACACTCTGATAGGCCACAGATTACAGAATGCCACCAGATGTGCACCGGAAACTACTACTGGTCTTCCAGGAACGATCAAAGCGTAAACTCTTTGAGACATAACTCCCATGGAGGAAAGTGCCCATGGTGACTGTTGTATTCAATCCCTATGCAATTTCTGTATTTCATCAACACTCTGATAGTTTACAGACTAGAGAATGCCTCCAGATGTGCATCGGAAACTACGACTGGTATTCCAGGGAACGATCAAAGCGTAGACTGTTTCAGATATTACTCCAATGGAGAAAAGTGCGGATGGTGACTGTTGTATTCAATCCCGATGCAATTTCTATGTTTCATCAACACTCTGATGGTCCACAGATTAGAGAATGCCTCCAGATGTGCATCGGAAATTACTACTGGTCTTCCAGAAAAACGATCAAAGCGTAGACCGTTTGAGGTATTGCTCACATGGAGAAAAGTGCTCATGGTGACTGTTGTATTCAATCCCGATGGAATTTCTGTGTTTCATCAACACTCAGATAGTCCCCCGATTACAGAATGCCTCCAGATGTGCATCGGAAACTACTACTGGTCTTCCAGGGAACGATCAAAGCATAGACTGTTTGAGACATTACTCCCATGGAGGAAAGTGGGAATAGCGACAGTTGTATTTAATCCCGATGCAATTTCTTTGTTTCATCAACACTCTGTTAGACCACAGATTACAGAATGCCGCCAGATGTGCATCGGAAATTACTACTGGTCTTCCAGGGAACGATCAAAGCGTAGATTGTTTGAGACATTACTCCCATTGAGGAAAGAGCTCATGGTGACTGTTGTATCCAATCCCGATGCACTTTTTGTGTTTCATCAACACTCTAATAGTCCACAGATTACAGAATGCCTCCAGTTGTCCATTGGAAACTACTACTGGTCTTCCAGGAACGATAAAAGTGTAGACTGTTTGGGACACTTCTCCCGTAGAGGAAAGTGCGCATGGTGACTGTTGTATTCAATCCCGATGCAATTTGTGTGTTCCATCAACACTCTGATAGTCCACAGATTACAGAATGCCTCCAGATGTGCATCGGAAACTGCTACTGGTCTTCCAGGGCACGATCAAAGCGTAAACTCTTTGAAACATTACTCCCTTGGAGGAAAGTGCGCATGGTGACTGTTGTATTTATCCCGATGCAATTTCTGTGTTTCATCAACACCCTGACAGTCTACACATTACAGAATGCCACCAGATGTGCATCGGAAACTACTACTGGTCTTCCAGGGAACGATCAAAGCGTAGATTTTTTGAGACATTACTCCCGTAAAGGAAAGTGCGCATGGAGACTGTTGTATTGAATCCCGATGCAATTTCTGTGTTTCATTAACACTCTGATAGTCCACAGATTACAGAATGCCACGGGATGTGCATCGGAAACTACTACTGGTCTTCCAGGGAACGATAAAAGCGTAAACTGTTTGAGAATTACTCCCAAGAAGGGAAGTGCGCATGGTGACTGTTTTATTCAATCCCGATGCAATTTCTGTGTTTCATCAACACTCTGATAGTCCACAGATTACAGAATGCCTAAAGATGTGCAATTGAAACTGCTACTGGTCTTCCAGGGAACGATCAAAGCGTAGACTGTTTGAGACATTACTCCCATGGAGGAATCTGCGCATGGAGACTATTGTATTCAATCCCGATGCAATTTCTGTGTTTCATCAACACTCTGATAGCCCACAGAGTACAGAAAGCCTCCAGATGTGCATCGGAAACTACGACTGGTATTCCAGGGAACGATCAAAGCGTAGACTGTTTCAGATATTACTCCAATGGAGAAACGTGCGGATGGTGACTGTTGTATTCAATCCCTATGCAATTTATGTGCTTCATCAACACTCCGATGGTCCACAGATTACAGAATGCCTCCAGATGTGCATCGGAAATTACTACTGGTCTTCCAGGGAACGATCAAAGCGTAGACTGTTTGAGACATTACTAGCATGGAGGAAAGTGCTCATGGTGACTGTTGTATCCAATCCCGATGCAATTTCTGTGTTTCATCAACACTCTAATAGTCCACAAATTACAGAATGCCTCCAGATCTGCATCGGAAACTACTACTGGTCTTCCAGGGAACGATCAAAGCGAAGACTGTTGGAGACATTACTCCCATGGAGGAAAGTGCGCATGGTGACTGTTGTATCCAATCCCTATGCAATTTCTGTGTTTCATCAACACTGTGATAGTCCACAGATTACGGAAAGCCTCCAGATGTGCATCGGAAACTACTACTGGTCTTCCAGGGAACGATCAAAACATAGACTGTTAGAGTCATTACTCACATGGAGTAAAGTGCGCATGGTGACTGTTGTATTCAATCCCGATGCAATTTCTGTGTTCCATCAACACTCTGATAGTCCACAGATTAGAGAAAGCCTCCAGATGTGCATCGGAAACTACTACTGGCCTTCCAGGGAACGATCAAAGCGTACACTGTTTGAGACATTACTCCCATGGTGACTGTTGTATTCAATCCCGATGCAATATCTGTGTTTCATCAACACTCTGATAGTCCACAGAGTACAGAATGCCTCCAGATGTGCATCGGAAACTACTACTGGTCTTCCAGGGAACGATCAAAGCATAGACTGTTTGAGAATTACTAGCATGGAGGAAATTGCGCATGGTGACTTTTTTATTCAATCCCGATGCAATTTCTGTGTTTCATCAACACTCTGATAGTCCACAGAGTACAGAAAGAATCCAGATGTGCATCGGAAACTACGACTGATATTACGGGGAACGATCAAAGCGTAGACTGTTTCAGATATTACTCCAATGGAGAAAAGTGCGGATGGTGACTGTTGTATTCAATCCCGATGCAATTTCTGTGTTTCATCAACACTCTGATGGTCCACAGAGTACAGAATGCCTCCAGATGTGAATCGGAAATTACTACTGGTCTTTCAGGGAACGATCAAAGCGTAGACCGTTTGAGTTATTGCTCCCATGGAGGAAAGTGCTCATGGTGACTGTTGTATTCAATCCCGATGGAATTTCTGTGTTTCATCAACACTCTGATAGTCCCCCGATTACAGACTGCCTCCAGATGTGCATCGGAAACTACTACTGGTCTTCCAGGGAACGATCAAAGCGTAGACTGTTTGAGACATTACTCGCATGGAGGAAAATGGGCATAGTGACTGTTGTATTTAATCCCGATGCAATTTCTTTGTTTCATCAACACTCTGATAGAGCACAGATTACAGAATGCCTCCAGATGTGCATCGGAAATTACTACTGGTCTTCCAGGGAACGATCAAATCGTAGACTGTTTGAGACATTACTCCCATGGAAAATTTGCTCTTGATGACTGTTGTATCCAATCCCGATGCAATTTCTGTGTTTCATCAACACTCTAATAGTCCACAGATTACAGAATGCCTCCAGAAGTGCATCGGAAACTACTACTGGTCTTCCAGGGAACGATCAAAGTGAAGACTGTTAGAGACATTACTCCCATGGAGGAAAGTGCGCAAGGTGACTGTTGTATTCAACCCCCATGCAATTTCTGTGTTTCATCAACACTGTGATAGTCTACAGATTACACAATGCCACCAGATGTGCATCGGAAACTACTATTGGTCTTCCAGGGAGTGATCAAAGCGTTGACTGTTTGAGACTTTACACCCGTGGAGGTATGTGCGCATGGTGACTGTTGAATTCAATCAGAATGCAATATCTGTGTTTCATCAACACTCTGATAGTCCACAGATTACAGAATGCCTCCAGATGTGCATCGGAAACTACTACTAGTCTTCCAGGGAACGATCAAAGCGTAAACTCTTTCAAACATTACTCCCATTGAGGAATGTGCGCATAGTGACTGTCGTATTCAATCCCGATGCAATTTCTGTGTTTCTTCAACACTCTGATAGTCCACAGATTACGGAAAGCCTCCAGATGTGCATCGGAAACTATTACTGGTCTTCCAGGGAACGATCAAAGCGTAGACTGTTAGAGACTATACTCACATGGAGTAAAGTGCGCATGTTGACTGTTGTATTCAATCCCGAAGAAATTTCTGTTTTCTATCAACACTCTGATAGTCCACAGGTTACTGAATGCCTCCAGATGTGCATCGGAAACTGCTACTGGTCTTCCAGGGAACGATCAAAGCGTAAACTCTTTGAAACATTACTCCCTTGGAGGAAAGTGCGCATGGTGACTGTTGTATTCAATTCCGATGCAATTTCTGTGTTTCATCAACACTCTGATGGGCCACAGAGAACAGAATGACTCCAGATGTGCATCGGAAACTACTACTGGTCTTCCAGGGAACGATCAAAGCGTAGACTGTTAGAGACATTACTCCCATGGAGGAAAGTGCGCATGGTGACTGTTGTATTCAATCCCGATGCAATTACTGTGTTTCATCAACACCCTGACAGTCTACACATTACAGAATGCCACCAGATGTGCATCGGAAACTACGACTGGTATTCCAGGCAACGATGAAAGCGTAGACTGTTTCAGATATTACTCCAATGGAGAAAAGTGCGGATGATGACTGTTGTATTCAATCCCGATGCAATTTCTTTGTTTCATCAACACTCTGATAGACCACAGATTACAGAATGCCTCCAGATGTGCATCGGAAATTACTACTGGTCTTCCAGGGAACGATCAAAGCGTAGACTGTTTGAGACATTACTCCCATGGAGGAAAGTGCTCATGGTGACTGTTGTATCCAATCCCGATGCAAATTCTGTGTTTCATCAACACTCTAATAGTCCACAGATTACAGAATGCCTCCAGATGTGCATCGGAAACTACTAATGGTCTTCCAGGGAACGATCAAAGCGAAGACTGTTAGAGACATAACTCCCATGGAGATAAGTGCGCATGGTGACTGTTGTATTCAATCCCCATGCAATTTCTGTGTTTCATCAAAACTGTGATAGTCTACAGATTACAGAATGCCACCAGATGTGCATCGGCAACTACTATTGGTCTTCCAGGGAAGTATCAAAGCGTTGACTGTTTGAGACTTTACACCCGTTTAGGAATGTGCGCATGGTGACTGTCGATATCAATCCCAATGCAATTTCTGTGTTTCATCAACACTCAGATAGTCCACAGATTACAGAATGCCTCCAGATGTGCATCGGAAACTACTACTGGTCTTCCAGGGAACGATCAAAGCGTAGACTGTTTGAGACATTACTCCCGTGGAGGAAAGTGCGCATGGTGACTGTTGTATTCAATCCCGAAGAAATTTCTGTTTTCTATCAACACTCTGATAGTCCACAAGTTACTGAATGCCTCCAGATGTGCATCGGAAACTGCTACTGGTCTTCCAGGGAACGATCAAAGCGTAAACTCTTTGAAACATTACTCCCTTGGAGGAAAGTGCGCATGGTGACTGTTGTATTCAATTCCGATGCAATTTCTGTGTTTCATCAACACTCTGATGGGCCACAGAGAACAGAATGACTCCAGATGTGCATCGGAAACTACTACTGGTCTTCCAGGGAACGATCAAAGCGTAGACTGTTAGAGACATTACTCCCATGGAGGAAAGTGCGCATGGTGACTGTTGTATTCAATCCCGATGCAATTACTGTGTTTCATCAACACCCTGACAGTCTACACATTACAGAATGCCACCAGATGTGCATCGGAAACTACGACTGGTATTCCAGGCAACGATGAAAGCGTAGACTGTTTCAGATATTACTCCAATGGAGAAAAGTGCGGATGATGACTGTTGTATTCAATCCCGATGCAATTTCTTTGTTTCATCAACACTCTGATAGACCACAGATTACAGAATGCCTCCAGATGTGCATCGGAAATTACTACTGGTCTTCCAGGGAACGATCAAAGCGTAGACTGTTTGAGACATTACTCCCATGGAGGAAAGTGCTCATGGTGACTGTTGTATCCAATCCCGATGCAAATTCTGTGTTTCATCAACACTCTAATAGTCCACAGATTACAGAATGCCTCCAGATGTGCATCGGAAACTACTAATGGTCTTCCAGGGAACGATCAAAGCGAAGACTGTTAGAGACATAACTCCCATGGAGATAAGTGCGCATGGTGACTGTTGTATTCAATCCCCATGCAATTTCTGTGTTTCATCAAAACTGTGATAGTCTACAGATTACAGAATGCCACCAGATGTGCATCGGCAACTACTATTGGTCTTCCAGGGAAGTATCAAAGCGTTGACTGTTTGAGACTTTACACCCGTTTAGGAATGTGCGCATGGTGACTGTCGATATCAATCCCAATGCAATTTCTGTGTTTCATCAACACTCAGATAGTCCACAGATTACAGAATGCCGCCAGATGTTCATCGGAAACTACCACTGGTCTTCCAGGGAACGATCAAAGTGTAGACTGTTTGGGACACTTCTCCCGTAGAGGAAAGTGCGCATGGTGACTGTTGTATTCAATCCCGATGCAATTTCTGTGTTCCATCAACACTCTGATAGTCCACAGATTACAAAATGCCTCCAGCATCGGAAACTGCTACTGGTCTCCCAGGGAACGATCAAAGCGTAAACTCTTTGAAACATTACTCCCTTGGAGGAAAGTGCGCATGGTGACTGTGTTATTCAATCCCGATGCAATTTCTGTGTTTCATCAACACTCTGATAGTCCACAGAGTACAGAATGATTCCAGATGTGCACCGGAAACTACTACTGGTCTTCCAGGGAACGATCAAAGCATAGACTGATAGAGACATTACTCCCATGGAGGAAAGTGCGCATGGTGACTGTTGTATTCAATCCCGATGCAATTACTGTGTTTCATCAACACCCTGACAGTCCTCACATTACAGAATGCCACCAGATGTGCATCGGAAACTACTACTGGTCTTCCAGGGAACGATCAAAGCGTAGATTGTTTGAGACATTACTACCGTAAAGGAAAGTGCGCATGGAGACTGTTGTATTGAATCCCGATGCAATTTCTGTGTTTCATTAACACTCTGATAGTCCACAGATTACAGAATGCCACGAGATGTGCATCGGAAACTACTACTGGTCTTCCAGGGAAAGATCAAAGCGTACACTGTTTGAGAATTACTCCTAAGAAGGGAAGTGCGCATGGTGACTGTTTTATTCAGTCCCGATGCAATTTCTGTGTTTCATCATCACTCTGATAGTCTACAGACTACAGAATGCCACCAGATGTGCATCGGAAACTACTACTGGTCTTCCAGGGAACGATCAAAGCGTAGACTGTTTGAGACATTACTCCCGTGGAGGAAAGTGCGCATGGTGACTGTTGTATTCAATCCAGATGCAATTTCTGTGCTTCATCAACTCTCTGATAATCCACAGATTACAGAATGCCTCCAGATGTGCATCGGAAACTACTACTGGTCTTCCAGGGAAGGATCAAATCGTAGACTGTTTGAGACATTACTACCGTGGAGGAAAGTGCCCATGATGACTGTTGTATTCAATCCCGAAGCAATTTCTGTGTTTCATCAACACTCTGATAGTCCACAGATTACAGAATGCCTAAAGATGTGCAATTGAAACTGCTACTGGTCTTCCAGGGAACGATCAAAGCGTAGACTGTTTGAGACATTACTCCCATGGAGGAATCTGCGCATGGAGACTGTTGTATTCAATCCCGATGCAATTTCTGTGTTTCATCAACACTCTGATAGTCCACAGAGTACAGAATGATTCCAGATGTGCATCGGAAACTACTACTGGTCTTCCAGGGAACGATCAAAGCATAGACTTATAGAGACATTACTCCCATGGAGGAAACTGCGCATGGAGACTGTTGTATTGAATCCCGATGCAATTTCTGTGTTTCATCAACGCTCTGATAGTCCACAGATTACAGAATGCCTAAAGATGTGCAATTGAAACTGCTACTGGTCTACCAGGGAACGATCAAAGCGTAGACTGTTTGAGACATTACTCCCATGGAGGAATCTGCGCATGGAGACTGTTGTATTCAATCCCGATGCAATTTCTGTGTTTCATCAACACTCTGATAGTCCACAGAGTACAGAAAGAATCCAGATATGCATCGGAAACTACGACTGATATTCCAGGGAACGATCAAAGCGTAGACTGTCTCAGATATTACTCCAATGGAGAAAAGTGCGGATTGTGACTGTTGTATTCAATCCCGATGCAATTACTGTGTTTCATCAACACTCTGATAGTCCACAGATTACAGAATGCCTCCAGATGTGCATCGGAAACTACTACTGGCCTTCCAGGGAACGATCAAAGCGTACACTGTTTGAGACATTACTCCCATGGTGACTGTTGTATTCAATCCCGATGCAATTTCTGTGTTTCATCAACACTCTGATAGTCCACAGATTATAGAATGCCTCCAGATGTGCATCGGAAACTACTACTGGACTTACAGGGAACGATCAAAGCATAGACTGTTTGAGAATTACTAGCATGGAGGAAATTGCGCATGGCGACTTTTGTATTCAATCACGATGCAATTTCTGTGTTTCATCAACACTCTGTTGGGCCATAGATTACAGAATGCCACCAGATGTGCATCGGAAACTACTACTGGTCTTCCAGGGAACGATCAAAGCGTAGACTGTTTGAGACATACCTCCCGTGGAGGAAAGTTCGCATGGTGACTATTGTATTCATTCCCGATGCAATTTCTGTGTTTCATCAACGCTCTGATAGTCCACAGATTACAGAATGCCTAAATATGTGCAATTGGAACTGCTACTGGTCTTCCAGGGAACGATCAAAGCGTAGTCTGTTTGAGACATTACTCCCATGGAGGAATCTGCGCATGGAGACTGTTGTATTCAATCCCGATGCAATTTCTGTGTTTCATCAACACTCTGATAGTCCACAGAGTACAGAAAGAATCCAGATGTGCATCGGAAACTACGACTGATATTCCAGGGAACGATCAAAGCGTAGACTGTTTCAGATATTACTCCAATGGAGAAAAGTGCGGATGGTGACTGTTGTATTCAATCCCGATGCAATTTCTGTGTTTCATCAACACTCTGATGGTCCACAGATTACAGAATGCCTCCAGATGTGAATCGGAAATTACTACTGGTCTTCCAGGGAACGATCAAAGCGTAGACCGTTTGAGATATTGCTCCCATGGAGGAAAGTGCTCATGGTGACTGTTGTATTCAATCCCGATGGAATTTCTGTGTTTCATCAACACTCTGATAGTCCCCCGATTACAGAATGCCTCCAGATGTGCATCGGAAACTACTACTGGTCTTCCAGGGAACGATCAAAGCGTATACTGTTTGAGACATTACTCCCATAGAGGAAAATGGGCATGGTGACTGTTGTATTTAATCCCGATGCAATTTCTTTGTTTCATCAACACTCTGATAGACCACAGATTACAGAATGCCTCCAGATGTGCATCGGAAATTACTACTGGTCTTCCAGGGAACGATCAAATCGTAGACTGTTTGAGACATTACTCCCATGGAGGAAAGTGCTCTTGATGACTGTTGTATCCAATCCCGATGCAATTTCTGTGTTTCATCAACACTCTACTAGTCCACAGATTACAGAATGCCTCCAGAAGTGCATCAGAAACTACTACTAGTGGTCTTCCAGGAAACGATCAAAGGGAAGACTGTTAGAGACATTACTCCCATGGAGGAAAGTGCGCAAGTTGACTGTTGTATTCAACCCCCATGCAATTTCTGTGTTTCATCAACACTGTGATAGTCTACAGATTACAGAATGATACTAGATGTGCATCGGAAACTACTATTGGTCTTCCAGGGAACGATCAAAGCGTTGACTGTTTGAGACTTTACACCCGTGGAGGAATGTGCGCATGGTGACTGTTGAATTCAATCCCAATGCAATTTCTGTGTTTCATCAACACTCTGATAGTCCACAGATTACAGAATGAAGCCAGATGTTCATCGGAAACTACCACTGGTCTTCCAGGAAACGATCAAAGTGTAGACTGTTTGGGACACTTCTCCCGTAGAGGAATGTGCGCATGGTGACTGTTGTATTCAATCCCGAAGCAATTTCTGTGTTTCATTAACGCTCTGATAGTCCACAGATTACAGAATGCCTAAATATGTGCAATTGGAACTGCTACTGGTCTTCCAGGGAACGATCAAAGCGTAGACTGTTTGAGACATTACTCCCATGGAGGAATCTGCGCATGGAGACTGTTGTATTCAATCCCGATGCAATTTCTGTGTTTCATCAACACTCTGATAGTCCACAGAGTACAGAAAGAATCCAGATGTGCATCGGAAACTACGACTGATATTCCAGGGAACGATCAAAGCGTAGACTGTTTCAGATATTACTCCAATGGAGAAAAGTGCGGATGGTGACTGTTGTATTCAATCCCGATGCAATTTCTGTGTTTCATCAACACTCTGATGGTCCACAGATTACAGAATGCCTCCAGATGTGAATCGGAAATTACTACTGGTCTTCCAGGGAACGATCAAAGCGTAGACCGTTTGAGATATTGCTCCCATGGAGGAAAGTGCTCATGGTGACTGTTGTATTCAATCCCGATGGAATTTCTGTGTTTCATCAACACTCTGATAGTCCCCCGATTACAGAATGCCTCCAGATGTGCATCGGAAACTACTACTGGTCTTCCAGGGAACGATCAAAGCGTATACTGTTTGAGACATTACTCCCATAGAGGAAAATGGGCATGGTGACTGTTGTATTTAATCCCGATGCAATTTCTTTGTTTCATCAACACTCTGATAGACCACAGATTACAGAATGCCTCCAGATGTGCATCGGAAATTACTACTGGTCTTCCAGGGAACGATCAAAGCGTAGACTGTTAGAGACATTACTCACATGGAGTAAAGTGCGCGTGGTGACTGTTGTATTCAATCCCGATGCAATTTCTGTGTTCCATCAACACTCTGATAGTCCACAGATTACAGAATGCCTCCAGTTGTGCATCGGAAACTACTACTGGTCTTCCAGGGAACGATCAAAGCAAGGCTGTTAGAGACATAACTCCCATGGAGGAAAGTGCGCATGGTGACTGTTGTATTCAATCCCCATGCAATTTCTGTGTTTCATCAAAACTGTGATAGTCTACAGATTACAGAATGCCACCAGATGTGCATCGGAAACTACTATTGGTCTTCCAGGGAAGTATCAAAGCGTTGACTGTTTGAGACTTTACACCCGTGGAGGAATGTGCGCATGGTGACTGTTGAATTCAATCCCAATGCAATTTCTGTGTTTCATCAACACTCTGATAGTCAACAGATTACAGAATGCCTCCAGAAGTGCATCGGAAACTACTACTAGTGGTCTTCCAGGAAACGATCAAAGGGAAGACTGTTAGAGACATTACTCCCATGGAGGAAAGTGCGCAAGTTGACTGTTGTATTCAACCCCCATGCAATTTCTGTGTTTCATCAACACTGTGATAGTCTACAGATTACAGAATGATACTAGATGTGCATCGGAAACTACTATTGGTCTTCCAGGGAACGATCAAAGCGTTGACTGTTTGAGACTTTACACCCGTGGAGGAATGTGCGCATGGTGACTGTTGAATTCAATCCCAATGCAATTTCTGTGTTTCATCAACACTCTGATAGCCCACAGATTACGGAAAGCCTCCAGATGTGCATCGGAAACTACTACTGGTCTTCCAGGGAACGATCAAAGCGTAGACTGTTAGAGACATTACTCACATGGAGTAAAGTGCGCGTGGTGACTGTTGTATTCAATCCCGATGCAATTTCTGTGTTCCATCAACACTCTGATAGTCCACAGATTACAGAATGCCTCCAGTTGTGCATCGGAAACTGCTACTGGTCATCCAGGGAACGATCAAAGCGTAAACTCTTTGAAACATTACTCCCTTGGAGGAAAGTGCGCATGGTGACTGTTGTATTCAATTCCGATGCAATTTCTGTGTTTCATCAACACTCTGATAGTCCACAGAGTACAGAATGCCTCCAGATGTGCATCGGTAACTACTACTGGTCTTCCAGGGAACGATCAAAGCGTAGACTGTTAGAGACATTACTCCCATGGAGGAAAGTGCGCATGCTGACTGTTGTATTCAATCCCGATGCAATTACTGTGTTTCATCAACACCCTGACAGTCTACACATTACAGAATGCCACCAGATGTGCATCGGAAACTACGACTGGTATTCCAGGGAACGATCAAAGCGTAGACTGTTTCAGATATTACTCCAATGCAGAAAAGTGCGGATGGTGACTGTTGTATTCAATCCCGATGCAATTTCTTTGTTTCATCAACACTCTGATAGACCACAGATTACAGAATGCCTCCAGATGTGCATCGGAAATTACTACTGGTCTTCCAGGGAACGATCAAAGCGTAGACTGTTTGAGACATTACTCCCATGGAGGAAAGTGCTCATGGTGACTGTTGTATCCAATCCCGATGCAATTTCTGTGTTTCATCAACACTCTAATAGTCCACAGATTACAGAATGCCTCCAGATGTGCATCGGAAACTACTACTGGTCTTCCAGGGAACGATCAAAGCAAGGCTGTTAGAGACATAACTCCCATGGAGGAAAGTGCGCATGGTGACTGTTGTATTCAATCCCCATGCAATTTCTGTGTTTCATCAAAACTGTGATAGTCTACAGATTACAGAATGCCACCAGATGTGCATCGGAAACTACTATTGGTCTTCCAGGGAAGTATCAAAGCGTTGACTGTTTGAGACTTTACACCCGTGGAGGAATGTGCGCATGGTGACTGTTGAATTCAATCCCAATGCAATTTCTGTGTTTCATCAACACTCTGATAGTCAACAGATTACAGAATGCCTCCAGATGTGCATCGGAAACTACTACTAGTCTTCCAGGGAACGATCAAAGCGTAGATTGTTTTGAGACATTACTACCGTAAAGGAAAGTGCGCATGGAGACTGTTGTATTCAATCCCGATGCAATTACTGTGTTTCATCAACACCCTGAGAGTCTACACATTACAGAATGCCACCAGATATGCATCGGAAACTACTACTGGTCTTCCAGGGAACGATCAAAGCGTAGATTGTTATGAGACATTACTACCGTAAAGGAAAGTGCGCATGGAGACTGTTGTATTGAATCCCGATGCAATTTCTGTGTTTCATTAACACTCTGATAGTCCACAGATTACAGAATGCCACGAGATGTGCATCGGAAACTACTACTGGTCTTCCAGGGAACGATCAAAGCGTAGACTGTTTGAGAATTACTCCTAAGAAGGGAAGTGCGCATGGTGACTGTTTTATTCAGTCCCGATGCAATTTCTGTGTTTCATCAACACTCTGATAGTCTACAGATTACAGAATGCCACCAGATGTGCATCGGAAACTACTACTGGTCTTCCAGGGAACGATCAAAGCGTAGACTGTTTGAGAATTACTCCTAAGAAGGGAAGTGCGCATGGTGTCTGTTGTATTCAATACCGATGCAATTTCTGTGTTTCATCTACACTCTGATAGTCCACAGATTACAGAATGCCTAAAGATGTGCAATTGAAACTGCTACTGGTCTTCCAGGGAACGATCAAAGCGTAGACTGTTTGAGACATTACTCCCATGGTGACTGTTGTATTCAATCCCGATGCAATTTCTGTGTTTCATCAACACTCTGATAGTCCACAGATTATAGAATGCCTCCAGATGTGCATCGGAAACTACTACTGGCCTACCAGGGAACGATCAAAGCGTACACTGTTTGAGACATTACTCCCATGGTGACTGTTGTATTCAATCCCGATGCAATTTCTGTGTTTCATCAACACTCTGATAGTCCACAGATTACAGAATGCCTCCAGATGTGCATCGGAAACTACTACTGGCCTTCCAGGGAACGATGAAAGCGTACACTGTTTGAGACATTACTCCCATGGTGACTGTTGTATTCAATCCCGATGCAATTTCTGTGTTTCATCAACACTCTGATAGTCCACAGATTATAGAATGCCTCCAGATGTTCATCGGAAACTACTACTGGTCTTCCAGGGAACGATCAAAGCGTAGACTGTTTGAGACATTACAACCATGGAGGAAAGTGCTCTTTATGACGGTTGTATCCAATCCCGATGCAATTTCTGTGTTTCATCAACACTCTAATAGTCCACAGATTACAGAATGCCTCCAGAAGTGCATCGGAAACTACTACTGGTCTTCCAAGGAACGATCAAAGCGAAGACTGTTACAGACATTACTCCCATGGAGGAAAGTGCGCAAGGTGACTGTTGTATTCAACCCCCATGCAATTTCTGTGTTTCATCAACACTGTGATAGTCTACAGATTGCAGAATGCCACCAGATGTGCATCGGAAACTACTATTGGTCTTCCAGGGAACGATCAAAGCGTTGACTGTTTGAGACTTTACACCCGTGGAGGAATGTGCGCATGGTGACTGTTGAATTCAATCCCAATGCAATTTGTGTGTTTCATCAACACTCTGATATTCCACAGATTACAGAATGCCACCAGATGTTCATCGGAAACTACCACTGGTCTTCCAGGAAACGATCAAAGTGTAGACTGTTTGGGACACTTCTCCCGTAGAGGAAAGTGCGCATGATGACTGTTGTATTCAATCCCGAAGCAATTTCTGTGTTTCATCAACACTCTGATAGTCCACAGATTACAGAATGCCTCCAGATGTGCATCGGAAACTACTACTAGTCTTCCAGGGAACGATCAAAGCGTAAACTCTTTCAAACGTTACTCCCAGGGAGAAATGTGCGCATAGTGACTGTTGTATTCAATCCCGATGCAATTTCTGTGTTTCATCAACACTCTGATAGTCCACAGATTACGGAAAGCCTCCAGATGTGCATCGGAAACTATTACTGGTCTTCCAGGGAACGATCAAAGCGTAGACTGTTAGAGACATTACTCACATGGAGTAAAGTGCGCATGGTGACAGTTGTATTCAATCCACATGCAATTTCTGTGTTCCATCAACACTCTGATAGTCCACAGATTACAGAATGCCTCCAGATGTGCATAAGAAACTGCTACTGGTCTTCCAGGGAACGATCAAAGCGTAAACTCTTTGAAACATTACTCCCTTGGAGGAAAGTGCGCATGGTGACTGTTGTATTCAATTCCGATGCAATTTCTGTGTTTCATTAACACTCTGATAGTCCACAGAGTACAGAATGCCTCCAGATGTGCATCGGAGACTACTACTGGTCTTCCAAGGAACGATCAAAGCGTAGACTGTTAGAGACATTACTCCGATGGAGGAAAGTGCGCATGGTGACAGTTGTATTCAATCCCGATGCTATTACTGTGTTTCATCAACACCCTGACAGTCTACACATTACAGAATGCCACCAGATGTGCATCGGAAACTACGACTGGTATTCCAGGGAACGATCAAAGCGTAGACTGTTTCAGATATTACTCCAATGGAGAAAAGTGCGGATGGTGACTGTTGTATTCAATCCAGATGCAATTTCTTTGTTTCATCAACACTCTGATAGACCACAGATTACAGAATGCCTCTAGATGTGCATCGGAAATTACTACTGGTCTTCCAGGGAACGATCAAAGAGTAGATTGTTTGAGACATTACTCCCATGGAGGAAAGTGCTCATGGTGACTGTTGTATCCAATCCCGATGCAATTTCTGTGTTTCATCAACACTCTAATAGTCCACAGATTACAGAATGCCTCCAGATGTGCATCGGAAACTACTACTGGTCTTCCAGGGAACGATGAAAGCGAAGACTGTTAGAGACATAACTCCCATGGAGGAAAGTGCGCATGGTGACTGTTGTATTCAATCCCCATGCAATTTCTGTGTTTCATCAAAACTGTGATAGTCTACAGATTACAGAATGCCACCAGATGTGCATCGGAAACTACTATTGGTATTCCAGGGAAGTATCAAAGCGTTGACGGTTTGAGATTTTACACCCGTGGAGGAATGTGCGCATGGTGACTGTTGAATTCAATCCCAATGCAATTTCTGTGTTTCATCAATACTCTGATAGTCCACAGATTACAGAATGCCGCCAGATGTGCATCGGAAACTACTACTGGTCTTACAGGGAACGATCAAATCATAGACTGTTTGGGAATTACTAGCATGGAGGAAATTGCGCATGGTGACTTTTGTATTCAATCCAGATGCAATTTCTGTGTTTCATCAACACTCCGATGGGCCATAGATTACAGAATGCCACCAGATGTGCATCGGAAACAACTACTGGTCTTCCAGGGAACGATCAAAGCGTAGACTGTTTGAGACATTACTCCCATGGAGGAATCTGCGCATGGAGACTGTTGTATTCAATCCCGATGCAATTTCTGTGTTTCATCAACACTCTGATAGTCCACAGAGTACAGAAAGAATCCAGATGTGCATCGGAAACTACGACTGATATTCCAGGGAACGATCAAAGCGTAGACTGTTTCAGATATTACTCCAATGGAGAAAAGTGCGGATGGTGACTGTTGTATTCTATCCCGATGCAATTTCTGTGTTTCATCAACACTCTGATGCTCCAAAGATTACAGAATGCCTCCAGATGTGAATCGGAAATTACTACTGGTCTTTCAAGGAACGATCAAACGTACACCGTTTGAGATATTGCTCCCATGGAGGAAAGTGCTCATGGTGACTGTTGTATTCAATCCCGATGGAATTTCTGTGTTTCATCAACACTCTGATAGTCCCCCGATTACAGAATGCCTCCAGATGTGCATCGGAAACTACTACTGGTCTTCCAGGGAACGATCAAATTGAAGACTGTTAGAGACATTACTCCCATGGAGGAAAGTGCGCAAGGTGACTGTTGTATTCAACCCCCATGCAATTTCTGTGTTTCATCAACACTGTGATAGTCTACAGATTACAGAATGCCACCAGATGTGCATCGGAAACTACTATTGGTCTTCCAGGGAACGATCAAAGCGTTGACTGTTTGAGACTTTACACCCGTGGAGGAATGTGCGCATGGTGACTGTTGAATTCAATCAGAATGCAATTTCTGTGTTTCATCAACACTCTGATAGTCCACAGATTACAGAATGCCTCCAGATGTGCATCGGAAACTACTACTGGTCTTCCAGGGAACGATCAAAGCGTAGACCGTTAGAGACATTACTCCCATGGAGGAAAGTGCGCATGGTGACTGTTGTATTCAATCTCGATGCAATTACTGTGTTTCATCAACACCCTGACACTCTACACATTACAGAATGCCACCAGATGTGCATCGGAAACTACGACTGGTATTCCAGGGAACGATCAAAGCGTAGACTGTTTCAGATATTACTCCACTGCAGAAAAGTGCGGATGGTGACTGTTGTATTCAATCCCGATGCAATTTGTTTGTCTCATCAACACTCTGATAGACCACAGATTACAGAATGCCTCCAGATGTGCATCGGAAATTACTACAGGTCTTCAAGGGAACGATCAAAGCGAAGACTGTTAGAGACATAACTCCCATGGAGGAAAGGGCGCATGGTGACTGTTGTATTCAATCCCCATGAAATTTCTGTGTTTCATCAAAACTGTGATAGTCAACAGATTACAGAATGCCACCAGATGTGCATCGGAAACTACTATTGGTCTTCCAGGGAAGTATCAAAGCGTTGACTGTTTGAGACTTTACACCCGTGGAGGAATGTGCGCATGGTGACTGTTGAATTCAATCGCAATGCAATTTCTGTGTTTCATCAACACTCTGATAGTCAACAGATTACAGATTGCCTCCAGATGTGCATCGGAAACTACTACTAGTCTTCCAGGGAACGATCAAAGCGTAAACTCTTTCAAACATTACTCCCATGGAGGAATGTGCGCATAGTGACTGTTGTTTTCAATCCAGATGCAATTTCTGTGTTTCATCAACACTCTGATAGTCCACAGATTACAGAATGCCACGAGATGTGCATGGAAAACTACTACTGGTCTTCCAGGGTACGATCAAAGCGTAGACTGTTTGAGAATTACTATTAAGAAGGGAAGTGCGCATGGTGACTGTTTTATTCAGTCCCGATGCAATTTCTGTGTTTCATCAACACTCTGATAGTCTACAGATTACAGAATGCCACCAGATGTGCATCGGAAACTACTACTGGTCTTCCAGGGAACGATCAAAGCGTAGACTGTTTGAGACATTACTCTCGTGGAGCAAAGTGTGCATGGTGACTGTTGTATTCAATCCCGATGCAATTTCTGTGTTTCATCAACTATCTGATAATCCTCAGATTACAGAATGCCTCCAGATGTGCATCGGAAACTACTACTGGTCTTCCAGGGAAGGATCAAATCGTAGACTGTTTGAGACATTAGTACCGTGGAGGAAAGTGCGCATGGTGTCTGTTGTATTCAATCCCGATGCAATTTCTGTGTTTCATCAACACTCTGATAGTCCACAGATTACAGAATGCCTAAAGATGTGCAATTGAAACTGCTACTGGTCTTCTAGGGAACGATCAAAGCGTAGACTGTTTGAGACATTACTCCCATGGAGGAATCTGCGCATGGAGACTGTTGTATTCAATCCCGATGCAATTTCTGTGTTTCATCAACACTCTGATAGTCCACAGAGTACATAAAGCCTACATATGTGCATCGGAAACTACGACTGGTATTCCAGGGAACGATCAAAGCGTAGACTGTCTCAGATATTACTCCAATGGAGAAAAGTGCGGATGGTGACTGTTGTATTCAATCCCGATGCAATTACTGTGTTTCATCAACACTCTGATAGTCCACAGATTACAGAATGCCTCCAGATGTGCATCGGAAACTACTACTGGTCTTCCAGGGAACGATCAAAGCGTAGACTGTTTGAGACATTACTTTTAAGGAGGAATGAACGCATGGTGACCGTTGTATTCAATACCGATGCAATTTCTGTGTTTCATCAACACTCTAATAGTCCACAGATTACAGAATGCCTCCAGATGTGCATCGGACACTACTACTGGTCTTACAGGGAACAATCAAAGCATAGACTGTTTGAGAATTACTAGCATGGGGGAAATTGCGCATGGTGACTTTTGTATTCAATCCCGATGCAATTTCTGTGTTTCATCAACACTCTGATGGGCCATAGATTACAGAATGCCACCAGATGTGCTTCGGAAACTACTACTGGTCTTCCAGGGAACGATCACAGCGTAGACTGTTTGAGACATACCTCCCGTGGAGGAAAGTGCGCACGGTGACTGTTGTATTCATTCCCGATGCAATTTCTGTGTTTCATCAACGCTCTGATAGTCCACAGATTACAGAATGGTTTAAGATGTGCAATTGAAACTTCTACTGGTCTTCCAGGGAACGATCAAAGCGTAGACTGTTTGAGACATTACTCCCACAGAGGAATCTGCGCATGGAGACTGTTGTATTCAATCCCGATGCAATTTCTGTGTTTCATCAACAATCTGATAGTCCACAGACTACAGAAAGAATCCAGATGTGCATCGGAAACTACGACTGATATTCCAGGGAACGATCAAAGCGTAGACTGTTTCAGATATTACTCCAATGGAGAAAAGTGCGGATGGTGGCTGTTGTATTCAATCCCGATGCAATTTCTGTGTTTCATCAACACTCTGATGGTCCAAAGATTACAGAATGCCTCCAGATGTGAATCGGAAATTACTACTGGTCTTTCAAGGAACGATCAAAGCGTAGACCGTTTGAGATATTGCTCCCATGGAGGAAAGTGCTCATGGAGACTGTTGTATTCAATCCCGATGGAATTTCTGTGTTTCATCAACACTCTGATAGTCCCCCGATTACAGAATGCCTCCAGATGTGCATCGGAAACTACTACTGGTCTTCCAGGGAACGATCAAAGTGAAGACTGTTAGAGACATTACTCCCATGGAGGAAAGTGCGCAAGGTGACTGTTGTATTCAACCCCCATGCAATTTCTGTGTTTCATCAACACTGTGATAGTCTACAGATTACAGAATGCCACCAGATGTGCATCGGATACTACTATTGGTCTTCCAGGGAACGATCAAAGCGTTGACGGTTTGAGACTTTACACCCGTGGAGGAATGTGCGCATGGTGACTGTTGAATTCAATCAGAATGCAATTTCTGTGTTTCATCAACACTCTGATAGTCCACAGATTACAGAATGCCTCCAGATGTGCATCGGAAACTACTACTAGTCTTCCAGGGAACGATCAAAGCGTAAACTCTTTCAAACATTACTCCCATGGAGGAATGTGCGCATAGTGACTGTTGTATTCAATCCCGATGCAATTTCTGTGTTTCTTCAACACTCTGATAGTCCACAGATTACGGAAAGCCTCCAGATGTGCATCGGAA
This sequence comes from Schistocerca gregaria, assembly GCF_023897955.1. Taxonomy (NCBI): domain Eukaryota; kingdom Metazoa; phylum Arthropoda; class Insecta; order Orthoptera; family Acrididae; genus Schistocerca; species Schistocerca gregaria. Next base: position 21,353,919 of record NC_064927.1, on the reverse strand, counting down.
ACTACTACTGGTCTTCCAGGGAACGATCAAAGCGTAGACTGTTAGAGACATTACTCACATGGAGTAAAGTGCGCATGGTGACTGTTGTATTCAATCCCGATGCAATTTCTGTTTTCCATCAACACTCTGATAGTCCACAGATTACAGAATGCCTCCAGATGTGCATCGGAAACTGCTACTGGTCTTCCAGGGAACGATCAAAGCGTAAACTCTTTGAAACATTACTCCCTTGGAGGAAAGTGCGCATGGTGACTGTTGTATTCAATTCCGATGCAATTTCTGTGTTTCATCAACACTCTGATAGTCCACAGAGTACAGAATGCCTCCAGATGTGCATCGGAAACTACTACTGGTCTTCCAGGGAACGATCAAAGCGTAGACTGTTACAGACATTACTCCCATGGAGGAAAGTGCGCATGGTGACTGTTGTATTCAATCCCGATGCAATTACTGTATTTCATCAACACCCTGACACTCTACACATTACAGAATGCCACCAGATGTGCATCGGAAACTACGACTGGTATTCCAGGGAACGATCAAAGCGTAGACTGTTTCAGATATTACTCCAATGCAGAAAAGTGCGGATGGTGACTGTTGTATTCAATCCCGATGCAATTTCTTTGTCTCATCAACACTCTGATAGACCACAGATTACAGAATGCCTCCAGATGTGCATCGGAAATTACTACTGGTCTTCCAGGGAACGATCAATGCGTAGACTGTTTGAGACATTACTCCCATGGAGGAAAGTGCTCATGGTGACTGTTGTATCCAATCCCGATGCAATTTCTGTGTTTCATCAACACTCTAATAGTCCACAGATTACAGAATGCCTCCAGATGTGCATCGGAAACTACTACTGGTCTTCCAGGGAACGATCAAAGCGAAGACTGTCAGAGACATAACTCCCATGGAGGAAAGTGCGCATGGTGACTGTTGTATTCAATCCACATGAAATTTCTGTGTTTCATCAAAACTGTGATAGTCAACAGATTACAGAATGCCACCAGATGTGCATCGGAAACTACTATTGGTCTTCCAGGGAAGTATCAAAGCGTTGACTGTTTGAGACTTTACACCCGTGGAGGAATGTGCGCATGGTGACTGTTGAATTCAATCGCAATGCAATTTCTGTGTTTCATCAACACTCTGATAGTCAACAGATTACAGATTGCCTCCAGATGTGCATCGGAAACTACTACTAGTCTTCCAGGGAACGATCAAAGCGTAAACTCTTTCAAACATTACTCCCATGGAGGAATGTGCGCATAGTGATTGTTGTATTCAATCCCGATGCAATTTCTGTGTTTCATCAACACTCTGATAGTCCACAGAGTACAGAATGCCTCCAGATGTGCATCGGAAACTACTACTGGTCTTCCAGGGAACGATCAAAGCATAGACTGATAGAGACATTACTCCCATGGAGGAAAGTGCGCATGGTGACTGTTGTATTCAATCCCGTTGCAATTACTGTGTTTCATCAACACCCTGAGGGTCTACACATTACAGAATGCCACCAGATGTGCATCGGAAACTACTACTGGTCTTCCAGGGAACGATCAAAGCGTAGATTGTTTGAGACATTACTACCGTAAAGAAAAGTGCGCATGGAGACTGTTGTATTGAATCCCGATGCAATTTCTCTGTTTCATTAACACTCTGATAGTCCACAGATTACAGAATGCCACGAGATGTGCATCGGAAACTTCTACTGGTCTTCCAGGGAACGATCAAAGCGTAGACTGTTTGAGAATTACTATTAATAAGGGAAGTGCACATATTGACTGTTTTATTCAGTCCCGATGCAATTTCTGTGTTTCATCAACACTCTGATAGTCTACAGATTACAGAATGCCACCAGATGTGCATCGGAAACTACTACTGGTCTTCCAGGGAACGATCAAAGCGTAGACTGTTTGAGACATTACTCCCGTGGAGCAAAGTGTGCATGGTGACTGTTGTATTCAATCCCGATGCAATTTCTGTGTTTCATCAACTATCTGATAATCCACAGATTACAGAATGCCTCCAGATGTGCATCGGAAACTACTACTGGTCTTCCAGGGAAGGATCAAATCGTAGACTGTTTGAGACATTAGTACCGTGGAGGAAAGTGCGCATGGTGTCTGTTGTATTCAATCCCGATGCAATTTCTGTGTTTCATCAACACTCTGATAGTCCACAGATTACAGAATGCCTAAAGATGTGCAATTGAAACTGCTACTGGTCTTCCAGGGAACGATCAAAGCGTAGACTGTTTGAGACATTACTCCCATGAAGGAATCTGCGCATGGAGACTGTTGTATTCAATCCCGATGCAATTTCTGTGTCTCATCAACACTCTGATAGTCCACAGAGTACATAAAGCCTACAGATGTGCATCGGAAACTACGACTGGTATTCCAGGGAACGATCAAAGCGTAGACTGTCTCAGATATTACTCCAATGGAGAAAAGTGCGGATGGTGACTGTTGTATTCAATTCCGATGCAATTACTGTGTTTCATCAACACTCTGATAGTCCACAGATTATAGAATGCCTCCAGATGTTCATCGGAAACTACTACTGGTCTTCCAGGGAACGATCAAGGCGTAGACTGTTTGAGACATTACTTTTGAGGAGGAATGAACGCATGGTGACCGTTGTATTCAATACCGATGCAATTTCTGTGTTTCATCAACACTCTAATAGTCCACAGATTACAGAATTCCTCCAGATGTGCATCGGAAACTACTACTGGTCTTACAGGGAACGATCAAAGCATAGACTGTTTGAGAATTACTAGCATGGGGGAAATTGCGCATGGTGACTTTTGTATTCAATCCCGATGCAATTTCTGTGTTTCATCAACACTCTGATGGGCCATAGATTACAGAATGCCACCAGATGTGCATCGGAAACTACTAGTGGTCTTCCAGGGAGCGATCAAAGCGTAGACTGTTTGAGACATACCTCCGTGGAGGAAAGTGCGCATGGTGACTGTTGTATTCATTCCCGATGCAATTTCTGTGTTTCATCAACGCTCTGATAGTCCACAGATTACAGATTGCCTAAAGTTGTGCAATTGAAACTTCTACTGGTCTTCCAGGGAACGATCAAAGCGTAGACTGTTTGAGACATTACTCCCATGGAGGAATCTGAGCATGGAGACTGTTGTATTCAATCCCGATGCAATTTCTGTGTTTCATCAACACTCTGATAGTCCACAGAGTACAGAAATAATCCAGATGTGCATCGGAAACTACGACTGATATTCCAGGGAACGATCAAAGCGTAGACTGTTTCAGATATTACTCCAATGGAGAAAAGTGAGGATGGTGACTGTTGTATTCAATCCCGATGCAATTTCTGTGTTTCATCAACACTCTGATGGTCCTCAGATTACAGAATGCCTCCAGATGTGAATCGGAAATTACTACTGGTCTTCCAGAGAACGATCAAAGCGTAGACCGTTTGAGATATTGCTCCCATGGTGGAAAGTGTTCATGGTGACTGTTGTTTTCAATCCCGATGGAATTTCTGTGTTTCATCAACACTCTGATAGTCCCCCGATTACAGAATGACTCCAGATGTGCATCGGAAACTACTACTGGTCTTCCAGGGAACGATCAAAGCGTAGACTGTTTGAGACATTACTCCCATGGAGGAAAATAGGCATGGTGACTGTTGTATTTATCCCCGATGCAATTTCTTTGTTTCATCAACACTCTGATAGACCACAGATTACAGAATGCCTCCAGATGTGCATCGGAAATTATTACTGATCTTCCAGCGAACGATCAAAGCGTAACCTGTTTGAGACATTACTCCCATGGAGGAAAGTGCTCTTGATGACTGTTGTATCCAATCCCGATGCAATTTCTGTGTTTCATCAACACTCTAATAGTCCACAGATTACAGAATGCCTAGAGAAGTGCATCGGAAACTACTACTGGTCTCCCAGGGAACGATCAAAGCGAAGACTGTTAGAGACATTACTCCCATGGAGGAAAGTGCGCAAGGTGACTGTTGTATTCAACCCCCATGCAATTTCTGTGTTTCATCAACACTGTGATAGTCCACAGATTACAGAATGCCTCCAGATGTGCATCGGAAACTACTACTAGTCTTCCAGGGAACGATCAAAGCGTAAACTCTTTCAAACATTACTCCCATGGAGGAATGTGCTTATAATGACTGTTGTATTCTATCCCGATGCAATTTCTGTGTTTCATCAACACTCTGATAGTCCACAGATTACGGAAAGCCTCCAGATGTGCATCGGAAACTATTACTGGTCTTCCAGGGAACGATCAAAGCGTAGACTGTTAGAGACATTACTCACATAGAGTAAAGTGCGCATGGTGACTGTTGTATTCAATCCCGATGCAATTTCTGTGTTCCATCAACACTCTGATAGTCCACAGATTACAGAATGCCTCCAGATGTGCATAGGAAACTGCTACTGGTCTTCCAGGGAACGATCAAAGCGTAAACTCTTTGAAACATTACTCCCTTTGAGGAAAGTGCGCATGGTGACTGTTGTATTCAATCCCGATGCAATTTCTGTGTTTCATTAACACTCTGATAGTCCACAGAGTACATAAAGCCTACAGATGTGCATCGGAAACTACGACTGGTATTCCAGGGAACGATCAAAGCGTAGACTGTTTCAGATATTACTCCAATGGAGAAAAGTGCGGATGGTGACTGTTGTATTCAATCCCGATGCAATTTCTTTGTTTCATCAACACTCTGATAGACCACAGATTACAGAATGCCTCCACATGTGCATCGGAAATTACTACTGGTCCTCCAAGGAACGATCAAAGCGTAGACTCTTTGAGACATTACTCCCATGGAGGAAAGTGCTCATGGTGACTGTTGTATCCAATCCCGATGCAATTTCTGTGTTTCATCAACACTCTAATAGTCCACAGATTACAGAATGCCTCCAGATGTGCATCAGAAACTACTACTGGTCTTCCAGGGAACGATGAAAGCGAAGACTGTTAGAGACATAACTCCCATGGAGGAAAGTGCGCATGGTGACTGTTGTATTCAATCCCCATGCAATTTCTGTGTTTCATCAAAACTGTGATAGTCTTCAGATTACAGAGTGCCACCACATGTGCATCGGAAACTACTATTGGTCTTCCAGGGAAGTATCAAAGCGTTGACTGATTGAGATTTTACACCCGTGGAGGAATGTGCGCATGGTGACTGTTGAATTCAATCCCAATGCAATTTCTGTGTTTCCTCAACACTCTGATAGTCCACAGATTACAGAATGCCGCCAGATGTTCTTTGGAAACTACCACTGGTCTTCCAGGGAACGATCAAAGTGTAGACTGTTTGGGACACTTCTCCCGTAGAGGAAAGTGCGCATGGTGACTGTTGTATTCAATCCCGATGCAATTTCTGTGTTCCATCAACACTCTTATAGTCCACAGATTACAAAATGCCTCCAGATGTGCATTGGAAACTGCTACTGGTCTTCCAGGGAACGATCAAAGCGTAAACACTTTGAAACATTACTCCCTTGGAGGAAAGTGCGCATGGTGACTGTTGTATTCAATCCTGATGCAATTACTGTGTTTCATCAACACTCCGATAGTCCACAGATTACAGAATGCCTCCAGATGTGCATCGGAAACTACTACTGGCCTTCCAGGGAAAGATCAAAGCGTACTCTGTTTGAGACAATACTCCCATGGTGACTGTTGTATTCAATACCGATGCAATTTCTGTGTTTCATCAACACTCTAATAGTCCACAGATTACAGAATGCCTCCAGATGTGCATCGGAAACTACTACTGGTCTTACAGGGAACGATCAAAGCATAGACTGTTTGAGAATTACTAGCATGGAGGAAATTGCGCATGGTGACTTTTGTATTCAATCCCGATGCAATTTCTGTGTTTCATCAACACTCTGATGGGCCATAGATTACAGAATGCCACCAGATGTGCATCGGAAACTACTACTGGTCTTCCAGGGAGCGATCAAAGCGTAGACTCTTTGAGACATACCTCCCGTGGAGGAAAGTGTGCATGGTGACTGTTGTATTCATTCCCGATGCAATTTCTGTGTTTCATCAACGCTCTGATAGTCCACAGATTACAGAATGCTTAAAGATGTGCAATTGAAACTGCTACTGGTCTTCCAGGGAACGATCAAAGCGTAGACTGTTTGAGACATTACTCCCATGGAGGAATCTGCGCATGGAGACTGTTGTATTCAATCCCGATGCAATTTCTGTGTTTCATCAACACTCTGATAGTCCACAGAGTACAGAAAGAATCCAGATGTGCATCGGAAACTACGACTGATATTCCAGGGAACGATCAAAGCGTAGACTGTTTCAGATATTACTCCAATGGAGAAAAGTGCGGATGGTGACTGTTGTATTCAATCCCGATGCAATTTCTGTGTTTCATCAACACTCTGATGGTCAGGAGATTACAGAATGCCTCCAGATGTGAATCGGAAGTTACTACTGGTCTTTCAAGGAACGATCAAAGCGTAGACCGTTTGAGATATTGCTCCCATGGAGGAATGTGCTCATGGTGACTGTTGTATTCAATCCCGATGGAATTTCTGTGTTTCATCAACACTCTGATAGTCCCCCGATTACAGAATGCCTCCAGATGTGCATCGGAAACTACTACTGGCCTTCCAGGGAACGATCAAAGCGTAGACTGTTTGAGACATTACTCCCATGGAGGAAAATGGGCATGGTGACTGTTGTATTTAATCCCGATGCAATTTCTTTGTTTCATCAACACTCTGATAGAGCACAGATTACAGAATGCCTCCAGATGTGCATCGGAAACTACTAATGGTCTTCCAGGGAACGATCAAAGCGAAGACTGTTAGAGACATAACTCCCATGGAGGAAAGTGCGCATGGTGACTGTTGTATTCAATCCCCATGCAATTTCTGTGTTTCATCAAAACTGTGATAGTCTACAGATTTCAGAATGCCACCAGATGTGCATCGGAAACTACTATTGGTCTTCCAGGGAAGTATCAAAGCGTTGACTGTTTGAGACTTTACACCCGTTTAGGAATGTGCGCATGGTGACTGTTGAATTCAATCCCAATGCAATTTCTTTGTTTCATCAACACTCAGATAGTCCACAGATTACAGAATGCCGCCAGATGTTCATCGGAAACTACCACTGGCCTTCCAGGGAACGATCAAAGTGTAGACTGTTTGGGACACTTCTCCCGTAGAGGAAAGTGCGCATGGTGACTGTTGTATTCAATCCCGATGCAATTTCCTTGTTCCATCAACACTCTGATAGTCCACAGATTACAAAATGCCTCCAGATGTGCATCGGAAACTGCTACTGGTCTCCCAGGGAACGATCAAAGCGTAAACTCTTTGAAACATTACTCATTTGGAGGAAAGTGCGCATGGTGATTGTTGTATTCAATCCCGATGCAATTTCTGTGTTTCATCAACACTCTGATAGTCCACAGAGTACAGAATGCCTCCAGATGTGCATCGGAAACTACTACTGGTCTTCCAGGGAACGATCAAAGCATAGACTGATAGAGACATTACTCCCATGGAGGAAAGTGCGCATGGTGACTGTTGTATTCAATCCCGATGCAATTACTGTGTTTCATCAACACCCTGACAGTCTACACATTACAGAATGCCACCAGATGTGCATCGGAAACTACTACTGGTCTTCCAGGGAACGATCAAAGCGTAGATTCTTTGAGACATTACTACCGTAGAGGAAAGTGCGCATGGAGACTGTTGTATTGAATCCCGATGCAATTTCTGTGTTTCATTAACACTCTGATATTCCACAGATTACAGAATGCCACGAGATGTGCATCGGAAACTACTACTGGTCTTCCAGGGAACGATCAAAGCGTAGACTGTTTGAGAATTACTCCTAAGAAGGGAAGTGCGCATTGGGACTGTTTTATTCAGTCCCGATGCAATTTCTGTGTTTCATCAACACTCTGATAGTCTACAGATTACAGAATGCCACCAGATGTGCATCGGAAACTACTACTGGTCTTCCAGGGAACGATCAAAGCGTAGACTGTATGAGACATTACTCCCGTGGAGCAAAGTGTGCATGGTGACTGTTGTATTCAATCCCAATGCAAATTCTGTGTTTCATCAACTATCTGATAATCCACAGATTACAGAATGCCTCCAGATGTGCATCGGAAACTACTACTGGTCTTCCAGGGAAGGATCAAATCGTAGACTGTTTGAGACATTAGTACCGTGGAGGAAAGTGCGCATGGTGTCTGTTGTATTCAATCCCGATGCAATTTCTGTGTTTCATCAACACTCTGATAGTCCACAGATTACAGAATGCCTAAAGATGTGCAATTGAAACTGCTACTGGTCTTCCAGGGAACGATCAAAGCGTAGACTGTTTGAGACATTACTCCCATGGAGGAATCTGAGCATGGAGACTGTTGTATTCAATCCCGATGCAATTTCTGTGTTTCATCAACACTCTGATAGTCCACAGAGTACAGAAATAATCCAGATGTGCATCGGAAACTACGACTGATATTCCAGGGAACGATCAAAGCGTAGACTGTTTCAGATATTACTCCAATGGAGAAAAGTGAGGATGGTGACTGTTGTATTCAATCCCGATGCAATTTCTGTGTTTCATCAACACTCTGATGGTCCGCAGATTACAGAATGCCTCCAGATGTGAATCGGAAATTACTACTTATCTTCCAGGGAACGATCAAAGCGTAGACCGTTTGAGATATTGCTCCCATGGTGGAAAGTGTTCATGGTGACTGTTGTTTTCAATCCCGATGGAATTTCTGTGTTTCGTCAACACTCTGATAGTCCCCCGATTACAGAATGACTCCAGATGTGCATCGGAAACTACTACTGGTCTTCCAGGGAACGATCAAAGCGTAGACTGTTTGAGACATTACTCCCATGGAGGAAAGTGCTCTTGATGACTGTTGTATCCAATCCCGATGCAATTTCTGTGTTTCATCAACACTCTAATAGTCCACAGATTACAGAATGCCTAGAGAAGTGCATCGGAAACTACTACTGGTCTCCCAGGGAACGATCAAAGCGAAGACTGTTAGAGACATTACTCCCATGGAGGAAAGTGCGCAAGGTGACTGTTGTATTCAACCCCCATGCAATTTCTGTGTTTCATCAACACTGTGAAAGTCCACAGATTACAGAATGCCTCCAGATGTGCATCGGAAACTACTACTAGTCTTCCAGGGAACGATCAAAGCGTAAACTCTTTCAAACATTACTCCCATGGAGGAATGTGCTTATAGTGACTGTTGTATTCAATCCCGATGCAATTTCTGTGTTTCATCAACACTCTGATAGTCCACAGATTACGGAAAGCCTCCAGATGTGCATCGGAAACTATTACTGGTCTTCCAGGGAACGATCAAAGCGTAGACTGTTAGAGACATTACTCACATAGAGTAAAGTGCGCATGGTGACTGTAGTATTCAATCCCGATGCAATTTCTGTGTTCCATCAACACTCTGATAGTCCACAGATTACAGAATGCCTCCAGATGTGCATAGGAAACTGCTACTGGTCTTCCAGGGAACGATCAAAGCGTAAACTCTTTGAAACATTACTCCCTTTGAGGAAAGTGCGCATGGAGACTGTTGTATTCAATTCCGATGCAATTTCTGTGTTTCATCAACACTCTGATAGACCACAGATTACAGAATGCCTCCACATGTGCATCGGAAATTACTACTGGTCCTCCGATAAACGATCAAAGCGTAGACTCTTTGAGACATTACTCCCATGGAGGAAAGTGCTCATGGTGACTGTTGTATCCAATCCCGATGCAATTTCTGTGTTTCATCAACACTCTAATAGTCAACAGATTACAGAATACCTCCAGATGTGCATCGGAAACTACTACTGGTCTTCCAGGGAACGATGAAAGCGAAGACTGTTAGAGACATAACTCCCATGGAGGAAAGTGCGCATGGTGACTGTTGTATTCAATCCCCATGCAATTTCTGTGTTTCAGCAAAACTGTGATAGTCTTCAGATTACAGAATGCCACCAGATGTGCATCGGAAACTACTATTGGTCTTCCAGGGAAGTATCAAAGCGTTGACTGATTGAGATTTTACACCCGTGGAGGAATGTGCGCATGGTGACTGTTGAATTCAATCCCAATGCAATTTCTGTGTTTCATCAACACTCTGATAGTCCACAGATTACAGAATGCCGCCAGATGTTCATTGGAAACTACCACTGGTCTTCCAGGGAACGATCAAAGTGTAGACTGTTTGGGACACTTCTCCCGTAGAGGAAAGTGCCCATGGTGACTGTTGTATTCAATCCCGATGCAATTTCTGTGTTCCATCAACACTCTGATAGTCCACAGATTACAAAATGCCTCCAGATGTGCATCGGAAACTGCTACTGGTCTTCCAGGGAACGATCAAAGCGTAAACTCTTTGAAACATTACTCCCTTGGAGGAAAGTGCGCATGGTGACTGTTGTATTCAATCCTGATGCAATTACTGTGTTTCATCAACACTCTGATAGTCCACAGATTACAGAATGCCTCCAGATGTGCATCGGAAACTACTACTGGCCTTCCAGGGAAAGATCAAAGCGTACTCTGTTTGAGACAATACTCCCATGGTGACTGTTGTATTCAATACCGATGCAATTTCTGTGTTTCATCAACACTCTAATAGTCCACAGATTACAGAATGCCTCCAGATGTGCATCGGAAACTACTACTGGTCTTACAGGGAACGATCATAGCATAGACTGTTTGAGAATTACTAGCATGGAGGAAATTGCGCATGGTGACTTTTGTATTCAATCCCGATGCAAATTCTGTGTTTCATCAACACTCTGATTGGCCATAGATTACAGAATGCCACCAGATGTGCATCGGAAACTACTACGGGTCTTCCAGGGAGCGATCAAAGCGTAGACTGTTTGAGACATACCTCCCGTGGAGGAAAGTGTGCATGGTGACTGTTGTATTCATTCCCGATGCAATTTCTGTGTTTCATCAACGCTCTGATAGTCCACAGATTACAGAATATTTAAAGATGTGCAATTGAAACTGCTACTGGTCTTCCAGGGAACGATCAAAGCGTAGACTGTTTGAGACATTACTCCCATGGAGGAATCTGCGCATGGAGACTGTTGTATTCAATCCCGATGCAATTTCTGTGTTTCATCAACACTCTGATAGTCCACAGAGTACAGAAAGAATCCAGATGTGCATCGGAAACTACGACTGATATTCCAGGGAACGATCAAAGCGTAGACTGTTTCAGATATTACTCCAATGGAGAAAAGTGCGGATTGTGACTGTTGTATTCAATCCCGATGCAATTTCTGTGTTTCATCAACACTCTGATGGTCCAGAGATTACAGAATGCCTCCAGATGTGAATCGGAAGTTACTACTGGTCTTTCAAGGAACGATCAAAGCGTAGACCATTTGAGATATTGCTCCCATGGAGGAATGTGCTCATGGTGACTGTTGTACTCAATCCCGATGGAATTTCTGTGTTTCATCAACACTCTGATAGTCCCCCGATTACAGAATGCCTCCAGATGTGCATCGGAAACTACTACTGGCCTTCCAGGGAACGATCAAAGCGTAGACTGTTTGAGACATTACTCCCATGGAGGAAAATGGGCATGGTGACTGTTGTATTTAATCCCGATGCAATTTCTTTGTTTCATCAACACTCTGATAGAGCACAGATTACAGAATGCCTCCAGATGTGCATCGGAAACTACTAATGGTCTTCCAGGGAACGATCAAAGCGAAGACTGTTAGAGACATAACTCCCATGGAGGAAAGTGCGCATGGTGACTGTTGTATTCAATCCCCATGCAATTTCTGTGTTTCATCAAAACTGTGATAGTCTACAGATTTCAGAATGCCACCAGATGTGCATCGGAAACTACTATTGGTCTTCCAGGGAAGTATCAAAGCGTTGACTGTTTGAGACTTTACACCCGTTTAGGAATGTGCGCATGGTGACTGTTGAATTCAATCCCAATGCAATTTCTTTGTTTCATCAACACTCAGATAGTCCACAGATTACAGAATGCCGCCAGATGTTCATCGGAAACTACCACTGGCCTTCCAGGGAACGATCAAAGTGTAGACTGTTTGGGACACTTCTCCCGTAGAGGAAAGTGCGCATGGTGACTGTTGTATTCAATCCCGATGCAATTTCCTTGTTCCATCAACACTCTGATAGTCCACAGATTACAAAATGCCTCCAGATGTGCATCGGAAACTGCTACTGGTCTCCCAGGGAACGATCAAAGCGTAAACTCTTTGAAACATTACTCATTTGGAGGAAAGTGCGCATGGTGATTGTTGTATTCAATCCCGATGCAATTTCTGTGTTTCATCAACACTCTGATAGTCCACAGAGTACAGAATGCCTCCAGATGTGCATCGGAAACTACTACTGGTCTTCCAGGGAACGATCAAAGCATAGACTGATAGAGACATTACTCCCATGGAGGAAAGTGCGCATGGTGACTGTTGTATTCAATCCCGATGCAATTACTGTGTTTCATCAACACCCTGACAGTATACACATTACAGAATGCCACCAGATGTGCATCGGAAACTACTACTGGTCTTCCAGGGAACGATCAAAGCGTAGATTCTTTGAGACATTACTACCGTAGAGGAAAGTGCGCATGGAGACTGTTGTATTGAATCCCGATGCAATTTCTGTGTTTCATTAACACTCTGATATTCCACAGATTACAGAATGCCACGGGATGTGCATCGGAAACTACTACTGGTCTTCCAGGGAACGATCAAAGCGTAGACTGTTTGAGAATTACTCCTAAGAAGGGAAGTGCGCATGGTGACTGTTTTATTCAGTCCCGATGCAATTTCTGTGTTTCATCAACACTCTGATAGTCTACAGATTACAGAATGCCACCAGATGTGCATCGGAAACTACTACTGGTCTTCCAGGGAACGATCAAAGCGTAGACTGTATGAGACATTACTCCCGTGGAGCAAAGTGTGCATGGTGACTGTTGTATTCAATCCCAATGCAATTTCTGTGTTTCATCAACTATCTGATAATCCACAGATTACAGAATGCCTCCAGATGTGCATCGGAAACTACTACTGGTCTTCCAGGGAAGGATCAAATCGTAGACTGTTTGAGACATTAGTACCGTGGAGGAAAGTGCGCATGGTGTCTGTTGTATTCAATCCCGATGCAATTTCTGTGTTTCATCAACACTCTGATAGTCCACAGATTACAGAATGCCTAAAGATGTGCAATTGAAACTGCTACTGGTCTTCCAGGGAACGATCAAAGCGTAGACTGTTTGAGACATTACTCCCATGGAGGAATCTGAGCATGGAGACTGTTGTATTCAATCCCGATGCAATTTCTGTGTTTCATCAACACTCTGATAGTCCACAGAGTACAGAAATAATCCAGATGTGCATCGGAAACTACGACTGATATTCCAGGGAACGATCAAAGCGTAGACTGTTTCAGATATTACTCCAATGGAGAAAAGTGAGGATGGTGACTGTTGTATTCAATCCCGATGCAATTTCTGTGTTTCATCAACACTCTGATGGTCCGCAGATTACAGAATGCCTCCAGATGTGAATCGGAAATTACTACTTATCTTCCAGGGAACGATCAAAGCGTAGACCGTTTGAGATATTGCTCCCATGGTGGAAAGTGTTCATGGTGACTGTTGTTTTCAATCCCGATGGAATTTCTGTGTTTCATCAACACTCTGATAGTCCCCCGATTACAGAATGACTCCAGATGTGCATCGGAAACTACTACTGGTCTTCCAGGGAACGATCAAAGCGTAGACTGTTTGAGACATTACTCCCATGGAGGAAAGTGCTCTTGATGACTGTTGTATCCAATCCCGATGCAATTTCTGTGTTTCATCAACACTCTAATAGTCCACAGATTACAGAATGCCTAGAGAAGTGCATCGGAAACTACTACTGGTCTCCCAGGGAACGATCAAAGCGAAGACTGTTAGAGACATTACTCCCATGGAGGAAAGTGCGCAAGGTGACTGTTGTATTCAACCCCCATGCAATTTCTGTGTTTCATCAACACTGTGATAGTCCACAGATTACAGAATGCCTCCAGATGTGCATCGGAAACTACTACTAGTCTTCCAGGGAACGATCAAAGCGTAAACTCTTTCAAACATTACTCCCATGGAGGAATGTGCTTATAGTGACTGTTGTATTCAATCCCGATGCAATTTCTGTGTTTCATCAACACTCTGATAGTCCACAGATTACGGAAAGCCTCCAGATGTGCATCGGAAACTATTACTGGTCTTCCAGGGAACGATCAAAGCGTAGACTGTTAGAGACATTACTCACATAGAGTAAAGTGCGCATGGTGACTGTAGTATTCAATCCCGATGCAATTTCTGTGTTCCATCAACACTCTGATAGTCCACAGATTACAGAATGCCTCCAGATGTGCATAGGAAACTGCTACTGGTCTTCCAGGGAACGATCAAAGCGTAAACTCTTTGAAACATTACTCCCTTTGAGGAAAGTGCGCATGGAGACTGTTGTATTCAATTCCGATGCAATTTCTGTGTTTCATCAACACTCTGATAGACCACAGATTACAGAATGCCTCCACATGTGCATCGGAAATTACTACTGGTCCTCCGATAAACGATCAAAGCGTAGACTCTTTGAGACATTACTCCCATGGAGGAAAGTGCTCATGGTGACTGTTGTATCCAATCCCGATGCAATTTCTGTGTTTCATCAACACTCTAATAGTCAACAGATTACAGAATACCTCCAGATGTGCATCGGAAACTACTACTGGTCTTCCAGGGAACGATGAAAGCGAAGACTGTTAGAGACATAACTCCCATGGAGGAAAGTGCGCATGGTGACTGTTGTATTCAATCCCCATGCAATTTCTGTGTTTCAGCAAAACTGTGATAGTCTTCAGATTACAGAATGCCACCAGATGTGCATCGGAAACTACTATTGGTCTTCCAGGGAAGTATCAAAGCGTTGACTGATTGAGATTTTACACCCGTGGAGGAATGTGCGCATGGTGACTGTTGAATTCAATCCCAATGCAATTTCTGTGTTTCATCAACACTCTGATAGTCCACAGATTACAGAATGCCGCCAGATGTTCATTGGAAACTACCACTGGTCTTCCAGGGAACGATCAAAGTGTAGACTGTTTGGGACACTTCTCCCGTAGAGGAAAGTGCCCATGGTGACTGTTGTATTCAATCCCGATGCAATTTCTGTGTTCCATCAACACTCTGATAGTCCAGAGATTACAAAATGCCTCCAGATGTGCATCGGAAACTGCTACTGGTCTTCCAGGGAACGATCAAAGCGTAAACTCTTTGAAACATTACTCCCTTGGAGGAAAGTGCGCATGGTGACTGTTGTATTCAATCCTGATGCAATTACTGTGTTTCATCAACACTCTGATAGTCCACAGATTACAGAATGCCTCCAGATGTGCATCGGAAACTACTACTGGCCTTCCAGGGAAAGATCAAAGCGTACTCTGTTTGAGACAATACTCCCATGGTGACTGTTGTATTCAATACCGATGCAATTTCTGTGTTTCATCAACACTCTAATAGTCCACAGATTACAGAATGCCTCCAGATGTGCATCGGAAACTACTACTGGTCTTACAGGGAACGATCATAGCATAGACTGTTTGAGAATTACTAGCATGGAGGAAATTGCGCATGGTGACTTTTGTATTCAATCCCGATGCAAATTCTGTGTTTCATCAACACTCTGATTGGCCATAGATTACAGAATGCCACCAGATGTGCATCGGAAACTACTACTGGCCTTCCAGGGAACGATCAAAGCGTAGACTGTTTGAGACATTACTCCCATGGAGGAAAATGGGCATGGTGACTGTTGTATTTAATCCCGATGCAATTTCTTTGTTTCATCAACACTCTGATAGAGCACAGATTACAGAATGCCTCCAGATGTGCATCGGAAACTACTAATGGTCTTCCAGGGAACGATCAAAGCGAAGACTGTTAGAGACATAACTCCCATGGAGGAAAGTGCGCATGGTGAGTGTTGTATTCAATCCCCATGCAATTTCTGTGTTTCATCAAAACTGTGATAGTCTACAGATTTCAGAATGCCACCAGATGTGCATCGGAAACTACTATTGGTCTTCCAGGGAAGTATCAAAGCGTTGACTGTTTGAGACTTTACACCCGTTTAGGAATGTGCGCATGGTGACTGTTGAATTCAATCCCAATGCAATTTCTTTGTTTCATCAACACTCAGATAGTCCACAGATTACAGAATGCCGCCAGATGTTCATCGGAAACTACCACTGGCCTTCCAGGGAACGATCAAAGTGTAGACTGTTTGGGACACTTCTCCCGTAGAGGAAAGTGCGCATGGTGACTGTTGTATTCAATCCCGATGCAATTTCCTTGTTCCATCAACACTCTGATAGTCCAC